>NC_136876.1:25180752-26380752 GCF_949152265.1 Phoxinus phoxinus
AGCTATAGAAAATTCACACTTATTTGAAAGCTCATCTGTCTGTGTTATGTACAGTATTCATTTGCATAAGTATTGTCAAAGGCATAGTTCACCCAAATACTCAAATCATAAAGCTACAAATCATAAAGCTACATAATGTTTTCAACACTAATAATACATGTTTCTTGAGCAGCAAATTAGAATGATTTCTGAAGGGTCATGTGAAACTGAAGACTAAACAATGATGCTGAATATTCAGCTTTGCCATCACAGTAATTACATTTAAAAAATATAACAATAGAAAACGCTATTTTAAATTGTACTAATATTTCACTATATTACTGGTTTTACTTAATTTTTTATAAAATAAATGCAGCCTTGGTCAGAATAAGAGACTTCTTCAAAAAACAAATTGTACCGTCTTCAAACTTGTCATTATTTACTCAGCCTCATGTCTTCTCCAAACCTGTATGACTGTAAGGAAGTACACTGAGAAAGAGAGTTGCAGTAAGAACCCATGTGCAGTTAAAAAACGTGAACAAAATAAAAATAATCAAAGATATTACTTGACACGTGAAACAAACATGACACAAAACACTGTGACATATCCACCCCCTCAAAAAAGGGCGGCACCGGACGCCCTAACAAACCACCCAACAAAACAAACACAAAACAACAAATAGCCCAGAAAGGTGAAGGTGTCTAGGGCAGGGGTTTTCAAAGTGGGGGGCCGCCAGGGGGGCTGCTGCAAGTTGGAAGAAAAAAAGAAAAACGTAAAAAAGAAATTATATTATTATGAGAATTGTTATGAAATAGCATTATAATAATTGTTGCATAGCCTATCTGACCATTATACTTTTTAATGCTAATCTTTTAGAGATTAGGCAACCGGCCAATCAGTCTGACATGTATGCCAATTTTATGCGAGTCAAATGCACTCGGCGCTGCATTGTTAACTTCGCGCAACATCAGCATCACACGTGCACACGGAACGCACATGTAGGAAACCTCGTGAATTACGTCCGTTTCACACTGCAAGCTGTGAGCAGCGGGTATTTTTTTTTCAGCGTGGCGTGCATGTTAATCAATGAGTGCATTCACACCGCGAGCAGGAGCGTCGCGTGAGCAGCAGTGAGGCGCGGGTTTCGTTGCGCTGCTCACGCTCAATTCAAGTGAAAGCGCACTTTTGATGGACAAAATAAATATGATTTCACACAAAAGTGCCTAAAACATTATTTGCAAGTCTAGTGTGTTTTAACAAGAACTGGAGTTGGCAATGTCAGAAAAGAAAATGAAGACTCAAAAATATAGATATTATTATGAAATTTACCCATTTAAACTTGTTTTTATTATTCAGTTTGGGTAAAAGTATATGGTGTTTAATAAAAATAATAATATAGAAAATCAGCCTAGAAAATTGTATCTCTATAATCTTTCTGATTGGCTGGTATCAAACACCATTACATAATCTGATGTTAACAGATGTTTTATTTATTTATTTCTACATTTGCCGTAGTATTGTCGATGGGTTCAATAACACATCCTGCAAAAGGGGGGCCTTGGCCAGAACCTCATGGTATTTGGGGGGCCTTTTCATGGAAAAGTTTGGGGGAGGGGTGGAGGGCCAGGCCCATAAAGAGGAAGAGCGCCTGGATTGTGGTCTAGACTGTGCAGCGGTGGCAGACTTGGACCGTGGAGTAGAGGCGGCCCTGGGCCGTGGAGCAGTGGTGGACCTAGGCCGTTGGGCAGATGAGGGACTGGATTGACCGTGGAGCAGAGGGGGCCTGGGTCGTGGAGCATTGGTGGACCTAGGCCGTTGGGAAGATGAGGGACTGGATTGACCGTGGAGCAGAGGGGGCCCTGGGCCGTGGAGCATTGGTGGACCTAGGCCGTTTGGCAGAGGAGGGACTGAACCATGGAGTAGAGGGTCGTGGGGCACTTGCGGAACTGGACCGTGGAGCGTTAGCGGACCTAGACCGTGGAGCAGAGGGTCGTGGAGCAGTGGCGGGCCTGGACTATAAATGGCCTCCGTAGAATGAGGCACAGTGAGTTCATGGGTGGCCTCTGTGGCCGTAGCACTTGACAGAAGGGCATGATCAATGTATTCTGCCAGGGACCAGTCTATCTTTCCTCCAGGAAGCCGTGAACAAATCACATATTCTTCAATGGGGCGATTCCCCTGGCGCAAATGTAGCAAAGAGACTGCTGGGTTCATTTTAGAGGTCTAGCTGTCTGTAAGAAAGTCACTGAAAGCAAGTTTCAGTAAGAACCCATGTGCAGTTTATTTAACATAACAAATAAAGGTCATAAACAAAGACCTGACTTGAAACTTGAAACTTGAAACAAACATGAACTAAATAAACTCACCAACAAAGGTTACAGGGAACAAATAAGCTAGAGAAATGAACAAGGTCTATAAGACTAATGAGCAATAAGAAACAGCTGTAAAAAAAAAAAAAGACAATAAACCATAAAAAAAAAACATGACATGACATGACATGAAACAACTAATAAGAACATGACACATTCACAAGGGAGGCACATAGCAGGATAACATGAGGAGCAAGGGAAGCACATGACTGTGACTAAACTTCAAAATAAACTTCAAGAAACATACATGAAACAAAACCCAAAACAATGTGACAATGACAACTTTTATATTTTATAGTAGTTTTGCAGTATTTTTAAACCTTGAAAGCTCTGAGTACCCATTCATTGTAATTGCACAGAAAAGTATGACCTCAAAAAATAAGTAGATCTTCAAAATTTCTCCTTTTTTTCGTTTCATGGGAAAAGAAAGCCACATTTTATCTTTATGAGTGAACTAATCCTTTAACCTCAAAATAATTAACTATATTAATATGAAGTTGTTGTTTTTTGGCCCAGTCTGACAGATAGACAGTCTAACACTAATTTTTGTCAGAGATAAATCTGATGATGTGGTATCCTCAGCTGTCATTTTACCCTCTACTTCAGCTGCCACTGAGGTCTGTAGATGCAGAAACGGATGCAGTGCCAGGTTGACACGCCACAGACACAGAGGAAACATCCTTCAGTGACCAGGACACACACAAATGCAAACTATTTAAGATCACTCTGCGCCATTGAGATATTTGTGCTTTCAAAGCAAATGTCAAGAATTCAGATATCTGAAACCTGTTGTCAACTCGGAGTATAACCTCCATCTTTTATCTGCCTAGATTTACACACTGTGTTGTCTTGGCAAGTGACCACATTAGCATGCCATATTTCTCTGAAAATAGAAACAAACATGGCGACCAGTGTGTCTTCATATGAATGTAATTGGTGTAGTAAATGCAGTGAGGAAGTGGTCTGGTAACATAAGGGATCCCTTCTTATTGCCGCTGGTGTAATCAAAATGTGAAGAAGACTGTAATAATATGGATTCTGCCATGTGAGTGTTTGAATAGAGCCTCTGCAGGAGCCGGGGGAATTCATTGTGTGCGTCATAGCCAGCACAGAGGGAAAGAGATTGATTTTAAACTGGATTTTGCCTAGGCAGTCGAATGTGTGTCTCTCTCATTGTGGAGACAGGAAAGTTTGTTAAATTCTGCAGTCATGAAGGCATGCGGCCACTTCCTGCTGCCAAAAACACTCCTCTGCTTTTATGCGATCAGTGCTAGGCTGGCTTTACAATAAGCTTCCCACCAAAACACAATAACAGGGAACACACATTTTATTGCTCAGCTTTTCAGTTTTTGGTAGACTGCATTGTCTCTGTATTGTAGACTAATTTATTTTGTTCAGATATTGGTTGTAGAACAGCTAGGACAATCAGTGAGCACTGTAATTGATTAAAAATTTATTCTATTCTATTCTATTCTATTCTATTCTATTCTATTCTATTCTATTCTATTCCTTAGTATGTATTCCCCAGGCTTATGCAATGCACATGCGCTTTCTCTGGCCATACATGGCTGGAAGCATTTATAAATTTTGCATTATTTTGAAGTAGCTGATATTTATAGCTGTTGCAATCAGACTACATCAGGGGGACAATACTTGGCGAAAGTTCACAGAAGGAATCGGTGCACATGGGAGCAATCACATGGGAGCCAAAGTATATTCATAAGTGTTTTTTTTTCTTAGTGTTGATCTGTTTAAAGAACATAGAAAGCTGAGTCTTAATTTAGTTTCAATCTAAAAGTTAAATGAGGCTCCCAGGTGGCTTTGCTAGTTTAAGTGTTGTCTGTATGAACTCCACAGTGGCGATGCTCCACTCACTCAGATAGTGGCTTGATTACTAATGCAGCTCTGTCCTGTCTGCAACCCTGTCATTTTTTTAAACCAAAGTTTTAAAAAAAAATCTACAAGCTTAGCTGCTTTGTGCAACTGCCTGATAATTGTATATAGTGCTATATTTACTTTAGTCTCTCATTATGATGTCTCCTCCCCCAGAGAGGATGTTGTGCAGACTTGTGGTTAAGCATCTGAGCTGTTAACTCATTTTACGCTGTAAAATATTGTAAGTTTAAACCCAAGAAGAGACAGTCCATTAACCACTTCCATTGTGCCCTTGAGCAAAGCATTTAACCCCAGGCTGCTCCAAGAGGACTGTCCCTGTAATAAGTGTACTGTAAATTGTCTTGGACAAAAGGAAAAGTTTCACGTGTCCCTGACTCAAGTGTAAAGATATCTGCAAATAAAAAATATGCACAACTCTTCATCACTACTTGTCAATCTGACCATGTTAAAAACATCTGATCAAGTGACAGTGTTACAGGTTTATATGGAGGACTAGGAGTGCCACTTATAAATGTGAATTAAATGCATCAAAAAAAAAAAAAAATTATTAATAAAAAAAAGATATAAACCACTTATGAATTAACTAATAAAAATATATATTTAAAAATGTTTATCTGATTCTTGTTAAACAATGTTTTAAATGTAACAATAAAGAATAAATTGAAGTCATTGCATTTTTTTATCCTTGTGCCACTTGGCATGATTGAAGTGATTTATTTATTTACATTTTTATTTAATAAAAGTGAATACAATTACATTATAATTAAATAAATTGGTCAATTTGAATGTTATAAGCCTTTTTTTTAACACTCATAGTCCCTACCAGGTATACAATTCAATGTGTCTTGCTAACCATTTGGGATTGGATTACACCAGACAGATTTTTATACCATTGTAAACAGGATATTTGTATGGGTGAGGGAATATTCTTTGACTGAGAAATTAATAAAGGGGTGAAAAAGAATATGAACACTAGACATAAGCTGGAGTAATGCAGGTCCTACTCAAGTCAACACCTCTTGACTGTTTCTAAGGGCAGGAGCTTCTCCTCCAGTCCAAATGAAATAATAATCTTGACTGCCTTTAAATAGCATTGTCTTCCTCCTCGCTTGGGAAAACAGGAACCCCTGTGCAATTAAGTCGGCACAGATTGGCGGTGGTCTTTACGAGGCATCAGAAATCTCCAGCCAACTGCAATTTTCACCAGAGGTTTGGCACTCCCTTGATGGCTCCCAGAGTGGCTCTCATGGGAAAGCCCTATTATTCATTGTAATTAAGAAATATCATGCTTCAGCAGACTATACCTACTGTACTGTAATCCCAGCTAGAGCCTGATCTGCACAAGCAGACAGCTGTCCAAAATATGCTTTAGACACACTGCAGCTAAACACGATTGTGACTCTTAATCCTGTTTTGTTTACACAGAGATTGGTTATACATGCAGTGAAAATCATGTGAAGCTCACATATCCAATATACTGTTAAGCCGGGGACACACTTAACGACTAGCTGAAACATTCTAAGACTGAACTGAACACACTTACAGACTGTTTCCAACGACTGGAGCAGATTTTAAACACCGACTGTGAACACCGACTGAACACAACTGTCTCTGACTCTGCGCGTTTGGGCATGATCAGTCGTAAGTATCAAATTACATTCATAATCGGCCTTAGTGTCCCCGGCTTAACTATACTAAATGAGGGCTACAAAGATAACAACTATCATTTCACTCCTAATTTCATGTTTTTGGTGTGAGAAAAATGTTTTTACCTTTTTTTGTGATTTATAAACATGAACAATGACATAGTGTGTGATGTAGGTAGTCAGGAAGTCAGAGACTTGAAATTCTGATCACTCCGAATACTACATTTCTTTCTGTTCACACTGACTTTTGATCTGAATTTACTCTCCAAAAAACTCAGGGTTGTGACAGAATTAATTTGGTTACCCATAAATTATGTTTCAGAGAGAGATGTTTATTTAAAACAAAAGGCACGTCTGTAAATGACAGTTTAGTAATAAGTGTTTGTAGTTGTTAACATTTCTTTCGTTGAAAATATCTGACTTAAAATGGATTAAACTCGTTATCTACACTGCCTTTCGAAAGTTTGGGTCGGTACAATGTTTTTCAAAGAAAATAAGTCTCTTTTGCTCACCAAGGCTGCATTTATTTGATACAGTAAAAACAGTAATACAATTACAATTTAAAGTAACCATTTTCTATTATATTCTATTATAATGTAATTTATTCATGTGATGGCAAAGCTGAATTTTCAGCATCATTACTCCAGTTTTCATTGTCACATGATTCTTCTAAAATCATAATGATCATTTGATGCTCAAGAAACTTTTAATATTATTATCAATGTCAATACAGTTGTGCTGCTTAATTTCTATTTTTTTTTTTTGTGGAAACCATGATACTTTTTTATTTCATGATTCTTTGAATAGAAAGAACATTTTAATAACCATGAAAAAAATGAGAATGTATTTACTTTTCACTTTTGATTAATTTAATGCATTCGTGTACAATACATGTGCTTCTTCTTCTTCTTCTTCTTCTTCTTCTTCTTCTTCTTCTTCTTCTTCTTCTTCTTCTTCTTCTTCTTCTTCTTCTTCTTCTTCTTCTTCTTCTTCTTCTTCTTCTTCTTCTTTTTTAAAAGACTTAAAAAAAAACTGACCCCAAACTTTTGAATGGTACTGTGTTTTTTTGCTCAGTCATTGCAATTTCAAGAGTGACTGCTATATTTTTTAATGCACAAAACTTTACATTTCTTACTGCTATGAATGTTCATTGCAGCACATGCCATATATCTCCCCATACATGGATCAATCTAGAAAATGCATCAGTCAGCTAAGTGTGAAATGGTCCTGACATCATGATTCAGATATTTTGCTTAAAGTTGAGCTTAAATTAATATGCTCTATTCATCAGCAACACCACCGAGGGAGGAGGAACATACATCAAAAAGTGCTGCAAAGGCTTCTGCATCGACATACTCAAGAAAATTGCTCGGAATGTGAAGTTCACCTATGACCTTTATCTAGTGACCAACGGGAAGCACGGGAAGAAGATCAACAATGTGTGGAACGGCATGGTGGGAGAGGTGAGAAGATTTAAATAGCCAAATCTGCTTTTCCATTTACAGAGCTACACAAAGGTTAGACTGAATAAATTTTTGTTCACAGAAGCGCAGTGAGCTTCTCTCTCTTTCTCTCCATGGAAGTAATCATTCAAAGACCGATAGCAAACAAATGTGAAATTGGGGAAAGGAGCTAGATATTTGTTCAATTTGGATCCAGAAGGAGTGAAATGCTGTTGAAACTCAAGTTTAATTTGGTTGCAAAAATAAATTGCAATATCCCAGGTGTATATAACATATAATAAGAAATGTAATATTTAAATAGCATATAACATATATGAAATATCCCTCTGTATATAAACTTAGATTTTGTCTAAACCTTTGTGTTGTCTTGTCTTTTGCCACAGGTGTTGACCAAAAAAGCAGTCATGGCCGTGGGCTCCCTGACAATCAATGAGGAGCGCTCAGAGGTCATCGATTTCTCTGTCCCCTTCGTGGAAACGGGGATTAGTGTGATGGTATCCCGTAGCAACGGAACTGTGTCTCCATCAGCGTTTTTAGGTAACTATCTGCAGGGCACAGCAGCCGTTTCCTGATGATCGTGAGAGGGCGCATCTTATTTCCACCTGTCAAAATATTGTGGTCTTCTCACCAATCAAAACACAGATCCAACAGGCCAATATAGTCTCCCACAAATCTGCTGAAGTGGACTGCTTTTAGATTCATAGCACCCTGAGTGCTTCTTTATTCTTGATGGCACTAGATCAGCAAGCCATTATTTAATTAGCATAAGGCCAATAATTATTGGGTCTGAGAAACCTCCCCAATGGACACTTGCCAGTTTTCCATTTACTTCCCATGGTAAAGCTCTTTAATCTCTTCAGCTTGTCTATAGTCACATACTGTACCATGCAGAATGCCTGCATGATAGTCGCTGACTGTGTCGTTTTTTCTCCTGCTCCTCCTTCTCCTCCCTCGCTGCAGAGCCCTTCAGTGCATCTGTGTGGGTGATGATGTTTGTGATGCTGCTGCTGGTGACTGCAATGGCTGTCTTCATGTTTGAGTACATCAGCCCCCTGGGCTTCAACAGGAACCTTGCTCAGGGCAAAGGTATGTAACTACAGTAGCACCCTCAGCTACTCCCTCCCCCTGCGGTTCCCCTGCAATGCAGTTGGTCTTTCAGTTTCAGGCACACTCATAAACCCTTGCCCTGCTCTGATAGAGCCTGTCTCATAATCTGTACCACAACCCCTCGGTTCTTTTGCAAAATAGAAAGGCTTAATTTATACTTAATTTCACTGTTTTCAGTGCTGAGTGGTTTCAGGCTCCGAGTTAGTTCAAGAAAGTTCAATTCATTTTCATTTGATTCAAGTGGATCAGATTTAATTAATGTAGTCTCATTTGGAGTGCTTTTGTTATGTGGCACTAAAAAGCATTTCTTCTCTTGTTAGATGACTCATTTAAAGCTTAGATTTTTTCCGTTTTCAAAAGGGAAACACATCAAACAAATCTAAAGATAAATCAGCTGTCTAGTTCTACACCCACCTTACAAACGAACCGTTTCGAGCTTCACTTCGGTGTATTTACCCCAATGTTCCACTGTTAACTCTTGCATGCAGTTCTGCTTATATGAAAACAATTAACTATTCAAGAATATAATGATTAACAGCTGAGCAGTAGGGTGCTGTACGTTGTCATTAATTTGAGCAAGAGCTCTAATGACCATGCAGAGGGGAAAATACATTATTTCCAAAATTAAAGCACTGAATAAGGCACATTGCAACACATTTGTCACAAATGAAGGATGCTAATGAAAACATGTCTTCCACAGACCCCCACGGACCGTCTTTCACCATGGGGAAAGCAGTGTGGCTGTTGTGGGGCCTGGTATTTAACAACTCTGTGCCGGTGCAAAACCCCAAAGGCACCACCAGTAAATTCATAGTGTCCGTCTGGGCCTTCTTTGCTGTCATCTTCCTGGCCAGCTACACTGCTAACCTGGCTGCCTTCATGATCCAGGAGGAATTTGTAGACCAAGTGACGGGTCTAAGCGACAACAAGGTAAAACTATTTATATATACAGTTTTCATTGTCACATGATTCATAACTAAAATCATAATGATCATTTGATGCTCAAGACACTTTTAATATTATTATCAATGTCAATACAGTTGTGCTGCTTAATTTCTATTTTTTTTTTGTGTGGAAACCATGATACTTTTTTATTTCATGATTCTTTGAATAGAAAGAACATTTTAATAACCATGAAAAAAATGAGAATTTGTAGACCAAGTGACGGGTCTAAGCGACAACAAGGTAAAACTATTTATATATCCAATACCACCATTCAAAAGTTTGGAGTCAGTAAGATTTTGTTTTTTAAAGAAATTAAAACTTAATTTCATCAAATAATCTTGAAGAAAATGTATCACGGTTTCCACAACAAAAATATGAAACAGCACAACTGTTTTCAACATTGATAATAATAATAAATGTTGATAATTGATCATAATAATAAATGTCACAATATTAGACTAATTTCTGAACGATCACGTGACATGAAGACTGGGGTAATGATGCTGAAAATTCAGATTTGACATTACAGGAATAAATTACATTTTAAAACATAATAAAATAGAAAAAAATTATGTAGTCAAGTCAAGTCATCTTCATTTATATAGCGCTTTTAACAGTGTAGATTGTTTCAAAGCAGCTTTACAGAGATAAACGTATAATTTAAGGTAACAGATTGTTTTGGCTTTATAGCGGTTCTTGAATAATGTTATTTTCCAGCTAAAGTTAGTTTTGATTGATTCACTGCCATCGAAGTGATCATTTATTATTAAATTAGGGGCCGCTAAGACGACACTGTTTTTCTCTTAATAGACTTTAAACGCGAACCTGTGAGAAATGCTGATGGCGCTCACGTGCACATCAATAATTAATTATATTGTTATATGCGTTTGAATATATATGCGCAGGTTTGTAATTCCCTGCAAACCATGCCTAAACAAACTACTTGTCTTAAATTTTGATACAGAATTTTATTTTATCACTTCGGGGTAGGTATGCAAGCCGAATTTCCCCATAACGCTTTATCTGTAGAGTGGTAAAGGGATCCTCCATAGGGAGAGACTAGTTGGCACTTCAGCACTGCATTGTTATCGGGTCCAGGCAAAGGTCCTTTGTCAGATCTGGATACGGCCTGGATCCGGCAGGCTGCGGGAAAACCTCGGGATAAACAAAGACACTAAAATTAGCGTAGATGCCATTCTTCTTATGATGTAACGAGTACATCAGGATATAAGGGAAGTGTTCCCAGTTCAGGATGACCTAATCTATGCAGCCTAACATTGAATTATAGAAGTCTATAATGTATTATGTGAATGCTAGGTCAAAGAGATGTGTCTTTAATCTAGCTTTGAACTGACAGAGTGTGTCTGCTTCCCGGACAATGGTAGGAAGACTGTTCCAAAGTTTTGGTGCTAAATAGGAAAAGGATCTACCGCCAGCAGTCGATTTTAATATACTGTATGTATTATTGACTGGCCGGAATTTTGAGATCGCAATAGACGTGAAGGACTATAATGCGTTAAGAGCTCGCTCAAGTACTGTGGAGCTAAACCAAATTTAGACGATGTTTAATAGGCAGCCAATGCAGTGTTGACAGAACGGGGCTAATATGGTCATACTTCCTGGTTCTGGTAAATCGAGCTGCTGCGTTTTGAAGTAGCTGTAGTTTGTTTATTAAGCGTGCAGGGCAACCACCCAGTAGAGCATTACAATAATCTAGCCTTGAGGTCATGAACGCATGAACTAATTGTTCCGCATTTGTCAATGAGAGCATATGGCGTAATTTAGATATATTTTTAAGATGGAAAAATGTGGTTTTACATATACTAGACACGTGACTTTCCAATGAAAGATTGGTATCAAAGAAGTAGAGCTTTATCTCCACTGGCTCACAGGTTCCAGGTGCACCACTCACAGGTTCCAGGTGCGCCCAATCAGGAATCACCTCAACAGAACAAAGATGATTAACAATCACATGGGGGCCGTCACACCCTCCCCCATAAGGTCGGTGTCCCAAAGGACCACCAGTAACATAACCCAATATAATCGAAATCATTAAATATTACAAAATTACCACAATACAATAAATGGCAGAATATATACACACAGCAGAAATATACATTAAACTTCCACTTGCACTTGGACTACTGCCTTCTCCCATTCCATCTTCAGCAACCCCGATACCTGGGAATCAAATTAAGAAAACAGGCATAGAAAAAAAAAAAAAACAGGTCACAAGACAACAAGAATCGGCACTAATAACTTAGGGACACCAATAAGCATAGGGGCACGTGACAACGCATCTGCTATTACGTTGTCCACTCCTTTAATATGTCTAATGTCCAGTGCGTAGGCTTGCAAAAACAACGACCACCTCATGAGTCTCGGATTGGGACACTTAAGTGAGTGTAAAAATGTCAACGGATTGTGATCCGTGTATACAACAAGCTGCCCTCCTCCAATGTACACCTCAAAGTGCTGCAACGCCCAAACAAGTGCCAGCGCTTCTTTCTCTATCACTGAATAATTCAGATGATAACAATTGAATTTTTTCGAAAATAAGCTAACTGGTCTCGCCATTCCCTGACCATCCTCCTGTAACAAAACAGCACCTGCACCAACCTGACTTGCATCTACTTGGAGTATGAACGTTTTATCAAATTGTGGCGCTATCAACACAGGAGACGAACACAACAGGGACTTAATGTTCTCAAAGGCTTGCTGACACTCATTAGACCACAAAAACTTTACCTTATCTTTTAACAACTCAGTCAGATGAAAAACAACTGTAGAGTTTTTATAGAAACTCCTGTAGTATTCGACTAGACCCAAAAACCTTTGTAACTCTTTTTTAGTTGTAGGCCTAGGAAAATATTCTACTGCCCTGACCTTGTATAAATTATAAGCACCAGTATAAATAACCAGATCATCTAGGTAAATGGAACAACCTTCTAGACCTGAAACAACACGATTCATCAATCGTTGGAATGTTGCTGGAGCGTTCCTCAAACCAAACGGCATGACTCTATAAGAATAGAGTCCAGATGGTGTAACAAATGCCGACACCTCCTGAGCACGCGCAGACAGCGGAACCTGCCAATAACCTTTAAGCAAGTCAAACTTGCTAACAAATTTGGCAGAACCAACCTGATCTATACAGTCGTCCATACGTGGCAACGGAAAATAATTTGGTTTAGTGACTGAGTTTACCTTTCTGAAGTCTGTGCAAAATCTAGGCGATTTATCAGCCTTTAGAACCAAAATACACGGTGAAGACTAACTAGAAGGTGACGGGACTGCAAATATTATTTTCCAACATGTAAGCAACTTCAGTGTCTAAATGTTTAAGTTTCTCTGGAGACATGTGGTAAAAACGCTGTTTAATTAGTTGGGCATCTGCAACATCAACATCCTGTTCGATCCAATTTGTGCATGTAGGAACATTGTCAAAGAGACATGGATATTTCTGTATCAGATCAGACAACTCACCACGCTTAGATTCAGTCAAATGCAACAACAGACTATCAAGGTTACGAAGTGTCTCAGAATTTTTTAGATTACCATATAACAAACTGTCATCTGGTTCTGGCACTCCATCTTTCTGCTGTGATTCTGACACCGAACTCACAAGCAGAACCGGATGCACGTTGTCTCTTACTGTCTGGCTTACCGCAACCTCACGTTTATAATATGGTTTGAGAAGGATGACATGACGTAACTGTGTGGACTTTTTCCATCCCGGTGTTGCAATTATGTAATTCATGTCAAACCTTCTCTCAACAACTGTATAAGGACCAGCATATTTAGCTTGAAATGGCGAGCTTACAACAGGCATCAATGCAAGAACTTGATCTCCCGGACTAAACTATTGATGCTCCGCACAGCGATCATAGATATTTTTCATCTTACTCTGTGACACTTGCAATTTCTCCCTCGCCATTTCACCTGCTACAAACAGACGATGTTTAAAGCCATTGACAAAATCAACCAAATTTCTGGGTGGTTCCGCCTCCACCAGGCCATCCTTTAAAACAGCCAAGGGTCCACGCACTTTGTGCCCAAAAACCAAGTCATTAGGACTAAAACCTGTACTCTCCTGCACAGCTTCTCTTGCAGCCAACATAAGCCAGGGAAGACCCTCCTCCCAGTCTCTTTCCAGCTCTGTGCAATATGCACGCAGGAGAGACTTCAAAGATTGATGGAATCTTTCCAAGGCCACCTGACTCTGTGCATGATAGGCTGATGACTGGTTATGACGGACACACAACAACTTCAAAATTTGACCAAACATGTGTGAAGAGAAATTAGACCCCTGATCGCTCTGGATGACCTTCGGAATGCCAAAGACTGAAATTAACTGACTTAGAGATTTCACTACGGCCTTAGTGGTAATTGCCCTCAATGGATACGCAGCAGGATACCGAGTATTCTGACACATCACAGACAGCAGGTAGTTACAGCCAGACTTAGAGCATGATAACGGACCCACACAGTCCACAATCAGATGCTCAACTGGTTCATTCATAACCAAAATGTTCACTTTGCTGTTCCTGTAACAACTACATTTTTGACACAGATAGTGGAAAGTCTGACATCGATGGAGTCACAAACTCCACTTCACTCTCATCAGATCCCCTCTTAAACTCAGCTTTACTCATAGCGCGTATACTTACACAGGCTGAGGAAACTTGAGGTAAAGCAGCGGCAATATGGTCAACAACAGACTTAACTGGGTAAGATGCAACAACTAACAAGGGAGTAGTGTCAGCCTAAACACGGCTACCGTTACCTAGAATTAAATGAATCCCCTCAATGGGCAACGCTGGACGCACACCTACATCTACCTCTCCTTTTACCAGTTCACAGTCCAGGACCAACTTATGTAACGGTATGGGCAAAACAGTTAAACACATGCCACGACTTAGTATGCAGTCCCCCGTGTCAGTTTCTTCTGACAACGGTAACACAGATCCCACAATATAAGAGTCAAAAGCCCCTGTGTCCCTCAACATTTTTACTGGAACCCTAACCTCACTTCCTACCAGTGACACAAACCCATCTCTAATAAAAGGCGCATACGCTGCCAAGACATCCGGTTCAAGCTCAGCTGTAAGTAACTCAGACACATAATCCGTAACAACCGGCGCAACTGGCGCAGCTGCTGCCACAGGCTTAACCTTAGATATTACAGTTTTGTTTCTAAAATGCAGCAGCGGACAATCAGCCTTCACCCTCTTCATGACAGTAGTTGCAGTTAGTGTCAACATTACCTCGCGATACTGCTTCTACCTTTGGCGCACTAGCTCTCCAAGAACGCTCACGTGTTATAGCACGCTCTCTAAAATTCCCTTTATAGAGTAACAAATACTCATCTGCTGATGCAGCCGCACCTGCCGCCGTAACACACTTTCTCTCACTAACATATGTTGCAATGTAGCCAGGAAGCATGTTTTTGAACTGCTCCAACAAGATCACACAGATGCTCAAAAGTAGTAACTTCCAGCGCAGCCAACCAACGTTTAAAATGACCAGTTAGGTCCCGAGCAAACTCCATATAAGTTTGACCAGTGTGTCTTTCCCAGGACCTACAACGTTGGCGATACGCTTCTGGTACCAGCTCATACGCCTTTAACACAGCATACTTGATTTCTACAAAGCTAGAGCTATCTTCTGCGCTCAAGGATGAATAAGCTTCCTGAGCTCGTCCTGTCAGCACACACTGAAGCATCAAAGCACAATCTGCATCAGGCCAACCTCTAGCTTTTGCAACACGCTCAAATAATACAAAAAAAAGTATCCGGGTCCTTTTCATTAAACTGTGGCAGTAGTCTTAAATTACTAATTTCAAAGGAACCCATATCTCTAAACAACTGCCTGCTCTGATCTTCACTGGACCCCCTACTATCATTCACCAAAGACAAGCGGTGCCCTTCCAGATCTAATTTGGCCTGTTTGAATTTTTGCTGAATCCTCTCCACCTCAATCTGCTTTTTAATTTGTGACTCATGTTTACATTTGTCATGCTCAAGCTGAATCAACAATAGTTTCTTTTGTTGGTCAAACGTTAAGCTCTGAGTCTGGATAAATACACCAGCGGAAACTGGAGAATCATATTTCACGTCTACAGCCAACACACCCCTCTCCCTCAACTCAGACTTCAAAACTACCTTAATGTTCTCTTTAAGGCGTTTGTCACCTACCACTACAGAGAAGTGCTCCGCAATCTTCAGTAGTTTCTCCCTAGTACAATGCTCCTACACCTCTTCCGAGGGAGCTGCATCACAATCTGCCATTACAACTAATTACAATTGGCACATCAAAACCACAACAACAGACCCAGCAAGATAGTGCGTACTAAAAGGACTAAAACTCACGTGGTATGGAGTTTTTCCGCTATCTTGATCAACCCAGCTAACTAACTCATCCCTAGTCTTCATGCAGCTACTTGTGGTGGGTATTTATGCACTAATGACCGCTGGCTTGGAAGAGCAACTAGCACACTAGCGACCCTGCCAAAACCATAGACATGCTCCCAAGCTAAAAGCTTCAACCACGTTCGCCACAACACTACCACAAGAGAAAACGCCAACCGCTTTTAAGAAAAATACGCACCACAGGACCCACAACAGTCACCTGAATTACCTGTTGACTGTAGAGACAACAATAAATGATTTGTAAGAAAACAAATCACCTATGAGTTTATTTCAAAAGCCAGTAAACAAACCTTCACTTACCCTACTTAACCAACCAGTAACGTTACCTCGTCAGTATTTCTTTCACCCTTTTATTGATGGACAGTGTTACATTGTGTGAGAGATTATTTGCTCCAAGTGACAATGTTAGTGTGACATTGAACACAGTATATGCCAATGTTGTTTTCAATAAAAAAACATTTGCACAAAGCAAGCGGATCCACTTTTCCATGTTGATAAGAGCATTAAAATGAGAAAAAAATGATGGGACAAAAAGAAAACAAGAGACATTTAGAATAGATAGAAATAGTTACCTATGACATTAATGTGATTAATCGCGATTAAATATTTGTATCGTTTGACAGCCCTAATATATATATATCCCGCCAAATAACCATTTAATATTATTTACATTCTTAATGCCTTTTAAGTCATGTGAAGATATTAATTTGATAGGTCTTGTGGCAAGTGTGTGTGTCTCCCAAAGATCTAATGAAAGTTATGCCACTGATGGCAGCACAGTCAGTGGTTTCAAACCTTGTAATAGTGCAACAAAGTACTTTGATCTTTGGTAAGACATTGCAGTCTCTGTTGGGTATTTACTGCAGTCTAGAGTGTTTACTTTGCAGACCTGAAGTTGTGTTGACCGCTGGATGTTTTGTTCATAAGGCTCGTATCCAAGACTAACGAGTGTCTCTCCTTTACATGAAAACAAAGACTTCAGAACTGATTAGTATCAGAGCAGAGAAACCACAATAATATTTCATGATGCTGCTGTGAGTGTTGAATTACAATGAGGTTGAGCATTCTTTAAAATAATTTGGATGCTTGTAAGTTTTTAAAAGGACATTACATGGCAGAATTAGTATGTGGAAGAAAACAAACAAACAAACAAACAAAAAAACCCCGGAACAATAAGGATGAGCAATTGCCCAGAGCCATTAATAGTATTTTAATATAATATAATATAATATAATATAATATAATATAATGTAATGTAATGTAATGTAATGTAATGTAATGTAATATAATATGTTCATATTGTATAATTTAAGAAGTTGGTTGAGGTGTGTGTGTGTGTGTGTGTGTGTGTGTGTGTGTGTGTGTGTGTGTGTGTGTGTGTGTGTGTGTGGTGGAGCTAGTGAAAAAATTGTCAAAACAAGTATAAATCTAAAATAATTATATTCTCTGGAAAAAAAAAAAAAAAGTGGGTGTTTTACTGCAAGCTCCGCATTTGTGAATGGTGTACTGTGTTGTTTTCATCTACAGAACACAGAGCATTATGCTTTTTTAGAACAGACAGTAGTGTATGTATGAGTGTGTATTTTTCCTGATTCCCAAATACAGATATTTTTTTTGTCCATTCAGAAAATGTTTTATTTAAGTGTTGCCATGGCTGCCCAGTGAAAATAAATAACCATACTGAGTCAAGTACAGGGAGAGCAGCAGGTGTAGACTGGCTCGAGAAGAGCTCCTCAGCTACTTGTTCCAGATTTATTTGGGTTGTAATAGAGAATGAATGGTATAATAAGACAGGCAATGTCAGTTCTCTAAAAATCAGGTCAAGAGGAGAGGTGAAGCCATGTATGGGCCTGCAGGAAGAAGACATGAAGAGTCACTCTTGACACAGTTTGCTCATGAAGAGACATATTAAAGTGTCATAACTCTGGTCAAATTGTCAACAAACAAACACATTCAAAAACTACTGTATATTATGGCTTCTGTTTGTAGGTTTTAAAAGTACTAGAGAATGAAAAGTCCTTTGTGAACTTGTGTAAGTGATAAAGTGGAGTGGAGATTAAGTGATAAAACTCAATGTTTTGTAAACATAGAATAAAATAATTATATTAATGTTGTTCTTTTATCGATTGTTAATTTTGTTTTTTAACTTGTAGTTTCAGAGCCCCTACTCCTACTCCCCTCCTTTCCGCTTTGGAACGGTCCCAAACGGCAGTACAGAGAGAAACATCCGAAAGAATTACCCCGACATGCACCAGTACATGGTGAAGTACCATCAGACCGGGGTGAATGATGCGCTAGTCAGTTTGAAGACCGGGTATGTATATTACACCCTCACTATTTGTCTTGTCAGTCTGAGCAGAATGGTTGAAATAGTGAGTGTCTCATTGACTTACATGCTGACCGTGCTTCCTTAAACTGGCAGGGTTATTATTAATGGGATAAGTTTGCCTAAAAATTAAGATTTCGTCATTATTACTTTTTTTCTTCTTCAGTGGAACATTTCCGTTTGGGTACATTTTCCTGGCCACTATCAAGACTGTTGAGTTACAAAATGTCTTTAAAACTCATACAATAGCTTTGTCTGAGGAACACAGTTATTAGCATTACTTATATTTGGTATTTATACATATTTTGTATTAGCTTTTATTTGTATATATCAATTTATATTAAGCATTATTTTTATTTCGGTTTTAGCAATTTGAGTACTGCAACTTGAATTTGTTTCAGTTTTTTTAACTTTTATGTTTTCATATAATATTTAAATGTATTTTATTTCAGCTTTATTTTAGTTAACAAGATAGTTCATAAACAATTGTTCATATTAAATGATAAACTATTATATATATATATATATATATATATATATATATATATATATATATATATATATATATATATATATATATATATATATATATATATATATATATATATATTATAAATTCATATTAAAATTATAAACCTCTCCCCATCATGGCCACAGCTGAATTAAAGCAGCATCTTGGGTCAGAGAACAAGAGAAACATTAACAAAAGAGCAAAAATTAACTAAATTACCTCTTTTGTTGAATGAAAATGATAAAACAAAATCAATGATGAACTAAGACAATTCAGTTTAATGTAATTAATGAATTACAAACGATACTGCCTTCTGATTAATATTATGGGGTACAGGCAGGGGTTAAAGTGGGCCGGAACAGTCCGGAACTGTTTTCCAGCACCTCAGATAAATGAATAAATAATTTGATTAATTAATATCAATGATAGCGCAATGGTATTGATGGTAGGCAAACACGCTTCCCGACGTTATGTTCTCAGTCACGGTTCTCCTGTCTGATTTGAGTGCATCTACGCCGGTTCACGCATGCAGACAAAGTCCTTCCTCCCCTCCCCGCTGAACGCCAGCGATTACAAATGCGTGAATGCACTCACGGTGGTTGAGCGTGGTAAAGCTAGTTTTAGGTTCGTTATTCTCCGGACATTTGTTTTCCCTTGCCACTGTTCTATAGGGTCGGCAGGATTAGTTTTCACATTATGTAACCATTGTATATTGATATGAAATATTCATTCAAAATCACCTACGTGCGTTAATGCTGCGTCAAAGCATACCTGAGAATGCTTTGACGCGTTTCCACAGCGCATGATGCCTAAGGGAACGTCTTCCAATTCAAACTGTGGTAAACGTAGCCTATAATTTGTATTATTTAAAGAGGATATGCGTATTTCTGAAATTTAAACTCGCGACTGACACCTGTGGCCAAAAAACAGAACTGCTCTTCCTTTCTGCTCGCTCGTACGTGCACACTTCACAAGTCATCTGCTGCAAGGAGGTCAGGTCAACATTATGTTTACAGCGGTAAGAACAGTCAAATACATATATTGTTTGAGATAAGTGTTCTGAGTGATCTGAAACGTTTAACATGAACGCGCTTGATGTCACATCAGCAGACAGCGCGGGAAAAATCCGACCCGACAGAAAAAGGGAAAAATAGGATACAGGCTTATAGGTGCACCCACTGTGAGCAGACAAGGTGTCAGTATGCTCATCAGGAGATGTTTGAGTCATAAATGGTCAAATAAAAAGGCTATTGTTTCGTTTATTTTGGGGGAAAAGTTCCATATAGCCCATTTAAAATAAATAACTTTTAACATTTAAAAACAGAGGTTTTCAAATTCCAAAGCTTGTAGAAAGTTCATATTGGCAATACTGACTTAGCCTACAGCTTTCCTGGCAGCCTTGAATAAATGAACTTGTCTAAGAAAATTATTCATAAAAACATATAAATATCAGTTGGGCCTATGTTTAATTTCTTCACTGACACAGATGAAAATGAAAAGACTATCAGTCAAAGTTCAGCTTTAGGAGGGGAAGAAATAGGGCAGGATAAGGAGACTGAGAGAATAATAGTGATGAAGATGAGGAGAGAACAGGTATTGACAAATAATCTAATGGTCACTGACATGGTTTAAAAGCTATTTCTTATCCATTTTTTTTGGCCTTCAAAAGTCTTAAATTGCACATATGTAGGTCAGAGAAATCCAAATTTTCGCATGCCCCGAACCCCCCTAACTACCTCGCATTTGAATGCCTGTGTCTGTGGGGTGGTGGTAATGTGGGCTGGTGTGGCTACAGTGCCAGGGCTGAATTTTTGTCCCAGTCCATTTTCAGTCCAGTCAATTTTAACATAGTATCGTCGACATATCAGTGTAGATACTGTAAATGAACCAAAATAAAACCCTTGAAATATCAAGTAAATAAGTATTGTGATAGTGCCACAGTGACACTCTTGTCCCAAAAAGTATTGCTACATCATTGATACTCAATATATTGTCCCATGGTGAGTCATTTCCCCCTGTTGCTCCTAAACAAAATTTGAGGGTTCCCCCCACCTGCCAAATCCCAACCACTGGGTACAGTGAAAGAGAAGAGCAGTAGAGCAGCATCAAGGGATACAGCTTTCATTATCTCTCTAAATGGCAGCAAAACTGTGCTGTTGTATAGGCTTATTTGTGGTTGGGTACAGCAAATACACAATAATAAATTGCCTTGCAGTATATTAATAAAGTGTCAATGATTTTCTTTGGTCGTACACTGCATAATTTCTTGCAGCTCAGCATATCACTACGCATACTGTAGATCCAGCCATCACCGTTACAAAAGAATCATTGAGCAAATCTACTGGATGTCAGCGTGATCCCTGAGTTACATTTGACATTCTTGAAATGTCAGACAACCAGACTAATGAGTCTTAGATAAAGGCTTTTCCAACAGAGAGATCGAGTTTGACAAGCAGCCCACAATGGCTCCAAATGTCAGTTTGTAGGTGGGGTCGAAAGTCGGGTGCACAGAGTGTGAGTTTTTCACGTTTTTGCTGTTTGAGACAAATTTCGTCTGATATTTCTGTCATGAGCTGATCATATGGCTTTGAATTAAGAACCACAAACTTCCTTGTTTAGAACTAAGGTTCCCTTTCAGTCGAGAACGTCAGACGTAGTCGACGTCGACTGAATGGGGATACCGCTTAGGGAGCCTGTCTTCTTCGTACTACTATTTAATCAAGCCAATTCAACATTGGCAGCGCGGGTATACACACCAGTTGCCTTTCGCTTCGGAGCCGATCGGATGTATCTGAAGAGTACTATTGTTTACAAAACAAGCGACTGTGTCGGTGTTTTTGTGGGAAGACCTCCCAGTGTTGATGTTTCTACAGCGTGAGTGCAGCGGTGATCGAAAGCTTCTCAAGTTCTCAACTGCTGTTTAACTGCTTAAGTTCTCAACTGCTGTTTGTTTGTTTGTTTGTTCTGATGGTTGGTTAGAGGGCGAGAAGTGAGTGATTCACTGTTTCAGTGCACTGATTCAGTGTTGCCGCGGTCATTCCCTGTGTGCTCCGGCACTGGTGATGGTCCCATTTCCTAAAAGAGCAACACGGGTGCGTTTGCATCTTAAAAAAAAAAAAACATAAAAAAAACATTAAAAAAAAGATGTCATTCCACCTGTGTGTTTCTGGATGCATTCATTCCCTGTCTCTCTGTAACGGTCACAATTTTGCATCACGTGTTTGGGCTTACAGCACGCTGAAGCAAACTTTGTGGACAGTTCACATTCTCATTGCGGGAATATGACTGTCGCGGTGTTGAGGTCGAGACTCTCCTTCGAAGCTCTCCGCGAAGCGTGAGTCCCCATTACCACGCCCCGCTTTCGGGTGCCGCGTGGGGTGGGTGACAGGAGGATAGTGTTGGATGTCTCTCCCGAAAACCATTCCCTGTGGGCTCCTCACTCCTCCCTTCCACCGCAGTGGGTGGAGTCCCCCGTGGAGCGTGCTGGTCCATCTGTAATGGGTGGACCGGCCGTTTCACCCGGGGCTCCCCCAGAGGACAGGACGCCGATTGCAGCATCGGAGGGTGAGCTGGCCTCTGGAGATGATGACTCGACTGCGTTGTCTCCCTCTGGGAGTGTAATGTTGCTCGAGCCAGATCCAGAACTGTCAGCTATGCTGATTTGGGCCGGCGAGGCTGATGAATGGTATCTCGGAGAGGCTGTGCTGGTTCTCACTTTTACTGCCGAAAACTGCCTGAGTGGTTCTTCCCCACTCGATACCCTTGAAGGAGGAGCGGTTAAGGGTTATGAGGCTATCCTTCCAGTGGAGCTGTTTGTTGCGACAACAGGTGCACCTGTGTCCAACGGCCGCTGCATCTGGGAGATCCTTGTCTCCCCTTGCAGGCCTGTGAGCTCGCGTCAGGTTTGACGGTCAGAGCTTGCAGAGCTTGCGGGCAAGCCGCCTCCTCTTTGCATGCCATGGTGTTGTTGCAGGTCTATCAGGCCAAGACACTCATGGACATGCACGAGGACATTGCAGCATGCGCGGTCGGTCTAGCAATGTCCACACTAGTGGTCCAGGAGCGCCATCGTTGGTTCAGCCTGGTTGAGATGGTGGATGCGGACAAGGTTCGGTTCCTGGACTCTCCAATTTTCCCAAGTTGGGTTGTTCGGCGACGCGATGGAAAGCTGCGCCCAACAGCTTTCCGTCGCCCAGGCGCAGACGGAGGTCACCCGACACATCCTCTGCCTGCCCGTCGCCGATGGCGTCCCCCTGCGGCCGTCTCCGCTCCTGCCAGACCATCGCAGCAGCCTCCACCCAGGTCTCTACGTGGAGCCAGCCGCAGGAGGGCTGCCCAGCCCGTTTCTAGATGCTGCCAAGCCAAGTGGTAAGCGACAGCGGAAACGTTGAACCTACTGGCGAAGGACACGATATACCCGCTCCCTCCAGCCGATATGAAGGCCAGTTTAAAAAAAAATAACTTGTTCTTCATGTACCTAGTATGAGGTGGGTCGTGACCATCTTGGCCCTGTGTCACTTGAGACGGGCCCTTTCTCGAAAGCCTCAGTCCAAGTTACTACACAGAGAGGCATCTCAGAATGCCCTGCCCCCAAGCTTGGTCTGCAGCGTTCGACCTGAATGACATATACTTCAGATCTCTAGCCTTCCGCACCACAGGCCATCCTGCGTGTGCGTTTGAGGGTTCGAAGTATCAGTACAGAGTCCTACCCTTCGAGAGCTCCATATAAATAAAAAACGTATTGAAGCAATTTCTTTCTTGCAATTTGAATTCCGGAAAAAGTGGCTGGTAAAATTTTTTAACAAAAAAGTTAATTTCCCACCCTGATCAGGAAAATGCTCTCTGTGAGGCAGTTGGAATAGAGTGATCACTGTGCGCAACCACTCGGCTCCGAAACAAAAATCTGAATGAGTGTATACGTGCCGCAATCTTATATACCCTTATGTACGGGGGAGTGGCTTGGTATGCAAATCCCACTCGCCAATTCCATTGGCCATTTTTTCTACAACTCATTCTGGTGATTGGGGCTCCCATGTGAGGCCGCATTTGTCAGTCTTTGACATAATGTTGAACATGACTGAAACATAGGGAAGTTCTATTCTCCATCACCCTTTCTCTATTTGTGTGTGCTGTTTAAATTTTTTTTAATGCCAAAATACCTCCATATATGATGACACCATTCCTAAAAGGGCAGTTAAGTATTCTGTGAGAAGAAAATGTGCAATAATAAAAAGATAGCATATTGTTTCCAAAACAAAATAATTGGCTTTTGTTTGTCTTTGTACAACAGCCAGAGGAAAAAAGAAAGAAAAGGATCTGGACTAAAATATTTATATATTTACAGTTAATATATAATAAGTTAATACATGTCTTTTTCTACCCAGTGTGAGACTGTTATATTTTCAATTCAAATTTACTGCACATTTCACAACAAATATTATTCCAAAGGAGCATTACAGAGAATTGTTCCTCACAAGCAGTGAACAAGCAGCAATGGCAAGGCAGAAAAATGCAGGCTTATATAAACAAACAATTCTGGAAAGTATGCAGCCTTGTTTTTATTTCTTACTGTTGAAATGCATTTTGTATTTTTTTCCTCTCAAAATTTCTTCTCCTTACAGACACCAGTTTGACAAACCCTGGCATAAAATCAAAAATATTAATGAAGCCAAAGTCAATCAAATAGCTTTTATTGCTGTTTCTCTCCATTGCTTGTGCTTTGATTGCACCCAGTGCTGTCTCTCACCTTAAACTCGTGACTCTGTGTCTACATCATAAGTTAAAATGTGTTATGATTCATGACAGTGGTGTTAAGGCATGAGAATGACTCAGAACATGTAACCTCTCTATTTGCCATCTGAAGTGTCTGTGCTCTTTCACCAGAAAACTTGATGCCTTCATATATGACGCAGCTGTGCTGAACTACATGGCCGGTAGGGATGAGGGCTGTAAACTAGTGACCATTGGCAGTGGCTACATCTTTGCTACCACTGGCTATGGCATTGCCCTGCAGAAAGGGTCGCTTTGGAAGCGCCCAGTGGATCTGGCCATTCTCGCTATTATTGGAGATGGTAAGTGCACGCATGCCTGGCAGCAGTCCAGAATACTGTGCTTGTTAGAATGGGCAGCTTGAAAGCCCTATAAACCCACTGAGTTCACTGTTGTACAACTACTATTGACCTTTCCATGTAATCCCAAACATAGAACTGTAAGGATGTAAATTCTTATAAAATATGTATATTCAAAGACATATAGTGAATGACTCCTTTTTAGGTTATGGCCTTGGAGGTCCCCACGTGCGCTATGAGTCGCCATAATAATTAGTAAAATAATTAATTAAATAATATCTTAAATATTAAAAATTATTATAATTCAGTGGATATTAAAAAAACAATGAATTTGAATTATTACATTTAATAATTTCAACTTATTTATTAAATAATGAATTCTGTTCATTCTAAATTAATTTGTGGATTCAGCATGTAACTATAGTTCTGAAGTTTCGGTTTTAGTTGTAAAAACTATTGATTACGATCATAGTGCCAAAAAATAAGAACATTTTTGAGAAACAGGACATCCATACTTTTTTTATGCATTTTTACCCCCCTGAAAACATCGGCACATTTTGTGTCAACTACTCATGTTCATGTGCATGGTTTTATAACATCTTGGAATATGTATGTGTGGTGCTGTCTCTACCTGCATGCTGAAAATATATCTGTTCCTCATTTAGATAAAAGTGTCTGCTAAATTAATACATGTAAATGTCTGCCCTAAAGAGTTTTTATGCAGTGTAGTAAAAGCCAGAATCAGAATGTGTTGTTTTCACTTCGCAATGTCCATCTGTTACATAATTTAGCCTTTTAGTTCAGATTTCTTCCTTCATAGACATCTGCAGTATTTCTCTCTATTCATACTATATGCTGTTTCGCAGTAGTGCTATATGGAGAGCATGACAAATGACAGAATTATCCACCTGGCAGATGCACCTTGTAGAGAAAGATAAAAAAAGTCTCAGATGGTGCTAACATATGGCTAAAGCTTGAGTGTATAATTTTATTGATCCTCACTTTGACATGTTATTGCATGGGGAGTTCTGTTAAAGGAGGTTATGTCTGTGAACGGTACCAGTGTGGCCCACTGAAGTGTACATGAAATGGGAGACAGAGCTGATTGATGACGTGGGCTTGGCCATGTGCATATCTCCACAGGTGAGATGGAGGAGCTGGAGGCTCAGTGGCTGACTGGGATCTGCCACAATGAGAAGAACGAGGTGATGAGCAGCCAGCTGGATGTGGACAACATGGCTGGAGTGTTTTACATGCTGGCAACCGCAATGGGTCTCAGCCTCATTACCTTTGTCTGGGAGCACCTGTTCTACTGGAGACTCAGATACTGCTTTACTGGCGTCTGCACAGGCACACCCGGCCTGCTCTTCTCCATCAGCAGGGTAAGGCTTCTATTCTCTCTTTGTGGTCAATAAAAAATTGTAATGTTAACTTCAATAAGACATTATTATTAATAATAGTAAATACATTATTTTTATTAATATTATTGATGGGCAGAGGCATAATTATTGATGGGCAGAGTCATACTAAAATATACATAGTATATTTTAGCTTTACCTAGTACATTTTAATATGTGAGGGACAATAAAAAACCTTTTCACAAATTATTCTGAGATCAAGCGATAATTACTATCTACTGTAGTAGACCCCCTAGAGGTTTGCGAAACAGCTGCTGAAGACCCTGGTTTTGGTGTTGTATTGGATCACCCTCACAGCTATTGATTTTAAAATCATGCCACAGAAGATGTCTTCTGCCTGAGTTTTCCTGTCTTGACAGTAGAGACAACCAATGGACAGCCAATATCATTCAACCTAACTTGTGACCGTGTCAGCTGTAATCCAGTTGGCATTTGAGCTCAGTATTTACCCTGACATGGCCAGTGTTTGAAAGAAAAAGTTTGTCAGAAATTTTATTTTCGACCACTGGTTCCATGTCCACAGAGCTTAAAATGACAATGCAGCAGTCTGTTTTGACAGCTTGATTTCTAGCACCGCCAAAAGTTTAGAATGTCTTTGTTTAGTTTAGATCCCTGATGGGTTTGTGTATATGCTGTCAGTGTGAGAATATGGTGCCTCTGATTAACATCTTTAAGGTAATGAAATGTTGGTGTTGATGAACCCAAGCATAACTGATAGAATGTTTACTGGTGAAAAGAGGTTCATAGAGCTAGTGAGAGGACATGATCATTTTCCAAAATAATCCCACTAGCAATTTGTTTTAAAATTTGAAGGCATCATTGTCACCGCCTTAATTTATGCCCTAAATAAAATCTTCATAGTGCTTTTTGATCTCACTAATGGGTACATTTCCAAGTCTCTGCAGTAAAATCAGATATTGGGGTCTTGTAATACTGTAAGAAGAACTGAAAGTCATATTTTTCACAGACACCAGGGTCAGTGCATGAATATTGAGCTTTATTCACTTTTTTTCCATAGGGTATATGGAGTTGCATTCATGGTGTCCATATCGACATGAAGAAAAAGTCATCTGACCTGGACTTCAGTCCACAGTCCAACATGCTTAAGCTTATCAAGTCCGCCAAGCAGATGACTAATATGACTAATCTCAGCGGCTCCAGGATCAACTCTCCTAAACG
Organism: Phoxinus phoxinus; assembly: GCF_949152265.1. Classification (NCBI taxonomy): domain Eukaryota; kingdom Metazoa; phylum Chordata; class Actinopteri; order Cypriniformes; family Leuciscidae; genus Phoxinus; species Phoxinus phoxinus. The sequence goes on from NC_136876.1 coordinate 25,208,092, forward strand.
CGGCAGTGAGTTCATGCATTCGGCAAGCCCCATGATCATGGACATGATGGCGGAGAAAGGGAACTTCATTTACACTGACAATCGCAGCTATGCCCAAAAGGATATATATGGAGACTCCAGTGACTTGCAGGCATATCTGTCCAACCGCCATAAGGACCATCTGAACAACTACATCTTCCAGGGTCAGCATCCCCTCACCCTCAATGAATCAAACCCTAATACTGTAGAGGTGGCGGTGAGCGCAGACACAGCCCAGACCAATGCAAAACCCCGAGCTCTGTGGAAGAAATCAGTGGATACTTTACGTCAAACACAGGGGCCTGAAACCCTTGACCCCCGTTTGTCCATGAAGAGTCAGAGGTACCTGCCAGAGGATGCTGCACACTCGGATATCTCTGACTGCTCAAGCAGGGCCACCTCCTACAAGGATCCAGACAATAACAAGCACCTAAAGCCCAAGGATAACTTAAAAAAAAGATCGATGACGTCAAAATACCCTAGGGATTGCAGTGAAGTAGAGCTGTCCTACTTAAAAAATAAGCAGGGCGGAGCGGGCCGGGAGAAAATCTACACCATAGACTCTGACCGGGAGCTGAGTCTGCACTCAGAGCCACAACACTACAGGGAAGGCAGAGCCTTTACAACCGACGATTTGGATTTTGGTGAAATTTACTCAGACCACAACGACAATTACAGGAAATGTGACCAGCCCATCATCCATCTCAACAGCAGCCCCCTGCATCAAAGTGAATCTGACCTCCTGCCTGACAACGCCTACAACAAACACTACAGCTTGAAGGAGAAGAACCTTAGTCCGCACGAAACCAACGACCGGCTTAAACAGACTCATTGCCGGAGCTGTCTTTCCAAGGTACCCAACTACAGCACAGGGCCGTATGCTGCCGCACGCTCGCCATATAACCGGTGTGAGGCATGCATCCACATGGGCAACCTGTACGACATCAGTGAGGACCAGATGCTGCAGGAGGCCATGATCAGCCCTAACATGCACCACGATGACATGTTTAGCCACTACTGGCCTCAGACGGACGGGCCACACGTACAGAGGAGGAACAGACTGAGGCTTAGCCGTCAGCACTCCTTTGACAATATCATGCTCGAGAAGCCCAAAGAGATTGACCTGAACCGGCCGGCGCGGAGCGTCAGCCTAAAAGAGAAGGACCGCTTCCTGGAGGACAGCCCTTATGCAAACATGTTTAACATCAAGGCTGACAAACTCTTTGGCAGTAGATCCATGCTCTTTAACCGAAGCCTGGAGGAAAGCAAGCGTAGTAAGTCACTTTACCCCGATCACCCTTCGGACAACCCCTTCATGCAATCTATACGGGACGACACTCGCCTGGTCCACGGCAGGAGCTCCTCAGATATTTACAAACAGTTGGCTCCCATCAAAAACAGGAACGAGAACAATCTGAGGTCCTCCGTGAAGTCCACCACTTCATACTGTTCCAGGGATGGTCAAATACCCAATGACATGTACATTTCAGAGCATGTAATGCCTTATGTAGCCAACAAGACTAGTGCATACTCAGCTCCCCGGGTTCTCAACTCCTCGCAGTTTAGCAATAGACGAGTGTATAAGAAAATACCTAGTCTCGAGTCAGATGTTTAATGCTTTTTTGTGAAACTGAACTATTTACTCACTTAGAATGCCACATTCACCTACATCTATAAAGTACCCGAGATATCGCTCTTCTTATACGAGCGCTTTCCAAAGGTTTTCAGCATTTTAAGATGCCTTCTGGGCGTAAGCCAATAAAATGTGGTCCAGCATGGAAGTTGTTAATTATCCCCCACACTTGGCTTCGTGCTAGTGTGTACTCAAAACGCTGAGTGCTAGGAAAGATGTACTGCTTCGAAGTCCGACCTGAAGCCTTGGTGGACCGAAACAGATCCTAGGGTGGGGTTTCAGGTATTTGGCCCCACATTGCATGTGACAAGAGTGTACCTGTATCAGACAGACTGTGGCTGGAATAGTTCCTGAACTTATGGCAAGCAAGGGTATTTCATTCATTCATTTGCACTCAGCAATTGCATTTTTGCTTTTATTACTATAGACTTGGGATTTTTGGCATTCTAATCCCTATTTAGAATTTAGACTCTTCTCTATCTTATTTGGTAGCACAATAATCATTAGTTAACCGCCCACCTCTGCTTTATAAACAGAACTTCTATATTACTGTCAGGAGTAGATTTATTTTGCATGTGTGTTTCTTTTCTTGTCTTATTTGTTTTGAAGATATACTTACATTAAGGTGATTTCATATGATAGCTGAGGTGGTCATCTTTGCAATGAAAACTTGACCTGTATGTAGGTTGTTCGACTAGGAATATTGTGTTGATCCTCCATTTCAAGATTTTGGGGAAGTTTTTGCGATGGAAGTATGTCGTGCATTTATTTAGTTCAATACTTCCATCCCGTCACTGTACACTGTGAAACCGAATCAGAGCATCACCTCTCGAAGACTGTTGTTTACTGTAGCTCAGCGGAGCCTTGCTTCGCTGTCGCAAACCACTCATTTAATGTAACGAGGGCCATGTGTGAAGCTTGAAGTCTGAACTAGAGCATTGGTTTTCTGTTGCAGTCCGTAACACGGTCAACACGCTATTCACATTGAGGACTACCACGCAAGATCTTTGTTCTGCAGACCTATTACTAAACTTTATACTGTACGAACACACTCAATGAACTCCATGCAATGTGAATCAGAACACATAGCCAAATCGTGTATTAGATCAAATACCTCAGGATGGTTCTGTGTCATTTTGTGTAAGGTTTTCTCTGCACCACGAAAGGTACATTCACAGATGTTTCCCTCCACTCCGCTATGGTTGTCCAAGGACTTCCATTGGAGTCGCGTTTATGTGAACAATAGAGAGGGGATCTTTCAGCCATCTTTGAAACAAGCTTTATGTTTACTATTTCAACGTTTGTTGGAAAACAGGATGTTTATCGACATAACCGTGTTATATGACTGCTGTAGCAGCTTCCACTCTCATATCAGATTTGCTTTCTTTGAACTTCCCCAATAATGTGACATTATTCACTGTACACTTATCTTGAATATGTCATCACTGTCACAATCATGAACATATTCAACATATGAAGTGCTGCTTTAAGAAGCTAATGTGCGTATGCACATGTAAAATATCAAGGTCTTGTAATCATATATGCCATACATAGTTTTTAATCTTTGCAACTTGTTTTTCATTTATTTTTCACCCTTGTAATAACCCCAGTCTTTAAGGAAAATGTATTTTGATTACATGAACATGAATTATAATAATGGCATGCAACTCAATTGTAACTCTTTCTATGTTTTTGTTATGATGTTATGATCACAAATGATTTGTAACAGGGTGAAAATATAGCATATAAATGAAAAGAAAATTATCATTCATATTGCAGAGCTGCAGTTTTGGGTAAATAAGCAAGGCATTAGCCTCTATTATTAATCACAGAGCTACATCTGCGTTGATTTCATATCCTTTGCGAGGCGAGGTGAAAATTCTTGCTCGTCCTCGATTAGCAGGTGAAAACATCACCAACTATGCTTTCTGTCTCTTACCTTTCACATATAGCCAGATTTAACCTGTAAAGAGAGAGAGAAAAAGTCGGGTCTGCTCTTTTCGGGTCTGCTATCCCTCCAAAGATATGACGTCTTCTTGATTTTCTCTATTATCTATGGTTTGCTGTAAGAATAGAGCTTTTTTTTTATTCCTCAAAGACTTAGCAACTATTTTGAATATAAGGCACTTGTATATTGCTTGTAAATTCTTACTCAAATAATTCATGAAAGTTAAGATGATACAGAGTAAACAATATTTTTTGTGTGGGTTTCACAGGTCTGTACAGTAGCACTCGTTTTCTGTAGCATACGTACGAAAAATGACATTACTCACAAGGTCTGCATCGAAATGTCACCTTTCGAGATTTCAAAGTCTCCATGCAGTTTGTTATCAGGGATTGTAGCCCTGCAGTTTTTGTAAGCTTGACCATTTTGGGGCTGGGGTGAGGGTGGGGGCTACAGGCATTGAGGCAAATTTTTTTCTAAGTAAATACTATCAATTCACTTGAAGATGAGCTTGGATCAAGCAGATTAATGCGAGGAGAACTGGCCTCCTTTGCTCATAGACATACTGCGCAGGGGTCATCATGAGACTGCAGGGTACGAATCCATCCTGCTCATGAACCAAAGCTCTGTGGCCACTCTGGCCTGTCGTTTAGGCCGCCAAACTTCTGGGATTTTTACACAAAAACATCTTGAAAACCAAAATGTAATTTTTACTTCATCATTTTGTTTTTGTCAAAGGTTATCGGAGGTGGTCGGATGTGTCGAGTGGAACAGCGCAGGTCAGGTATTGATTGCAAATGGAAACAGATGAACTGTGTGGGATTATTTTATGTAGCAGTTTTTGGCTAGGCAAAAGCCATCTGTAGTTTATTGAAAAATCTATTATATTATATTTTTGGTTTCATTTACCTCTCATAGAATAGTGCACAAATGTGAATATAAAGTAGCTCAGATGCTGATTATTTCCATAAGATGAGCTAGACTAGGCAAAGTAGTTGAGTAAGTCAACAAAGGAGGATTTTGAAGTCACAGAAAAAAGTTAGTACTTTCTCAATTACACATTAAACAGCAGTTAAGGGTTAATCTGTTTCGTCCTTCATGTTTGTTACACTCCACTTCTTTCAGCAGAGATGTGTGTTTGGGTACGTTTATCTGTGGATCATGAAGAGAGGGAGTTTTAGGATCAACGGCTAATGTCACTCAGTTTGTATGCTGAATATTTACACTCTAAAAGTCTTTGTAGATAACAGAGATGCCTCCATCACCGCAAGTTTGTCTTTTATAAAAACCCATTGGACTAAAAGATGCAACCAATTTTCTTTCCCTTTGAGGCGAATTGTATGACCGCGTATAGCAGAATATCAAAAAGCGAAGCAGGGAAGTGAGACAGTTACTTAACACAACAATAGATCTCTGCATCCGCATGGAAGGCCATTTGAAATCTATTCTTTCCTAAATTTATATTTTGCCAAGTGCAGTGCAGTAAGAAGGATAGGCCCTTTTTTGTCTGCCAGGCAAGCTGGTGTACTGTCACTGCATCATTGGCTGTGTTCCCATCGAGGTAGTTTCAAGGAGAAATCACCTCAGCTCAAATTACATCTGCCAGAGCCACACAAGGCTCAGTGAGAAGGGGCAGGTGGCTAAAGACAGGAGCGGGAGTCCTCATGCATGACTGTGTCGACTGCAGCTCACTCCCTTTCGTTCTCAGGCCGCTTTATAACCCTCAGGAAGACGTTTGCAGGGGCAAAAATGGCAGCTTGGAAACAACTTGTAAATGCTCACTGTCAGTCATGCGGCTCTTTCAGCAATGGCATTTTTATCATTGCATTACTGACATGAGGATTATCACCTTCAGTTTTAAAACCAACCGCCGCTCATGATTTCTGTAATGCATTTCCTGTGATGGATATTTTAAATGTTTGATTATTTAAATAGGGAATTAACAATGAAGGACAGACAGCGATTTAGTTAGTACTGACCCTAAAGGTGGCAAAAAAAGATTTTTTTTTTATTTATTCTTTTTTTTGGGTTGTTGCTGCTGGAATACTTGCACTTATTAAAGGAAAGAGGAACGCTGCCTTCCCTGTAAAAACAACGGTTTTGATCGTAGCAGACTCACAGTAGAAAGAAACATTTGTTTGAAATGAATCACTTGTGTTTCCTGTTTAATAATCACTCTTGTGAGCTTTGCATTCATATTTTATGTGGTTAAAAGTAGAAATTATTTTAGAACAGTGTTTTATACTGGGGCGGGATTGTCATGTGACTATAACCTATTTATCACTGAAACATGTGACCTGCTGCCTAAATGTTATTTTATAATGAAGCATTATCACTTGTGTGCGTACTGAAATGTCTTAAGAACTTTTTAAAGTAAGTTGGAAGTAATCGCTTACTTAAAAGCTGACACAAACTTGCATAAATGAAATAATTTCTGCTATTGGCAAATTGCATGAGAAAGTACTAAATCATTGGAGCGGTTTAAACATATCTCCTGTACATTTCGTTTCAAATATTGTGTTCAGAATTTTTTTTTTTTTTTTTTTGTTCTCTGCTTTTTTTATGTGTATGTAGATCATATTAAAGGAACAGGTCTGATATGTGACTTGTGAAATGTCAATACAACGTGGTTGCAGGACGTGTGCTGGGTTACAAGATGTAAAAACATGTACATAAGTCAAAGTTTCATTTTTCTAATAAAGGCTCTTTCTGCCACTTTATATGATCACTGTATCTGTTGCGGTATGTTTCCGAATCCCATGCTCCAGGTGAATATTACAGACTCTTAGATAGTTCATGAAGCAGGGGGTTGGGAACTGACTGACAGCTCTGGTAATTCCAACAGTCATCATTAGTACATGCTGTAATGGCGACAAATGCGGCACTCAGGCTTCAAGTCCTCAGTCTGAATATGTGTGCAACAAGGGCCGTGACCCAGCAATATTACACGAGTCAAAAAAGCAGCTTTTGCTATCAGCAGAAATGAAATTAAGCATTGTGTGTGCACAATGAAGACATTCTGTCACAGACAGCACTGAGAAATTAAAGGGATTTATCTGTTTTGTCAGTTTTCCTTAGTTTTGCATCATCCATTCAAAATTATTAACTGATTCAAATATTTGACATTCAAAGTTTTGGTGCAGTCATTAATTATGCACGATACAGTATAGTTACCAGCATCAAAATATCATTCAAATGTATGTGATATTTAATAATTTATTTATTGTTATATTATATGAATATTATTTATTATAGTAAGTATATTTCTATTTAATACATTTTTCAAAACCATATCCACCAAACCCAAAAAGTTCAAAGGTTATTCGGTCACACTTTAGTTTAGGGTCCAATTCTCACTATTAATTCTGACCTTTGCCTCAATAAACTCCCAACTAATGCTTATTAATAGTTAGTTAGTTGTTAAGTTTAGGTATTGGGTAGAATTAAGGGATACGATCTTAGGTAGGGATAAGGTAGAATAAGGTCTTCCAGAACAAGGCATTAATATGTTCCTATAAGTACTAATAAACAGCCAATATCCTAGTAACATGGATATTAATAAGGAACTAGTTAATAGAGAGAATGAGACCATAAACTAAAGTGTAACCGTTTATTCTTATAATCTCATTGACTATTAATGTTACTTTTTAATGATCCAATCGTTTTTTTCTTGACCACTCATTAAAGTAAATGATTCTGAACTGTTTAAATACAACAGAGAAAGTAGTTTCACTAAATAAGTCAGGAATAATTTCAGGCCATTTTCCACCTATTTCCACATAGCAGCAAAGGTTGTACTATTCTATAACTTGCACCTAGCCTATGTAGCTCTGCCTTTTGTTCTGAGGTAATGTGATATTGATCATATCTGGTATGACCGGGACAAACACTCTTTCAATATCTAAATAAGCTTTATGCTTTAGAGAGAAGAATGCACTATCGCTTATGTCTTTGCTATTTAACGGATCTCCAGGCTTATGGTATTCATGGTTGAATACACTGAAACAAAGCATAATATTGTCTAAGACTAACAATGACTCACTTTCACTGGGAGAAAGAAAACAATTGAAGTTGTAATCTTTAGGTGGATTAAAACTGTTCAGAGTAAGTGAATTGGTAGATGGAATTACTGGCAGCATTTCAGCACTAAATAATTTTAAATCATCTGCACATGAGGATGCTAAAAATAAACACAACGTTACCTGTCTAAAATTATTAATCAGCCATGCAGTAGTTTCTTATTTTAATCTTAGTCTCGTGTTTTTTCCAGAAGAAAGAAAAATTAAAAAGAAATACAAAGGAAAACCCTGCAGGCACTGAAAGGAAAAACGCAATGACAGCAAATATATGGGCATCTGTGTGCTATGAGTTAGTTGCATGCAGAATGACTTCAGCTGCTGATATGCCTTTGTTTCTCACTGAAGGGAAATTAATAAGTTTGCTCAGCTTTGCTTATTTTCAAACACTGGCTGAAGTAGACTCTTGATCTCTCTCTTGTATCTTCTGAAGAGCTGCAATTAATCATCACAAGCGGGATGTGGACTGGCAGGATTGAAACTGTAATTAATTACTTCACAAACTAGCCAACAAAACCCACTTTAAGACTGTTTACTCTGTTGACACAGGCTGACAAAATATAGCATTCTAAGCTAAACACTGTCCTTCTCCCTCCTTTTCTTCAGTTGTGATTCTTCTCTATAGCAGAACAAATTAAACTCAATGTGGGATGAATCCTAACAACAAATCAGAGATTCTGCTTCAGTTGACCGTACGCTAATGGTGTGTTCATATCATTTCGGAAAGATAGAATTTTATGAGTTGAATGCAAATGAATGCCACTACATTTACGGCTGGGAAACTCTGGATTTTCTTTGAGCTTGGATTTTCTGAGTTGGCAGTGTGTGAGAACATGAAAACTTGGCGGATGCAATCTGTAGTTGAAGGTAAATTTGTTGAAATGTATGAAATTTATATATTTTTTTTCATTTACAAAACTAGCCAAGTTGCAAGTACAAAATATGATAGTGTTAAAGTAGAGTTAAAAACCTTGGAATTACAGTAATATTGTACTGTAATTCTAAAATTCCCATGGAGGACTTGCATGCCCCATAAGCTCCGGGCCCTCAGTTACTGTTTCTAACTCAGACACACATTAGAACATTCCATATAAATAAACTGGAGCTGTCCTTGACCACCATAAAGGACCCTTTTATATTTCCAGGAAGTCGGGTAAACTTTCCACTCTTAGAAAAAGGAATTCTAGAACCTTAAATGGTTCTGTCAAGCAATTCCTATATATAATCTCTAAGGGGTTCCCATCATGGGATCATTGTATGGATTTAGTTGTAATTAATTTTTAATTTTAATTAAATTTTATGAATTAAACATCTCGTAAACATACTTAATAAGTAGAGAAAAAACAAAACAGAATAACCTATTGAACATGAAAGTATTATGCAATCATTGAGTCAAGAACCCCACTTAGTTGGGAATGTAAACTTCAACACAAAATTGTTGCGTCAAATTTGCAGCCCCGTATCACAAACACTCATGCTGGAGCATTAACTAGTTTTCTGTAAGCTAATATAACAAGAAAATATAGTGTTAGAAATGTGTATTTCATAAAAATAAAAAATGTAAACAAGATGTGTGTACTGGATCAAACAAAACCGGACTACACAGGTGCTAGAGGGGCGAAAGTTGGTGACGAATCTAAGCTTTCAGGGAAGGATTGAAGTTTATTACCTGCTATGACGCGACACAGCTGTTTACCATATCACTGTGCAGCACCCGTAGCTGACCGTTGTTGTGTTGCATAGCAACGTTCTGTTCTGACAAGGACTACATCTTCTAGTATAGGGGTAACACTTTAATGGATTTGCTTAATAACATTTTAATGAAAATTTGTGTTCTTTTTAATATGCACAAACTGTATTATACAAGACATCTGAGTGCCTAGTATAGTTTATTATAGTGAACGCAAACCAAATCATCAGTCAGCAATCCTTCCACCTATTTAAGAAGTCATTTTTATTCAGAATGGATATATTCAGATCACTGGGTCTTGCTGGCCTGAGGTAATGTATAGATGTAATGGCTCATCTTTCTGGAGTCATAATGCAGGGGGCACAAGATTTATGAGATACTCAATAATGCTCCATGCTCTAATATACCTTTTAGCATTATTAAAAGTCAAAAGTTATCTAGGTTAGCAGTATGGAACCCCAAGCTGACTGCTTTGAATATGATTTTCAGCAATTGAGGCAGGCTTATTTGGGTATCTAGGGCACGTATTTGAATGCATGTGCTTCCAGCTCAATGTTGACTGCTTATCTGTGCAAGCTTATTCCACATGCTCTCTCTCTCCACCGTCCTTTATCAGGTTGTGACCTTACACAGGAACTTCTCAGATCCCAGAGAAGAGAGAGTGAGAGAGAGAGAACGTTTAATATCCTTCATAATTCAATCAATTTACTACTTATATAGACATGGGAACAGTAATATTATAGTTGGCAGTAGAATTCTTTCAATTGCTTTGGTTTTATTCCCAGATTTGAAAAGGTGCTGAGCATCACCCTGAGTAGGAAACACTAAAACCAGTGATGTTAAGGGGGTGTTACAACTATCATCTGTTGTTGCTGACTTGTGAGTCTATCACATAGACCACCTACAAATTTCATGGTTTATAACAGGACCAAAAGATCACACGAAACATTTTCTTCTCACATTTTATATAGGTACAGTGCACCCTTGTCCGCACTTTTTAACGGGTGGGGACATACATATTCTGTGTGTTGCATGTTTGGGTGAGGAGCATGCACAGTCAGCGCTCAAGGGTGCTTCCCATGTGGACACTTCGATCCCACCAGGTGTTCTCCAAGGCTTGGGTCCCACTCCTGACGAGGCACAACGGCGGCTTCAGACTTGAGGTTCACAAATGGATTTGTTAGCGGGGTTAGAGACGGGCCCAGCCTTATCTCTGCCTTCACCTGACAGATCCAGTGCCTTCTCTCAGGTTTTTGAAGTATGGACTGCGGTTACTTCCGCCCTGATTGAGGGACCGACACTGCAGCTATCTAGTTCTGAGGAACTAGATGTTGTTAGTGTCGAAGCAGGAGATACTGAGGACTCGTCACCTCAATCTCATGCTTTTGAGGAGCTTGTTGAGGTTGTAACAAGAGCGGTTGAAAGATTAAGCATCGATTGGCCGGCAGACAAGCATGACGGTCGTTCTAGAAGCAAACTAGACGAACGCCTCCTGCCCTCTTGTTCACAACCTCAACGCCGGGGCCTTCCGCTTTTCCCCGATCTCGACACCTCTGTGTGGACCCCTAAGAAAGGGTCCCCAGCATCTAAGCAGAGAATGAGCAAGTGGGTGTTCGAGGCTATCTCACTTGCTTATGAGTCGACCGGACAGCCTTCACCTATGGCTGTCCGGTCCCAATCTACTAGGAGTATGGCGGCCTCTAAGGCTCTAATGTCTGGAGTGCCCCTCCAGGACGTTTGTGATGCAGCAGGGTGCTCCTCACCGCATACATTCCTCAGGTTTTACTCTTTGGACTTGGACTCTACACCGGGTCTTGGGTGCTTTCGTCCTAGTGCTGCTCTTATGATTTCACACAGGACAGACACTTCTCGCTATGGTAGCATTGGTATAGATGTTCCCTTAGCGTCAATCGACGCAGTGTGAATTCCCTTGAAAAGGAACGCCTCGGTTACGACTGTAACCTTGGTTCCCTGAAGAGGGAGCGAGACGCTGCGTCACCTGTCATATCTCCTACGTCCCTGTAAGCGTCTTGCTCAGACCTTAAGAAGCTAGTACTGCTTTGTTTGGCCAGGCTTTATAGTTTCCTGGTTCATGACGTCACCTGCCTCTGACGTTCCGCCAGACCATTGGACTGATTTCACATGTGCTTCAAGACATCATCACGCAAAGCGTCCCGTTCCCTCTTCAGGGAACCGAGATTACAGTCGTAACCGAGTCGTAACCGAACTGTCCGGTAGATGAATGCATGGTGTGAGCAAGCTCTTTTGCATCATAAAAATGTCATCGGTTTATGCGAGTGGCAAGCTGTGACCCGCTCTGGCGAAATGTCTGGTCAGAGTCGGAAGTCGCAACGTTCAATTTTAAGATATGGGCCGATTATGTGGAAAAACAATGAAGTAATAGATTGTTTTTTTGTTAATTTCAAAGAACATACATTCAAAAATAATCTCCCAAAGTTTCGTAGTCCAGATAATTGAGTAAAGGTATTTAAATGACTATTAAAGTTTTACAAAGTTTTACTAAATTCGCTGGAAATGAACATTGTTTTTCTCAACTCCTCTTGTCATCTCTGAGCATTTCCCGAGTATCCCCTGAAACGTCACTATCTCTGCTCTCCAAATATGGTGTTACACGTTGTATAGAACCAATCAAAAATCTTAGACATGTACACAAACTCTGATTATTTGTCAATGGGATGCCCCGTTTCGACTGACCGGCACGCAATTGGTCCAGCCATCCTCCTGTCAGACTCGCAGTGCTCTGTGCTAGCAGATCTCCTCAGAAAGATTAAATATTATTAATTTGAGAAATGTTGTGTTATTTATTAATGTCTTTGGTCAAATTAAGCTGTAAAATAAATAGTTTATCCCTTTAAATGCAATGGATTTTGAAAGATAAAAAACGGGCAAAAAACTTTAAAAGCGATTTTCTCAGCTTTTCAATTGGAAAAAGAGGACAGACGACCATAATTAAAAGGTGTATATCTTCACAACCATTCAAGGTATGACTTTAACTAGGATATCATTTGAAAGCTTATGGTCTCCTCTTTCCATTAATCTTTCCATTCGGTCATGACTAATTTTGCTGGATCAGGTCAGATATAGATTCAAAAGTGATTATCACTTTTGTAGCATTCATTTGTAGCATTCCTAAACTATACCTATAATAAGGTTTTTCGTAGCCATATTTGACCTCAAAGCATAAGCCCCGATTCAGACATTCTACGAACTATAAGTAACTTTGCAATACACGTCAACTAACTCTCATTAGAGTATTAGGATAGGTTATGGTTAGGTTTAGGGTTAGTATAATAAGTTGACGTTTACTTGCCAAGTTCCCTTTCGAAAGGTAACTTGCACTGTGTCGATTGACGCATTGGGGAACGCCTCAGGTGTGACAGGTGTCTGAAACTACTATTGAATCACGGCAATCCTATTGACCGGCGACAGCCCATGACATCATCAACGTGCGAACCGGAAGTATATAAGGTCGCCTTGTAAACATGACATTCATCTGTTCGTCTTCAGGGACTGTTCTGTCTGTAAGCGCTTGAGATTACGGTAAGAGAAATTTAAAAATGAAATGTACTGAGAAGGCTATGGAATGCTTCCATAAATGTGCAGACCCGTGCCCAAGATACTTGACGCCGGGTGACACACACGGACTGTGCGTTGTTTTGTCTGTGGGAAGAGCACGCAAACTGTGAGCATTTTCCCTTGAGAACGCTCCGCTCTCGTCTGGCCCTCTTCTTGAGTAAAGAGGGTTCAGCCTTGTGGTTCAGCTCCCGCTCGTGCTGAGGCAGAGCGGAGACGTGGATCATAGGGGTTCTCAGATGGAGCTCGCCTTTCACCTTGAGAGGGGAATCATCCCTCCCAGACGATTTGACGGCTGACGAGGGTGAGCTGCAGGTGGGGGATTACTCTCCTCCTACTAGCCCAGCATTATTGCTTTTCAGGATGAGCAGGAGATGGCTGATGAGGGTGGTGATAATCACGTAGATTCTGAACCCTCTCAGCCACTCTGCCCGGTGTATGCTAAGCTGGTGGATTTCATGGATCGCGCTGCGGGCAGGCTGCAGCTGCCGTGGCAGCGCGTTAGGGGAGAGATCACTCGCGGTAGGCTCAACGATCGATTTCTTCCTGGCCATAAACCACCAGCTCAGGTGAGCCTTCCATTGGTTCCTGATCTCCATACTGAGATCGATAATCCATATTCTGCCCGTATCCACCGACATCAGCGGGCTAGTTTTGTTGATGTTGAGGGGATAGGAGAACATGGGTTTCTGTCGATGCTGCTCATCGACGAGACGTTTGCGAACTATCTTGCGCCTGGACGGGCATCAAAACTTAGAGTTCCAACCCTGCCATCCAAACCGTTGAAAGCAACATTGTGTTTGAATGGCAGAGCATACACAGCAGCGGTTGTGCAGGCATACCAGGCCGATCTGCCGGGGGATCTTGACCAGGGGCCAGGGATGTCTCCTGAGGCGGTTGCTGAGCTGCGCCGCACCACAGATCTTGCTCTCTGATCGGGTGGTCGATGGCAGCTATGGTGACAATGGAGAGACATCTGTGGTTGAACCTGGCCGACATCGGGGAGAAAGAGAAAGGCTTTCTCCTTGATTCGTCGGTTTCGCCCTCTGAGCATTTTGGCACCTCCGTGGAAGAAGACACAGTAAGGGGATTTACTCCCCTTGCTTAAAGGGTATTGTGTTTTTGCTGAGTACACTGCCATGGGCAAGTATTTTTCGTATTTAAGATAAAACGAGGTGTGCCGCGGCTCACTCTAGTGAAAACAGCAGACCTCTTTTATGGGCAGCCTCAAGAAGTGCTCTTTAGGCCAGCTTGCCTCAGGTGGTTGGCCTTAGTAGTTTGGGCAGTAGACTCACTGATGGGTATTAGGTCTTAACAGGTCTCCTCCCAACGTTGTGGGACATACATTATAGCTGCGACCAGGTAGACAGCATCAAGAGGCCTCCTGTGGGTAGCCTCAATATTTGTGTTGGTGTAGTATGGTTTAATACCCAAACTTACTGGTCCATGGCAGTCGGTTTCTTACTCAAGAAAACTTTCAGATGGCCGGCCTTAACAGGCCGCTCCGAGACTGAGCCCCAGTACTGGGCAGCTGGCCTTAGCAGGCAACTCTGGGACTGACACCCGGAATTGGAGTTCATAGCAACCAGTTTTCTAGTTTGCTATCATGTGGTAGGCTTACCAGGCCTCGCTAAAGGCGAGTTCCCAAATATGTGCACTATAGGTAGCCAGCCTACTTGTTATCAGATAGTAGGCCTCACCAGGCCTCCCTGTAAGTGGTTTCCCAACGATACTGGGTTCTGGCAGCTAGTGGTTGCTATCAGTTCAGCTGGCCTTAGCAGGCAGCTTCTGGAGGCGAGCTTGAGCCCTAGCACGACTAAAGTGTTCTCTTTTTGCTAATGGTTCCCTCCCAGAACCTCTTTTGCATATAGTCTACAGCCTGGTTAGCCAGGCAGGCCATGTGCTCCCCTCACTGAGGGTCACTATGAGTACTCGGCCTCCTGAGTCTGGTCAGACGGTCGTAGGGCTCTTGTGAGGCCTCCCAGTTAGATCAGGCCTCCTCAGTGTTTTGAAACAGAAACACTGGGTAGATCCATGGATTTAATTACCTCGCAAGCAAGGGTTGTAAGGTCTATGCTGAGCCATGATCTCAGGGATACCACGTCTCTGAGATCTGGGCCGAGTGGTTCATTGTTAGCTTCGCAGTCCCTCGGATTGGATGCCTTACCTAAAGGCAAGTGTCCAGAGGCTCTGTCTTCGGACAGACAGGAAGTTGCCCAGACTGAAGTGTCCCATGTAAGTGACACCAAGTTAGGCCTTCCTGGTGGCATGTTCCCCTGAATAGTGATTGGCTGGGGCTCCTTCTGTTCCCTAGCCACATTCCCTAGAAGGGACCCCTTCTGATTTGAAGCTGTGGTTATAGGCCATTGAGCAGGGCCAGGTAGGCCTTTCATTAAACAAAGTTTATGGAGGTTTTCCTATGAAGAGTATAGCTTGGGCTATGACCGTAGGGAATGCTGTCACTGACAGCCCAGTGTGATCTGAGGGTGAGTGGATCTGGCATTTCATTTGAATTTTGCTGCTTCTGACAGTTGTCACTGCCAATGGGCATGCACTCCCCTTAGCATGGTGGCGTGGGTGTATCGTTCCCCAATGCGTCAATTGACGCAGTGCGAGTTCCCTTTCGAAAGGGAAAGACTCTGTCTTTCTGCCATGCCTCGGGTCCTGCCTGCCAAACAGTCCCTTCAGACGATAAGGTGAATGTCATGTTTACAAGGCGCCCTTATATACTTCCGGGTCGCACGTTGATGATGTCATGGGCTGCCGCCGGTAAATAGGATTGCCGTAATTCGATAGTAGTTTCAGACACCTGTCACAGTTGAGGCGTTCCCCAATGCGTCAATCGACGCAGTTTCTTGTTCACTGTTCTCAGGGAACAAAGGTTACAGTCATAACCTGATATGTTTCTTTTAGTCAGTAGAATGTGTGTTGAGGGACCATCACCACTCAGCAACTAAAGTGTTAGCAGGTATTAAGCAGACAGTCAACTAATACTGATAGTTGACATGCAGATAAAAAGTTACTTAGTCAGCAGAATAAAATGTTACCACTTTCAGACATTATTTACAACTTAAATATTTGTGTGTAGTAAGTGATTTATATAATGATACATTTTTATTATTTTACATCTATTATGTAAACAGTTTTTATATACATTGTTAAAATTGTGTAATAACGACAATTTGACCCCCTGTTCTTAAGTGCAAAGTATATCCACATCAATTATTGATTGTATGGCTCCTACTGATTGATGTTCAAGTTTATTCACCAGATTAAGCCAGTTATTTGGCTAAGTTATCGGTAATACGGTAGGACTAAACACAATTTTTTTGTGTGTTCATCAACACTTTTTTGTGTGTTCATCAACACATTTACATGTGTTGATGATCATACCAATAAAATGTCACCTTTTACTGAAAAACAAAACAAAAAACTGCACCATAAAACTGCATGTCAGGCAAAATTGAGGGAGTACTCATCCATGCAGAATGAACACATTTGATCATTGTGAATAAGCCCCATTTATTTTGTGGGTGAAGGGCTGGCGGTTGTTTGCTTGTGACGTTAAATATTCAATGCAATCGTGCAGCTATTGGTTGTGGGGAGTTTCTGACAATTTAAGATTTGAGACATTTTTATTCTGATAACCTTCATTGACAGTTTAATATAAAAATCACCGTAGATAACTTACAAAACGGCTCTGATTTTTTTTAACCTAATTATGTTTCACCACCTTGAAATCATTTAAGCTACATGGAGGACAACAGGCTCTCAGTGAGCCAAAGACACATAGTTAGCCATCCATGCGCTGGCTTCAAGGCTGGTTTAAGGACAAGATGCAAGACAACCAGTGAGTCAATGCTGTATGTAACAAAGCTGTTGAATATCTCTTTTAATAAGCAAGAGAATGACTCATGTGGACTAACTTTAGTTTGAAATCTTGATCTAACACTCTCTCATTTCAGCGAGGGCAAAGACAGTGCTCATTGTTCAATGTCTTCCGTTATCTTCATGCAGTCAGAGCTTTGACTGTCCTTCACAACTCAACAGGCAGTGATTTGAATTTCAGGCTAATTTAGTTAGCAGCGAGACTGTCTCCGGAGAATTCCACTCCATATCTGAACATATGGACAGTGTCTCAGTGGTGAGGCTCCATTTGGGGGAAAATCTCCAATTAGTCAGAGAGATGCTTTCATGGCAGAGCTATTTTCTCCATCTTTATATTTAGATAATGAGCACTATCATATTTATAACATTTGGTCATCTGGAGGTAATTAAATTCATCACACAGAGCAGACAATGATGGCTCATTAACAATAATACTGTAAGTCAAAGCCTATGTGTAGAAACTAGTATCAAGTGTATTTATCAGGATTCGCTCGGGGGTCCGTTCGTGGTCAATTTTGACAGAAGTGGATGGCGCTAATCCATACGACCGGCTCCGTTATTGAAGGGAGCCACGATGCATGAAATTAAGTGTTCGCGTTGACCATCCCTCATCGTCCCCTTCTTCTCTCGGCTCGGCTCGGCTAACTTTTGAGCTGCTCTCTGCACTGTAAGTTTAATTAGTACCAAAAACTGCTACCTTTGCTGTAAAGTCAAGAAAGAAACAGAGAAAGTCACAGCTCGGATCAATTCGGCAGCTCCTCTGGAGTTTCACTCTGAGACACGAAGTCTAGTGTTGTGAATGCTAATGTCGGAGACTAGCGCACTGCTTCAAACCTGCACATCTGCCTTATCTCTGTGCAGACACTTCACAGAACTGCAAATGACCCCCAAAAAAAACAAGTTTGAGAAAAGTTGCTGAAAATTCAAGGGCAGCTTAGCAAGATAAAAAGGAAGCACTAAGCCATTTTAAGGTGGTTGTTTAATATATTATCTTTTAATGAATACAATGATGGGGAAAGCAGTTGAGACAGATTAAATTTGTCAGACAAACTGGCTTATATGAGGCGCTCATATTACCATATAGGCATATGAATTCTTATGAAGAAACATTTTGCTCCCTAAGGTGAAACGGAATTTGCACCAAATTTGGTCCTTGCAAAATCTGCATGTATTGTTTGAACTGTGCAAATTGTTTCAGTGCAGCATATCAAATAAAACTCCATAACATCAACCTAATTAAAAATAAGTCACACTACAATTAATTTCAGTGATTTGGAGGGCCAACCATTATCCTAATACGTACTGATAATCAACGGTGCTAGTACTCTTTCTCCATTGAATGTAACTAAAATTGCCATTCTATGCCAGTGGATGTATAATAGTGTGTTTTATTAGCTCATCTGCATGCATTGAGCAGTTTGATCTCATTCATATCCTGCTTTGCCGAAGAGTGTGGTCTGTAAATTACAATTTCAGATGCACAAAGATATATTAAACTTACATTAGGAATCAGTAATAAACCTTTTTTTTTTTTTTTTAAATCTACAGTCAAACCAAAAATTATTCAGACATCATTTGTGATATATTTTTTACTAGGTTCTGGACACTATTTATAATTTATGTAAGTGAGGATAGCAAAATAAAGTAAACTATGACATATTATACCCATAAATGCTTCACAAGTGTTTTTTTGTTTGTTTGTTTTTTACCATTATTTTACTAGTAAAATTGATACAAATTTGGGACCAAAAATTATTCAGACACTGACCTGACCATGTTGTGCTTAAGTGTTTTTCTTTAATTACTAATGTGACCATTTTACACCGAACAAAATTAAGCATTGCTTGGCAATTGGTTGACCTAAATTGGTATTATCTAATTGTGTACGTAAATTTAACAGCTGACAATTGACAGCTATTCAACCTAATTAATTTGTCAGACAGTCTAACAGAAGGATGGCCAAAACCAGTAAAAATATCAACTGATTCCCAGCAAACATTGGTCCGACGGCAACGTCGTGTCCCTGGCCAAAAATTGTCGTGGTAGGACGGCATAAATCGGTAAAAATATGTATCACAGAACATTTCCTAAAAATGCCTTCAGATACATTTGTACATGTCTACAGTTCTCTGGGGTTGCATGTATAATTGTTATTTTTACTTTTAGCTACGTGTAGTTCAATATATAGGCTTACCGTGTTGTGTATCGGTTGTGAGAGGACGTCACCTGGCGACGTATTTTACACGTGCATTTATAGTCCATCGTGACCCTCTATGAAATCCTTGTGAAATATGCAAAAAGCTGTGCTTAATCCCTGCATGGTTAATACTGCAATAATTAATTTAATTGCCCAAGTAGTTTTTAAGAGGTTGTGAAGACGTCCACTGACGTCCTTTACACGTTTGGCTGTGAATAGCCGTCCACTGACGTCCTTTACACGTCTAAAGCAAGACAGAAAAAAAAACAGGAATTATCTTTATGAAATACACAATTTGTATACAAAGTAAATATATTTACTGTATCTTGTTTAAATAAATTATAATCACAAATTGCCCAGTGTGGTTAAGGGATTGCAATCTGCATTTTAGTCATTATTTCAACCGTGATGTATTCGTTGTTATTTTTTTATGGAATGTATGCATACATGTAAAACAGAAATATATCCGGTCACCATTTATGTCTGAGTTGGATGTAATTGCCAAAACTGTGTTGCCAAGGTGTATTAACAAAAGCGATATTACAAAATCCTGTTGTGGAGGATTTTACTTGTTTGACATTATGAACCGAAATAAATGATGCCCACATTGTCAACGGAAATTTACAGAGTTTGGCTAAAATTAGCTAGTAGGCTAAAAGTTACTTTGAACTTAAACAACGGTATACCATAGTAGCCTATAAAGTATGTTTAATGATACAGTCAAAGTTATTACTGTAACTTATTAATGTAGCCTTTTGAGAGTTTCTTTCAGAAAGTAAATTATCTGAAAGAGAATGAAATAATGGTAACACTTTACAATAAGGTTCATTTATTAAACATTATTTAATGTATTAACTAACATGAACAATACATTTGTTACAGTATTTATGAATCTTTGTTAATGTTAGTTAATATGAATAAAGCTGTTCATTGTTTGTTCATGTTAGTTCACAGTGCATTAACTCATGTTAACAAGATTTTAATAAAGTATTAGTAAATGTCGAAATTATCATTAACAAAGATGAATAAATGCTGTATAAGTGCAGTTTATTATTAGTTAACGTTAACTAATGTAGTTAACTAATGTTAACTAATGAACCTTATTGTAAAGTGTTACCGAAATAATGTTTAGCTGGATTTGAACTTGTATGTTTTCAGTAACTGCTTTAAAAATATTTAGTCATTTTAGAATTACTAAACATGTCCTCTGAATACCAATACAATTTTTATTGGTACCCTTTATCTATTCAGGGGACATCACAGCCCACCTGTCTTTATCAGAAATGTCCTGTTCACTTTCTCACAGTTACACACCTATAGTAAAGGGTCTTTCTCAAGGGCACCACAGTGGTATTGAAGAGGCAGGGAACAAATGCTGTTCTCCCCGCCCCCCAACTGATCTAACACCAATTTAAAGCAGAACATTTTTTGTACAATAAAATAAAATGTAATGCATGTAGCCTATATTACCTTTTTCTAATGTTTCATTCATGATTCATTAATCTTGTTCCATGTTTTTTTTTTTTTTTAGCTGTAGACCAAAAAAAATATTTATTTTAAAAAAATATATTTTGCCCTGCATATTTCAGTCCAAGAAACATTCACAATGTAACATTTGAATAAAATCTTTATTTGCTGTCTAAAATGTGAACATGCAACACATCTGAATAAAAATCAAGTAAGATAAAGGCCTTTATATAATAATTCAGTATTTTGTAATTATTTTGTTTAGTTTGGTTAACAAATGTTAAACATTGAAAAAAAATAAAGAGAAATGTTGGCTTTTCAAGAACAATAAAATGTTGTGCTAAATCAGAACATATGCTTTTTTTTTGTTTATGTCCACAAATAATGTGTTATTGTTTGTGATGTACACGTGATTAAAACGTTTTATTGACGTTCAGGTCTGACTGGACCAATTTTGGACCTTTTTAGAACCTGTGTCAAGTTTAGATGTGTAAACGTCTAGATCGCTGGTCACGATTTAACACAAGTATTTTATATGCAGGCTTATATGCCTACACTTATGCAGAAACACACCTTATAAACATCCAGAAGAAGACTAATTCTGACGTCCAGGGACGCGCAGAAAAGACGTAGAATTCACGGCCAGACGATGTCAAAGACGTCGGTTCAACTTTCATTTTGGAACTATTTTTCAACCATGACGGGACGTCTCGGACGGACGTCTTTTCAACGGTCATTGAACGTCCAAATGTTTGCTGGGTTTGATAACTCAATGGTAGTTCTTGGTATATGTTATTACCATTTTCTAAACTATAGCTAATAAACTGTGATAATGTGAGAGATGTCTGAATATATTTAGGTTTGACTGTATATATATATATAAATCTATATTAAAAACCCCTGACTGGGCCGCATTCTTCTTGTAATATTCTGCAAATTTTCCATATTTGTCTTTTTAATTAAAAGCTTAAAAAAATGAAGTACTTCACGCTCCAAGGATAGAACTGAACTCTCTTGATACATCAGATGGTCCAAATTAGACTGTAAAAAGACACATTAGTTTCCAAATAGCTAAGTTACTGAAAACTTGCCTGTACCTCATGTTTTTCTAATCATACAAGATGGGCTAGTTTTCTCTGAAGGCACATGAATCATTGTGATACCTCTTTCTGCAACAGGTGTTGCTTGTTTTTTCTTGCCAAAATACCAATTAAAAACTGAAACAAATAATTGATGAAATACAGCTTTTAGCTGAAAGTGAATCATGTTATTTTGCATTAAAAATTTATTTAATGTTGCTTTTAACCTGAAGTCACGACAGGAGCAATTTAATACTGAATGTGGAGGCCAGCCATTTCAGTGGGAGCTTCAGTTTGACCAAATTTCATCATTGTTCTCTCTGAGATATTTAAATAGATGATTCATAGCTCTTTCAATGACTCAGGGTATACATTTTTCAGCAGTTCTAAAAATAATTTATGAGTAGATTTTGGTCTGTTCAGAATGTGACAAAAATGGCCTATAGACATTTTTCCCAGTGTAGATTCAGTTGTCAGTAGACAGCGAGAGTCTGTGCATGTCAAACACCCCGGATCATTTTTATCTGATGCTTTTTACCCTAGAAAGCCCAATTTACAAGGATAGCAAATCTCCCAAAATCAAGTCTCACAGTGTGTCTCAATTTCAGGGTTATAAAAGACAAACGCTACATGACTTTCACTCAACATCCAACCCACCTTACAGCAGAATACCCAAGCCACGGTAAGGTAATAC
Organism: Phoxinus phoxinus; assembly: GCF_949152265.1. Lineage (NCBI taxonomy): Eukaryota > Metazoa > Chordata > Actinopteri > Cypriniformes > Leuciscidae > Phoxinus > Phoxinus phoxinus. The sequence goes on from NC_136876.1 coordinate 25,230,373, forward strand.
TTTAATCTTGACAAAGTTTTTAAGGTGGAAAAAAAGGGGATTTCAGTTAATCTGGGTAAGGGGTTTATTATGTCTTTGGGGTTTTCTGCTGTTTGGTGGTTTTGACAAAAGCCATAGTGACACCTTTCTGTAACACCTGCTTTGCAAAATTTGTATTAATAACCCTTGCTAACAGGGTCGTCTCAAGGCTTCAAAATGTGAATTAATTTTGATCACTCAGAAATTGTGATAAACCAGATCAATGGGCCAATAAGAAGACACAGGAGTCGAGTGAGGCAGAGGTACACACATAAACTTTTCCAGCCACACTTTTTTATATAAAAAATAATCAATGGAATGAAAAAATTAAACAATAAAGACAAAAAAGTAGATATGAATCAACAGTACCCTTTAAAGAAAATAAATTGTACACAATTCAATTGTGACAAACTCAGTTACAAATTAAAACAATTACCCAAATTAAATACAAACAATGTCAACTAAAGGCAAATGTCAAAGTTTTAGTTCCTGCCTTTTTCCCTTTTAGTTAGTTGGTTTCTGTTCTGAGTTTCCTTATACTTTAGAATTTGCTTTAGACCTAATTTAGTTACACATAAAGAACAGGTTTTATTAGTTATTTACTAGTTTTGGATATACATTTTCCCCCTAATTTCAGTGTATTTTGTGAAATGACCTTGCAACCAAAATTAAATGACAATTATTAAACATAATATAAACCAGCAAAATAAATGTACAATACCTTTTCGTCGTTTTCGAGGATGAACCCCCCTAGGCCCCCTTCTATGCCGGCATGGGACCTCTCCATGGTCCTTCTTGCCCTGAAGGGTCCTCCCTTTCCGCCGCTTCAGTCGGCTGACCTTAAGCCACTTTCACTGAAAACTGCTCTCCGGTTGGCCCTGGCATCAGTTAAGTGAGTGTTCGATTTGCAGGGGCTCTCCATGGGCCCTTCCTGCCTGGAGTTTGGGGTTGGTGATTCCAGAGTCACCCTCAAACCGAGACACGGCTACGTAACTAAAGTGCTCTCATCTCCGTTCAGAGCGCAGGTTATCACGTTATCAGTGCTTCCCCCCTCGATGGGGAGACTAATTTGCTCTGTCCCGTCAGAGCTCTCAAAATCTACCTGGAGCGTTCTGCACCGTACAGGCAGTTGGAACAGCTCTTTGTATGGTTCGGCGGCCACACCAAGGGGTTACCGTTCACGAAGCATAGACTATCGAGATGGATACTGAACGTCATTTCTCTGGCATACACCTCGGTGGGCCAGGAATATCCAACAGGCGCTAGAGCCCATTCCACAAGAGGCATGGCCTCTTCGTAAGCCTGGTCCAGTGGTGTACCAATTGAAGACATATTTGCAGCTGCCGGCTGATCATCGCCATCCACATTTGTTAGTTTCTATAATATGGAGGTACCCTGCTCACAAGCTTGAGTCCTCTCAGTATAATAAGTTCGACCCGACGGTCATCCGGTCTTATCAGTCTGACACCATTTACTGTCCATAAGCACAAGTCTGTCCTAGGAAGTAGTACTGTTCATATGAGCGAGCCTGGCCTCTGGAGGCTTCAGCCCTCATTTTATGTCATAAGGACCCGACTCAGGTCTGGTCTCTGTTGATTCATATCCCTGTCGGGAGTTTTTTATTAATGGCTTGTGTCTTACTGTGAACCTGGTTGTTGCCCTAGGCTTCAGTTCGGGACGGAGTCAGTTGCTAACTTGCTAATAGTGTGGCGTTTTACATTGTGTCCCCACTGCATATTAGCTACCGTTCTCAAAAGGGAACGTACTCGGTTACTGACGTAACCTTGGTTCCCTGTGTCAGATTGTCTGTCCTATTTAGTGTTATTTGTCCCATAAGAATTGTCCCAAATAAAGGTCTGCATTGCAATATAGAATCTACTGGCTCGGATCTTGCGTTTGTCGCGGCAGAGCGTAGATTACGGGTCTACTCCGCAAAAAAAATTATGTGGCTGGGATCTCGCGTTGCCGAGGCAGCACATAGATTAAAGGTCTGCATTGCAATACAGAATCTATAGAGGCTCGGATCTTGCATTTGCAGAGGCAGCACTTAGATTATGGGTCTACTCTGCAATAAAGATTCTGTGTCTGTGCGAGGCATGCATTCATTGAGAAATATCTCGACATGCACAACCTTGCGTTTTCCGGTGTTTCAGCCTTGCGCCCCTGTTGACTTTCTTTCGAGAGAGATGAACGACTTGAATCTCGCATTTGCCGAGGCAGCGCGTAAATTACGGGTCTATAATAAAAGGGACACACGCGATAAAATAATACTGTTTGGATGCGAGGCATTCACAGTCAGCTCCTGAGGGTGCTGGCAGTGTTCATTGAGAAATATCTCGACGCGTACATCGGTGCGCTGTCGGCTGTTTCAGCCTCGCACCTGTTGACTTTCTTCTCGAGGGATGAAAGCCAAATATATTGTAACGGCTTGAATCTCGCGTTTGCAGAGGCAGCGTGTAGATCACGAGACCGTATAAATACATATTAAAACGGTATTGTCTGGTGATCATGGCTGCATTTAATTCTAAGAAATTAAAATGAATCTGATGGAATATTATCTGACTTTAAGAAGTTAAATATTTTAATTCAGCCTATCATTCAGACCGTGTTCACTTATCCAGTGCCTATGGCTGCATTTCATTCTGAGGAATTAAAATGATGAGCAGCGAATGCACACTAATCTGTCAGCCCCACAGGCTTGCGGCCATGCAGTGTTCCGTCCGTGTCACGGCTCCACCAGATCTACAGACTCAACCCACTCGTTCACTCTCCCCTGATTACTAATCACCACACCTGTACCTCGTCACCTGCTCACTATATACATTCACTTGCACCACTCTTCATTGTCTGATCTCGTCTCTCCATGGACACACAGACTCTACCTCAAGCCTTACCAGCTAGACTTACCTGCTAGACTTACCTGCTAGACTTACCTGTGAAGAATAACAAATTTTAAGAATCTATTTCAGATATGCTTTCTTACATAAACATCACGGTGAAGAATACTGGGTTTTAGCATTTGAGGCATAGATGAAGATTAAGTCAAGCAATTCAGGTGTCTGACATTAGCTTTAGTCTTTATGCACTTCCTGACCATTAAGCTCAAGATACAGCGGTGCCTTTGTCTCCATGAGAATGTTAAGGTTTGAGCAATCAAGTCAGGATGATTGGATTAGCAATACAATAGAGTGAATATGCTGATTTGCTTGGTTTCTCTTGAGCAATCTAGATAACCTGCCAGGTTTTCGCTGGATAGAATAAACTCCTCCCTACTTTCCACTCCCAGAAGTATAAAATTGCAATGTAAACTGCTTTAGATTCAGACTGTTTTGGAAAACTGCAGACGCGCTCAATAAAGAATAACTTCTGCTTGAACGTGATTCCAACGTCTCCTGGTGTTTGCTTAGAAGAAGGAAAAGTTTCCTACACCTGCTATCCTCATCATCCGATCCCGTTCCAAGAACCTTCTGCCATCTTCAGTGACTCTCATCTGTGTTTACCATCAGCCTCGTTCCAATCTCCATCTGTAAAGGACAATACTGTTATTCATCAGCTAAGTTCCATTCATCTGTCTTCATTGTGTTCAACTCACCATTTATATCTGCTGGTTTCCGTGCTTCTGTTCAAAATAAACTTCAGTATTATTTTACTCACCTGTCTGCTTCATCACTATCCGTGACCAGTGTTGGGGAAAGTTACTTTGAAAAGTAATGCATTACAATATTGCGTTAATCCCTTAAAGTAACTAAGTAACTTGCATTACTTAGTTACTTTTTTTAAAAGTAATGTTACGTTACTTTAGTGTTACTTTTTTTTACCTGGGCTGGGCTTGTTTTTTTAATAAAAAAAAAAAAGTGCTATTTTTGGACAAATGTAAAGACCCTTTCACACCAAAAGTGAAATAATAATCCTCAGGCTGAAGGAAGTGCAGATTCACGCGTGTTCAGTAGACGACACCGCTCAAACAAACCTTTTAGCTGTGCTGATATTCTGGATAACAGAAGAAAAGGATGCAGGAGAAGAAAGTTTAAAGGGGTGGTTGAGTATGATTTCATTTTTATAACTTTAGTTAGTGTAAAATGTTGCTGTTTGAGCATAAACATCTGCAAAGTTACAATGCTCAAAGGAAGATGTTTGCTTTTAAATAAAAGGACTACAACAAACGGCTGGTAGGGACTACACGACATTACTAGTGACATTATTAGTGACATAACCAACCCTTAAATGTACATAAACCCTGCCCCCGGGAACTCGCAATCCATGTAGAGAAGAGGAAAAGTTGTTGTATAAGAGTACATTTGTGAGTCAGCTCAAACTTTAGCATCCATCTTTTCACATGCAATAGAAAGTCACTCTGTGTGCATCTCACAACAGTTCTACCAGAAAGACTCGGGAGATAAAATGATGTAACGAAGCATACATTTATTGACAGCCCAGCAAGTATAATTTATAAAGTTCTTTGGCGTAGGCCCCGTCCATAGTTCGTAATCCGAGGGTAGCGGATCTGCATCTCCTGCCTGAAGACGAAGGCAGGGGCGCAGCCGACCCCCCTGGGAGGTATGGACAGGACCATCCTGGAGGTGGTGGGAAGGGTGGAGGTTGTTGTCGCATCGGCATCTGCGAACTCAAACATGTGTAAGTACCGATCTTTTATACAGAAAGTATGAAGACGTGATTGGATAGAAATGAAGGTAATAAGTGACGTAGTAATTAAGTCTTCCTGGCAGAACTTAAGCTAAAGCTTTCATTTCCTATATGAGCGATTTATATATTACCATGAGAGAATATCCTAATTGAAGATAGTTAACTCCACATCGGCAACATGAATTCATCAACTAACCATTCAGAGACGTCCTGTTGCATTCTACATGTTGTCACTTCTTCTCTCCATGTCAAGTCTCTCCATCTTTGTCTGACTCCGTTTTAACATTAAAGGCAGAACAGTTTATGTCATTTTAGTGTGTATCCGTGAGGTAATCGCAGCTGCTAACACACAGGCTCTTGAAACCCCGCTCTCTCATGAGCAGCTTATTTACATTTAAAGGGCCAGGCACAAAACGGTGCGTGACAACCCTCAAAAAGTGACAACTTTAACATGCTATATAAAAATATCTGTGGGGTATTTTGTGCCCCACAAAAACTTCACACACACACACTGTGGGGACATCAGAGATGTATGTTACATCTTGTGAAAAGGGCATTTTACCACCCCTTTGACACTTACTTTACCAATAAAAACCAAAAGTTCTATAGTCATTCTATAGTATTCTGCATTTCACTGATTTTATTCATTTTGAATATTGAATCTTTTTTGTGTGCAAGTGAGATGAGTAAATGCACGCTCACGTTTAGTCTAGAACTACAATAACCATCATGTACACACACACAACGCCTCTGCACTTATGATTTTTCTCAACATTCGGACAAGAGAGCTGTCAGTCAATAAATGGGAAAACAAAGTAACTTGCGTTACTTATTTGAAAAAGTAACTGAGATATGTTGTTGTAAAGTAATCTGATTACGTAACTCAAGTTCCCTTTCGTTGTCACTTCGAGTTACGTCGAATGATGACAAAATGGGGTTCGCTTAGAAGCCTATCCTCTCCGAACAGTAATAAAACGAGCCAATGGCAAGCAAATGCCATGGGTCTGCTGAATTTGCATAGCATAACTCCACCCCACCTTGTGGGTATAAAGGAAGTGAGCCGGCAACATGCAGATATGTTTTCGCTTTCGGAGCCAAGTTTATTTCTTCACTCCTCAAGCCATTCTGAGTTAATCTCTACTTCCTCTTCGAGCTTCCCTCCAGGTGTTGGTGTGATGGTGAGTTCCAGCGAGTGCACATTCCCTGCGATCTGAGCAGTGATCTGCCAGTGTGTGTGTGTTCTCTCCCTGGTCGCTTCAGCATCTGCGGGGATTTCCTTCTCTCTAAAAGAGCAGCGCGTGGCATGTCTTTTTAAAGATGCATCGCCCGTGCCCTTCTGGTTGCGGTCGACTGTTATCTGACTTTGCGTGTTTGGGCTTAGAGCACGCCAGAGCAGCGCTTGAAACATAGTCATCGCGACACTACGGTCGAGACTCAGTGATCTCGAAAGAGTGAGATTCCCCTCATCCACACACCGATCTACCCCCTCTAGTGAAAATAGAGCTGGTACTTCGACTGGTGGCCAGGGTGACCTGAGGGTGACGGTGTGGCAACAACAACCGACGATTCGTCCTCGGGCCACATCCCCCTCTCAAGTGTCGCAACCCGTCAAGCCGACCGAATGATGCCCTTGACCAGAGGTCGCGGGCGGGCCGAGGGTGTCGTTTGGCGCTCCTGAGGAAGATGCTATGTCGGTCACAGCATCACAAGGTGGGCAGGACTCCTCGGGAGATGAAGGTTCGGCTGTGCTGCCGCCTCCGGGCGCGCCAGCATTGCCCGATCCAGATCCCGAGCTGACAGCCATGCTTTCCCGGGCATCCAACCCCAATGCCTTTCTTCCCGGATGTGCATGAGGATGTCTCGAGGTGCTGGAAGACACCCTTGTCTTCCCGTGATCGCTCGACGATCTCCTCCGCCTTTCCTCCCCTCGAGCAGGCGGCTGTTTACCTAGGCGGGTACACTGGGGTACCTATGGTGGAATGCTCTGTTGCGATGCAGCTATGTCCTCAGAGTGCTTCCTCCCGTGGTGACCCTAAGCACCCCTCCAAGGCTTGTAGGTTTTCGTCTATTCTGGTGGCGAAGACCTATAGAGCTGCGGGTTAGGCAGCCGCCTCTTTGCATGCCATGGCCACTCTGCAGGTCTACCAGGCCCAGATGCTCAGGGACATGCACGAGGGGAGGACTGACCCAGGGCTCTTCAATGAGCTGCGTGCCGCCACTGACCTCGCTCTCCGGGCAATGAAAGTGACCGCATGCTCCCTGGGCCAGGTGATGTCCACTAATGTGGTCCAGGAGAGACATCTTTGGCTCAACCTGGCCAATAGGAGAGATGCAGAGCAAACTCGCTTGCTCGTCGCCCACATATCCCAAGCTGGCCTCTTCGGCGGTGCGGTTGAGGACTTCGCCCAACAGTTTTCAACCGCCCAGAAGCAGACTGAGGCCATCAAACACATTCTGCCCCGACGGCCCGCTGCTGCCTCCACCCAGCCATCGGCACAGACGCCTCAGCCTGCACGCCACCGAGGGCGCCCTCCCGGACGGCCCCAGCAGCAGCCTTCACCCGGGCCGCGTCGTGGAGGAAGTCGTAGGAAGGCGCCCCAGCCCTCTCCAGCCCCGCGCCCTGCTAAACGCCAGGACAAGCGGCGCTCCTGAGACGGGCTGCTCAGAGATGGTGACCAGTTCTTGTCAGGAGATGGTAGCAGGACCACTCCTTCCCCCGGTGGAGGGCCGGGGGAGAATCTTTTGTTCTCCACTCCCCGCTGCTCACCCACGGGTGGGCAGCACCCTAATGTGGTTAAAGAAAGAACTGACATCCCCATCTCTGAGCCCTAAGAATGGGATGACAGCGCGGTGCCGCCCATGGGCCTCGCCGCTCTCATCCCCCTCTGTCGCCAGACCCCTGCCAGAGCATGCCCCTGTGGAACGCTGGTCCTTCCCTTACCTCCTCTGGCAGGACGCGGCTAATAACCGTGCCCCCACACCGGGCCGCTATGCCACCCACGTCCAAGCCGGTCATTCCGCTTCGCTGCACCCCCTGGAAGATGTCTGTCGTCCGCATGACCCCGCTGGCACAGTCCTTGGGAGCCTGGTTAGAGCTTCCCAACCTATCCCGCTGGCTCGCGCGAACCATCAGGCTCGGGTATGCAATTCAGTTCGCACGGTCTCCTCCCCGTTTCAGGGGAGTCCGCTTCACTATGATCGGTGGCAATGCCCCTGTCATGAGAGCGGAGGTCGCCACCCTGCTGGCGAAGGGTGCGATCGAGACTGTCCCTCCAACCGCAATGAGGTCCGGCTTCTACAGCCCCTACTTCATTGTCCCCAAGAAAACCGGCGGGTTACGACCGATCCTGGACCTGCGCGTCTTGAACCGTTCCCTTCACAGGCTTCCGTTCATGATGCTCACGGCCAAACGCATTTTCGAATGTGTGCAGCCACAGGATTGGTTTGCAGCGATCGACCTGAAGGACGCCTACTTTCATGTCTCCATTGTTCCTCGATACAGACCGTTCTTGCGATTTGCTTTCGAGGGGCAGGCATACCAGTCCGCGGTTCTCCCATTCGGGCTGGCCCTGTTCCCTTGTGTCTTCACGAAGGTCGTCGAGGCAGCCCTTGTGCCGCTACAGCAACACGGGGTTCGCATCCTGAATTGTCTCGCCAACTGGCTCACTCTCGGGACCAGGTTTGCGAACACAGGGACCTAGTGCTCCGGCAATTAGCCCGTCTGGGCCTTCAGGTCAACTGGGAGAAGAGCAAACTTTGCCCCGTGCAGAGGATCTCTTTTCTCGGTATGGAAATCGACTCGGTCACCATGTGCGCGCAGCTTACGAGCGAGCGCACGCAGACACTAGTGACTTGCCTGCGACAATTCGAGGGCAAGAGTGCGCTTCCACTGAAACTTTTTCAGAGGCTCCTGGGGCATATGGCATCTGCAGCCGCGGCAGCGCCGCTCGGATTGCTTTATATGAGACTACTTCAGCACTGGCTTCGCGATCGAGTCCCGAGGTGGGCATGGCATCAAGGCACGTTCTTGATCCCCACCGCCTATGGCATGTCAATTGTGATCCTGAGACCCCGGCCTGGATATGCCCAAGGTTCCCACCCACCATCATTACCTTGTTTAGCTTACCCCACATAAGCCTGGTTTTCACACTCATTCCCTGCTAAGTCTTGTTTAGTGTTTCACTGCATTTCTGAGCGTTCTGTCTGTTTCTCCTGTGTTTCTTGTTTTCTTGATTATCTGCCTGTTCCCTTGGATTTCTGCCTCAGCCCTTAACTACCATTGTTTGCTTGTGTATGACCCTTGCCTTGATTTGGATTACGATTGTGGACAACCCTTTAAATAAACTGCATTTGGATCCTCAACCCTCTTGTCTCAGAACAGTTCGTAATAGAAGACTTAGCCAATATGGATCCAGTAGTTGAGTTAGTCCGCATGCGCCAAGGTAAACGCACCCTCGGAAGCACATTCATCTGCTCCTTGAGGGTCGTTCAGTCACTTTTTGGATTATGCCCTGCTATTGTGTGCTTCCTCCTTCACTGTTGGGGAAGCTGAGGAGGACATGTCCCCTAAACGTTTTTTTTTTGGGAGAGGCATCACACTCCAAGCTCCAGTGGCCACGGAGCTTGGCCCACCACAGTCACCAGCATGCCCAGGTCTGCTTCTTCACGTCAGCCGTGCCGAGCCTGAGCTTCTCCACATCATGCCTGCCGAGCCTGAGCTTCTCCACGTCATGTCTGCCGAGCCTGAGCTGCTTCACATCACGCCTGCCGAGCCTGAGCTTCTTCACGTCACACCTGCCGAGCCTGTGATGCTTCACGTCAGTCCTGCCGAGCCTGTGATGCTTCACGTCAGTCCTGCCGAGCCTGAGCTTCTTCACGTCAGTCCTGCCAGAGGCTGTTCACGTCATGCCTGCCCAGCCAGAGGCTGTCCTGCCGAGCCTGAGCTTCTTCACGTCACGCCTGCCGAGCCTGTGATGCTTCACGTCAGTCCAGTCGAGCCTGTGATGCTTCACGTCAGTCCTGCCGAGCCTGAGCTTCTTCACGTCAGTCCTGCCAGAGATGTTCATGTCATGCCTGCCCAGCCAGAGGCTGTCCTGCCAAGCCTGAGCTTCTTCACGTCATGCCTGTCGAGCCTGTTTACGTCAGTCCTGCCGAGCCTGAGCTTCTTCACTTCATGCCTGCCGAGCCTGTTTACGTCAGTCCTGCCGAGCCTGAGCTTCTTCACATCATGCCTGCCTAGCCAGAGGCTGTTCACGTCATGCCTGCCCAGCCAGAAGCTGTTCACGTCATGCCTGCCCAGCCAGAGGCTGTTCACGTCATGCCTGTGTCTTCGGACAAGGTGGTCGCTGCACCTGAGACCGTTCCGGGTGATACAGCGCTCATGATAGCCGCCACAGCTATTTTGTGTGTGTGGGAAGCACACACATCAACTCCAGCCCATGAGCTCTCACCCAAGTTGGCTGCCACACCTGAGAGTTTGTTTCCGGACAAGATGGGCGCCACCACGCCTGGGAGTTCGCCTCCGGGCAAGATGGCCGCCCTTCCAGAGTCTCATCCCGTCAAGGCCGATCTTCCAGATTCTCGTCCCGTCATGGCCGCCCTTCTAAAGTCTTCAGACAATATGGCCGACTCCATGCCTGTGTCTCCACGCCTGTGTCAGTCCTGCCGAGCCTGAGCTTCTTCACGTCAGTCCTGCCAGAGGCTGTTCACGTCATGCCTGCCCAGCCACGTCATGCCTGCCCAGCCAGAGGCTGTTCACGTCATGCCTGTGTCTTCGGACAAGGTGGTCGCTGCACCTGAGACCGTTCCGGGTGATACAGCGCTCATGATAGCCGCTACAGCTATTTTGTGTTTGTGGGAAGCACACACATCGGCTCCAGCCCATGAGATCTCGCTCAAGTTGGCTGCCACGCCTGAGAGTTTGTTTCCGAACAAGATGGCCGCCACCACACCTGGGAGTTCGCCTCCGGCCAAGATGGCCGCCCTTCCAGAGTCCCGTCCCGTCATGGCCGCCCTTCCAGATTCTCGTCCCGTCATGGCCGCCCTTCTAAAGTCTTCAGACAATATGGGCGACTCCACGCCTGTGTCTTCGAACAAAATTTTCGAAAACCCCTGAACCGTCAGATCCGCCCTGGCCCCCTAAACCGTTGGATACACCCTGGCCCCCTGAATCGTCTCCGTCTCCCTGGCTGCCTGGCCCCCTGAACTGTCGGATCCGCCCTGGCCCCCTGAATCGCCTCAGTCTCCCTGACCCCCTGAACTGTCTGCACCTGCTCCGCCCTGGACACCTGCTCAGCCTACATCGCCTCATTCTCCCTGACCCTCTGAACTGTCTGCACCTGCTCCGCCCTGGACGCCTGCTCAGCCTACATCGCCTACATCGCCTCAGTCTCCAGGTCCTCTTCCGCTCCACGGGCCTGGCCCTCTATCCCGCCCCCAGCTCCAGGTCCTCTTCCGCTCCACGGGCCTGGCCCTCCATCCCGCCCCCGGGTCCGCCTCTGCTCCACCTCCATCCTGGACAATTTTAGGAGCGTCTGGAAGCCGCTCCTTTGAGGGGGGTCTATGTAACGATCACCAGTGAGTGTGCCCGGGATAACCATCAGAGGACACTCAAACCCAGACAATCACCACACATCCACAAACTACATTTCCCAAAATCCTTTGCCCAGACTAATCAGCCATGATCACATTCACCTGTATGTCATTACCTTGTTTAGCTTACCCCATATAAGCACGGTTTTCACACTCATTCCCTGTTAAGTCTTGTTTAGTGTTTCACTGCATTTCTGAGCATTCTGTTTGTTTCTCCAGTGTTTCTGGTTTTCTTGATTATCTGCCTGTTTCCTTGGATTTCTCTCTCTGCCTCAGCCCTTAACTGCCATTGTTTGCTTGTGTATGACCCTTGCCTAGATTGTGGACAACCTTTTAAATAAACTGCATTTGGATCCTCAACCCTAATGTCTCAGAGCAGTTCGTAACGGAGTATACATTTTTCTGTGTTGCACTAATGAATCACATTCTTGTCAGTGGCAACAGAACTAAACCAATATATTTCCCTTTAAAGTTTTTTAGTTTTGCTGAGACAAAAGCGGTCACTGTGATTCAGAGAAACAGCTCAGCTGAACGTTATACAACATGTCAGTTTATTTGCTTATAGTACATGAATAATTAATCAGCTGCACAGCTGTATGATTATGATGGAAGTATAAATATTCATATGCATTTAATATTGAATAATGGAATGTTATTTATTTGTTTGGTTGACTGATTCAGAAACAAAATGCCAACTTCTCAATTGATGAATTCTTATTTATGCCCAAAAAGCAGACGATGCAAATGAAGAAACTAATGCAAACATTCAATGTCTGTATGTGTCAATTTATGAAAAGGATTTAAATATTATGCACTGGCTTTTACAGTATCTGACCTTATATGGTGTTTTTTTTTGGAAGTATTAAGAGATGAACCACAGTTCAATGCCATTCCACTCTCCATTGGGCTACTGCACATTGCCCTTGAAATAAATATGGCTTTACAACATCTGGGCTGTTGTTATTATGAAAGTATAAACTAGCACCATCTGTTTTCATTGACGTTAATTATCATTCCATTCTCCAGACTTCAATTTAGGCAACCATTTGGGAAGCAGGAATGCGTTGTTCAACCGTCAATTGTTCGCTTTAAAATGAGAGCCAACTGTGAAAGTGTTCTTCTTTATTTGTTCTTCGTTTATTAAATGAGAAAATATGACCAGTCAAACACCAAAGAGCCTTATCTATTTCCATTTGAAGTAAAATTATGTGTATGATACTTGGCAAAGGAAACCATGTGGTGATTTACCTATTGATAATATGCTAATAATTAAAGCTGCAGTCCATAGTTTTTCCTCTTTGTCGCCATCTGCAATTGCAGTTTTTCACGGAATTATCAACTTTACGTGGGTTGTGCCTCGGTACGGCACAGCGTGAATGAATCCAATGTTTTAAGGAGAATGTGCGACTGTTAGTCAACGCACCGGTGGGGATACTGTCATTCGAAATCGCAGATTCTACTTTTTGGAAGTATGACCAACAAAATCATTTTCACCGGAAAATGTCATCTGAACAAGTAAGTAACATCCACTTTTGTTCTGACCAACTAAGGGAAAAAAAGCATTGCAGTAAATCGCGCTGATTAAATCTAACGATCGCTTATCATATCACATCAAACCGTGCAATATACCTTGTTCTCAAATTGATAATGTTAACAACTTCACCATTGTGTGACTACATTTAATGCCCTTCCGATATTTATACTTGTTTTCATTTGGGCCCGGTTTCAGTCTCTTTTTTTCTGTAGCTACTCCGAAGTCCGAAGTCTTTAGCATTTTACAACGGGTGAATCTCCAGTTGTCACTGGTGATTGTCGTTTGAACCTTTCTGGATCCGCCATCAAATTGATAAGTTTATTCAAGTGCTGTGAGAAAAGGCTATAAATCTCCACCTCCAACACTCCAACAAGACTCCTTCTTTATGTCTACAGATGTGACGTAATGACGCAAAGACATGCTCAAATTTCCTGTGGAAATCCACCTGTACCACTGGAATTAAAAACATTATTACAAGCTTACCGTTTTGAATCGAGCTAAGGCAAGCAGATTGTTTTGAACATTGGCTGGTTATGTACTTGCTCAAAAAAATATTTTGGATAATTTTTTATTATAATTATCATAAATATGAATTCCCACTAGAGGAATGTAGAGAATGTGTACTGGAGAATCCCAAAGAGACTGTAGGAAATGCACAGAAAAGCTGCTCTCAGAGCACAGAACAGATGGACAGAGCTCTGACTGCTGACCCAGACATGCACAAACACAACTAAATGTGAACGCACAAAAAAACTAAAACAACAATTACATAACATTGCATTCACCCACTCTAAAGCACAAGCATACACAGTGTAACGATTTAAAAGTGACAACAATGAACTACGGCATCTTGCAGCATTGCCATCAGAGGCTGATATCATCATTCACTTGTATCACCGCTCTAATTGACACTTGATGCAAATATACTCTCCAAACTGTCAGAAACATCATCCCAAAATAGCCAGAACTGGAGGTATATTGAAAGATTTAAGTCAAAATACCTGTCAACCAGTCCATGACAAATGCTTGGCTGCACTGAAAGTGGTAAGGGGCAATAGTCAGCTGAATGCTGATTGGATCAGCTCGTTAAAAGCAGGCCCATCACTCACCATTCTGTCTAAAGGACAGGAAGATCATTTTTTGCAGAAGAATAAAGGAAAACAATTCAGGATAAAAAAGACTCAGTTCTTTATTATTACACTGAACATTATTAGAGGCCAGATTAAATTTAATTAAATTTGATTAATTAAACACCTCGCAAACATACTTTATCAGTTGAAAAAAATTTGAATAATTTGTTAAACATTAAATTATTTAGCAATTCTTTATGTGTTAAGAGTTATGTATTAAGACTCCCTATATAGAACCTTTTGTTGCATAAAGGTTCTTTAACATTAAGTTCTATATAGAACTCCATTTGACTTTTTTTTTCTAAGAGTCACTTTGCTCCTAAATGTTCCCGTCTTTCTCTCTTTCTGAAATTATTGAAGGAGGCAATATCTTTATTTTAAAATTGTGCAGCATAGTTCCTGAGGTTTGCTTTCGGTGCCGAAGCATACCAATATCGGGTTCTTCCGTTCGGCCTAGGATTATCACCCCGCACCTTTACAAAATGCGTGGATGCAGCTCTGGCTCCTCTGAGACTCCAGGGCATTCGCGTATTAAATTACATCGACGACTGGTTGATTCTAGCTCAATCCGAGCAGATGGCAGTTCGGCATCGAGATGTCGTTCTGTCTCATATACAGTAAAGTTGTTGGGGTTACGGCTAAACGCCAAGAAGAGTGTGCTCCTCCCAGCTCAGAGGACCACTTATCTAGGGGCGGTGTGGGATTCGACAACGATGCAAGCACGATTGTCTCCAGCACGTATTTCTGCGATTCTCACAGCTAGGCCAGTCACACACTGTGAAACATTTTCAGAGACTGTTGCGTCTCGTGGCAGCTGCGTCCAACGTGATAACTTTTGGCCTTCTGTACATGAGACCCCTGCAGTGGTGGCTCAGGACCAAGGGGTTTTCTCCGAGGGGAAATCCTTTCCTTTTGTGCCTTGGTCATGTGGAAGAAGCCTTGGTTCGTCGCCCAGGGCCCAGTGTTGGGGGCTTCTTGTCGACGCTTAACGCTATCGACGGATGCATCCCTCACAGGATGGGGGGCGGTCATGAGTTGCCGCTCGGCGACAGGTCTTTGGCAGGACCATCAACTTTCTTGGCACATACATCAGCTAGAAATGATGGTGGTATTTGATGCACTTCCTGCCACTTCCAGGAAGATACTTCCTGCCAGACCTGAGAGGCCACCATGTGCTTGTCCGGTCAGACAACACGTCGGTGGTCTCCTACATCAACCATCAGGGGGGTCTGAGGTCTCGTATACTATGCAAACTGGCTCATCAGATCCTCCTATGGGCCCTGGGGAAATTGCTGTCTCTCAGGGCAGTTTATATTCCAGAGCATCTGAATGTGGGAGCAGATATCCTGTCAAGGCAGGGGCTGAGGCCCGGGGAGTGGAGACTTCACCCCGAGGTGGTGGAGCTCCTATGGGAGAACTTTGGTTGAGCACAGGTCGATCTTTTCGCATCTTACGATACAACCCATTGTCCGCTGAGGTTCTCCCTCACTCATCGAGCTCCTCTCGAACTGGATGCCATGGTGCAGATGTGGCCGAGGTCACACCTGTACGCATTCCCGCCGGTATCAATGCTCCCAGGAGAGGGTTCGCCGGGAAGGGGCTCATCTATTGTTAGTAGCCCCGTATTGGCTGGCCCGAGTATGGTTCTCTTCTGGACGGCTCTCCGATGGAGATTCCTGTCAGGAGGGACCTGCTGTCCTAAGCAAGGGGCACGATATTTCACCCTCACCAACTATAACAAAACCAGGTGTCGAGAGTGTGCACATCTTTCCATTAAGCAAATTTCTCACGAGTCAGCCCAAGGATTGAGATTGGTACGTGATGTCCACGTCCGGAGCAGAATGTGGTAATGCACCTAAAAGCTGGTTGTAGGGCCCTATTCACCAAATAAATTTTTTTTATTTTATTTGTATTTTTCCTGTATTCTGTTTTTTTCCGTTTTAATATTTTTTGACTCCCATTTTAATGGTTAAATTAAATTTTAGTAAACAAAATGCATGTCTAAATAATTGAAACCATGAAACTTATACAATCATCTATTATAATATTCAAATTAATAAAATTTAGGGCACTATGAATTTTTTTTAAAGAATTTACCACATTTTGTTTTCTTTTTGATTTTCTTTTCTTGATTCCACTTTAATGGTTTAATTTCATTTTAATAACCAATCATTTAAAATGTAATTATTTAAGCAAAACTTTCTTCAAAGGTTAAACCAACCTTTTATTTTGACGGGTTGCCGTGTAGACCTTTAGTCTCTTCTCTGTGTGTGTTTATGATTTGACGATATTTTGTCTCAAATAAAGCTAAAATGCTGCTGAAGTGACTCCCAGAGTGGCTGTGTAGATAAAGTTCATGCATTAATGTCCTCATATAGGCTGAAAACATCGCGAGCATCATGCATGCCTCAGTGTGTGTTTGAGTCTGTGCTAAATAAAACCGCACGTTCATTCTGGATTCCGTGATTCTGTCCGTGTTTTCCGCATTGCGGGAATGAAATATGGTCCTATGGTTGCCAACCGCCGTAAAAAAAACATGAAGTCATCGTCACTTACTGATTCAGGATCAGTGATACTTAGCAGTTGTATTACCGATTTATTTGAGCTTGAACTTCAGAAATGCTTGGGAAAATGTAGCTTGTGTGTAGTGTGGACGCTATCGCACTACTTGATAAAAAAAGAGCTCCGCTACTTAAAGGGCACCTATTATGACATTTAAAAATGTTCCTAATGTTGTTTTGGGAGTCCCCAACAACAGTTTTACATGCATGCAATGACAAAAAACACTTTTGTTGTCGTATAATATGCATTTATTTTTACCTGATTTGCTCACCGACTCCCAAATGATTCGTTCAACGCTAATCTGCGTTGATTGGTCAGATGACCCAGCAGTGTTTACAGAGATAATACTTATTGTTTAACACGGAGTACAATGATGCTTTTATCAATTAAATTGTGTTATAATAATGATTACAGTGCACTGCTTTGTAGTTTGTAGTAAAAAACTAAAATAATATAAAGAATTTAATGTTATGTTAGCGAGCATAGCCCAGAGTTCATATTGTAAATGCACAATCAGTCTTTGTTTGCGTTAGCCCGATGCATAAACATAACGTTTAAAAAAAAAAAAAAAAAAAAATGCAGTTATGTTACTACGAGGTATTACTCTATTCTTTAAGACAACTCCGAAAACAACGACAAACACTTCACATATCTCAATACAATTGTCATTGAAGACCTAGAAGCTAAACGGTGCTTACACAACAAACAAAATAATTATTAAGCATGCTACATAAAACATAAAAGCAAAAATTATTAATAACACTTACAGGTTGTGATACGGAGGAGGAAGCTGATGCAAATACACTTGGAACTGAACCTTCCTTCAATATCAGCCGGCTCGCGAATCCAAGTTTGATTGCATTTAAGTTGGTAAAGCAATCGTCTTCAAAATGGCGCGAACAAAGCACAAGGCTCGGACTATACTTCTGTGGTATAGTTGTATATGAATTGTAGCCACTTAGTCTTCAAATGCTCCTCCTTGGGCAGATGAAAAAAGTTGTCTTTTGAGTCGCACTTCAGAACACAGCGTCTCGTCGCCATGATGTTTTCCAGTTTTCCCTGCTGGCCTTGGAGCGCAATAAGTGGGCGTATCGTATTCAAATAACTTGACAAGTTGACGTCATCTAGTCAGAGAAAAAGCTTTGGTCTTCTAACGATTCATAAAAATGACTCTGAGTCGACTCTTACTTTTGTAAGACAATAACTTTATATACGGTGCACTTTCATATTTCAAACTTTGCAGGATGTTTTTGTTCACTTAGATCTATGTTACACACTACATTAAAGGTAAATTTAAAAATTCCATAATAGGTGCCCCTTAAAAGCTAATTGATTCAGAAAACAGCGACGCTACCACCACGTTACTGATCAGCTTCAGCGCGCGCAGCTCAAACGGCACTGCACGACTAATAATGACTATTGGGAGGACTGTCATATTACATAACATTATAAAGAGAATATTGTAATAAAGCATTGTGCATTATTTGAGTTTAGTTGCCGTGTCGCGTTGCTCCAGGAAGAGCGCGTCCACAACATAAGTCATTCTGAATGAATGGCACGTAACTTAGTTCAAGTTCACTTGTGCATTCACGTAATTTTCTGCAGAAATAATTTGTAATATTATGTTTACTTTGAATATATCTGATTAATCTCATATAGGATGCGTTTCTTTGAGTTAAATAACGCGCTAGCAAACTAAGTGCTCCAGTTTAACGGTAGCCTATTCATTCAGCGCGCGCAGCTCAAGCAGAAATGCACGACTAATAATAACGATTAATAATTTGGGACTGACATATTACATAACATGAGAACGCTATTGTATTAAATCGTTGTGAATGCATTGGGTTTAGTTGCCGTCTTCAGTGCGGTATTCAGGGAGAGCACGTCCACAGTCACACATTCTGCTGAGGCGGTAGTAGTAGTAATTATATTTGATTATTAAATAATTAATTTAATTAAATTATCAATCACATCGAAACATTTTACAATCCTACTAGCCCTTTATTTAGATTAAAAACCATTCTCATTCCTTTGGTGAGGAACATCGCGTTTTGTGCAGGATTTGCAGACCCTGTCCATGCCACTGCAGCAGACGCATATTGCAGTATTAAGGCTAACGATTAATCGATTTGTGAAAATTAACATCCCTAGTGTTAATAAAAGTTTGATGATTATTCTATTGGTTTGTGATTTTTCATTTCAGATCCTTTAAAAATAAAGCAATATAAATATATTAAAGTTTTTAAAAGAAGCCATTTTCGGCTTCAGTTTCGGTTTTCGGCCAAGTGCATCCTAAATTGCACATGGCGACCGAGTCGATTTCCATACCGAGAAAAGAGATCCTCTGCACGGGTCAAAGTTTGCTCTTCTCCCAGTTGACCCGAAGGCCCAGACGGGCTAGGTGCCGGAGCACTAGGTCCCTGTGTTCGCAAACCTGGTCCCGAGGGCTAGCTAGGATTAGCCAGTCGTCGAGATAATTTAGGATGCGAACCCCGTGTTGCCATAGCGGCACAAAGGCTGCCTCGACGACCTTTGTGAAGACGCGAGGAGACAGGGCCAGCCCGAATGGGAGAACTGCGTACTGGTATGCCTGTATAGATGTCTCTCCTGGACCACATTAGTGTACATCACATGGCCCAGGGAGTGTGCGGTCACTTTCGTCGCTCGGAGAGCGAGGTCAGTGGCGGCACGCAGCTCATTGAAAAGCCCTGGGTCAGTCCTCCCCTCGTGCATGTCCCTGAGCATAGGCCTGGTAGACCTGCAGAGTGGCCATGGCATGCAAAGAGGCGGCTGCATGCCCCGCAGCTCTATAGGTCTTCGCCACCAGAGTAGACGAAAACCTACAGGCCTTGGAGGGGTGCTTAGGGTCACCACGGGAGGAAGCACTCTGCGGACACAGTTGCATCGCAACAGAGCGTTCCAGCATAGGTACCCCAAAGGCGGAGGAGGTCGTCAAGCGATCACGGGAAGACAAGGGTGTCTTCCAGGACCTCGAGACCTCCTCATGCACATCCGGGAAGAAAGGCAATGGGGTTGGATGCCGACGTGCCCAAAAACCAATCATCTAGTCGCGAGTATTCGAGTATTCGCGAGGATTGTATTCTAACCCGAAGCTCGCGGCCACCCTGGAAAGCATCGCTTTTAGCTCGAGATCTGGATCGGGCAATGCTGGCAGCAGAGCCGAAACCTTCATCTCCCAAGGACTCCTGCCCACCTTGTGATGCTGTGACCGACATAGCATCTTCCTCAGGAGCGCCAAACGACACCCTCGGCCCGCCCGCGACCTCTGGCCGGGACTGGTCAAGGGCATCATTCGGTCGGCTCGCGGGTTGCGACACTTGAGAGGGGGATGTGGCCCGAGGACGAATCGTCGGTTGTTGTTGCCACACCGTCACCCTCAGGTCACCCTGGCCACCAGCCGAAGTACCAGCTCTATTTTCACTAGAGGGGGTAGATCGGGGTGTGGATGAGGGGACTCTCACTCTTTCGAGATCACTGAGTCTCGTCCGTAGTGTCACGATGGCCATGTTTCCGTAATGAAAACATGAGTCATCCACAAGCGCTGCTCTGGGGTGGTCTAAGCCCAAACACGCAAAGCAGCGATTGTGCCCATCTAAGTCAGATAACAGTCGACCACAACCAGAAGGGCACGGGCGATGCATCTTTAAAAAGACGTGCCACGCGCTGCTCTTTTAGAGAGAAGGAAATCCCCGCAGATGCTGAAGTGACCAGGGAGAGAACACACACACACTGGCAGATCACTGCTCAGATCGCAGGGAATGTGCACTCGCTGGAACTCGCCGTCACACCAACACCTGGAGGGAAGCTTGTCTCGAAGAGGAAGTAGAGATTAACTTAGAATGGCTTGAGGAGTGAAGAAATAAACTTGGCTCTGAAAGCGAAAACATATCTGCATGTTGCCGGCGCACTTCCTTTATACCAACAAGGTGGGATGGAGTTACGCTATGCAAATTCAGCAGACCCATGGCATTTGCTTGCCATTGGCTCGTTTTATTACTGTTCGAAGAGGATAGGCTTCTAAGCAAACCCCATTTCGTCGTCATTCAACGTAACTCGAAGTGACAACGAAAGGGAACTAAGGTTACATACGTAACCAGAGACGTTTTATCACATAAATAATGAGGATCGGGTTTCAGAATTCAAATGAACTGGATTTTAAATCAGTACATGAATATAATAAAAAAAAAACACCATTAGTATTGCAACAGTGATAAATAGGAGACATTTTTTTAGGAGAATATGATAATGTTTACAGCAAAAAAAAGAAAGAAAAAAATGTAAATGTGCACAGAACTTGTGTGAATGGATCAGATTATTTCATATTAGCCATTTGAATTAACCTGATTTCTCCTCTGATTAATCAGTTTGTTCAGTTTTTAAATTACTACGTAACTTATTACTGGAAAATCCACACTATTTACACACTAAAACTGAACTCCTGAAAGTAAGGAGTGTTGCTACCTTAAGTTAGTCACTTGAGACATGCAGAGGTAATAACTATGCTGACACATACAAAAACTTAAGGAAACATAGTTACATTTCTTAACGCCACAGAGTGATTTTTTTCTGTCCCTTAGCCATTCCTCCTCCTCACAGCTTTGCAGGTCTGAAACTGTTATTGCAAAGCAGAAAAATATGAGTCAGGTCAAAACTGCTGCAAGAAACATTAAAGCAGCTTGGGAGTCAGTGTGGAGGGGCACATGCCCCAAAACATGCAAAATGATTCTTCAGTGAGAGTAAAATGTGTTTCGACAGAATTTCAAGGCAGGAGAGAGGGGTAGAGAGAATAAAGGGAGTGGGTGGAATTTGAACAACCTTTAGTGGAATTGGGGAGGAAACAGCACAGATAATTACAAACTTGGTCTTCTCTTGCTGTTGTTTTGTGATCTGTGTGAACCCAGCCTTATTTGTTCCCCCAGCATGACGCTGTCCACACGCAGAGTGGCAACAAACAAGCAAAGGGAAACCAACAAGCTCATACAAACAGAATGATTGTTGACTAATTATGACATCAGCTTCATGTAACTGTGTTATGTTGATTAGTTTTCTTCTTCTGATGGTCACACCATGATCCTCACAACATTGTTTATAGTGGTGTGATCCATCCAAACACTCCAAGTGGTCCAAAATACAACTTTACTCCACACTGTCTTCAGATTTAAACACTGTCAGAGACACACTGACAGTTTTATGTCTTGTGTGATGGGTCATATAACTTTATAAAGTGCTCTTACTATCGCCAAACTCGTGTTTTATTGTGTGTGTGTGTGTGGGGTGTGGGGGGGGGGGGGATTAAATCAAAGCATCTACTGTACATGAGTGTTTAGAGACAGTTCTTATATTAAAGATGCACTGTAATTATTTGTTGTTTATGCTATGCTTACTGATATGTAAGCATCATGCAACAGCAAGTGTTCAGATTACTGATTGTTAAATGCACTTAGTCAGACATTAATTCTGACATGTGACAACAAGCATATCAACAGCAGTTGGGGCACACTTTAAAAAAAGCTAACAAAGTTGAGTCAGTTGAGCTAACTTAAACTTTTGTTTGTCTACTGAGTAACATATAGTCTTTTGAACGTAAAAATTTGTGTCGCGGTAATTATATTGTTTAGCATTTAGCAATGCTACAATCTTTGTTTTTTATCTCCATGTATGATTTACAAAGATCATACCTACGCAAATATATTGCATACAAAAGTTGCAATAAGATGCACATGTATTGTCTCAACTCACAAATCTAAAACATGGTGATGATCAACAATTGCAGTTCAGTAAAAATATGAACTATGAACCATATGACAGTTAAATAACAGTGACAACAACAGCAGCAGCATAAATCAAGCCAGTAAATGCAAAGCAATAATAATAGTTCTCTTACGTAGAGTTCTCTCGTACTGCGTCGAAGAACGCTACGGGAAAGATATTTCTTTGTCGAGATTGAAGCCTAAAATTAATCCTTAATTTTGTAATAATGTAAAACGCTTTTCTGAAGCATACAACCTAGGCGGAGCAATACAGCTCACCCATTGGCTGCTCTGCCAGAAAAGCACAGCCTATGCGAGGCCAGGACGCTGACCAATGAGGGCGCTCCGCGCCCTTCTGCGTCACCTCCCGCCCAAACAGGCGTGGCCTAGGCCTATAAATACGAGCATAGCTGTCTAACACGCCGATTTTCTAAAATTCAACGAAGCTGCACGCATCGCTGGATTGGATTCGAGCCGCCACAGCCGTTTGGAACAAGCACCTCAGCAGGACGCGCCTCTTACCTGAAGCCGCTGGTCTTCGCCGCCTTCAGCCGCCGTTCCCTGCTGCGCTTCTCCGGCGTGGAATATCCTTTACATTATGTGTGTGTGTTTTGTGTGTGTGTTCGCCGTCGCGACACACAGTTTTTCCACCACTAAAAGAGCCGAGCGTCTTTTTCAAGATGCCTCGCACCTCCTGTGGCTCGTGTAGAGCCCCGCTCAGTGACAGGGACCACGTGCTGTGTTTCCTGCCTGTGAGTATCACGCAGCTTCAGCTCTCGTCGATGGCGGCTGCCATCGCTGTAATTTGATGCCTACGGTGACTCTGCGGACTCGCCTGGCGTTCATTTACTGAAGCTGCATCCTTTCCGCCTGCTGTAGTGCCGCGCCGTGAAAGCGCCGTGCTTAGCAGAGCCCGGAACCTCCCTTCACCACGAGGTGCTCGCCGCTGCTGCCGCCAGCTTCTCCGCCCGCTTCGCTGGACTCTATGATCGACGGACAAGAGCCGCTGTGTGCCGCCGCGTCCGTCATGAACGAGGAAGGTGAAGCCGCGTCTGTGGAGGAAGACTGCTTTTCTCTCCCGCTTCGGATGGGCGAGCTCCGAGGATCTCCCCTCCCCCGCCGCTCATGAGCGTCGACGGAGAAAGACCAGCATCGATGCGCTTACCGGCTGGATGGCTGTTTTTCTGCAGAGGAACGTACGTTACCGTCCTCACGACCCGCGCCCTTTTCTTCCTGAATTCACGAAGAAAGCGCGGAGTCCCGGAAAGCCCCGTCTTTAGCCAGGATGCGCACTTCTGCTTCGAGGGAAGCTACAGTGTTAAAATCCCGCCGCGGCCGGATTTCACTAAAATGTCTCGCTCGCACAGTCCCAACATACGCGACCGTGCCAGTGTATTTTGCAGTCAACAAATCAGCATCAATGCTCGTTTGCCTGCACACAAACGCCGTTTTCACGACGCCCCAGGTAAATCTGAAAATGTATTTTCTGGTGTCCCGGCCACGGCCGATGGTGTAATGTGTGTATCCGTAATGCCCACGACTCAGTGCCCATTCATACACACAAGCACAGCCCTGCACAATACAGGGCTTGCACACATAAAATCGACTCGTGTCGATTGTGCAATACATGTAAGTTAGTGAACGTGCCCGCTTTTCAGTGCCCACAATCACTACACACTGCATGTCCCGTGGTTTCTGTAAAAACGAAACGAATGCACGGTCAGTCGGTTCTGATAGACAGTACTCTCTGTGCTACACGGTGTCCCGGCCACAGCCGATGATGTAATGTGTGTAACTGCAATGCCCACGACCCAGTGCCCATTCATACACACAAGCACAGCCCCACACAATACAGGGCTTGCACACATAAAATCGACTCAATGTCGATTGTGCACTATATGTAGTGAGCGTGCCCGCTTTCAAGTGCCCACAATCACTACAAGCTACATGTCAACATGGTTTCTACGGAGCTCGCACCGCGTGCTCTCTCTCTCTCTCTCTCAGCTGAGAGAGCTGAGCGCGCGCGCGGGCTGCCCGCTCGATAAGCGCGCCCCCGCATCACGCCATGTTACAGCACACGACTGCTCTCGTGTCGCCGCCATTTCGCGACCAGAGCCCGGTTTTTCAACCCGTGCAAGCACAGCCCCGTACAACACAGGGTCTGCACACATAAAAACGACTCAGGTCGTTTGTACTTTACATGTAGTGAGCGTGCCCACTGTCAAGTGCCCACAACCACTACACACTGCACGTTCCGCGGTTTTCTGTAAAAACGAAACCAACGGACGATCAGTCAGTACACAAACACAGTATTCCCGGTGTTATAAATGTGCCCGCTACCACGCGCCCACATTTATTCACAAATATACGAGCCCTACGGGCAGCCCCGTTCAACACAGGGTTTGCACACTTAAAATCGACTCAGATCGATTGTGCTTTATACGTAGTAAGCGTGTCCACTGCCAAGTGCCCACAACCACTACACACTGCACGTTCCGCGGTTTCTGTATAAACGAAACTAACGAACGGTCAGTCAGTACACAAACACAGTGTCCCCGGTGTTATAAATGTGCCCGCCACCAAGCGCCCACGTTTATTCACAAGCATAACGAGCCCTACGGGACTCGTCCCGCGCGCTCTCTCTCGACACAGAGAGTCGAGCGCGCGCGGGACGCATACTGTGTTAAACATGTCCCCCGCCTCAGACGCCACGGCGTCCATGTTACAGCACACGGTTGCTCTCGTGTCGCCGCCATTTCGCGACCAGGGCCCAGATTACATTCAACCCCTAGTCACACGTGCACATGCATGGGAAAGACTTCCCGGGGTCTCAGAATGGGTGCTAGAGACTATAAAAAGAGGCTATTCGCTACAGTTTCATCGACGCCCTCCCCGTTTCACGGGAAAAGTTGAAACCACGGTAAAAACAGAAGTAGCACATCTACTTCGAGCCGAAATAGCGAAGCTATTGAGCAAAGGGGCCATAGAGCCTTTATCTCAAGCTCAGAGCGAAGGGGGTCTGTACAGCAGATATTTCCTGGTACCGAAGAAAGACGGGGGTCTCAGACCCATTTTAGATCTAAGGCGTCTGAACAAAACGCTAACAAAGCGGAAGTTCAGAATGCTCACGACCAGAAAAATCCTCGCGCAAATTCGCCGAGGAGACTGGTTTATGGCGATAGATCTGAAAGACGCGTATTTTCACATACAAATTGCGTCACGTCACAGGCGATTTTTGAGATTCGCCTTTGAGGGCCGGGCATATCAGTACACAGTCCTGCCATTCGGCCTGTCTCTAGCACCTCGTACATTTACAGTGTGCATGGACGCGGCGCTGGCACCCCTGAGACTCCGAGGCGTTCGAATTCTGAACTATTTGGACGATTGGCTGATTCTAGCTCAATCGCCGTCAGAACTCGCTCACCACAAGACACTAATACTCGATCACCTCGAGTGCTTAGGTCTGAGAGTCAATTGGGAGAAAAGTTCACTGTTTCCCAGTCAAAGGATCCCTTTTTAGGACTGGATCTGAACTCACTGTCTATGACAGCACGCCTGTCATCACAGCGCAGGCGAAATACCCTGCAAATGGCGAAATCCTTCCGCAGCGGCCACATAGTGCCGCTCAGGAGATTTCAGAAAATGCTGGGCCTCATGGCCTCAGCCTCTACAGTGCTGCAGTTGGGCCTGCTGCGCATGCGCCCACTACAGTTCTGGTTGAGAACGCGCGTACCGCGCCGAGCATGGTTACACGGTCGTTATCGCCTCAAGGTCACTCAGGAATGCATTTCAGCCCTGACACCATGGAGAGCGTCAGACTGGTACCGGTCAGGTGTAAGCCTGGGGACTTCCTCGAGCCTGAAGGTGGTGTCCACGGACGCGTCCACCTCAGGCTGGGGAGCACTGCTCGACGGCAGACCGCTCTTTGGCCAATGGGCAGAGCGAGCCAAACTACCGCACATAAACTGCCTGGAAATGATGGCGGTGGACTTTGCGCTGAGGCGCTTCTGTCCCCGGATAAAAGGACACCACGTCCTGGTCCGCTCGGACAACGTGTCGGTAGTAGCCTACATAAACCACCAGGGTGGCCTGAGGTCCCGAAACCTATTCAGGTTAGCGGAACGCATACTGGTGTGGGCCCAGCACAACCTGCGCTCGTTAAGAGCAATACACGTGCCAGGCCACTTGAACGTAGGCCCGGACAGACTCTCACGGAACAATGTTCCTACGGGAGAGTGGTCCCTACACACACAGACAGTGCGTCTGCTGTGGAAAAGGTTCGGCAGAGCGGAAATAGACCTGTTTGCAAACCAGGAAAACGCTCACTGCCCAGAATTCTTTTCGAAGAGCACGAACGCGCTGGCCAGAGTCTGGCCCCGCCGTCCGCTCTATGCTTTTCCTCCTGTCTCACTCCTGCCTCAAGTGCTGGAGCGTATCAAGGAGAGCGGATGCTCAGTACTACTGGTTGCTCCATACTGGACGAATCAGACCTGGTTCCCAGCTTTGATGCGACTGAAAAGTACTGCCCCGTGGCCGATTCCAGTGAGGAGAGACCTCCTCTCACAGGCCAAGGGCGCGATTCTGCATCCTCACCCCGAGCTTTGGTCCCTACACGTATGGGCCATAAACGGGTACCCGCTAACCTCCCAAGAGGAGTGTTAGACACGATCGAGCAAGCTAGGGCTCCGTCTACTAGACGGCTCTACGCTTCCAAATGGTCGGTGTTCTCTGGATGGTGTTCAGATCAAGGTCTGTCACCACTTCAGTGTGGAGAACCGGAGATTCTCTCCTTCTTGCAAGAGCTATTGGATAAGGGAAGAACCCCATCCACGCTCAAAGTCTATGTGGCTGCCATATCAGCGTTCGTTAATCCAACGCTTGGCCGTTCACTAGGCAGGAACGACCTGGTGGTCCGCTTCCTTAGAGGCGCCAGGAGGTTAAACCTTCCAAGGCCCCCCCTCAGTCCCCGTTTGGGACCTTTCTACAGTGTTGAACGCTATGAAAGGGGCCCCTTTCGAGCCTATTCACTCAGTTGACATGAAACACCTGTCTTTCAAGACCGTGTTTCTTTTGGCTCTCGCTTCAGTGAAGCGTGTGGGAGACTTGCAAGCGCTCTCAGTGAGAGCTTCTTGTATGGAGTTCGGGCCAAACGACTCTGTAGTCGTATTGAAACCGAAGCATGGGTACGTGCCTAAGTCCCTCAACACACCGTTCAGGGCTCAGGTCATCTCCCTGTCGGCCCTGCCGGCCTCAGAGGACGGAAATAGCTCCCTTTGCCCGGTCAGGGCATTAAGAGCTTACGTGTCCCGCTCCGCTGTTTTTCGACAGACGGAGCAGCTCTTTGTTTCGTTCAGCGGACGCTCCAAGGGGCGAGCCGCGACGAAACAGAGTCTGTCTCGATGGGTAGTGGACGCCATTGCGCTAGCCTACGCATCTAGAGGTTTGGAATGCCCTTTGGGCATCAGAGCACATTCCACGAGAGGCATGGCCTCTTCATGGGCTTGGTATAGCGGAATCTCGTTACAAGATATCTGTATGGCGGCAGGCTGGGCCTCCCCGTCTACATTTATTAGGTTCTATAACCTAGAGGTTCCTGCGTTGCAGGCTAAACTGCTCTCGGTCTAGAAGACTATGTATAAGTGTTTCCTGCCCCGCGCTGCGGCCCAGGTCACTTCAATGTTTAAGCATCACTCACTGACAATGTGTCCCATGAGCATGCTATTACCCCTCATATATATCTATATTTACATATATATGCTGTTATGCCTTAAGAGGCACTACTATAAAGGGATGATGCTAATTTAGCCGCTCTCCCTATACTTCTTGGGGTAGGCACTTGTATACCAGGGCGCGCGCACCCTTAGGTGTCTGTGTCGGTCCAAGAGCACGCACGGCGTTTTACATGGGGTTCCCGTAGCGTTCTTCGACGCAGTACGAGAGAACTCTACGTAAGAGAACGTACTCGGTTACTAACGTAACCTCGGTTCTCTCTAGAAGAGGGAACGAGTACTGCGTCTCATGGCCGTGCGTGTCCGCGCTGCGTCGCTTCATTGACGAAAATCGGCGTGTTAGACAGCTATGCTCGTATTTATAGGCCTAGGCCACGCCTGTTTGGGCGGGAGGTGACGCAGAAGGGCGCGGAGCGCCCTCATTGGTCAGCGTCCTGGCCTCGCATAGGCTGTGCTTTTCTGGCAGAGCAGCCAATGGGTGAGCTGTATTGCTCCGCCTAGGTTGTATGCTTCAGAAAAGCGTTTTACATTATTACAAAATTAAGGATTAATTTTAGGCTTCAATCTCGACAAAGAAATATCTTTCCCGTAGCGTTCTTCGACGCAGTACTCGTTCCCTCTTCTAGAGAGAACCGAGGTTACGTTAGTAACCGAGTACGTTACCAGATCATTTTCGAGCTGCAATGTATGCTGGGAACGGGCACGGCATTGTTCAATGTAAAAGGTTACATTTTAATAGGTTGTTTAATAGGTCTTTTTTTTTTAAGTTGGCTCTTTTTTTCCTATTCTTTTTTTACAATGCAGGGCTTTGTGGTTTAAGATCTGGAATCCCAAAGGTCGCAACTTCAAACCCCTGAAGTTGCTACTACCATTTTGCCTTTGAGCAAAGCATTTAACCTCTGCATGCTCCAGGATGATTGTCCCTGTAGTATGTACTGTAGACTACTTTGAATAAGAAAGCATCTGCTAAATGAATAATGTAATGGTGCTGTCACATGGGATGTTTGTGGAAGAACTGCAGGCAGACTCGTGTATCTCCCAACATGTTTAAATTAAGCCTCTAGGTCACATCCAATGTAATGCATGCGGATGATGGACTTTAGAAAAAAAAAGGAAGAGTGAGATAAATTATTTTATGTTTGGTTACACAATAGCTTTTTATTGTTTTTGTGTGTGGCGTGTTTTTTTACCAACGTCATTGTTGGATTCAATTGTTTTTTGTTTGTTTTTGTGCAACAACAACAACTGCAAAATTGGCTCTTCGGAAAAATTGCCCTTTCAGTGCTACTTCCTGTACAGAGTAGATAAATTGACCAATCAGAGTACACTGAATCCCCAAACATATTTTGTGTCTTAAAATAGGGCCACATCAATATCATTTTAGGGTAAATGTCATGTGGCACGGAGGTGATGAATGGATTATTTTCTCAGATCCATATCACTCATTTGATGCTTTTCTCTCCATCACTCCCTGCAAACTAATTGATCACGTCCGGGATGACAGATGAGAGAAGGTCATTATGGCATATTTTACCCACAGTGCTGTGCAATATCTTACAGACCTACACTGACTCTGGACTGCGTTCGGCAGGCTCAGGCACACATAATTATTCAGGCAAAAGCTCTATTGATCGATTCAATAATTACAGAGCTGACCTCTAGGAAGTGAATGCACCCAAACACAAGCGCTTAAACTCAACACTTTTTAGTCCTTATTAATTATGCAACTTATTTTAAACAACAAGGCAGCTTTACAAATCCTGTTTAATAGATAGTCTCTTAAAGCAATGTTATACACACAGATCTTATTTTACTCCTAAAACTGCTATTCTAACAACCCATAGGAAATTCCAGAGGGAACCCATGCCGCATTAGTCTTCCAGGATGACCTACAAGTGGATGTCAAGACTAGACAGTTTTATTTAAGTTTGAAGGGAAGAAAAAAACATACAAAATCTCTGCTAGAGAAAACTACTATTAACTAGCAAGAAACTGATTAACGAATTAGTAAGTAATAGCGCTCAGTCGAATGTGGTAGTTCACTATTAGCTAATCAGTAACTACTATTTTTCATACCTCACCTCACATAATTAATATTAAGAAAGCAAATTGTACAAAGATAATCGCAACCCATTAGTAATGATTATGAATCAAGTGTTTCTACAACCTTCTAAAGGAACTACTAATAATTTGGTCAGTATTCAAAAGTGAAAAGCTTGATAACAACCTAATGTTGACTAAAGTCATTGTAAGGTTTTGGATATAGTAATAACTCAAGTATTACTACATTTTTTTGTAAAGGAACAGTATTTTAAAGTGTTCTTTTAAATGTTGATTAATTTTCATTCCACTTCCTCACATTAAAATTTCGCCATTCTACTTCTTGTTGCAGCCTTAATTCAAATTCAGGAACTGGACTGGAATTTAAAAGTTATACACAATACATGTTATTTCCTCATGTGACAACTAGCCCTGGCATCCCCTTCTCCTAATTGAATTGCAGATGCTTACGAATGTGCCAGCACTGTAAAACCACAGCGCAATGTACAACAACTGCAGTTGTAAGACTCCTCAAATTGCGTTATGTTAGAGCTGGTTGCACTAATCCAGCAGCATGCTTGACTCTCCTATCTCCTGCGCTTTCCTCTAAGGAGAACTGAGAATGTGAGGACACAGAGCCTATCACACCCTATAAAAGGGATGGGGGATAAGTTGCACAGCCGGGACGAAATGTTGGCTTTTCTGCCTACGGCCTTATCAGCCATTTACAGCTGCGGGCCCAGAAAACCTGATTTCTGCGTGTTCCACCCAGAGGACAGACAGATTCAAAGCAGCAGAACCTCCTCAATAAAACAGTGAGTGCTTGTAGTTTTAACTCTACTTAAATGCCATGACCCCTTAATTACATGCCAAATTTTCCTTTTGAAAAGAAGCCAACCATTTAATTTGTGTGACAATATTTGCAGACAAAAAAGTTCAGATTGAGACTATATGCTCCTGTCCTAAAAACGCAAATAAACTACTACTAAACAATCATTAGCAGAGGTCCTAGCAAATGTCTATATGATTGTCCATGTGGTTTCAAGCAGCTAATTCCTGGTATACAAGTGACGCTGCTTCAGCAAATATGGATAATGCCTTTTAGAGAGAGAGAGAGAGAGAGAGAGAGAGAGAGAGAGAGAGAGAGAGAGAGAGAGAGAGAGAGAGAGAGAGAGAGAGAGAGAGAGAGAGAGAGAGAGAGAGAGAGAGAGAGAGAGAGAGAGAGAGAGAGAGAGAGAGAGAGAGAGAGAGAGAGAGAGAGGTTTTTAAATCTATACAGTTGCATTGCCCTAATCAATGACTCTCAGCAGGTCATTCAATACTTTGCTGTCTGTTGTGTTCATGAGTGAATTATATTATGACTACTATTTTGAAGTGTTGTGTAATGACTTATTGTGTGTGTAGAAAGGAAA
Organism: Phoxinus phoxinus; assembly: GCF_949152265.1. Lineage (NCBI taxonomy): Eukaryota > Metazoa > Chordata > Actinopteri > Cypriniformes > Leuciscidae > Phoxinus > Phoxinus phoxinus. Next base: position 25,261,804 of record NC_136876.1, read on the forward strand.
TGATGAGTAAACAAGATGGATGAAGATATCATGTGCTTTATTGCTGCTTACTATCTCCTGACAGATACTACACTGTCCATTTAAAGTTGATTTTCCTTTTTCTTTCGATCATGATTTTGCTCTTTACCTTTAAAACAAAAACTGAGATTTGTAAACAAAGAACCAAGGGAACTAAGGGCTTAAATACACAGAGTGAGCTAATTAACTGGAACATAAACAGGTGCGTAACTAATAGGAATCCATGGAAACAAACAAGCAAAGGGAACAGAGGCAAACAGGAACTAAACCAGAACACAATGGCTGTGTTTACACTTAGCATAAACATGCGACCTGTATCCGGATGTTGTCTACATACACATTGAAAAGACAACGGGTTTCTGATGGGAATGTTATCCGATCAGCGTGTCCTGGTCCAGGGGCATTGTGATCGAATCTCAGTGTAGCCTAATGTAAATTCAATCCAGCCATCGTGTCTGCATTTACAGGTGGACGTCATATAAATCACAGCCCAGTCTCCCCACGTGGCTGTCAGACCAGTTTAGACAATAAATTTTACCTATTTGAACCTTACAATAAATGTCAATATTTAAAACCGTTTATTTAGACTTACATTATACTGTGTGTGTCATTTTTCATTTTAATTGTGCAACATTATCTGAACAAGGCGATCGCCTGTACAATCACAGCTGTGATCAGTCATGAGATCTTAATGAAAAGTGTGTACTGCTTTGCCAGAGGAATAATGGGAATATACTTTTTATTTTTTAATGTTTTAAATGTTGAATGTTTTTATTGTTTCAGCATGTTTATTAATCTCCCATATAGTCATTGCACGCTATAACCTTAAACCCCGATGATCGATGATGTGACTTGTTTAACATGATCAACCCAGTTATTTTTGTATGATCAACTCTGTAAGCATCCCTTCATTCAAAAAACGTAATTTGATCTAAGACTGGAGATTCCACAGGAAAGTAAAGTGAGTGGGTGAAAGCAATTGGGATATTGCTTAATAGGCGGGACCATCAAAGAAGCAGGAGACTTGGGCCCAATCCCAATTTTATCCCTTTCCCCTTCGTCTACCCCTAACCCTTCGCCTTCCCCTTCCTCTTCCCCTTGACCCTTGAAAAAGAGTGGCAAGGCGTAGGGGTGAAAATATTCCCCTAAGAAATGGGACACCACTACTACACCGTTACACGTCATTATACGTCGTCGCTAGCACCTACGTCACAGGAGATGCGCCGATGTTTATCACAAACTTCCAAGATGCACAGGATTTGTACACAGGACTTGTATTCTGTGGTGTTGTATTAACACGTTGGAGGTACAGACCTATGTTTGTATCCATTTTATTTATTTACTGTGTGAAATGTTTACAGGGTTTATACGACTGAATAACCTCTTGAAGTTACTCAATCGTACGTGATAGCCTATTGCTGTATTGTAAGTTGTGTTTACAACGGCAGGTGTGTTCAAGTCACTTTCGTCGGAGTTTAATTTAATTTTAATTAATACACAAAAATACAGCAAGGGTTTTAAACTCTAGTTCTTAAAGAAAATCCCGAGCTTCCCACTTGTATTTACGACATTGTGTGGCATTCATGTGCGTTCAACTCATAAATACGATCTTTACGAGATGACTTGAACGCACCAATAGCTTGTCTGCTTTGTTCGGGGGAGAGGATTTTTTTTTTTTACAAACGTTTCTTTGAAGGAACTGACCGTAAATATGAACACAAGATTGAATGTAACATAAAGCAAATCATTATTTGTCGTTAAGATATTTATTAAAGCAACAATTCTTACATTTATGGGTCTCCTTTTTTGCTTGGGCAGCCATTTTGCGTCTGTAGCCGGTGGATGCAGTGACACTTCTCATACCCCTTCGTTTGAAGTGTGGTCCCGAAAAATCTTCGTTTGAAGGGCTATCTGGCCCTTCCCCCTAGCCCTTTCCCTGCAACCAAAAGAGAATCGAGACAGCCCTACCCCTTCACGTGCACGGCTCCATTCCATTCTGGGCTCCTCTGTTGCTGGCTCGCTTAAATGTCATTTTGTAGTATGATCAGTGAATTCATAGTGACAATTCTAACAAGAAGTGCATTTGTTAGTCTTGTTAACACTTAAGCCGGGTGCACACTAATTTTGGTCGCGATTTGGCCGTCTGAGACAAATTTAGCAAATCCTAAAAGAATCCTCTGAACCTAGGCTAAAATCTGAAGTCTTTGAACGTAGTTTGACATGTTCACCGACAGCCGATTAATGACCGTTGCGATCAAATTGATCTTGAATTTCGACGAAATTCTGGCACTGTCAGAAGATTTGACTCACAGTCTTGCAGTGTGGCTTCTCCCAAGACGGCCGTCAAATTGTCTTCATTTTTCAAGATAAGCCATGACCAAAATTAACATTTGAGATTTCTTTGTAGCAACCATTTCAATCCCTTGTGTAATGCAGCTCACATCACCGAACGCGTCATTGATTGATGATGTAAAACTCCTGACAAGTTTCCTCGCGTGCGTCCGTTTTTAACGCGTCTTGACTTTCGTACAGTATGACATTAATGACAGCTGAGATCTTACAGTGTGACATGGCTTACAGTGAGGATCATGTTCGTACAGTCTGACAAGCAACAATCATAAAGGACGATAATAAATCGCACAGTGTGCACCCAGCTTTATTTAACAGAAAAATTGAAGTGTGTAATGTTGGACCATGCACTCACTCACTTATTGTAGTGATAGGGATGGGACTAATAGACTCTGTTAGTCCCTCAGATCTTTTGACTATATATCTAGTTTTTCTACCTCTAGATTACACAGAAGTGTCCACAGTCAATACAAATGAGCCTGAGTCACTCAATAACAGCAACAGATATTATTTGGTAATTCACCGCCACTGCCATGTCTGAAAGGCAATTGAGCAGCTATGGATGACTTACTACTTCAATTTATGATTTTAAATCACGTTACAGGATCTGTGACACAATTTTACTCTCAACACACATCACATCACGTACAACAGCCAGCCAGTTCTTCAGCATGACCTAGAGGAGAATGTGTGCAAATAGTTAGACAGGTGGTGCATGCTGGCGTGAGGAGTGTTAACCGCTGCCCCTCCGAGACCTTCAATCATCTGCACCATCAGCCCTGAATGAGTCATTTTCTGTGTGTCCATCATTTCATTACTGTATTTCAGCACCTCCACTCAACACTACACCCATTCTCAGACAGATGGTGGGTGACATGTGATTGGGAAAGTGACGGCTCTCGGAAAATAAAGCAGTTCTGACTGCAGTGAGAAACCGCTCGTTGTTCTCCTTCCTTGTGAATGGCTCAGGATTGAGCACGAAGTTTGCTTGTTCCTCTACAGACCTGGTTCCATGATTTATTGCTTAAGTACTTAAAATGTGCAGCATACTATCATTGCAGCACTAAGGCCACATTTCATTAGCTTCCCCTTGAATTTTAGAGACGCTGAAGCTCTAATCTGTATCCTGACTTGGAAAAGTTAATTATAGCAGAACCCTTAGAAAGGTTTTGTTGCATGCTATGCAGGGTAAAATATATAGGTTATCCACTGGTAGATAACTATCCACAACGAATAGCTAAGAATGACACATTAGACAATAACACAGTTGAAATAGATAATTTTGCTTCAGCCCAGTATTTATAAACCTGATTTGCATTCTCTCTCTCTCCTCTGCTCAGTTACAGTTAACTTAATCAGCCTGTAATGTTGCACAATTAATCATGATGATGAACAAGATGAATCCAAAAATATAACTCTTTAACGTCCAATTTGTGTGATGTTTATGGCTGTTATATCAGTGATGTTGTTGTGCCTGTATGTGCTAGTGTTATTAGATCATGCTTGTATTTGTCAACAGTTGACAACTGACATTTCAGTTTAACCCCAAACCATAGATAACTTCACCTTACTGTAGAATGGATAGTCAAGCCAAAAAATACATAAACACAAAAAATTATGAAATAATAAATAAAATAAAGAATCCTGAATCATGATACAAGATACAATTAGATGCATCAATTATATAAATAGATGCCTGTTTTGTACAACATGACTGTCACGGGTATGGTGCGGATGAAGACAGGCAGAGGCACAAAGCTCCAATTCAAACTTTTACTAGAATAAACTTACAAAAACTGGTACAGGCTGAAGAGTAGCACTCAATACACCGTAACATAAATAAACATTGACCGACAACTGAAAAGTGAAAGACAGGAACTTAAATACACAGATGATAACGAGTGACGACAGGTGATGATGATGATGAACAATGACTAATTAACTAAACACAGGTGACAGAACTGAACTAATGATGATGAACTAAACTACTGAACACAGAGATAAGATGAAGAAAACAAACAAAGTCCATAATAAACGTGACATAACGCCCCCCTTCAACAAGGCGCGACCTCGCGCCGTAGAACAACAAAGGGGTGGGGGGGTGGGCGCCCTGGAGGCTGATGAAGGGGTGGCCGATCTGGAGCAGGAAGCCTCCAGGGCGGAGCAGGCCTTTCTGGCGGCCAGGGCGGAGCAGGACGTGCAGGCGGCCAGGGCGGAGCAGGACGTGCAGGCGGCCAGGGCGGAGCAGGACGTGCAGGCGGCCAGGGCGGAGCAGGACGTGCAGGCGGAGCAGGACGTGCAGGCGGAGCAGGACGTGCAGGCGGCCAGGGCGGAGCAGGACGTGCAGGCGGCGTGGACCCTTCGGGCGGCCATGGCGGCGTGGACCCTTCGGGCGGCCATGGCGGCGTGGACCCTTCGGGCGGCCATGGCGGCGTGGACCCTTCGGGCGGCCATGGCGGCGTGGACCCTTCGGGCGGCCATGGCGGCGAGGACCCTTCGGGTGGCCATGGGAACCGTGTCGGAAGGGCCTCCACGATCCCCTCAGAGGACTTATTGCCCCCCCCCAAAATTTTCTTGGGGAGGTCAGCACTGGACTGGACCAGCGGCGAAGAGGGCTCTGAGCTGACCGGGGCCAGCGGCGAAGGCGGTCCTGGGCTGGACGGGACCAGCGGCGAAGGCTCTGGGCTGGACGGGACCAGCGGTGCAGGAAGCTCTGGGCTGGACGGGACCAGCGGTGCAGGAAGCTCTGGGCTGGACGGGACCAGCGGTGCAGGAAGCTCTGGGCTGGACGGGACCAGCGGTGCAGGAAGCTCTGGGCTGGACGGGACCAGCGGTGCAGGAAGCTCTGGGCTGGACGGGACCAGCGGTGCAGGAAGCTCTGGGCTGGACGGGACCAGCGGTGCAGGAAGCTCTGGGCTGGACGGGACCAGCGGTGCAGGAAGCTCTGGGCTGGACGGGACCAGCGGTGCAGGAAGCTCTGGGCTGGACGGGACCAGCGGTGCAGGAAGCTCTGGGCTGGACGGGACCAGCGGTGCAGGAAGCTCTGGGCTGGACGGGACCAGCGGTGCAGGAAGCTCTGGGCTGGACGGGACCAGCGGTGCAGGAAGCTCTGGGCTGGACGGGACCAGCGGTGCCTCTGGATCGGCTGGTGTTACCGTGAGGGAGGAACCACAAACCCAAAGAGCTCTGTCCATAAACTCAATAAAAGGTCGATCTAAGTCCCTGAGCAGCAATATCTGGGCTAGTGGATCATCAAGTCCTCTCCAGAACCGTTGCTTCAGAAACTCTTCCTCCCAGTAAACATCCTGATGAAGATGCAGGTAAACGTCCACAAACTCCTCCAATGAACTCCCATTCTGATTGAACAGAAATGCCTCCATAGCGTCCTCCTCCATTACTTTAGGGTCGGTCAATCTGTCACGGGTATGGTGCGGATGAAGACAGGCAGAGGCACAAAGCTCCAATTCAAACTTTTACTAGAATAAACTTACAAAAACTGGTACAGGCTGAAGAGTAGCACTCAATACACCGTAACATAAATAAACATTGACCGACAACTGAAAAGTGAAAGACAGGAACTTAAATACACAGATGATAACGAGTGACGACAGGTGATGATGATGATGAACAATGACTAATTAACTAAACACAGGTGACAGAACTGAACTAATGATGATGAACTAAACTACTGAACACAGAGATAAGATGAAGAAAACAAACAAAGTCCATAATAAACGTGACAATGACTTAGTTTAACAATGATAATACAAATTATATGTATAAATTGTTCATATAAAACGACAGAAGTCAACTAATGTTGAAAAATCTTTGGCTTTAAACTACTGATTTCAACATGTTTGGGTGAGAGTTATGTTATAGGAATAGTTAAGCAATTTTCAACTTGTATTTTAATTTTTTACAAGTAATACAAGATTGAACTCTTTTTTTTAACTCAGTTTAATAGTACAATAAACTTAGCAGTATAAGTAATTTCAACTTAAATTATATTAAACTAACTGTAAAATGGGTTTAATCTTGTAGCGTTTTAGGGGATTTACAGTTAAAGACCCAAGGACCAGATATGATTAAATAAGACCAGGAGTTAGAAGTGCAGTCAATTTCAGAGTCAGAATTATAATAAATTACAGAAAATTGTTACTGAAGATATTTAGCAGTTTCATCAGGCAGAAGTCAGCATCAAGACTCACAAGGAGTTTGTAGGCCGCCCCACTAACAGTTACAAATATCACAGCAATTATACCCTACACCAAGGTCTAAGCTATGTGATTGCTTAACATAGATAAACATAATAATTTTGCACACATGGACTGATAGGCAGTATTTCATCTCCGCCTGTATGGCTGCCACCAGGACCCCGAGTTACAGTAGGTCCTCCGAGGTCACAAAACGGTCAAAGTAAAAATAATGTCAAAGAAAACAAGTCGGTCAATTGTTCCTTAACCCGTAACCAAGAATACTAACACACACACACACACACACGCACACACGCGCGCGCACACACACACACACACACACACACACACACACACACACACACACACACACACACACACACACACACACACACACACACACACACACACACACACACACACACACACACACACACACACACACACACACACACACACACACACACACACACACACACACACACACACACACACACACACACACACACAGCTTCTTCAAGGTTGGATTTGGCCAGGCTCTAACTATAAACAGGAGAGTCTTATAATAATAATTTGTTACATTTATATAGCGCTTTTCTGGGTATTCAAAGCGCTTTACATGGAAGGGGGAATCTCCTCAACCACCACCAATGTGCAGCATCCACCTAGATGATGCCACACCAGCTTACTGGTGGAGAGGAGACAGTGATGAAGCCAATCAGTATATCGAGATGATTAGGAGGCCACGATGGACAGAGGCCAAGGGGCAAATTTGGACAGGATGCCGGGGTTAACTCCTACTCTTTTTTGAAGGACATCCTGGGATTTTTAATGATCACAGAGAGTCAAGACCTCGGTTTTAACGTCTCATCCGAAGGACGGTGCTCTTTGGCAGTATAGCGTCTACTTTATGTTTTGTTTGGTAAAGCTATTACTGCTCTTTTGTTTGTATTTGAGAACTGAGATCAAGTAAAGACTGCCTGCTTTTTTAGTTATCTGAGCCTCCTAGTTTGCTTTTGCTTCTGCACATGGGTCTTCTACAAACTGTCTTCCCCAGTAGACCAGAGGTAGAAAATTAGCTTTCTCTGACTGGGAGACCTGGGTTCAAGACCCACCTTCAACACTTTATGTCAGTCAGTTGCAGGGTTGGGGAGTAACGGAATACATGTAATGGCGTTATGTAATCAGGATACAAAAATCCAACAAATGTAATTTGTAATTTGCCGTCGGCAACATTTTTTTTGATCAAATTCAGTGAAATTGACACTATAATCCGACAGAACAACATAAATAAGGTGGTTTTAGAAAAAAACCCGAGCTTCTAACTCCACCTGGAGCGTGTTATTTTGTTTTGCAAAAATCCACCGCTCCCTTATCATCGGGTCTAATCAGCGCAGGGGGATGTGAGATCTGACTGTCAATCACAGGTCGTGCACAAATCACAGATCCCCCTCCCTCGCGCAGACGCGGACGTTACAATATCACATGCACACGACACGCCTGAAGTTCGCCTGAAGATTGTACAAAGCGTGATGGCAGAGACAAAATCTAATAACAAGCTTCCAATGCCTCGGTTATTGCTATCTATGGATAGATTAGCCAGGGCAGCCTACCTCCGAGTCTATGGTGTTGATCGATGCTGGTGAGACGGACGCGTTCACAGAAAATCAGGTACACACGCACTGACGATGGGCGGGTGCTCGTTGGTAGTGGGGGAGGGGCATGATAGTTGTAAACATTCAAAATTTTGTCTAAGTCCACTCAATCTGCCAGACTTGCCGACGGCAGCTTTAATCTCTTCTTACTTAAAGGAACCATATGTAAGAAATGTATTTCAATTAATCATAAAATGGCCCTGATATGTCAGTTGACATTAAGAAATCATGTTCATTTCAAATACTTATATCACTGACAACAGTAGTCCGGCCAGGATATTGTCATTTGAAAGTGAAGTTGCAGCCCTCAACTGATGTTGATGTTGTCATGTTGTGTTTTGGCCTGATGCGCCACCCTCCACCTATCTACCAATCACAAAGTCAGTAGTGTTTCGGCATCCGGGTTGCCAGCTCTGCTCTAGTCTTGCCATTAGAAGCTCCTTGTAGCAGCCTACGTTCCTGCTGGACAGTAACTTCCACCGCTCTACAGTAACTTGAAAGTGATTGCAGTACCAGTTTTGGCCACAATCTTACATACAGTTCCTTTAACGGGATGTTCGCTGTATAGGGGAACTCCCACTGCCAACGGCCCAAGTTCAGTCAGGCAAATTAAGATAGATCACGGCTTTAGTCAACATGAAGGCCTATTTTAAAATAAACTAATTTGTAGATTGTGTAGAATTTTTTAATGTTTTTATTTTTTATTTTTCCTTGTACATGTTAGTTAAAAATAAAACAAAATAATCTGTATTGCCATATTGTAGCCACTAGATGTCTGTATATCCCTTTACATAAATATATATTCAGGGCTGTGACATTCTTAACACATAAAAAGTATTTTTTTATTTTTTTATAATATTTCTTCTTGCTTGACATTATTTATATATGTGACCTTGAAGTAATCCAAAATTAATCAGATTACTTTCATATTGTGGTACTTGGATTATGTTACTGAATACTTTTTTTATGAAGTAATTTGTAACTGTAACGGAATACATTTTTAAAGTAACCCTTCCAAGCCTGGTCAGTCGTGACATGTTTGTCAATGAAGGAAAAACATTGATTAATACCTTGATTATAATCACTCATAGTCATTAGATATATATTGAAGCAGCAGTGGATTCCAAAATCCACCCCTTCAAACCTTTGAGTAATGTGAAAATATTTGTTGTCATAACTTATTGATCATATAATTGATTTCAGTGTATAGCCCAGTTGATTGTACTTACAAATTTAAGGCAGGACCCTTTTTTATACAGTATATAGGATATTATTCTTGATCCACAACCATTTGTGATTCGAATAAGGCCACTTTTCATCATTTTACGCCGGTAATCAGAGCACAGAACAATAACACAGGACTGTATGAAATGAATCCAAACAGACGTTTGCTCAGAAATGAAGGAAAAGATGAGGACTCTGACTGCAGTTATAAGTAAACTGGACGCCTGGTGTAGGTGATTTGGATGACAACCTAATTTCATTTCAAACTTTGCAATAAATATTTATACTCTCATAATTCTTTCATACTGATACTGTTTTTTTTTGTTTTGTTTTTTAAGTCCAGATATTGCAAATGTTGAGTATTTACAAAATGCGAATTGACCTTTCTGTGTTTCCATATACCCTCCTATGTGTGGTAGGGTAAGTCCCCTCCCATGTATTTAGAGTGACAGCCTATCAACACCTGATTCCTGTCTATTTAAATACTGTTTATGTCACCTGGTCATGTGTCATTGTTGGCTCCGCCCCTTGGTGCGGGCGTGCCGCCATTCAATGCTGGACTAGTGTTTGGTTGGCAGCTCCGCGGTGGTGTGCAGGCTGTTATTTTCCCCCCCAGGTAGGTTATAGTTAAATATTTGTAAATGTAGACTAGTGCTGTTTTGCGTTAACCTGCGTGCTTTTTTTATTCCAGTTGGTTTGTTTCCATATGTTCCATTCATATGTGTAAGCTGCTGTGAGCAACCGTAGGCCTATGTGGTTCCGTGATGATCATCTGGTACGTAAAGTTATTCTTTTAACTAAATATTTTACTCAATTGAGCTAACCCTCTGTTTTTAGTAGGATTTTAATTCCTTGGAGGATGCCCTGTTTTAATGTGGGCGTTGGGCTGATCGTTTTCTGCATAAAGGCCATTTAGACTACGCTGCTGTTTTGCCGCTGTTTCATTGTGTCTTTTGCTGTATGTTTTACACACTAAAACCATTTGATCCGTTTACCCCAGCATGCGCCTGAGTTGTGCATGTGGGCCTGCTCTTCAGTCATGGTACTAACGGCTGCGTGTGTGCTAATTTGTTTTTTTCTTTACTTTTGTCTTTTTTTTAGTTTGTTGACTATCTTGAAATTTATTTGGTTGCAACCTGGTTGCTCTGTGATTTATTTATTTTGTCTACAACTCAGTGCTCATTTGTGGTGAATGTTTTGCATCACCAACAACTAAGAATTCTGTGATTTATTATTTGTTCAGTGTATTTATTGTCTTTTTGTGAGTGTTTATTTTAGGCTGATGGACCCCGGGTTGGGAGGCTAGCTTTTCTTGCCTTCTGGTGGTGGTATTTTAAGCACTGAGTGTGGTTTACCGCTTACACCTCACTGCGCGTGTGTGTGGGTGCGCATGGTTTTTGGATAAGATACCTAGTTAGCCTACCCTGCTACGGATGAGCCTCAGCCACTTTAGTAATTTAATTTTCTTTATTTTGTGTGGTGATGAACGGTGCTGTACTAGTCAGTTGAGTAAAATTCTGCCTTGCAGTAACCTGAGTTTTATCTATTTATGTGAATTCAATAAACCCTTTTTGTACTGATATCCACGTCTCTTTGCCCTCCATGGTAACGAACTTGTGTGCCCTATTTCCATTGGGTAGTTATTTCCCCTTTCTCTGAAAAGGGGTAACTTTACAGAAGGCCATAGAGATAAGCACGTCAATGGAAATGGCCGCAAAAGAGGCACAACAATTAAGTGCATCTACCCATGTGCACAAAATGTATGCTGATTCAAAGAAAAAACTTTGGAGCACACCGGAGCTGGTGTCAGTGACAACATTCAATGAAAAGCTGCCACATCTCACACCTCAGCCATCAAACATTACCCTGAAGACCTACACAGGTGAGATTGTTCCTGTTAAAGGGGTAATTGAGGTGACAGTTGAACTAATTATGCAAAAAAAGAAACTACCACTGTACATTTTTGAAGGCAATCACCAAGCTTTGCTAGGACGGATTTGGCTGGAGAGGTCCATCTGGTCAGTGAAAACACAAAACTCCAAGGGATTCTAAATAAGTATTCGGATGTGTTCAGTGACGATCTAGGAAGTATGAAGGACATTGCAGTAAAACTGACGGTAAAACCAAACAGTCAACCAAAGTGTTTAAAAGCCAGACTGTTGGCCTACGCAATTCAACCCAAGGTTGAAGCTGAATTAGAGAGACTAGTAAAGGCTGGAGTTCTGCGACCAGTACACACGAGTGAGTGGGCCACGCCAATTGTGCCCGTCGTAAAAAAAAGACAGGTCCCTTCGACTATGTGGAGATTTTAAAGTGACCGTGAATCCGGTTCTGACCCCAGAGCAGTATCCCCTGCCTCGTATTGAGGATCTTTTTTCTGGTCTCGCTGGGGGCCAACGGTTCAGTAAGATTGACTTGTGCCAGGCATACTTGCAGATGCACATGGACCTGAGCTCACAAGAACTTCTTACCATTGTGACCTATAAGGGGATGTACCAATATCAGCGGCTTCCCTTTGTGATTACCTTGGCGCCGGCACTGTTCCAAAGAGCAATGGACCAGATTCTCAGTGGGCTGACAGGGGTGCAGTGTTACCTTGGTGATTTGCTTATCACTGGAAAGGATGAGACAGAACACTTGAGTAACCTAGAAGCCACCTTGCAGAGACTGCAAAGTTTTGGACTGAGAGTCAGGAAGGACACGTGTGAGTTTTTCTGCCCTTCTGTGGAGTATTTGGGCCACGTGATTGATAGTTCGGGACTTCATAAGGCACCCTCAAAATTGAAGGCAATAATGGAAGCGCCAGCTCTACAAAATGTCAGTCAGCTTCTGTCTTTTTTGGGGTTGTTGACTTATTATGTGAAATTTGTGGCAAATCTAGCTAAAAGGCTGAAACCGTTGCACGAGCTTCTGAACAAATCCAAAAAGTGGGAATGGACAAAACAATGTGAAGAATCTTTTAATGAGGTGAAAACAGCCTTATTAGCCCAGTCTGAAAATCTCACTCATTTCAACCCCGCTCTGCCAGTGCAGCTGGCAAGTGACGCATCACCCTATGGCGTTGGGGAGGTGGTATGGCATCATGCCATCGGGTGAGGAAAAACCAATCGCTTTTGCATCAAGAACTTTGAGCAAGGCAGAATGTAACTATGCCCAAATTGAACACGAGGTACTTGCTATTGTCTTTGGGGTGAAGAGATTATCAATTCTTGTTTGGTAGGAGATTTACACTCCTAACTGATCACAGACCTCCATCTTTGGCCCTCATTCAGGTATTCCTTCACTTGCTGCTGCAGGAATGCAGCGTTGGGCCCTTCTTCTGTCTGCACATCAGTATTATATCAAGTACAGAAGATCGGAACATCATGCTAATGCTGACGGGCTCTCCCGACTGCCATTGCCCACTACACATCCAGCACCAGCAAAGGCAGACATTTTCTACTTCAAGGAGGTAGACAATTCCCCTGTAACAGCAGCTCAGGTAAAAAAGCACACACATACTGACCCAGTGATGTCCAAGGTTTTGGATCTCGTGCTCAGAGGGGAAGTGGGAGAAGGGTCTCCGTTCCTAAGGCCTTATGTGATCAGGAGAAATGAGCATACAGTTGAATCTGGATGTCTACTATGGGGCTCGAGGGTCATTATTCCACCACCATTGAGACAACGAGTACTGGAGGAAGTTCATTCTGGACACTGGAGTTGTTCAGATGAAGGAGATTACCCGTAGCTACCTTTGGTGGCAAGGTGTGGACTCTGAGATTGAAGAAAAAGCAAAAATGTGCAGTGCATGTCAAAAGCTGAGAAATACCCCTCAACCAGCCCTGTTACACCCCTGGCAATGGCCCGAGGAACCGTGGGTGAGAGTCCATATTGATTTTGCAGGGCCATTGGAAGACCATATGTTGTTAGTTCTTCTTGATGCCCACAGCAAATGGCCAGAGGTTGAGGTAATGCACGTCATCAATGAAAACTGTGGAAGCCCTTCGTTAAATTTTTGGTCGGTTTGGCTTGCCACAACAACTTGTTAGTGACAATGGGCCTCAGCTGGTCTCGGAGGAGTTCGATGCTTTTATGAAGGCCAACGGGATTCAACACATTCGATCAGCACCGTATCACCCGTCCACTAACGGTCTTGCTGAGCGGTTTGTCCAGACAATGAAGCAAGCTCTTAAGTCGAAACAGGGTAAAGGATCGTTGAATCAACGCCTCAACTTTTCTACTTTCTTACAGAAACACCTCACATGTCATCACCAAAGTGTCTCCTGCCGCCGCTATGTTCAAAAGACAACTTCGCACACGTCTGGATTTGTTGAAACCCCTGAAAACTAAACAGACTGTTCAAGCGTTACAACACCGTCAAATAGAACAACGTCTAAAAGCAAAACACCGTTGTTTCAGACCTGAAGACAAAGTGCTAGCTCGTAACTATGGAAAAGGTGTCAAATGGCTACCAGCAGTAGTGATTGCACAAACAGGGCCAGTGTCTTACACGGTTGAGCTGGGTGATAGTCATCTAATCTGGAAAAGGCATATAGACCAGTTATTATCTGCTAATTCATGTGACGACTTGGGAGAACAAGTGACGATAGATCCTTACCGGGAAATTGCTTCAGAATACCATGATCTGTCTGAGAATTCTTCCACATCAACCCTCGAGAATGCACAGACTGAGACTCTACCAAGTACAAGTCAGTCAGTGCCCTTGTCAAACCAAACCCCTGCGAAAGAGACTGTAACTGTGAATGTACCTACTGTTCGGCCATATCTTAAAAGAGAACGTCGACCTCCAAATAGACTGACACTCTAGTTAGTGACAACAATGGGGCAGAATAATCCTCAGGGTCATGTCCGGGAATAGAGGTAGTCTACCCTCTTTCCCTAGTTCGTAAAAAAAAAAAAAACCTTCTGAATATTGTATGCATCTGATGCTAAGAGAAAATGTTCTGTTGAGGTAATGTTTTTTATTCTACTACAAATTTAGGAGGGAGGAATATGTTGTGTATTTACAAAATGCGAATTGACATTTCTGTGTTTCCATATACCCTCCTATGTTATGTGATAATTCAACGTCAATACAGTAGAATTGTAGTGTCGAAATAAAACGGCAAGCAAGCTTACTCCTGCCTCTCGTGTATTATATAACAACTATATTCAGATATGTAACAGCAAAGCTCTTTCATTATTTAGTCATAAAAATTATTAATATTCAAAATAAATATTACCATATAGCAGTCAAATACCAGTTGTTCTGGTGAATAACTTGGAGGGTCACCTTTTCCTAACCTTCCTCTTCAGCTGTCTCTCCCTTTTAAGACAATTAATGGTTTACATCTGATCTGACAAATGGGCTTTTGCAGCCTTTCTCTCATTAGCATTTCAAAAGGTGTGGTTGCCTCTCCGATCTGTGATAAAGGCTGGAGAGATTACAAAAAGGTTTTGGAGAAACGTTGTGCTGCCAACTGGTTCCAAGAAGAAATCACTTCTGACAACAGCACTGCTCTTTGAAGAGAATTTCCAGGGATTAAGGCTGTAGGAACTCTGCCTCCCCACAACCTGGTTTAATGCAGGTCAGCACACAAGAGTCCCTATATGATGTTTTTGAGTAACGTTTGAGTAAACCTATGCTGCTTGACTGAAGCTTCAATAAATGAAAGGTTAAATGACCTTCAAATGGTGTCGGAAATTCTCCTAATTGAAGGAGTAACCCGTTCATGAATTCGCATCATTAGATTCTCAATTATTGTGAACACAATTATTTTCGAGCCAACATTTGACCTTTGTATTGCAGTGGTTGCAATGTAACTGTCTTCTTACAGATTCATGAAATTCCTCATTTTTAAGTGTTACATTAATAAATGTGGTTGTAGTAACTGTATAGACCAAAACATTTTTACTCTCATATTTACAAAAACAATTTTTTGTATTTTTATAATTTACTGGTTGGCCCAGATGAACTGAGATTTGAGTGTTTAATTTTCTGAATTGGACAACAAACATGGTAGTATTTACAGTTGTAATCAAAATTATTTAAGGGCTCCATTTAATAAAAACTAATTGTGGCAAACAGGACGAGGTCGAGGACGTGAGAGGACGGCGAGAGACCGGTGGCGTGATTAATAATGAGCGACACCTGCGCGACGCACCGGTCTCGTATCTCTTACAGAGGAGCGGAAGCATAAAGCAGGAGCGACGACAGTGAAGATCGAGAGAGGACAGGCCTGATTTTATGTTTTGTTTCTGTTTGTGTGGCCAGCAGTCGTCCGCTAGGGGCTGCTGGCTTACACTTTCATTTTTGTATTTGTTTATTTATTTATGATTAAAGTCTTTGAACGTTCGCCGGTTCCCACCTCCTTCCCATAACAGCATACCTCGTTACACTAATTAATGGCTTAATTAGTTGCATCAGGTGTGCTTGAGCTATAACACATGAACTACTTAAGTGTCACATTTGACTGCATGTTAGAAATATGACACTAAGTCAAAAGAATGGTTGAAAAAGATAAGAGAAGATATTACCATTCACAAAGAAGGAACAGGATACAAAAAGATAGTAAAGGCACTAAATGTTTCTAGAGAGAACGTTGGAAGCATAGTTTGCAAGTTCAAAGTTAAAGTTATTTATTAAAATAAATAAATAAAATTAAACTTAGCGCAACAGCCTGGCACTAGTCCAAAATGTCATAAATATTTTTCAAAATACAATAAGCCTGCCTGAATAAATAAAAACAATTACACAACAACGAAAATAAACATAGGCCTAATTATAAGTCATAATCGAATGGGCTTCAGAAAGTGCACATGCAGCAAAAAAGAAAAAGAAAAAGGAAAGGATGTCTTCGTTGCTGAGACGCTTCGCGCGCAGCCTTTAGCTTGCACTTAACTTTATTTGGGTCATCTTTAACCTTCTCGAAATACTCCCACACTTTTGATGATTTTTTAGAAGCCATTGTGAGCCAATAAATCCGTAAAAGCTAACAAATGCGGTCCGGACGTTAGGCATGTAGTGTGCCGCTGCTCATTGGTTACATAACACTCAGCGCCGCCGCTCCCACCACGCGCATCACGCGCTGTGCCCAAGAGCTGAGGGGGCACCAAAAAAATAGCCTAATGAAAAATCAATAATTATAATGCTGATATTATTTCAGTATAGAAATACAGACATCCCAAAGGAAGTTCCGGGAGTCTCCCGCATATTGACAGCGGCTCACTGATGCCCGCAAATTAGTTCAAATCTCCGCAATCTAGGCAGAGTGGCCCGCGAGACAGAGACTGTGCTCCAAACCGCGTAGCGCGTGCACGGCAGAGAGGGAGAGAGAGCAAGTCCGCGTGCGTGTTCCTCATGAAGACGAAGTTTCTCGGGGTAGGGGGCATCATAAATAAATTATGCAATTATGCTTAGGGCACCAAAATGGCTAGCAGCGGCTCTGATAACACTTCCCTACTATTCGACCATGAGGTTCATAGTCGAATCAGACCTCTCCGAATCGAATCGTCGAATCCTCGACTATTAGAAGTCAGCCCTAGATTCTATGAAGTATCAGGAAATTACAGGAGAAAATGTCATGCCGTCAGTGAGGAAGCTGAAGCCCCTGGTGTCATTGGACCTTCCAACAGGACAATGATCCCAAGCATATTTCACCAAGGCTTGGTTGCAGAAGAAGTTCTGGAAGGTTAATTTACCAACACAGACACATGACTTGAAACCCATAGAGAATCTCTGGTGGGATTTGAAGAAGCTGGTTGCAGCACACAAACCATATACTATTACTGGGAGGCCATTGCTCATAAGGAATGCTCACCCTCGTTGCTGCATTCTGGATCAGTTTCAAAGGCTTGATAGTACTTGCCGGAAGGCCCGCTAAGAGAACATTACAATAGTCCAGTCTGGAGATAACAAGAGCTTAGACAAGGAGTTGTGTGGCCTGCTCTGATAAGGAGGGTCTAATCTTCCTAATGTTGTATAAAGCAAATCTGCAGGACCGGGCCGTTGTAGTAATATGTGATGCAATCTAGGAAAACCCACCACATGGTAAAATTTGACATATTACAGGTTTTGATACCATATTAAAGTTGTTTTCAAGCTCTTTCCAAATCTGTTTTTATTTATTTTATCGTTTGTCTGTAACAAAAGTTATGGACATCTGAAGTCGGCTGATCGCTATGATTTTCAGAAATGGAATTTTGAGAAAAACAGATTTAATTAACTGTTCCGTCCTTCTAGCGGGACGACTGGCGCTCTTTTTTTTTTATTGCCTTTTTTCATATTACATATTTTAGTAATGAACATAGATTAGGAATCATTCGAAAACTTATGAACTCAAAATTCTTCATGTGAAAACCCGTTTTGAAATTGGACGATTGAGAGGCGAGCAAGATCTTTTAAGCAAGCAGCTACTTGACTCCGTTGTTCTCTTGTGCTCTGCTCCGCATCACACAATAAAGTTAGATACAAATAAATAAATAAAAACCGTGCGTGCCCTTGTAGTTTACACAGGACTGGCGGGACCTTTCTGGTATGTGGTTTATTTTGATAGGTGAACTGTCTTTGTAGTGTTAAGAGAAGGAGAGCTGTGCGCGATTAAGTTTTTATGCACCTCCGCTCCGCCGTGCGTGTTCTTAAAGAGAAAGACACAGTCTTTTCAGCTTGCCACTATAAATCGCCATTTTTCTGCGCTAAACTAGCGAATTTTCCTAAGATATATACAGAGATGATAGACAAGATGTTATAGAATAATAATTTAATGAAAACCCAATTTTGACAAAAAACTGACATTCGATCTATTTTTAGACCTTACTGAAAACGTGCCACCGCGACATCCGACGGGTTTTCCCAGATCGCATCACATATGGTCTGTGAAGCTTAACTGATCATCAATCACAACTCTAAGATTCCTGGCTGTTCTGGATTGAGTTATGGTTGACGAACCTAGCTGAATGGAGAGGTTGTGCTGAAGTATTGGGTTGGCTGAGATGACTAGCAGCTCTGTCTTAGTAAGGTTGAGGTGAAGGTGATGGTCCTTGATCCAGCAATACATGTCTGTCAGACTAGCTGCAATGCGAGAATCATCTGATTGGATTGAGAAGTAGAGTTCTACCAGAAAGACTCAGGAAAATAAATACGGTGACAATTAAGCATTTATTAACAGCCCAGCAAGCAATCAAGTCCTTTGGCGGAGGCTTTGACTTACACGTCCGTAGCTTGCAATCTGAGGGTCCGGACTCTGCATATCCTGCCTGAAGACGAAGGCAGGGGCGCAGCCGACCCCCTGCAAGGTGTGGGAAGGGACTATCCTGGTGGTGGTGGGGTGGATGGAGGGAAGAGACATCCTGGTGGTGTTGGGGAGGATGGAGGGAAAGACCCGTCTTGGTGGTGGTGGGGAGGATGGAGGTGGAGGGAAAGACCCGTCTTGGTGGTGGTGGGGGAGGATGGAGGGAAAGACCCGTCTTGGTGGTGGTGGGGGAGGATGGAGGGAAAGACCCGTCTTGGTGGTGGTGGGGGAGGATGGAGGTGTCAGCATCTGCAAACTCAGACGTGTGTAAGTACCAATCTTTTATACCACAAGTAGAATAATATGATTGGATAGATGAGAAGGTAATAAGTGACGTAACGATTGAGTCTTCCTGGCAGAACTTATGCTAAAGTTTTCATTTCTACTTAATAATAGATACATTTTTATTTTAACTTTTTAATAGACCCCCTTGCACCCATAAGCATTATATTATAAAGACAACAATAAAAAAATGTATTTATACATTATTTTCCACTGAACTTTTCCACTGACCCTCTGATGCTTCCAGGGGATCCTTAAACCCAGTTTGAAAACACCTAATCAATTACTCAATAATTGTTTAATCAGGATTAAAAGGATTTTGACAAAAGTAAAATCAAAAATCAATTCTGCTTCAGAAATAGGGCTAAGGTTCTGCACTATTTCTATGTTAGCCATTATGACTATTTAAAATTTGTTTATGTTTATTTATTCATAATGGGGTGGGGGGTTATGGCACAGTGATAAACTCAGAAACTTAAAAATGGCACATGACAAAAAGGTTGCCAACCCCTGTTATAGACTAAATATGAGCATGCATTTAGTCATCCCACTTGCACAAAAACAGATTCAGTATTCCTCAAAATAAATAAAAACAATATGTAAACTCAGAATATTAATAAACTGCAGACGTGGTCCACTGAGGAGTCTGGTGTTGGTGGTTTATTTGTGGTGTTGGGTGAAATCCGCTACATTGAGGCTTATTCATTTCACTTTTGGCGTGAAAGGGCCTTTACATTTGCTGTTGTCCTTGTGAGCATTTTTTGTTGTTGTTATTAAAGCAAGCCCAGGTGAGAAATAAAACACTATTAATTACTTTTTTTAGGAAGTCACTCAATATTGTTACGCATTACTCTTAAAAGTAACTTTCCCCAACACTGGATACAACAATTTACTATAAACATTCCAATCATCATACTGGGTATGCTGATATTTTTCAGGAGAAATTTACAGTGATCACACTATGGTCAACACACAGGTTTCTCTTCTGACTTCACTGTGTGTGGCTAAACTTACACATCGGACACCCTTACTTAAAACCCAAATAATATAATCACCAAGAATTACAGACAGAAATCTTGCTGACAGCCATCTCTGAGAGTTGAAGTTAACTATTCAGAATCGGTTTTGCTTATCCTTAACAGACAGATGCTCTCTCCTCTTTTACCCACAGGCTCTGTTCCTGCTGGACACTGATAAATCGCAGTCACAGCTATTGCAATTTGCCTGGAAAGACAAGAGCTGACGCAGACTGAATCGCTCCCCGACGAGTAATCTGCACTTTGTGGGCAGTTGAAAAGAATATGATAACCCTGACGTCACCTCAATTTCAAAATTCTCGTCCGCTCCCTGCTGCCTGCTCCCACGTCTTGACAGAGGTTGCTAAGGTTATAAATGATCCACAAGTCTGTGGCTCTTTTGATAGGACTGTATTATTATTTGAGGTGTACTCTGATAGAAGGACAGCTAATGTGCCACATATGTGAGCTAAACAAGCATAAAGGCTTCGCACATAGGATGAAGAAATCCTGAACTCACTGATATACCTTGATTGTGTGAAGTAGTTTGTATAACAGCTCGCAACTTGACTTCATATAGAAGAGGCCGGAGTTTACATCCACTTATTTCTCAAACATTTGCTGAGACAGGTGTGCAAAACAGTAAATGATCCCTTTTGATAATCGTACATCTGCACACCACATGGTAACATTGCACAGCATCATTTGTCCTCCGCAGTTTAGCTGCCAAGAGACTTCTTTGTTGACAATCAAACACCTGCACAACCTAGCTTTTTTGCATTGTTTCCTTATATTCTTACATCATCTTCCAAGAATCGGTCAAACAAACACTTTATGATGGGATGTCTGTGATATCAAGATCCCACATCCAATTTTAAATGTAATGCTAGAGGTAAGGTATAGAACACCAACTAGTATAATGCAGAAAATATTTTCACTGGTGCAAACAAAAAGTTCAATAGAAACTACATGGAATAAAAACTGTAATAATAAAACAAACCCTGCAGATCTGCATCTAATAGGCTAAATGAGAGCAGATTAAACTGAGTTATGAACATTGTAAATGGATATCTTTATCTCACACTAAAGTAAGACCTTTTGCTCTAAATATCTAAACTGTATTTAAATTATCTACTTTCAGCTCTGGTATTGTGTATCTCATTAAAAGAGGTGGTATTGGCTTAGTCTTACTTTTTTCAGTAAGCGCAGTTTTTTTTACCTTCATAGGTTTTGTCATCTTATCTTTTGCATTGCATACCCTTATGCACAAAGGGTTACATACGTAACCGAGACGTTCCCCTTTAGTTTCGGTCACGTTCAACGTAGTCTGACTGATTGGCATCCCCAGTAAAATGCCACTAGTGCTGCCACCTTCCAGCGCCTAGACAAAAGCCTCCTGATCCCCCTGCAAGTGAGGCGGAGATGGGACAGGGCTTAGGCCAGGGAAGTCACTGCTGTTCCACAGGACCACTTGGAAAGCGTACCTGTCGATGGAAGGAAGGTACGCTTTCAGGTGACACAGGTCCAAGATGGACATAACCTTCCTCTATATATTGGGTATAATGAAGTAAGGGCTTATAGAAGCTGGCCTTCATATCTGCTGGAGGGACCGGCTGCATCGTGTCCTTCGCCAGTAGGACTGCGAAATGCTAGCACAAGACAGGAGCATTGCGGGTTCGGGTGACCATCTTCGAGAGCTCCTTCCAGCATCCCTGAGTGGCCCTCTCAGAAGCATTTAAGTTGTTGCTTACTACTTGGCTTGGCAGCACCTGGAGCGGACTGGGAACCCCTTATGCGGCCAGCTCCACGCTGAGGCCTGGGTGGAGGCCTCTGCGGTGGCCCAGCGGGAGTGGAGGCGGCGGCAGACGGACACCCTCTGTAGTGAGCAGGCGGAGGATCTGCCACTGGCAGATGGGTGGAGGCAGCAGTAGGCCGCCGGGGCAGGATGTGCCAGATGGCCTCTGTCTGCTTCTGGGCGGAAGGGAACTGTTGGGCAAAGTTCTCTACCGTGTCGCCGAACAACCCAACCTGTGAAATGGGGGAGTCCAGGGACCGAACCTTGTCCGCATCCCTCTTGTCTGCCAGGTTGAGCCAGAGATGGCGCTCTTTGACCACTAGAGTGGATATCGTCAGACCGATCATGCGAGCTGCAACCTTTGTGCCCCAGAGGGCGAGGTCGGTCGCAGTGCGGAGCTCACCCCTGAGCTCACGGTCTGGAGGGGCCCTGAACGAAACGGCTGGTCGGTCCACTACAGAGGGACAAGCGCGCTCAACGGGGAGCTCCACCGGCTGCAGTGTAAAAGAGGAGTGAGGGATCCACGGGACTTTGCCGGGCAGATTACCTGTCACTGTGATCCTCAAATCACCCAACCCACACTGCACTTTAGCCTTCTTCTGGGAAGTTGGCCCAGAAGGACCACTAGAGCGGGGCATGGGCGTGGGGACTCCACCTTCGTGAACGAAGGCGAGTCTCATATTCCCGCAAGCGATCGTGACCATCAGAGGGGGAAAGAGCCCCACCCCCTCAAGAAACGCACGGATGGAATGGCATCCTGAAAAAGACGCGTGTTGGTCTTTCAGGAAATGGGACCCGTCACCAGTGCCGGAGCACACAGGGGAATGGCCGCGGCAACACAGTAACAGCGAACTGAAACAATGAAGCACTCCTTCGCCCTCTAACAACCGTCAAACAAACAAAACACAGAAAATGCAATGCTGTTAGCAGCAGCAGTTGAGAGCTCAGAAGCTCGCGATCACCACTGCACTCGCGCTGTAGAACCACCAGCACTAGAGAGTCTTCCAGAAGAACACCGACACACTCGCTCGTTGTAGAAACAACACAAAAATGCACAAGCACGACAAGGTTACGCAACACTCGTTCCCTCATCCCAGGGAACCGAGGTTACGTTAGTAACCGAGAAGTTCCCTTTCGAGAGTACTCTTGTGTTGCGTAAGCTGGCTTTACCATAACTGCTGTAGCGCGGCTAGACTGCTAACAGCCCAGCCTGCCGCCGTACAGATATCCTGTAGTGAAATCCCACTGGACCAAGCCCAGGACTCTTTAAAGGGTCTAGTAGAGTGAGCTCTGACGCCCAGAGGGCAGCAGAGGCCTTTGGATGCATAAGCCAGTGAAATAGCATCGACTATCCAACGTGAAAGGCTCTGCTTAGTGGTAGCCAGCCCTTTAGTGCAGCCACCAAAGGATACAAATAGATGCTCCATTTGTCTGAACACAGCAGAGCGCTCCACATAAATCCTCAGGGCCCTGACAGGACAGAGAAAATTCACGTCCCTCTCACAATCAGATACAGGGAGAGCAGACAGGGAAATGACTTGCGCTCTGATCGGAGTGGCAAGTATCTTGGGAACATAACCGTGTCTCGGTTTGAGGATGACTTTAGAATCATTGGGCCTGAACTCAAGACAGGTAGCGTTCATGGAGAGCCCGTACAGGTCACCCACACGCTTGACTGAGGCAAGGGCCATCAGGAAGATGGTTTTGAGTGAAATATATTTCAAGTCTATGGACTGCATTGGTTCAAATGGGTCACCTTTCATGGCCTCTAAGACCGTGGAAAGGTCCCAAACGGGAACCGACGGAGGTCGAGGAGGGTTTCATCTCCTCGCTCCTCTGAGGAAACGGACGACTAGGTCGTTTTTCCCCAGTGACTGGCCAGACGCTGGCATTAGAAAAGCCGCAATGGCCGACACATATACTTTGAGCATGGAGGGGGATCTACCCGCGTCCAAAAGCACTTGGAGGAAGGAAAGTAACTCTGTTACTCTGTTACCTTTTTCCAGGGCGCCGTCAACAACGGAGAGCGTCAAGGAAGCAGACGATTTCAGCCTGGCGGAAAACGGCGCCTTACATGACTTTGTCAACTCGTCGTGGAGTTCCGGAAGAAAAGGAGCAGGCCTTTGATAAGGGGTCTGGCGGCGCCCCTGCAGAAACCACTCTTCGAGCCTGTTGCGTGTCGGCTCCTCGGGTGTAGACCACACAACGGCCTTAGTCAGCAGGCGAACAAGCTCTGAGTCCACGCTGGCCCTAGTTCCGCTGGTACTGGCGGGGGCGGGGTCTGGAATGGAGCCCTACCAGTCCTCGCTTCCCGAGGTGGCGAGAGAACAGCTGTCCTCGTCGACGTCGTCACCCTCCGGTGCACCAAAAATGATGGGAACGAAGGCGGAAACAGCCGGGCGTTGACCATCAGTGAAGACCGGTGAGGGCGAATCAGTGAGCGAGGCACGCGGGGAACCAGCCGGCGTGAGCTCGCGTGTCGCTGAAGCCTCCGGAGCTCTCTGAGAGCTGCACTTTTTATGGCGCGGCCCGTGAGAGAGTGGGAGTGTGGTGTCCTCACCGAAGATGGCTAATCGAGCTCCCCAGGCAGGAAACGCAAAGGATGTGGCGGTCCCCAGCCGTGAGGGGGGCTCGGCACGAGCCGCAGGTTTCGCAGGGCATTTCATACAACGCCCGCAATTTGCTCTTTTTACACGGAAGCTTTGAAAGGATATTGTGCACGCCGGATAGCGCAGCTGGAACGGCGTCTGAAGGCGGCATGGGGAGAGTCTCCTAAGCCGGCTTCTTCAGTCCTGCAGTTTCGACGGCGCGAGGCTTCTTCCAGAGTCAGCGAAGAGGATACTTCGCTGAAGGAGATGAAATCAAGGCATCTATGGGCGGCGAGGCTTTTTATAACATGAAGCCATGCCCATTTTGGCGGGCTGTGACCCTTGGAGGGCGTGAAGCGTCCTCATTGGCTCTCACGTCAGCCGTGCCTCTCCATAGGTTGCAGCAGTTGCCACAGAGCAGCCAATAAGTGCACAAGCCGTCTCGCTTAGGTCTGCTTGCTGCAGCAAGTGCGTTTTAAATTAAAGAAAAATTATAAGGGTCATTTTTGGCTTCAATCTTCTCGAGAAAAGGGGTTTTCCCCGATGCGTAAGCCAGCTTACGCAACACGAGAGTACTCTCGAAAGGGAACCCTCTACATTCACTGAAGAAATAGCAGTAACACAGAGAATTATCTTTGAAAGGAGACAATAAACAACAATAGCTCAGCCAAAAATGTTGTCATTATTTACCCACCCTCGTAAAAGGAGAATATGTGAAGAATCTCAGACCCAGTGATCTGCCTGCAGTGGTTTTCAAGTTAACAGCTCATCTGGAGGGAAATATTAACAGTGAATAATGGCTTTAATTTCTGTTCCTCACACAAATATCATATGACATCAGAATACATTTAGTCACTTTTGGGATCTTAACAGCTTTTGCCACTAGCCCTCGTATGCAAGACCTCTGCTTGAAAATGCATTAAATAGCAAAAGAAGAAAGTAAAGGAAATAAAGGTGAATAAAATATTACAGAATTTTCATTTTTGGGTGAACTATCCCTTTAAAGACAAACAGAACCAAAAAAACAACTACAAAAAAACTCCTGCCTGACAGTATAGGTTTTGTGTGCCATCAGGCTTGATAAAACAGTTAAATAAGTGGACACAGTGCATTCAAAGCATGAGAGGACTTGTTTCGCTTCACTGCTCTGATGTGGAATAGAAAGACAGCTGCAGTCTGCTGTTACTGTAAAGAGCATTACAGCATTTTCCTATTTCTATGAACTTTCCTGATGGATTTTCATATTTTAAGATTGAAAGTCCTTATCTGGGATATGGGTAAAATCAAATAAAAATATCCATAAACACATTTGAAAAGTGGTAAAAATAAAATGTTAATGTGCCCTTCTGTAACACGGTGGCAAAGACGGGGTGAGGCGAGCATCTATAAATGCAGCAAAAGTTTATTAAAGAAAACATGAACAAAGATAATACAACAAGACAGGAATCATGACACCTCCATATAAACACAATCCACACAAAAATAAAGAAATAATATATATTTGTTTGAATAAAAATCAACCCCTGTAACATAAAAGCACCCAACGTTGAAGAAAACCCCAGTGGAATTATGAGAAAGAAGACTAAATTAAACAAAAAATTAACACTTGACAGGCACATTATGGTAATTGCAGTGTTTGACTGCAGTAATGGTGGTGGCATCAGAATTCGTGTCTGTCATCTTTTCACTTTGTCCCCTCATGGCCTTCACTTGTGAATTCAAAAGGGATAGAAGCAGCATAAATACTGGAGCTTAAAAATTTGATTGAATCTCTGGAGGGCAACAAATGGGACGAGGAGAAGGGATATAACTTCATCTACCTGTCATCATTTCTCTCAGGGAAAATCAATCACAATGAAAAGGGAGGGGAAATTGAGATGGTAACATTATTTTTCCTTCTCTTCTTCCTCAGGAAGCATCATCTGTCAGGATCTCCAGTAAAAGACCCAATAAACTATTTGCAGGGCAGATCAGAAGATGAGTACTTGGCACAGGTTGAGGGCTGGACCCTGACAACCCTTGGGGTTAAGGGACCCTTAACCTAGGACAGGCTGTGTAGTTAGAGACAGTCTTGGGTTTGGGGGGGCTACAAAGGGAGAATGAACAATAGTCATGTGTGATCAGGGGGAGAAGTGAGCTGGAGGTCTGGGCTCACTGGGTTCATGCAACGGTTGATATAATTCAAAGGCAGCTGGAACATGTGATAAGTCACTTCTGTCATGGCAAGTCTGTCAAGATATTACTATTCCAGCCATGTAGCGTGAACATAAACCATCTGTCAAAGCTTATCCGCACACAGTGTGTACAAATTGCACTATAGCTTCAGTGTTTTGTATGCTTCAGGCTCACCTCAATTCACTTGTATCAAAAATTCAGAATTAAAAAATTTGGGGTCAGTAATCGCATTTTACTGAGAGAACGAGCAGAGAGAGAGAGCCCGGCCGCGCGCGCACTCTCACCGTCTTAACTGTCTTGCACTCCCTCCCTTGCGCATATTAATCAAAATCTTGAATTGACACGATGGTAAAATGTCGGAAGACCGAAGCTTCACGTGGAGCATTGGGATATTTTTTTCCTGAATTACCGGTTTGTATAAAAAAACGTTGCCTTATCTTCTCTGAAAAGCGTTCCGCACATTCAGCTGAGACAAACCACACTTTCAATAAACCTGGTCTTCTGCTCACAAATCAAGGCTACATTTATTTGATCTAAAATTCAGTAAAAACAGTAATATTGTGATGCATTATTACTATTTAAAATAAGTGTTTTCTGTTTTAATGTTTTAAAATGTTATTAATTCCTGTGAAGTCAAAGCTGAATTTTCAGCATCATTAAACTTTAAGGTCACAAAACTATGGACTTTTGGTAGTACCTAGAATAGCAAAGTCCACTAAAGGAGGTAGAATGTTTTAACTTTTATCTCCTATACTCTGGAATAGCTATCCTGATAATATTCAGGGCTCAAACACACTCACCCAGTTAAAATCTAAATATAAAGACACATCTCTATAGCCAAGCATTCACATAATGCATCTCATAATCTTGTAATCCTGTTAAATCAGATCAGATGCACATGATTATCTTTTGCTTGAAAAGTCATGAAAAGCACCTATAGTAGGCTAATTATTCTGCATTTGCTTTTCTGTTTCTACCTTGGGATGATGATTTTGAGGCAACTAGAGATTACGCCTGCTCCAGTGTGTCCTGCCTCTTTAACATACTCATTGTTTTCGTCTCTATACATAGTTCCCACAGGCCAATTGATGTCACATGACCTCCCCGGAGACGCCATCTTTGATGGCATAAGCTGCATACTGTCTATGATAAGCTGCTGTGTTTACAAAGTTTTACAAGCAAATTTCGAATATTTCTTTCTGTTTATAATGTTACGAAAATCATGAAGTGACAGAGATTATAAAGAGACTCTATTAACACAAGACAGAGAGAGGTACAATGCGAAAATTTCAGTCATAAATGGTGTGGATCTGTATGCGCTAACGAAGGAAGCACTGCATGAGCACTTATTATGCAGCTTTGCCGCAGATAACGTTACAGTATTATCATGTGTACCATTATCTGGTATTGGCTAGGAGTTTTTACACATGAGCAATTCCGAGCCTGGAGATTACTGGAGGCGTACAATCAGTTTGCCGAGGGTTGGGTTGGGGACGTTTGCTCAAGTGCAATCAATGGAAAAGTAGTCATCATAGTGAAGATATGTAGCATGATGCTAGACTATCTGTCTATTAAAAAGCCATAGCCTCCACTACTTAATTCCTATGTTCCCCTTAAAACAGTCATCGGTGCTTTCTGTAACTTGCATGTACTTATTTGTACACTGAAGAATAGGGGTAGAAAGGTACGTATTCGTATTGAACCGAAACGGTATGGAGTCCTACGGACGTCACTGTATAAAAATAAATAAAACTTGCGTGCAAATTAATTAATATAATGCGGAACTACTTTATATGCAGGTTCTTTAGGGACATAATCTGAGATTGCAATGCTGGAATGCGTGTGTGTGAGTGAGAGAGAGGCGCGGGCGCGTTTGAACAGTGGAAACAATGTTGTTTTTGTATGTTTTTAATACCTCGTCATTTTGTTCATACAGGACATCATTCAAACTACAAATTGCATCGGTATATTGTAAAATCCAAATTTAACTGAACCTCCGGCACGATTTGAACATCCATTGACCCAGCAGGAGATGACCATTTTCACTTTTTATCACGAAATTAACTCGTTTCAGCTTCTCCTTCTAATGTTTTGCCCACAGAAATGGCGGCGGGTCGGCTAATGCCCGTATGTTGTGATGTCATGTAGGAACTATGTATAGCATGCATTGTGTTTATCGTGCAATATATATATATACGCGAAAATGAGTATTTACGTGCATATGATTCGCAGTTTTTCGTGTGCATTTGATACGCACTTCATTGCATGTAATACACACGCACCCCACACCACTAATCCTAACCAAACGTATAATACACACGCACCCCACACCACTACTAAACCTACCCTAGACCTACCCATGCGTATCCTATGCGCGAAAAAAACTATTTTTCGCGTATAAATTGCATGATAAACACAATGCGTGCTAATAGAAACGCATTTAGTGTGACCGGGTTGGGAATACACCAAGCTCAAACACTCCTTCAACCTCCTAATATTGTAATTGGAAGATAAGAGCTGCTTCATAAGTGATGAGCATTAGAGAAGTACAGCTGGCACATGGAAGCAGGCAGGCAGCGTGGATGTGCAGCCAGTCAGGCAGAAGCTTCTTCGGATCACTCTTCTTCACTCCCTCTGATTCTCTCTCTCTCTATCTCTCCCTCTCCCACACATTCTGTCTCTCTGCAAGAAAGAGTATGCCTCGCTGCATATCACGCGACGTCACTGAGAGCTACGCAGATGATTCATAGTGCAAATTATTTTGGGTGAAAAGACAGAAGTTGTCTGTGTTCTGATGTGCTATTTTTATACATCTTCAGCTAGTCATTTATATTCTGCAGAGTTTCTGATTAAGTGGAAATTAAGTGGACACCTCCTTTGTAATTAACGGTTTTGGCTAGGCTTTTTAACTCCAGGGATGAGAATCGTAAAGAATTTAAGGATTCCTCTTAATGATTCTAGCTCCATTAATGATTCTTAGTACTTTTAATGAATACATATTTGGAATAAACAAATACATTTCTTATTGCATTTACTGCCCTCAGCAGTCTGTTGCCAAATTAGATGAGAGATCATTTCAGAGACAATTCTTCGGTCTTGTTTACAAAGTCTTGTTTACAAAAGACTTTTTGATGACTCTTCATAAAGCGTAATAAAAACCAATCCAACAACTGACCTTAACTATACCAAATATAATGCTAAAACAAAAAACAAAACAAAAAAAATACTTTGGGATATTCACCCAAAAATGAAAATTAGCCCATGATTTACTCACCCTGAAGCCATATATGTGTATATGACGTTCTTCTTTCAGACAAATACAATCGGGGTTATATTAAAAAAATGTCCTGGCTCTTCCAAGCTTTATAATGGAGTGAATAGGTGTATGTCTTTGGTAGTCCATCAAAGCGCATCCATTCATGATAAAAGTGTTCCACGCAGCTCCAGGGTTTAATAAAGGTCTACTGAAGCGAAGCGATGCCTTTGTGTAAGAAAACTATTCATATTTAAAACTGTATCAACTAAAACAACTAGCTTCTGGCAGACGGCTTTATGCAGGTTGACTTACGCCAAAACAGTAACACGTGACGATGTATGACGTAGGTCATAGGAGTAGCGTGTAAGCTTTGACGCCTCTCACAGTTCAAACAAACAGGGCTGGTCAACTGCGTTCGTCATTACGTTGTGCGTCAAGTTCAAGAGTTACTCTTTCGCATAAATCCATCTGCTTTGCTTCACTTCAGAAGGCCTTTATTAAACCCCTGAGCCGCGTGGAGCACTTTTATCATGTATGGATACGATTTGATGGACTTCCAAAGACATTTACTCCCATTATAAAGCTTGGAAGAGCCAGGAAATGTTTTAATATAACTCTGATTGTATTCGTCTGAAAGAAGAATGTCATATACACCTAGGATGGCTTCAGGGTGAGTAAATCATGGCCTAATTTTAATTTTTGAGTGAATTATCCTTTTAAGTAATTTGTTCATTTGGAATAGGACTGCCTTGGTCCCAGAAGGTGTGTTCTACTTAAAGCGGCGCTGAGCAGACCGATCGGTGTATGACATGAAAGCACCACAAAAGTGATTCAAAAGTATATGGAGTAAAATTGCAAAAGTAAAATTGCATATTACACTGGTGGCTTTCTCTCCCAAGAGTAATTTGTTCATGAATCAGACTGGGAGCACTGTATGTTTTGATTTACCAAAGAAAGAAAAAAAGAAACGGCCGAGAGGAGTCAGTTGTTAGGGAATCGGACAAGCTACCCAGATAGCAATGTGACATTGATACAATATTGAGTTTTGATCCAAACCATAATTTTGGTTGAAATTTCAATTTCAATTTTTAAAGTTTGTTCGATCAGGTTTTAAACTTTGATGAAAGCCGACAGCATGGCAATCACATGCTGTGACATTGAACTAATAGTGGCTATGTTTACAAGCACAACTTTTGTTTAACTCTGACTGAATTCATTCCGATTGATGAATCTGAATGTAGTGTTTACATGAACGCTAAACATGTGATCGGGTTGATGTGCGCTTTTATATGTCACAAGGTTAGTGTCATTATAAGGAGAGAGCACATTACACCGGTTTTATATACACCAGGTACAATTGGACTGCACACGCTGTGTGTTTTTGATTCACTAACCGTTATATTTGTCAGTTATTTTTCATTTTTCTTTATTTTTAACAAACCAACTCAGTTCCATTCAGTATAAGTGAAAGTGCACTTTCGGAAATTAATCTGTTCCTGTATTTCTAACAAATAGAGTCAGTTCTGAATAGGAACGCTGTGTTTTCAGGTGTTTTAACAAATATGCCTATGCAAAGTATGTCAATGGACTGCATCTATGATCAAGCTTATTTTAATAATCTGGCTTGCACTGTGGACATCTATTAAATTGCATATAGATTAAAATCAATATCCTAATATTTGGCCTGTTAGACAAATAGTTTGAGTTTTTTTTTTAGAAGAGCTTATAAAGCTTGATGTAATTTGTTCAGTCCAGCTTTCCACCATTAGTCTTTCATTTTGTTGTATTTCAGTAGTCACTTCAGGTTTGTCCATTATATATGTTTTGCTCTAATATAACAACTTTTTTTACTTAAAATATTCAGATGGCATTGTGTGTTTTGGTTTACCAATTACATGGAATGCATAATTTTTTATATATATATTTTACTTTATATTTGAGATCAATCAATCGATTTATTTCTAAAGCACGTTTAAAAACAACACGAGTTGACCAAAGTGCTTTACAGACCCAACCGTACAAAACATTTAGACAAACACACCATAAAACAAAACAAAACACTAAATATAACCACATAGCTTAGAACAGTTAAAAGCAGCAGAGAAGAGATGGGTCTTCAACCTAGATTTAAAACACTCGATGGAATCACAGGATTTAATGTGTAAAGCGAGACTATTCCAAAGACGCGGTGCTGCTACCGCAAAGGCACGATCTCCCTTAGTTTTCAACCGAGATTTTGAAGCATTTAAAATAAAGCTTTGAGAGGATCTTAGTGGTCTAGCAGCAACATGATGCTGTAACAAACTATATATATATATATATATATATATATATATATATATATATATATATATATATATACAGGAGCAAGCCCATGTAAACCTTTAAAAACCATTAAAAAGACCTGAATTGACCTGAAAGACCTGAAAAGACCTGAAGACTTGAATTGCACCCTATACTCAACAGGGAGCCAGTGCAAAGAAGCCAGAACCGGAGAGATACTGGAACATTCCTGGTGCCCGTCAACAGTCTGGCTGCAGCATTCTGGACCATTTGCAGCCGTGAAAGCAACTTCTTAGACAACCCCAAATAAAGAGAATTATAGTAATCCAATCTGGACGAAATGGATCACAGTTTCCATATCTCTGAAAGAAGCCTTTCAATTTGGCAATGTCCCTCAATTGAAAAAAGCTACCCTTTACAACATAATTTATTTGTTTATCAAATTTCAGTTCAGAATCAAAAAATCACACCAAGGTTCCTCACCTTAGTATTAACATTAGAGGCTAAAGGGCCCAAGTCAAGAGATGATGAACAGACTGACTGCCTTGAAAAGTGAACTGCCTTGGCTCAGTTAAATATATGCGGGTGTGAGTAGTTGACTGTCTTCCAGATTTAGACTGTAGTGTGGAGTGGACATAATGTTCCAGTTGTCAACAATGTGATTTAAAGGACCCTGTAGACACTACATTTTCCTCAAGTCTTTCTGGTTTCCTATGGCATTGTTTCATGAATTAAACGTTGATAAGTACAAATGCTGTGCCCTGTCAAACACCATTTTTGGTTTAAGCCTTTAGGCTTGTAATCTTGCAAAAAACACATTGTTTAAGGCATTAGGTCTGGTGTCATCCTCCATGTGTAGACCTGCAGAGTCCCTGTCATCATAGAGTTTTAATACAATAACAGTCTGACCTCTTGCTGTTAACCAATTTTTGTTCTTTCTCCCTGCCTGTCTTCTTTCATTTCTTTCTTTTGACATGCATGGAGGGGCTAGGGAATAGAATAACAAGTAAGAGACATTCATAAATTATAATATATGCAGCACTCTGTGGCAAACATGCCGTTTGACAATGTGCATCAAAGCGTCTGTTACCTCAGCATGTAAATTAAGTAAAAATATTTTTAAGTTCTCTGTTTCCTGATTTATACCTCAGTGTTTTTTTCCTCCCGTTGATGGGTCGACCTTACCTTCATGCTGCTAATGGTGCATATTTGCACTCTGCCATGATGCCCGGGGACATTTGGAGATAGAGATAGACAAAAATTATTACAAGGGAAAACAATACCAGGTAATTGCCCACATCACCGCACAGGTACAAACAGCTCACATCCGAAACAAATGGCTTTGTGGTGCCAAATACTGATTTTTGCTGGTAATTGCTTAATTGTTATTCCTCTCAGTTTTGTGCAGGCTCATGCTTTTCTGAGGCGGTCAGAGCAAGAGCAGTGGCTCAGTTCTCCTTGAGACGATGTCTTGTGTGTTTACAGTCCTCAGGCTGTCACAGCACAGATATATCCAGTGAAAAAAATTAACAGTATTATTTGCACAATATTTTGTTTTAGTAATAGTTTTGACAACAATTTAAATGAAATACAATCAATATTTAGTCATGTCATATTTAGTCATTTTAGTGTGTTATATTCTGACTGAAATGAGAAAACAACATTATATATGATGCAAAAGAGCAAGATGGCAACATTGTAAATGTCCATTTAAAACTCATGATTTGGTTCGATACTCGATACTGATCTCATGATACAATACTCTCATGATATTTTGAACAAAGTCAAAATAGAGATAAAATGGCCAGTTTAGTAGTTGTACTACAAGTTTTCTTTAAGTTCACAATCGAAACACTGATGCAGAGGAAAGCTATTCACAGGAATGCTTAGCTTCTCAGATATATTTTGATTTTCAGATATGAATTTGATAGTTAGCAAAAACAAAATTCCAACTTCAAAGACTGTTTTGTAATCTACAGTTTGCACACCAGCATAATACATTTAAAGGACCTAGCTTTTTTTTTTTGTTGCTCATGCTCATTTGTTGCTCATGCTAAGCCATCAGCAGTAATTCAATGCCATTTATTTTCAAAATCTCATTGTAAAATAGAGAATTTTCCAGCAATTCACTTCCTGCTGTGACAATAAAAACAAGTACCGGTACGTGTGAAAGGTTCTGATGGAAGCTGAATGACTGGACCGGCTCTGTTGAAAATCAGCCTACAGAAGTTGAGTGAAAGGCTTTGACTAAAGCTGCTGACTGTAATCTTGAGAGACTGGGTCAAGCTAGGGACTCAGAAATCATTAGTGCTACTGACAAGGCAAGATCTTGACTGCCTAACTCACTCATCAGATGGAGAACTGTGAGGGGAGCTGAAAGACAATGCGTCATAAACGTGTGCTTGATGTGTTGTGCACTTTCTGTAAAGGGACAACACCCAAGCATCTATGGCCAAAAGAATGTATACTTGGTCCTTAACTGCACACACTCACCACATTCATCGTTCCTGCAGCTCAAACTAGAGTGTGGCACAAATTAAGTCAAGGTCATGAGTTTATTTATATGACAGCTGGAAAGATGCAGGCATTAATTCTGCATACCATATGCGGCTGAGGTCTGAGGTTATTTGATTCTTGAATATCATAGATAAAACACAAATGAAGTGCTTGATTATCAAAAAGTTGCATAATTCAATTTAATTTAAGTGAATTATATGGCTTTTCATATGTTTTACTTTCCCTCGATTAATTTCTTGTTATCCTATACTCACCTCCAAGAAGCCTGGAGTATATGCAGGGTGCCAAGCAATTCTCGATCTCTCCAGGGTCCTTTCAGCCCAGCCGAGACACTCATCTCCAGAGAGTTTGGGTGCTTACTGTGTCCTGTTTGCTGTCGTGTCCTCTGTTGTGACTGATGACTCCACAGGGTTCTCAGCCTAGAGGCACAGAGGCCCCTTCACCAGACACCAAACTCACTGATCAATACAGGCTCAACGCAGCGGGAGAGTATTTGCCCTTAGTATCCTGAACACACATGTAGACAGAGAACACAACAGTTCAAGTGACACTATAACAATGTTTTTATGTAGTTCAGATCAGTTGCTGATACAAACATTTAAAGACTGGAATTGGAGACATTGCTGAGATTTTGAACTATTACTGTGCACATCTACAGTAAGTGCCATGTTTTAAAACACAACACAGCCTTACCTAAACCTTACAAATGCTAATGACTTTACCTAAACAACACACTGGCTAACAGATGGAGTAGTCTCATCTAAGGAAAAATAAGAGCATCCAGTCTCAGCTAAAATATTCATCAGTTCGAGTGCAGATCAAAGCAAGTTCCGGGGCAAGAAATTAAAGTAAAACAACAAAAAGTCTCTCTCTCTCTCTCTCTCTCTCTCTCTCTCTCTCTCTCTCTCTCTCTCTCTCTCTCTCTCTCTCTCTCTCTCTCTCTCTCTGCGTGTGTGTGTGTGTGTGCTCATATGTATACAGTCAGATTTGACCTTTGACTGTCTTTTGACCTATTCTCATTTAATAGAAAAAAAAGATTTGATGGTCTATATTTCACTGCTATGGTCTATATGTCACAGGCTTGAGCAGAACTTATGGTATCAGGAAAATACATGTTGACATTAAGGCCAGCTGAAAGATTTAATCTCTGAAATGTAAATCCTTAGCTTGTCCAGATGCATCACATACACTTTAAATTCAAGGTCCAGAAAAAATACCCTCATTTTATTTATTTTTATGAGAAGAATATATCGTTGTTAGGGGATCTCATCCATTGCTTCTACCCATCATCTCAAGATGCAGAGTTTTAAAGCAGACTTTCTAAAGTGCTGAATGTCAGATGTTTATTTACTCTGCAAGCCGGAGACGATTGAATCAAATCCATGCTGCTGTGACTGAAATCTCAAAAGTGGCACAGTAGCAGGACAAAATTAGGATGATACGTTTCAACGTTTGTAACTCAGTGAATTAAAAAGCTGTATGTCTCAAACTTTGCTACCCATACTTATATGCTTCAAATTATAGTTTAGAAAAATATATCCTAACCTCCCTAAACTGTGTATATTAATGTCTAATGCAAAGAGTGCTGAACTTAAAACCTACACTTACTACAGTATTTGCTTGGGTTTCAATACTACTAGAAGACATTATATATTTTTTGTGCAATGAATTTATTGCAGTAAATGTTATAAAGGAGTCTTCCTACACAGTTGAATGCTCTATAAGAAAAAAACAAAACAAAGCGGTGAGTAGGGGAGAAGGCAAGGGCATTGGTCCATCTTAATGCAGTTTAGTGAACTGTGATTTCAGAGCCTGGAGCAAAAGGCTCGATCACGGACTGATGCAGTCTGCATGGAGACCAGTGCAGTGGGGAGCGGAAGCTTCGGGAAGCTCAGGTGGAGATCTCTCATGTGTGTAATTTGTGGCCTTGATACAGTATTGATGAAACATGGAGGCAGACGAAAAATGAGGGTCAGAGGTTAAAGTAGCGGAGATTTGAGTCCAATGAAATCCAATGAGTCACAGCCAGACAGCTTGATGGGATTCATATTGCAAGCAAGGATGAATGCAGTTCCTCTAAGGTTAGTTGGGGGTTTGGAGACATTTAAAACATTACAATTACAGCATCCTAGATTTTTCTTCTCCCATAAAAAAATCTAAGACTAAAGGCTCTGTTAAGGCTCTGTTATACTTTCCGCATGTGTGAGGGTCTGCTAGGGTCTGCATGACATGTTAATCGTTATTGGAGGATGTAAGCAGAGGCTCTTTGCGGACATCTGCGTGCCTCCCATTTTTTGTGAAGGTACGTCACTATTAAAAAAAAAAGCACCAACTGCGCATGCGCTGGAAAACAACATAGACGTTGCATTTGAAGACAGGCTGTGTGAAGAAGTCCATCGCTACCCGCACCTCTACAATCCGTTGTTAAAACAATATAAAGACAGCCAGATGTGCAGTGAAATTGCGTGTATGGAAGTGTACACGCCAATCTACTGCGCATGTGTGAAACACGTCTGCTGAGCGGACCCCAGAATACACTTTCAGTAAATACAAGTAGTCTGCGTCCGCAGCTTTAGTTCCTGAAACATCCTATTCAAATGAGAGTGTCAGAACCAATTACTATATGTTTTATTATTTGTTTTTTTGTGGCATACTTTGCATGTCATAATACCCAAGCCAAATTAATACTCAATGACGTATCTATGTAACCTAAAATAAAATACAATACAAACAGTGAGATAGATGGATGGATGGATGGATGGATGGATGGATGGATGGACGGACGGACGGACGGACGGACGGACGGACGGACGGACGGACGGACGGACACAAGGACGAAAATGTATTGAACTATAAATACAGCCATAAGTTCCCCTGTGTTACTTCAATACAATATGACATTTTGAATTCCCTGGTCAGGCCCTCAGGTGTACAGGACCAAAAAATCCAATTCAATCAGTGAATATCTTTGCATTTCCTCATTTAGAGTGCTGCGAGATATCTTTAATCCTTTATGATTCTCGATTACACAGAGGCTTGACAGCAAACGCTTGTGTCAGCTTCATTTGATTACTTTGAAACGTATGCGCTGTTACAGAAAACTTCCCTTATTGTGCTCACTGAACTGTAGCCTGTGAAGAAGGTTAATATAAAACCTTTTGTATATTAACTAAGAGTTGAAGAACAATTACTGAATCTCCATTGAGGGCATGTCAAGAGACAAACCATGTGCACAGCGAATGTTTGCTTTGTTGCGCACTACATTGTATAGCATGTACTATTAATAAAAGCAATAGAGAACTACCTTCGTCGAATGAGCTTTGGATATGTCAACATTTTAATTTAATGCCATCCCTAATTCAGCATACACACTAAACCTTTTTTTCCCCAACTAAGTTGTTTCTAAATGCAACTTCCTAAAATGACAATTGGTAAGACTTTACAAAACGGGTGCACTAATATGCATTTTTCATGGTGAGCTAATGCACAGATAATCACGAGTTACAGTTTTTCTCAGTTTCTGAAACTGAAATTCTCAAAACACTTGTTTAACCTCCACATCATAGTCACTTGTGCACATCATAAAAACAATTTCTCATTATTTTGAACAATTTGCAAATGCGTTAATATATTCATGCAACTGATTATGTACAATTGTCTGCTGTTTTATACTTTTTCAATTGCTTGTGTCATGTTGATCAAAATATAACATACTGGTTCCCTGTTGAAAGTTGTATCCCTCAAAATTAATTTCTACCAGAAAGACTCGGGAGGCAAAATGACGTAACAAAGCATAAATTTATTAACGGCCCAGCAAGCAAATATTGTGATATAAAGTTCTTTGGCGTAGACCCCGTCCGTAACTCGCAATCCGGGGGTAACAGATTCTGCAATTCCTGATTACTTTGGTCTTGTCAACTAAACCATTTGGCATCTTTTTAAAAGTAAACTTTCCATTCAGAATCTTATTGGCATCCATTTCGGCGTCTCGCGCTCATCATTCATCCTCTCAAAACGTAACGTTAAAGGGCGTCGCACACCGGACGAGAAGCGCAGCGCCGCGTATTTAAAATTTGAACACATTATTCTCTATGAGTGAACACACCAGCGACGTCATTTGGCGTTTTTATTGCTGGCCATAAACTGAGAAAGTGAGTGTCCGATGTGCGAAACGAGTTGTCCTAGACGCTGCTCGGCGCTGCGCTTCTCGTCCTCTCTTTGGCCGGTTCGCACATCTATGGGTTCGCAAGCCCAAACAAGTGTGTGCGGCGCGCCTGTTGTTTTGTTTCTGGTCTAGCTAGATCCGGTGTGGTGTTGTAGTTTTATTAATGTTACTAGTTGTTGCAAAAGCATGTGAAAAAAATTACAAAGTTTGCTAGGCGTTAATCTGCGATAATTTTTTTTTACGCCGTTAACATGGGTTTGCGTTAACGCCGTTAATAACGCGTTTAACGGACAGCCCTAATATATATATATATATATATATCTATCTGTCAATTTCTCCTGAATTGATAAATTGCAGAGGTGAGTTTTTAATTTCACTAATGAAGAGAAATGTAAAGGGTATGTAAATCTACCATTGATCAACCTGTTCTCGGAAATAGCTCATAGGTATATCTCATAAAACTTCATTTGGCAAGCATATACAGTAGACAGAGCCCAACACATTGTTATAAATTCTGACAATGGAAGAACAATATGGAAACAAACAGGGTCAACAGCTGGGAAAAAAGAGGATGAAGGATGCGTGTGGAAGGGTAAGGAGGCAAAACAGAGGAAGGGGTAGAAGAGGCCAAGATTGTAGACATGTTTCTAATGAAATAAGGGCCAATATTGTGGATAATGTTCTCAATCATGACAATGGCTGAGGCGGATCGAAAGGTAAAGTCGAATATTGGGAGAACAACTTTGTCCTCAGTCATTCAAACATTTGTAGACAGAACAGGTATGTAATCAGACAGTGTTCACTATACTGTAACACTGTATACTTACTGTAATGCTATATTGTAGTCCACTTGCATTTTGCATTATACAGTAAATATAATTTATAAAGACATAATGTAACATACGTATACTGTATATACACATACACTATATCATTGCACCTCTCAGGATCAGAGGGCAGTTTGCAGTGTTGGGGGAATGGGCAGTGGGTAAGTACCATTCACAAGCCTGATGGCATGTGGGTAAAAGCTGTTTTTCAGACTTGTTGTCCTTGCTTTCACTCTTCTGTAGCGTCTTCCGGATGGTAGAAGTGCGAAAATCTTATGCTGGGGGTGGCTACTGTCCTTAATGATGTTGTGGGCCCTCCTGTTGACCCTGATCTGGTAGATCTTCTCCAGCGTTGTTAAGGCTGTTCCAGTGATGGTTTCGGCTGCTCTCACCACCTGTTGCAGAGCCTTGTGGTCCCGTGCTGTACAACTGCCGAACCAGACTGTGATGGAGCTGGCGAGGATACTCTCGATTGTACATCTGTAGAAGCTACTGAGGATTTTGCCTGGCATGCCAAATTTCCCCAGCCTTCTCAGAAAATACAGCCGCTGTCGGGATTTCCTCACCAAATGTGTGATGTTGTGAGTCCAGGAGAGATCCTCAGATATGTGAACACCAAGAAATTTAAATGTGCTCACTTTCTCCACTGCAGTCTCTCCGATATGCAGTGATGGGTGCTGCTTCCTCCTCCTCCTTGGGTCAACAATCATCTCCTTTGTTTTACTAACATTTAGGGAGAGATTGTTGTCCTGACACCACTTCACAAGGCCAGCCACCTCCCTTCTGTATACTGACTCATCACCCCCAGATATCAGTCCAATGACTGTGGTATCATCAGCAAATGTAATGATGCTGGTGTTAATCTGGGAGGCCACACAATCATGGGTGTATAGCTTATAGAGCATGGGACTCAGTACGCAACCCTGTGGAGTTCCTGTGTTTACAGTTATAGTCCTGGATGTGTGGTTGCCCATTCTAACAGACTGGTGTCTGCCTGTCAAAAAGTTCAGGACCCAGTTACAGAGGGTGGGTGGCACACCAAGGATGGAGAGCTTTTTGACGAGCTTGGATGGTATCACCGTGTTAAACGCTGAACTAAAATCAATGAACAGCAGTCGAACAAAGCTGTCCCTGCTCTCTAGGTGCGTGAGGGCTGTGTGTATTGTTTTGCTGACGGCATCCTCTGTAGACCTGTTCGGTCTGTACGCAAACTGGCAAGCATCCAGCGTGTCCGGTACAATCGTCTTGATGTAGCTCATGACGATTCTCTCGAAGCATTTCATAACTATAGGAGTCAATGCAATGGGCCGGTAGTCATTAAGACAGGTTACTTTATCATTTTTTGGCATTGGTATGATAATAGTTGTCTTAAGGCAGGTGGGAATTGAGGTTTGTGAGAGGGACAGGTTGAATATGTCCGCAAAGACATCTGCTAGCATCCATGCGCAGGTTTTAAGTACTCGTCCAGGAATGTTGTCCGGGCCGGCTACCTTCCGGGGGTTTATTTTCCTCAGAGTCTTTATTACATCTGCAGATGTGATTGTGAATGGTGGGTTCAGCATACTCCCACTGGCCAACTTTCTCCCCAGTGGCTCGGTGTTTAAGGCCTCAAAGCGGGCATAGAATTCATTAAAATCATCTGGTGTGATGTGACTGTCAATGATCTTACCCCTGCTTCTGCCTTTGTAGCCAGTGATACTTTCCAATCCCTGCCACATGCGTTGGGTATCCGCGGTGGTGTAGTGACTCTCTAGTTTCAATCTGTATTGTCTTTTGGCATCCCTTATGGCTCTTCGTAGGTCATACCTGGCTTTCTTGTAGTCACTGGCATTACCTGAGACAAATGCCTTGGAGCGTGCATGCAGCATGGATCGTACCTCACAGTTTATCCATGGTTTCTGGTTGGGAAACCATGATTTCTGTATGTGTTTACGGGGCACAATTGTGTCGATGCAGATGCTAATATAGCTATTTACCACTGAAGTGTATTCATCCAGATCAACAATACAGTCATTACGCCTAGCATCTGTCTGCCCTGAAGGAGGGAACGGAGGACCTAGTCGACGCCGACTGAAATGGGATCACGCTAGGGAGCCAATCGTCTTCGAGTATCTTAGAACAAGCCAATACACATTGGCGTGCGAGATCTGCATCTCACACTCCGCCCGGCGTGCGGGTATAAAACGGAAGTAGATGCACGCACCATTTGCTTTTCGCTGAGGAGCGATAGTGGCGAAGGGACTACGTCCTCCTTTCCCTCCTTCAGGGAATGGTGGGTTGCATACGCAACCAGGACGTTCCCTTTCAGTGGAGAACGTCAGACGTAGTCGACATCGGCTGAAATGGGATCCCCATTTGAAAGCGCCACTAAAGCTGCCACCTTCCAGTGCCTAGACAAAAGCCTCCTGATCCTCCATTACATTTTTAGCGGAATAGGACAGGGCTTTAAGCCAGGAAGTCACTGCTGTTCCACAAGACCCGCTCAGTTAGACTTGGATAACACTGGGAAAGCGTACCCTGTCTAAGGAAGGAGGGTACTCTACGGAAGCCACATCCTGCCCGTAGGGATGTAACATGTGGAAATATGTTTCCACCCTCAGGTCGATCGCTGCAAACCAAACTTGGGGACGGATGCATTGGAGAATGTGCTTCTGCGTTAGCATCCTGAATTGGAGCTTGTGAAGGGTCAAGACACGCAGGTCCAAGATTGGCCGTAACCCACCACTTTTCTTGGGTACAATGAAATACGGGCTGTAGAAGTCGGTCTTCATATCGGCTACTGACACCGGCTCTATCGTGTCCTTCGCCAGCAGGACAGCGTCTTCCGCGCGCATGACAGGAGCACATTCGCTTGACACCCAAGTGTGGCGAACGCCGCTGTACTAGGGTGGATGCCGGTGAAACTGAATCGTGTAGCCGAGCCTGATGGGACAGAGAAGCCAGCTGGACCGGTTGGGAAGCACTTTCCAGGCTTTGACAAACCGGGCCAGGGGGACCAGAGGCACCACAGATGCACCCGTGGTGGGGCAGCGAGGTGGAGGACAGGGACCCGTTCGGAAGGCCCAGGGGCGGCCCGAAGCGGGGTCTGAGTGTGTAGTGCAACACTTACCTGTCTCCACGAAGCAGCAGGGGATGCATAAGAAGGCATATGACCGGGTCCTCGAACGCACCGTGCTGCCGGCTGGCGAACAAGAGGGGGCTGAGGGGTGCAAGGCTGTTCCACAGGGTCGCACACCGCCAGCCTCGCCCTCTTGGGACCCAGAGACGGAGGAATTTGCTCTTTCGACAATTCGGGTACAATTCGGTAACCATCTGAAGAGCTCGTCCCCCCCTCCCTGGCTTGGCAGTAATTGAGACAGACCAGGCGGCCTGCCTGCTGCTGGTTCTACGCTGGGACCTGAGTGGAGGCTGTTGCGGGGGCACCGCGGAACTGGAGGCAGCGGCAGGGGGGTGCCCTCGGCGACGGGCAGGCGGAGGAACTGCCACTGGTGGCGGGGTGGAGGCAACAGCGCGCCACAGGGGCAGGATGTGTCGGGTGGCCTCCGTCTGCACATGGGCAGCGGAGAGCTGTTGGGCGCAGCTCTCCACCACGTTAGCGAATAACCCAACCTGGGAAATTGGGGAGTCCAGGAACCAAACCTTGTCCGCATCCGCCATCTCAACCAGGCTGAGCCAATGATGCCGCTCCTGGACAACTAAAGTGGACATCGCTAGACCAACCGTGCACGCTGCAACACTCGTGCCCCTGAGGGTGAGATCAGTAGCAGTGTGGAGATCACTCATGAGCGCATGGTCTAGACAACCCTTGTGCATGTCCAAGAGTGTCTTAAAGGTTTTTGGTACGTATCCTTGAGACAAAGATGAATTAATGATATTAAGAAGAGGATCTATTACATCTGGAAGCATATCTTTCAGTAGCTTAGTAGGTATAGGGTCTAACATACATGTTGTCGATTTAGATAATTTAACGAGTTTAGAAAATTAGCAATAAATGAATCAAATTTTTCCTCAGGGAGACTACA
The DNA here is from genome assembly GCF_949152265.1 of Phoxinus phoxinus. Lineage (NCBI taxonomy): Eukaryota > Metazoa > Chordata > Actinopteri > Cypriniformes > Leuciscidae > Phoxinus > Phoxinus phoxinus. The sequence continues at coordinate 25,305,438 of NC_136876.1, forward strand.
ATGCACTCCCTGATGCGATACGGTAGTAGACATTGCATATTTATAATTTTGTCTCTGATATTAACAATCTTATAAGTGAAGAAGTTCATAAAGTCATTACTGGTGTGTTGCTTGGAAACTTCTGGGTTTGAAGCTTTCTTTTTCATTAGTTTAGCCACTCTTTCAAATAAATAAATAGGATTATATATATTTTCTTCTAATAGGGTTGAAAAATAAGCAGATCTAGCAGCTTTTAAAGCCTCTGTGTATGCAATCGAGCTCTCTTTCCATGAAACGCGAAATACCTCTAGTTCGTCTAAGCTATCTGGGATGCTGAGATGATGAAACTGATTAGGATGATTATTGATAAAGCAATCTTTAGTGGCAGAAAAGATAGGTCTGACATATTTATAACACGGAGTCGGCTTTGCAACATTGGCTAAATATAATTTACATGAGACTAGATAATGATCTGAGATGTAATCGCTCTGCTGCGGTATTTCAACGGCATCAACTTCTATTCCATGTCATAATATTAGTTCTACCAGAAAGACTCGGGAGAATAAATACTGAAGCCATTAACATTTATTAAGAGCTTAGCAAGCAATCAAGTTCTTTGGCGTAGGACCCGTCCGTAGCTTGCAATCCTAGGGTTCGGACTCTGCATATCCTGCCTGAAGACGAAGGCAGGGGTCCCCAACCCCCTGCGAAGTAAGGGAAGGGGCCATCTGGTGGTGGTGGGGTGGATGGAGGAGAAAGACATCTTGGTGTTATGTGGAGGAAGGAGGGAAGGATTTATCACATGTAAATCCTATGCTGACAGAGAAAGCTATGCTATATGTAGCAGGATGCAGCGGTCTGGCTCATGCCTCCCCAAGTGGTATTTAATTTGCTGTGCTGTGAGTGGCTCTGGGCAGTTAACTGTGAGCCAAGCAATGGCTAAGCCCCTTTATAAACCGGGACTTTTCTTTTGACAAGTGACGTCACTGGCTGTCTTGTTTACCTGGCTAGCGATCTGATGTCTGCCTTGGTCATCCATTCTATCGTAGCGCCACAGGTATGACTAGCTGCGTTTCTCTTTCCACTCGTTTGACTTCATAACTTGGGCTTATAGGGAATGTTTTGTGTTTTAGAATCACCGGTGCTGCAGTAGCCCTTTTACCAGCTGAGTGTACGCCCTGTTATTTGCAATTAGAGCCTGGGGCCGTGACTCAACGCTGTTAATCATAGGTATGTGACTGCACTGAGTAGTAGTAGTTGGATGTTACTGTGGTATACGTTTATAAGTAGACATTCTGTGTATTTCAGGGAGTGCTATCTAGCCGAGGTGCAGCCGCCAGTTGGCGACATCGGCGCCAAACATCTGCTGCTTTTCTTATGCTTTTCACGTTATGTTTCGTTCACGGATTTTCGTCGTACCCAGCTGCCTTTTTACACGGGACCTATGATTATGGGACCTGTGGTTAACTCTGGTTGATCCTTCTTCCTGTTGTGAATCAGTGTTTGAGTGTAGAGTGTGTTTGATGGACTGGCACCACTTTAATTGGTTTGTTCTTGTCTATATTTTTTAATAGGTTAAGTGTTTTTTTGTGTGTGTTTATTTATTTCTTTGAACTCTTGTATGGAGGCCTTTTCCTGCTGCTGATATCCAAGAGGATTGGCCTAATTGTGATTTTCTTTTGTTTGTTCTTTTTTTGTGATTTGTCCATGCTGACTGAAGACCTTGGAAGTGGTCAATCCAGAGGGCATTTTTGTCCAATTATTGTGGATGGTTTATGATGTTTTGTCCATGTTTAATTGTTTATTTTGATTTATTGTGTGATTGTTAGTTTATATTCATATTGCTAACCCTAGTACCACCTTGGGCTTCAGAACGGGTGGTTTACTAGACACCTGGTTATTGTAATTTCTATGTGTGGTGTGTGTAACTTTAACTTTCACATATCCGTCCTCTGTCCAGGCGCTGAGAACTGCCAGTGGGAGCAGTGCCCCTTGCGGTGGTGGGTCCCTTGGTGTGTGCTGTGGCTTCGTGTTCACCAAGTGTGGTTGAGGTGTTTTTCATGGATGCTCATTGTTCGAGCCACTAGCCTCCCACTGGTAAGATTCCACCCTATTCTCCTCCTCTCTCGGGGTGTGTGTGCGTTGCGTATAGAGTATAGTGAGTGTGTGTGTTTTTTTTATTTGATTTGGTGTACAGTGCATTTTGCTTGCTGTGAAAATTCCCTTATGTTTGCTGTCCACTGGCTGGCTGGTCACTAACTACTTACAGATAAATTCAAATAAGACTAAAACGCTGATCTTTGCCCCAGACCATAAGATCCTGCTGATCCAATAGCACATTGGCTCTCTTGGCTCCTCTGTCAAATCCAGCATCAGAAACCTGGGGGTTGTGTTTGACCAGGCCATGTCTTTGGAGACACACTCAAAACAGCTCATCCGAAATTGCATTTTATCATCTTAGGAACATCTCTAAAATTCGCAAAATGTTGTCAAAAAAGGATCTGGAAATGATAAATCACGCTTTCACATCAACAAGACTCGACTACTGCAACTCTGTTTATACCTGTATGAATAAGTCTGCTCTGAACAAACTGCAAATTATTCAGAATTCTGCTGCCAGACTTTTAACAGGTGCCCCTCGAAGGTCTCATATCACTCCAGTCTGTCGGCTCTCCATTGGCTCCCTGTTAATTTCAGGATTGATTTTAAGATTTCAGTGCTGACTTTCAGAGCCTTAAACGGTCAGGCCCCACAGTATATCCTGGACCTTTGAAGCCGTATTCCTCTGGCCGCACTCTTCGGTCCTCTGGCCAGAACCTGCTTGCAGTCCCTTAGACTCGTTATAAGACCCGAGGGGACCTGTCTTTTCAGTCTGTTGCTCCCAGACTGTGGAACGCCCTGCCCTTGTCCATGCGTCTGGCAGACTCTGTTGTCTCTTTTAAAAAGGATCTGAAAACATGTATATGTCTTTCTATAGGAAAGCTTATGGTTGATAGGTTCCCTTTCAAGGGAACTTGAGCTGCGTCGAGACGCATTGGGAACGCCCTGGGTGATTGCGTTGTGAAAGCAAGTGTATAATCAGTCCAATGGAAAGACGAGACGTCATAGGCAGATGACGTCATCGACCAGGAAGCTATAAAGCCCCCTTGAGATCAGACTTTTAGCTTCTGCGCCTTCAGCAAGCAATCTGTGTTTGTCCTTGTCATATTTATTGTTGTCTGTCAAGTTGCAATATATATATATATATATATATATATATATATATATATATATATATATAATATATATATACATTATGGCAAAAGAGAGCAAGCAAGTGTTGTGTTGTTTCCTGCCCACGTTATTTCACGGGTAGGACACACACATCAGCTTGTGTTGCTTGTTTGGGAGTGGAGAATGTTAAGGCAAGACACTACAGGTGAATAGGGTACAATTTTAAAATAATAGATATCACCATGAAACTTCCTCAGTTGATTACTTACACAAGTTCATAAAAAAAAATGTATTACAAGTTTTTTAAATTTGTATGTTTAATTATGCAAATTAGGCATTTTCTCATTAAATATGCAAAATTTTGCATATATTTTCGGTAGATAGATCTGAACATATGATAAAGCCAGGTGCAAAATTCTTTTTTCATTTTGATAACACACAAGATGAAAGAAGATGTTCAGAGGGATTTCAGGATATATGCTTTAATTACCTAGGGAATCAAAATATACTGTCCATAGCCTTAAAAAAATCGATTTTCGCCATATTTTTTTTATTAAAATGTCACATAAATCAGGCCAGGAATGATTTATTAACAAATCCCTCTGAACATATCTTCAGAATACTACTAACTGTATAACTGGAACGTTTGGTGTACATAGGTGCCACATAGGCTGAGATGTTTCTACTGGAGAATGACAAAAAACTCATTTTGAGAAAAAGGCATTTAAAGATATGCAAATGTAAAAAATCATACTTTTTTAGTGGAAACAACTATTTACTGACACAATAGCTTATCTAATCATTAGCAACAACAATACAAACCACATAAATCACAAACAAACTTATAACCACAGCATTTATGGCCTTTAACTGAGCAGAAAAACAGCCAAAAACACACATCTAAATGTCAGAGCACGTCACGTGATGCATCTGAACCAATCACGTTGTCAGAAATTGACATCAGCCAATGAGATTTCGCTTTTACAGTTAAATGCCCATTATACTTTCACGATTGGTTGCTGATTAAAAGGAAATTACCATATTTGGATCTGACAGCATTGTAAAGGAGAGAGAGTGCTTTCCAACGATGTGTTAGATTAAAGGAAGCAGAGAGAGATCGCGGAGCAGCGCGTTGATTTAGAACGGCAACTTTTGTTGAATTTCAGAGAAATCTACAGACGCAAATAGACAAAGTGTAGTAAAATAAAGACCTAAATGTGTATTTTGGACTTTTTTTCACCACAAGTCTGAAAGAAGACAAATATTTATTGAAGGCAAATATCCCAAAATCTCAAAATTGACCAGTAAAAAAAAAACAATGTTTTTGCCTGCCTTGTCTCGCCATCTCTCGAGCTGGCTGACTATGAGCATTGCGAGAAGATGTCCGTGAGGACGCTCCGCTCCCGCCGGGCGTCCTTCGAGGAGGACGGTTCGGTTCGCGTTCCCCGAGGCACGGGTCCCGCTGTTGCCGAGGCGCGGTGGCGACTCGCATCGTGGGGTTCGCAAACGGATCTGACAGCGGGGGTTGAGACGGGCGCCGCCCTATCTCGTTAGATCCAGTGCCTTATCTCAGGGAGAAGCACGCTCTGCGGTTTCTCCTCCCCGCGATGAGGCACTCATGCTGCGATCTCCAGTTCCGTGGAATTGGTATCATTAGTGTTTTGTAAAAATATATTTATGTATATATTTATGAATAAGGCAGATGTTTATGAGTATATTCTTATAAAAGGAGGTTTTATTTAGTGCTTTGCTTAGTTAAATATTCACTGGCCAGCCAACATTATGAGAGTGATAATGTAAGGAAAACTCTATATCTCAGCCTCCTCGTCGGGGAATGCCGTTTTTTCCCTATCTCCACACTGAGGTGTTGAGATCGTGGAATAAACCGGTTTCTATTATATGTGTTTTTCCCCAAACCATAGTAATGTTATGGGTATTAAATATCATGGTATGACATTGCCTCGGGTTAAAGAGACACTTACTAGCTATCTCTCTCCCGAGTCGGCGTCATCATTACCCCGACGTTATCCACCAGCATTCATAAATAATAGATAAATATTATTAGGCAGCATTGGTGGGTAAAGTATATAAGGACATGGATGAATGTGAGGATGTCAGCACTGACGCTATTCGAGTTTTTCTGACTTAAAGGAAAATAAAGATAACGAAGATAATAAAGAACGCTTCGCTTTCAATAAAACGAAGAAATAAACTATTCAGTGGCGTTCCAAAGGTTTCTTCCTCACCGATTTAATGTTCCTGAGACTGCTGGGCGGGAGCAGTTTCAGCCTACTAAAGCTTCTCGCAGCAAAAGTGCTGCAAAACAGAGCTTTGCCATTCGGGCTCACCCACAATCGAGGGGGACCTGGGTGGCGGTCGCAGTCTAGCCAGTTAGAGATATGCAAGATCTGAGGACTGTTTGATCTCTAAAATAGCTTGGAATAAGAAGCCCTAACGCCGAGGCTGCAGGCTTCTGAGGGTGGTCCCCTCCGGGGTAGGGACGGTTTTGAGAAATCGTTTCTCCCCAGCGCTCTCTGGGGTGCGACTCTCTGAGGAGGGTCGCAACGCAGCCAGTTCGGTTTTCCTGCCGTTTCGCCGTTTCAGGGCGCCGAGGTGCCTGCTTTTTCCAACAATCCTCCGAGGAGGGTCATAGGAACTAAACTAGTTAGAGCTAGGCAAGATCTGAGGACTGTCGTTATCTCTCATGAAACTTAGACAAGAAGTCCTGACGCTGAGGCTATCAGGCTTCTGAGGGTTCCTCCGGGGCAGGAACGTTTTTGAGAAATCGTTTCTCCTCGGCGCCCTCTAGGGTGCAACTCTCTGAGGAGGGTCGCAGCACTGCCAGTTCGGTTGTTCCCTGCTGGTATACCGTTCAGGGCACCGAGGTGTCAGCGTCCTCATACGATCCTCCGAGGAGGGTCAGTTTGGTTGTTCCCTGCCGGTTCGCCGCTTCAGGGCACTGAAGTGACTGTTCAACCAAATCAAGAGGCCAGTCTCAAGAGACTGGTGCCCTTAGTAGAATATCTGGCAGTGTGGAAACTACTGCCACATATTTTTCAGTGGGTCCTGCACATTTTAGAAAAGGGTTTCAGAATTCAGTTCGGTTCTCGTCCGCCCAGATTTCTAGGGGTTATCCCCACAGTGGTGGAGCCCGAGCAGGCTCTGGTTATGGGGCAGGAAGTACTGACACTTCTGCAAAAAGGAGCTATAGAAGGGGTTCCTCCTCCCAGCAGACAGTCAGGGTTTTACAGCCGTTACTTCATTGTTCCGAAAGAGGATGAGGGGTTGCGTCCTATTCTAGACCTGCGTCAATTAAACAGCAGGTTTCAGAATCTCATGTTCATAGTATGCTTACGCTAATATGATTGTGTCACAGATTCAGCCCGAGGACTGGTCTGTCACAATAGACTTGAAGGACGCTTATCTATCCATCCTCATCACAGGAGGTTCCTGAGGTTTGCTTTCGGGGGTGAAGCATACCAGTATCGGGTTCATCTTTTCGGCCTAGGTTTACTACCCCGCACCTTTACAATATGCGTGGATGCAGCTCTGGCTCCTCTGAGCCTCCAGGGCATTCGCGTATTATACTATCGCCGATTGGTTGATCCTAGCTCAATCTGAGCAGATGGCAGTTCGGCATCAAGATGTAGTTCTGTCTCATTTAAAGATGTGCGGTTGCGACTCAACGATAAGAAAAGTGTGCTCCTCCCAGCTCAGAGGACCACTTTTCTAGGTGTATTATAAACACTTTGCTGTAAATGGGGTAAAACTAGGCCAGTCACTCACTGTGGAACAGTTTCAGACTGTTGGGTCTCATGGCAGCTGCGTCAAACGTAATTACTTTTGGCCTTCTGTACATGAGACCCCTGCAGTGGTGGCTCAGGACCAAAGGATTTTCTCCAAGGGGAAATCCGTTTTCGCATGATCAAGGTCATGCGGCTATGCTTACGTGCCTCGGTCATGTGGAAGAACCTTGGTTCCAGGCCCAGTGTAGGGGGCTTCTTGTCAACGCTTATGCTATCGACGGATGCTTCCCTCACAAGTGGGGGGTGATCATGAGTGGTCACTCGGCGAAGGGTCTTTGGCATGACGATTTCCTTTTGACACATAATTGGCTAGAAGTGATGGCGGTATTCCGAGAATCTCAATACTTCATGTCAGACCCGAGAGGTCACCATGTGCCTGTCCTTCTGGACAACACACTGATGGTCTCGTATATCAGAGCAGATATCCTGTTGAGGCAGGGGCTGAGGCCCGGTGAATGGAGACTTCACTCCGTGGTGGTGGAGCTTCTTTGGGAGAACTTCGGTTAAAACTTTGCACTTGTGGTTATCCCTGATGCATCCAGCTCAGCTTGGACTGGATGCGATGTATTAGGTGTGGTCGAGGCTACACCAGTATGCATTTCCCGATATCTTTTCCTCCCGGGAGTTCACCACATCTGGAGTTATGGATATTGTGGGCTTTGAGGCCTCTGAGGGGGCCCAGCTCATAGATTCAGGTCTCTCAACTGAGGTCGTGGAGACCATACTCAAGTCTAGAGCTCCCTTCACAAGAAGACTGAATATGCATTGAAATGTAAACCGTTCTCTGCCTGGTGCGGAGAACGCCTTCTGAATTTTGCTGTCTGCCCTATGGTACAGTACTTGATTTCTGCAATGAATGTTTCTTTGCTGAGTTATCTCTGGGTTATTTCGTCTTCTCCGTGATACATGAGGCTGAGGCCTGCACATACTTGGATTTGCACCTGGTAAGGTGATAGTCTTTCTTCACCCCAGGCCGGTTTGTATTCCTAGGTCCCTACTAAATTTGCGGGTCATTTGTGCAGCAGGCCTTCTGTCCTCCACCTTAACCCTCTGGGGTCTGAGGGGTTTTCTGGGTCCTGGAGGTGTTCTGACATGCTCTAACATTTACGCTTATTTCTGTTACTTGTGACATTTTCATGGCTAAGGTCTTATTACACTGCATTCAGCACAAACTCTGCTACAATATAATATGTCAGCAGCATGTATGTACAATTTTGTAGTTTTGAGATAATAACATTTATGCGTGGTTTGTGAAAATGACAATAAAAAATGTCACTGAAATAAGATCAAGAAACCCAAACTGATTATTTCTTCACATGACTTTTGAAAATTGTATCACGTAGCCTAGAATATTTGCTCCAAAACGATGTGAAAATCATCCTGAATACTCATTCGGATAAGACAATATATTGTGTCTTGTGTAAAAAAAAGTTGTATGCGAGTAGCCGTTAACCACCATGAATATTGAATGTTTCACACCTGAGAAAGACAAAGACCCTCCCATAATGGCCCTATTAGGAGCTCTCAGGCACTATCATTACATTACCTTGCACAAAGAATGAGGAGATTTAAAAAAGAATGGCTTTTTGATTGTTTGGATTTATTTACAACACAACATAATCCAAAGGTGCACAACAAATGGCAAAAAAGCACATTATTTAACACACTGAACTAAAGACAGAGACTTAACCAGTCACACACCTTTGTGCCATTCCTGAAACATAGCACATACCTGTCATTTTCAAGGTTTTTGATTTTTCACTTTACCTCCTCATGCTCATGTTGAAGTCAGCAGGACGGGTACCTAAAAAAAAATATATATATATATAAAAAACCTGTGAACATGCTGATATCAAGAGAAACTAGGGCTGCATTATTTTGGCAGTAAATTTTAGATTTGTTCTGGTTAAAATTCCTTTTTAAAATTTACAAAATACACACACACACACACACACATATATATATGTATGTTTGTTGTGCCTTGTAGGCATATACCTGCAGGGCTGAATAAAATAATAATAACAATAGTATAGCAGGCATCGTTAAAACATCGTTAAAAAACTACACTAGAGAAAAACATATTGATTATCGTCTCGGTTACGGATGTAACCCTCGTTCCCTGAGTAGGGAACGGAGACGTTACGTCGAATGACGACGAATGGGGTTCGCTTAGAAGCCTATCATCTTCGAACAGTAATAAAACGAGCCAATGGCAAGCAAATGCCATGGGTCTGCTGAATTTGCATAGCATAACTCCGCCCCACCTTGTGGGTATAAAGGAAGTGAGCTGGCAACATGCAGATATGTTTCTTCGCTGAAGGAGCCAAGGCTGAACTCGGCTGTTCCAGCGGTACAGCGGAAGTGGCAGGAAGACGTAACGTCTCCGTTCCCTACTCAGGGAACGAGGGTTACATCCGTAACCGAGACGTTCCCTTTCGTTGTCACTTCGAGTTACGTCGAATGACGACGAATGGGGTTACCAGTCCAATCACGCCACCTCGGCTGTCTTCCAGTGCCCTGCGTAAGTCTGAGCTCCCTGTCGTGCTAGCACGGACGAAGGACTCCTACTTAACACAGGAATACCAAGGTACACTGGGAGCATATCTCAGTGGAATATGCAATCAGTGCCCGCCCGAAGGGGGGACTTAAGAATAACATATGACCCGGAGGGGGGTGCATACGGAAACACTGGGGTGTCCAGCCCGTAGGGTGGAGTATTTCAACCCCAGGGGTGGCAGACTGGCTTGCCAAGGGAAAGACACATGCTCGAGAGAGGCTTACAGTGGAAATACACACGTGGGGGTCGCCCAGAGGGGGAACCATGCACATGGTGGCACCTAGCCAACGCGAAAGCTGCCGGAGGCATAACTCTGGCGTTGACGTCAACAGCGCTGGAGGAACTCAGGGCTTATCAGGCTCACCTGAGGAATATCGCACGTATCCAGTCCGTGGAGTGGAATGGCGAGCAAGCGAAGACACCTGAGCGGGTCCTAGCACCGGCTGGTTGAAGCGAGTACACAGGAGGACACTGGCTCCACTCGGAGATTATAGAATCTGGCGAATGTGTTGGGTGTCGCCCAGCCTGCAGCTCTGCAGATGTCTGTTAGCGAGGCGCCATGCGCTAGAGCCCAAGAGGAGGCCACACTCCGGGTGGAGTGGGCCGTCACACCAAGGGGGCACGGTCGACCTTGCTGCTGGTAAGCCAAAGCAATGGCGTCCACTATCCAGTGAGACAACCTTTGCTTGGAGAGAGCCTTTCCCTTCAGCTTCCCACCATAACAGACAAAGAGCTGGTCTGAGGTCCTGAAACACTGCGTTCTGTCTACGTAAGCACGGAGGGCGCGTACTGGACAGAGCAATGCCAAGGCTGGGTCTGCCTCCTCCAGGGGCAGCGCTTGCAGGTTCACCACCTGGTCCCGGAAGGGAGTGGTGGGAACCTTGGGCACATATCCAGGCCGGGGTCTCAGGATCACGTGAGAAAAGGCCGGCCCGAATTCCAGGCACGCTTCGTCTACAGAAAATGCGTGCAGGTCCCCTACCCTCTTGACGGAGGCCAAAGCAACCAGGAGCGCTGTCTTAATTGACAGGAACTTAAGCTCCACTGATTGCAAAGGCTCAAAGGGAGCACTCTGCAGGGCATTTAGTACCACCGAGAGGACCCAAGAGGGAACGAGAGGAGGGCGAGGAGGCTGTAGTCTCCTCGCTCCTCTCAGGAACCTGATGACCAGGTCGTGCTTTCCCACGGACTTACCATCAACTGCATCGTGATGTGCGGCGATAGCGGCAACATATACTTTCAGGGTGGAGGGAGACAGCCTTCGCTCCAACCCAGCAGGAAGGAAAGCACGACACTGATCGGGCATGATCTGGGGTCTTCTGAGTGAGAAGAGCACCAAAGACGAAGAGGTTCCACTTCAACGCGTAGGCATGTCTTGTCTTAGTGGACGACGCTCTAGCGGAAGTGATGGTAGCCACCACCGCTGGTGGTAGGGTACTCAAACCTGCCTCGTCCCGTCCAGGAGCCACACGTGGAGGTTCCAGAGATCGGGACGAGGGTGCCAAAGGGTGCCCCGTCCCTGAGAAAGGAGGTCCTTCCTCAGAGGAATTGGCCAGGGAGGTTCTGTCGCGAGGAGTACAAGTTCGGAGAACCAGGTTCGGGTGGGCCAGTGCGGCGCAACCAATATGACCTGCTCCTCGTCCTCCCTGATCTTGCACAGGTCTGTGCAAGAAGGCTCACTGGGGGAAACGCATACTTGCGGAGGCCCCGGGGCCAGCTGTGCGCCAGAGCGTCCGTGCCGAGCGTGCCCTCGGTCAGGGAGTAAAACTGGGCGCAGTGGGACGAGTCGTGGGAGGCAAACAGGTCTACCTGTGCGTCCCCGAACTGATCCCAATCAGCTGGACCGCCTGGGGATGGAGTCTCCATTCTCTCGGAAGAGGCTGAAGCCGTGAGAGCTCGTCGGCTGCACAGTTCAGGTCTCCCGGAATATAATGGCTCGAAGCGACCTCAGATGCTTCTGACTCCATATGAGGAGGTGGCGGGCGAGTTGCGACATACGGCGGGAGCGTAGACCACCTTGTCGGTTGATGTACGCTACTGTCGCGGTATTGTCTGATGGGACTAGTACGTGCTGGTTCTTGAGCAGCGCCCGGAAGCGGTGCAGAGCGAGACGTACTGCCAGCAACTCGAGGCAATTGACATGCCATAGGCGGTGGGGACCTGTCCAGGAGCCCACGGCAGCATGTCCATTGCACATGGCGGCCCAGCCCGTGGAGGAGGCATCCGTTGAGACAACAACATGCCTGGAAACTCGTTCTAAGGGCACTCCGCCCCGAGAAAGCTGAGATTCGTCCACGGGGAGAAGGTCTGATGGCAGGTCGGAGTAACTGGTACTCGGAACGTGCCCTGACGCCATGCCCACCTCGGGACTCGATCGCAAAGCCAGTGCTGAAGCGGTCTCATATGAAGCAATCCGAGCGGCGTTGCCGCGGCTGCAGATGCCATATGCCCCAGGAGCCTCTGAAAAAGTTTCAGTGGAACCGCACTCTTGCCCTCAAATTGTCTCAGGCAAGTCGGCAGTGACTGCGCGCGCTCGCTCGTAAGCTGCGCGCACATGGCGACCGAGTCGAATTTCCTACCGAGAAAAGAGATCCTCTGCACGGGGCAAAGTTTGCTCTTCTCCCAGTTGACCCGAAGGCCCAGACGGGCTAGGTGCCGGAGCACTAGGTCCCTGTGTTCGCAACCCTGGTCCGAGAGTGAGCTAGGATTAGCCAGTCATCGGGATAATTCAGGATGCGAACCCCGTGCTGCCGTAGCGGCACAAGGGCTGCCTCGACGACCTTCGTGAAGACGCGAGGAGACAGGGCCAACCCGAATGGGAGAACAGCGTACTGGAATGCCTGCCCCTCGAAAGCAACCCGCAAGAACGGTCTGTTTCGAGAAAAAATGGAGACATGAAGTAGGCGTCCTTCAGGTCAATCGCTGCAAACCAATCCTGTGGCTGCACACATTCGAAAATGCGCTAGGCCATGAGCCTCTTGAACGGAAGCCTGTGAAGGGAACGGTTCAAGACGCGCAGATCCAGGATTGGCCGTAACCCACCGGATTTCCTGGGGACAATGAAGTAGGGGCTGTAGAAGCCGGACCTCATTGCGGCTGGAGGGACAGTCTCGATCGCACCCTTCGCCAGCAGGGTGGCGACCTCCGCTCTCATGACAGGGGCATAGCCACCGACCATAGTGAAGCGGACTCCCCAGAAGCGGGGAGGAGACCGTGCGAACTGAATCGCATAGCCGAGCCTGATGGTTCGCGCAAGCCAGCGGGACAGGGGGGAAGCTCTAACCAGGCTCCCACGGACTGTGCCAGCGGGGTCATGCGAACGACAGACGTCCCCCCGGGGGTGCAGCGAAGCGGAATGACCGGCCCAGACGTGGGTGGCATAGCGGCCCGGTGTGGGGGCACGGTCATTAGCCGCGTCCTGCCAGAGGAGGCCAGGGAAGGACCAGCGTTCCACAGGGGCGTGCTCTGGCAGGGGTCTGGCGACAGAGGGGGACGAGAGTGGCGAGGCCCGTGTGCGTGCGCACTGTCATCCGAGAACTCTGTGACAGAGGAGGGCGAGAGTGGCGGGACCCGAGGGTGGCGCGCACTGTCGTCCGAGAACTCTGTGTGCTCAGAGATGGGAGAGACAGTTCTTTGGAAAAAGAGGTTTTCCCCCGGCCCTCCACCGGGGGAAGGAGTGGCCCTGCAACCACCTCCTAGAAAGAACTGCAACCCATCTCTGAGCTGCCCGTAACGGGAGCACCGCATTGCTGCGGGGCTGGTACGGGCTGGGGCGCCTTCCTGCGACTACCTCCACGGCACGGCCTGGGTGAAGGGTGCTGCTAGGGCCGGCAGGGAGTGTCGCAGGAGGGCGCCCTCGGCGGCGAGCGGAATGAGGCAGCTGAGCCGGCGGCTGAGCAGCTGGCCGCGGGATCAGAGCCTCAGTCCGCTCTGGGCAGCCGAGAACTCTGGGCAGAGTCCTCGACTGCGCCGCCGAGGAGGCCAGTCTGGGATATGGGGAGTTGAGGAAGCGGCTTCGCTCAGCCTCGCCCATATCAACCAGACTAAGCCAGTTTTTGTCTCTGGACCACATATGTGGACATCACCTGACCCAGGGAGCGTGTGGTCACCTTCGTCGCCCGTAGAGCGAGGTCGGTGGCGGCACGCAGCTCTTGCAAGAGCCCTGGACCAGCCCTACCCTCGTGCATTAGCAATGAGCACCCCTGGCCTGGTAGACCTGAAGGATGGGCATAGCATGCAGTGAGGTGGCAGCCAGCCCCGCAGCTCTATAGATCTCTGCCACCGGAGTAGACAAAAACCTACATGCTTTGGGGTGGGTGGGTGCTTAGGGCCGCCACGCCAGTGGAGGCGCTGTGGGGACACAGTTGTGTTGCCACAGAACACTCCATAGGGGGAACCCCAGTGTACCCACTGGCCGCGACCTCATCGAGGGGAAGGCGGAAGGCGGAAGAGGCCGCTGAGTAATCTCATGACCTCTTCATGCACGTCCAGGAAGAAAGGAATTGGGGGCGGGCCGACGTGTGCCGGTGCGTCCCCAAAAACCGATCATCAGCTTTAAGCACTTGGGACATGGCGGAGGGTTCCACACAAGCCCAAATGCTCGCGACTGTCCGGGGAAGCATGGCAGAGTTCTGGTTCAGACTCGGGCAATGCTGGCACACCCGGAGGAGGCAGCACAGCCGAGTCTTCTCCAGCGTACTCACGCCCACCTTGTGATGCGGCGATAGACAAGATTTCATCTGCCGGGGCATCGAATGAAATGCTGGACCAGCCCGCGACCTCTGGCCGGGACTGGTCAGCGATCTCATCCGGATACCACACGGGTTGCAATGTGAAGAGGAGTGTGTGGACCGAGGATAGATCGTCGGGTTGGTTCCACACAGCAGCCTCTGATCACCCTGGCCACCAGCCGAAGTATTCCCTCTTGCGGAGAGAATAGATCGGGGTGTGGATGAGGGGACTCTCTCTCGAGGAGGTCATCGAGTCTCGATCGTTACATTGCGATGGTCATGTCCCCGCAATGAGAACATGACGCATCCACGAACGCTGTCTGTGCGTTTGCCCAAACACATCAGACAGCGTCCGTGCCCATCAGCTGATTTAATCTGTGTATCGCACCCAGAAACACACGGGCGAACCGTCTTTAAAAAGACGCGCCGCGTGCAGCTCTTTTAGAGAGATAAAACTCAAACAGCAGTGTTGAAGCGCCCAGGGAGAGACACACGACTGGCAGACCACTGCGCAGATCGGCAGGCAATATGAAGCTCGCTGGAATTCGCCGTCACACCAACACTTCTGAAGAGTAGCTCGTCTCGAAGAGTGAAGAGAGATGATCTCAGAATGGCTTGTGGAGTGAAGAATGCTCTTGGCTCCGAAAGCGAAAACATATCTGCATGTTGCCAGCTCACTTCCTTTATACCCACAAGGTGGGGCGGAGTTATGCTATGCAAATTCAGCAGACCCATGGCATTTGCTTGCCATTGGCTCGTTTTATTACTGTTCGAAGATGATAGGCTTCTAAGCGAACCCCATTCGTCGTCATTCGACTTAACTCGAAGTGACAACGAAAGGGAACATATGTTACTTCAAATGTTTACAATCGATATGACGTTATGAAATTAGATTGGAATAAAATCATGGTGTGTTTTGCTTTTCAAACGCACGTCGCGCGACTGACTCAAACTCTCACAGCACGTGCAGGGAACATTTACTGAAGCATCGAGCAACAGTTCAATGGCAATGTGAAGTTTATGCAACAATAACACCAACTAATATCATTCATTCTTGTCTTCAAAATTGCGTTCTTCTTTTTCTGATGTAAATCCAATAATCTCAATTGTCTTCCAAACTCGACGACAGCAGAGGACTGATAAAGTTTGGCGGCGTTGTTTTTGAGGTAATGGGCGCGTTCGCGCGACGCATGGACGATTTGCATCTCTATATGTTTTGCGCGTGAGGGTGTGGTCACATTAAATCTAATGAGCAAGGGTTAGAGAAACTGGATATTGTTGGTTTTATACAAATTACTTAAACAGAGAATATTTGTTTTCGTTTTGAATCAGATCATTTAAAACTACACACTTAAATGTATATAAATATATAGAGCTAATAAATGTGTGACAATTATTCGCTGAGTTTTGTTTATGTTTACAGACGTGCTCAAGAAAAAAAAGTTCACGAGACGGAGAGGAAGAAAGCACACCCTGTTTAATTTCTTTATTTTACAAAAGGACAACGTTTTGTTTTGATTGTAAGTGGACACATACATCTCACAGATTCTTTTTTTCATATTTATTAAGTCTGTATGACCATAACTGACGGAGTATTTTAAGTCTATTCAGCTGCTATGTGAAAAAAATTGCGCAAATCACGCCGCCGTGATTGCCGACCCCAGAGGGTTAATCAGGAAAAGCTAAACAGATATTGAGCAAGTGAGTAGTTGAGGCTATCTCACTTGCTTATGTAGCGGGCCCACTCTACTAGGAGTATGGCTGCCTCTAAGGCTTTAATTTCAGGAGTTTCTTTCCACAACATCTGTAATGCGGCAGGCTGGTCCTCACCGCATACATTTGTTTGATTTTATGACGTGGATCTTGGCTCTACTCCAGGGTCTAGGGTGCTTTCTTCTTAGTGTGCGCATTGACTTCACACAGAACATGCATTTGTCATATGGCGTCGTGGGTATATGGTTCCCAATGCGTCTCGACACAGCTCGAGTTCCCTTGAAAAATTATGTATGTAACCCTGGTTCCCTGAGAGGGAACGAGGCGCTGCGTTGCCTTGCCATACGCCCTGCATGCCTGTGATCGACTTGCTTCAGGCTTTTCAGAAGCTAGCGCGGTCTGATCTCAAGGGTGCTTTATAGCTTCCTGCCTACGTCTCGTCTTTCCATTGGACTGATTATACACTTGCTTCACGACGCAATCACGCAGGGCGTTCCCAATGCGTCTCGATGCAGCATCTCGTTCCCTCTCAGGGAACCAGGGTTACATACGTAACCTGAGACGGTTTCATTAGTGTCACTTTAATTTTACATATGTATATACATTTTTATATTGTTTGTTTTACCTATTCTCTTGTAGAGCACTTTGTGATTTTATCTGTGAAAAGTGCTTTATAAATAAACTTTATTTACTTACTTACTGTGAAATCCCAATCATTTTTGGAGTGCATATTGTGTGTGTGTGTGTGTGTGTGAGTGAGAGTTTAAAAGTAAAAATAAAAATTATATTTTTGTAGTGGACCACTGTCTCTGGCTGATCCATCAACGAACTTGAGTGCCTTGTTAGAACAAAATAGCTATTTCTTTGGGTGTAAATCCCATCGTGGCGGGGTCTTCTAACTGCCTGGGCCTAAGCCCTGTTATGTGTATTCCACCTGCCACATGCTACATGTTACATGAAGTGCAAGTGACAATAAGAGGAGGAGAAGACATGACTAACGGTGACCGCGAACATTTTATTTACTGCAGCCGCAGCCATCGTTACCAAGCGCAAACCATTAACAGTGAATGAAACGAAGTGAACGTACAGGCCATAGTGTGACATGCGTAAACCAATGGTGTAAACATAATAATAGATGACACCACAGTATTTATTTAAAAGAAATAACATAGCCTATGTTTGTATGTAGGCCTACCCTTACAGAAAAGACACATGAATTTCACATGTGATCACATGTTTTCCACATGTGATCACATGTTTTCCACATGTGATCACATGGGAACAACGTCACCACATGTGAACACAGTTTTCACCACATGTGATCACATGTTTTCCACATGTGATCACATGTGAACAAGGTCACCACATGTGAACACAGTTTTCACCACATGTGATCACATGTTTTTCACATGTGAACAAAGTCACCACATGTGAACACAGTTTCACCACATGTGACCGTCACCACATGTGAACAAAGTTTTCACCACATGTGATCACATGTTTTCACCACATGTGAACATCACCACATGTGAACAAAGTTTTCACCACATGTGAACGTCACCACATGTGAACAAAGTTTTCACCACATGTGAACGTCACCACATGTGAACAAAGTTTCAGGACGTGAACATAATGGAGCAGTGGCACATGTGGAAAACACATTTTCAGCTTTATTGTAATGTGAAGTTACTGACTCAGATCTTTTGAATCTCGTTCATAATTAAAAGGTTACAAGTTAATAGCCAAATTCCCCAACAACACATTAAAATGTTATATGTAATGGCCCAAACACATCAACTTACGCAATGTTGATGTTTCATTCATCCCCATAAGCTGAGCTACATATGCAGTCTGTAGTACTGACAAAGCACAAAATCTTTTAAAAATTGATTATTGGTATGAATGTATGAGTCTGTATAAAAGCAATACACACCACATGTGGTAGGCTTTTTAAAATCTTTATTTTAACAGAATAAGCTATTGACCAAAGTAAAAATACTGACCAGATGGAGATTCTTCTTAGTTATATAATATGTATTGAAGAACTATTCAGGATTGCAACACTACAGGAGAATCACATTGAGATATTACTATCTCTTCTCCCAGAGAAACCTGGTCAAGACGGCAGTACATAAAGTTTCACACAAAAGGATCACAAAATGACAATACCACAATATACATATTTAAGAACTAAATATAGTAGCAAATCAAGAAAACCAATTACAAGTTTCCTTTAGAACATTGTGCAAGATAAATTTTAAAGTGCTCAGAGTTGGAAGTGCATCTTAGTATATTTTACAATTCATTCCAAAATCAAGGAGCTTTTAAAGAAAAAGCACATTTACCAGATTCTGACAATACCCTTGGCACTTTTAGCCGGATATGAGAACCGGATCTAGTGCGATAACTATTTGTGTAATAAATTAGAAGATTTAATATATAAGAGGGTAATTAGCTTTTGCAATAAATAAGTACATATGTAGCTTTCTCCTTTGATGTAAAGATAACCAAGCTAATTAATCATATGAAATGCAATGCGTCCGTGACAGAAACAAACAAATCCTTTAGGTGATAAAAGATCACCGTAATCGATTATAGATAAAAATGCACTCTCTACTATTTTATTTCGGGCCTCATATGGAAAACACTTTTTTAAACGATAAAAGAAACCTAATTTTGGCCTAAGCCTCTTCAACACATTATCAATATGCATGTCAAATGCTAATCTTTCACCCGTCCATATACTGGTATAAGTATTTATTAGAACTAACTCTATTAGACAGAAGACTCTGTTAGACTCTTGTTACACTGTATAATATATAAAAGTAAATAAAAAAAAAACTATATATATATATATATGTATATATATATATATATATATGTGTGTGTGTAAACAGCAATCAACATGGGGCGATGTTACATACAGTCGTGCTCAGAATTGATGGCACCCCTGGTGAATATCATAGACAGTAGCCTATATAAGATGGACACAGCGACCCCATAGATTTCAACCTCTTATATACTGTCGATTTCAACGGAGAAAAGTGAAGCCCATTTGAACTGAAGCACTCACTTCCTGATCGCCAGGCGTACTGCGCAGACTCAAACTGAGCTTGGTGACGTGAGCAACGTGTCTGACAGTCTGACTGGAACACGGAGCGGTTAGAGTAAAGCCACCTAAATGCGGCTGGAAAGCTTTTCCGGCCCAAATTCTCGTAGTAAACGGTAAGTGAATCTATTAATATTTAATTTTTATGGTCGCTATAATTGTTATGGTCAATGATGCCCAGCTCATTGTTACTTATAGCTTCAGACATCGATTTTGTAGATTCATTATAGCCTACATTGTATATATATAACGTTATATACATTATCCCGCTTATTACATGGCTACCTACTAAATAAATCAATAATTTGACACAAAATATTCATTTAAAAAGGAGTTTGTTGATTTAAAAACGATTTTGCTTCCGCTAAAGAAAATAACGTTAGTCTCTAACCGTCTCTACGGTTAGAATCCTGCGTCCGTGGCAACGCTCTGTTTTTCATGGCAACGGTCTGTTATCAAGAAATAACAGACCGCAATCTACATTAAAATTCAACCTAGCCATGTAATAAGAAATACTTAACATTACGTGCTTTTTATTCGTTATTTTCCTCACGGTTTTTAATATGTTCAATATTCTGCTCCACACGTTTGCTTTGTTTGAATATAGATAGCCTTGGGGAAATAAAAAAGGCTGAGCGTCAGTGAATAGAGACGCACAAAATGGCGACTCCATCAAAACCAAAGGTATGTTACACTATCATTGAGAGATATGGCCTCTAAGTTATACTAGTTAATTCTAAAATGTAATGACCTTAATTCGCAATTTCTCTAATTTCGCCTCCTTTCTATTACCTTTGTCTTAAGTAAGTTGTAACGTTAATTCTCTTATGTCTTTTCCCCTTTGCAACACACTTGCTGTTTTGTCAGACTACAATTGACATTGAGGAAGATTGGCCTAATGTTACTCACTCCGATGAGGAAGATGAGGCTCCTCAACATCAGGTGCAGATATGTTGTCCAAACACGTTCATCTAGTCTCTTTCTGTTCAACGGCCTTTTATTTTAATTTAGTTAAATATAATTAACTGATGATTTGTTGTATGTCATATGCAGTGGCGACTCGTAGGTTTTAAAATAGAGGAGGCACACTAAATTAAAGCAATAAGCCCTGCGAAGCCGTGTTTTACAGGAGTTACTCCATAAAAATCTTTATTTTAATATTTATTTTATTCATAATATTCAAATATTCGGGTCCAGCCCTACTCTTGACCCCTGACTTTATATAGCGCCTTTAACAGTTGCATCTCAAAGCACTTTACATGAAAATAAATAAAAGATACAGTGCAGGCCATAAAAACAGTATATATAAAAAGCCAAAAAACAAAGTAATCACATGAATCACATAAAAGCTGCCCTAAAAAGTACGTTTTAAGGGACGATTTAAAAACACTAAGGGATTCTGCATTCCTAATCTCAGAGGGCAAGGAATTCCACAATTTAGGAGCCAACGAGGAGAAAGCCCGATTACCCATGGTTTTTAGCCATGTTGTTTGGACAGTTAAAAGACCAGTGTTGCCAGTATTTTACTGTAAAAAATAACTTGGGTGTGACAAGCAGTGCGGGGCCGAGAGCCGGCGGCGCAAGGCCGGTGGCATTATTTTCACATCAAAATCTTGAGTAGGCTGTTCCTCCCTTACCTCGACGAGACTGGGCATATGTTTATCATTGAAGTTTGTACACACTTGAGCTTCAAACTATTTTGGATGGTAGTGTTATCATTCATAATTACTGCTGACTCTTTACACTCCATACACTGTTTTTCAGACAGAGGATGACTCAAACGGGACTCCAGAGCATGACTCAAACGGGACTCCAGAGCATGACTCAATCTGGACTCCAAAACGGCCAAAGATAAATGTAAACAAATCTGATTTGTTTACACTTACGGTATTTATGTGGTAAAAGTGTCTTTTTCATACATATGTCACCAAATAGGCAGTAAAAGGTGAAAGATAACAAAACCCAATTCATTAGTTGTCTCTACCTGAGCAACAGATAACAGAGATATTTTTTAACAATTACAAGATTCTAGAAAGTTGTCCAGCACTACTTGAAGTTTTTTCATTTAAGACTTTCTCTATTTTCTTTCTCTTGTACACTTTTCCTCTTTCTACACTGATAGAGAGACTACAAAAATGACGTAAAGGAGCTTGAGGAGAGGGTAAAACCAAGGATAAGGAGATAAGGCGTTTGCGAAGATTAAACTTTCAAATGCAAGAGGGTAAGGGGAGCCATTGCAGTAACTTTTAACCAATTTCGATTTTACAGTTCCACCAGTACTGTATTTTGCAACAAAAAAATCCTTTACTCCTAGTGAGTTTTGTGATCAGAATTACTGATTTTGTGGTGGTAATTTCAAGAAATGTGCACCCAAAAATTCACCCTCAAGTTGTTACAAACCTGTTTAATTTTTTTCCGTCTGTTAAACACAAGAGGTTTGGAACAGCTTGAGGGTGAGTAAGTGATGACAACATTTTGATTTTTGGGTGATTATTTTAATTTGATCATTCATACATGTATCGTATTGTATGTTTCACATGTGATCTCATGTATGTAACTCACAATGGCTGCATTTACACTGCAAGTCTTAATGCACAGATCGGATCTTTTGACCATATCTGATGTTTTATTTATTTTTGTCCTGCCTATTACATTCTCTTTAGACACGACTGTATCATACATCCGTGTTTACATTAATCGTGAAAAACAGGAGGGACTGATTATAATATTGTAATAATACTACAACTAATAAGTCTCAACTCGATTGCTGTGTGTGTTAACTGTGTGTGTTAACTGTTCGTTCCTTTGATTTGAATGTAGGACTTGCTGACAAAATTACAAAAGCTGTCAAAGATGCCATTCAGGCAGTTCAGTCTGCCCCCAGCCACCCAGTTGATATCGATAATTATCACGATAAATGGCAAATCTTCATTACTGTCAAGTTTAAAAGGTACATTTTTGATGCCAAGTGAAAGTTGTAGAAAACACAAAGTTAATTGTGATTTTATCATTAGAAAATAACAAACACAATGTTGACAAGTCTGTGAATGTATTCTATTTTATTTTTGCTTTGCAGAACAAGTCTGTGACTAACTTGATGAACCCAGTTGCTTTAGATCGTGCTCTAAGATGTGAGGGTTACAAAAAGCTGACCAGATCCCTTATGGACTCCATCTTCTCTTTTTGCTCTGTCACCGGGAAAAAGGGAGTTGTCGGTGAAAAAAGAAAGAGCTTTGACCTACAAAAGGTGCAGCTAGTAATTGGTAAGCATGTCTGAATATTTATTTTGCGTTGAACAAAATATTATTGTATCAGCTCTTTAAAGGGTTCATTAATTTGTCATGAAACCCTAAAAAACATTTTTTTGAGAGGTTAAAACAGATATGTACACATCATTGAAAACAACAATAGAACCGTGATCTGTAACTTGTTTTCAAATTTTAATGTAATTGATCTAATTTCTTACAGACCATGTCAAAAAGAAGCACCAAGGCATCAGAGACACTGAGATCAAGGTCTGCATGGCACAGAAACTGAAAGATCTGAGACGACGAGCAGAAAGGTATCTTCAGATAATCCAAGTGTGATCCCCATGTGGTCTGATCTAGGGCTGCAACTAACGATTATTTTCATAATCGATTAATCTGTCGATTATTTTTTTGATTAATCGGATAGAAATAAAATAAAAAAAACATTAATTTCCGACCCTTTATTCAAAAACAGAACTGACAGTGCAAATTCACAGTGCAAAAAAATCTTCAGAAAGTGCACAAACAGGTTGCTCCTTAACCATCCCTGAGCTTTTAAAGTAATATTTTTTTTTTTAAATTGACTAACACAAACAACATAATAGGGCTGGGTAAAAATATCGATTCATCAATGCATTGCAATTATTTGTTTCTTAATTCAATATCGATTCATCAAATCCTATGAATCGATTCAGTCCACCGGCCAGTGGCGGCGCTGTGGGCAACACTCTAGTGAGAGCGTTCAGCGTAGTACAAGACGCGCTTTACCAAAACAGCAACATGGCGAATAGCAGCTGCACTCCGTTCAAGCCTGCACCACCAACCAGGGTCCGAAATGAAAATGTTTTTAATAAAATGTTTGTCCCGCCATAGTCTTATCTGATCGGTGACAGGGCGCATGTTTAACTGAAGAACGGGCAGAGAGAGAGAGCGAGTCCCGGTCGCGCGCGCGCTCTCTCTCAGTGGAGCCAGGCGAAAGTATAAAGGCTTCACCGTCTCCTAAGCGCTGTCTTGCTCTCTCTCCCTGGCATATATTAATCAAAATAAATCGACACGATGGTAAAAGGTCGGAAGACCATAGTTCCTTGTGGAGCATTCGGATATATTGTTTTCCTGAATTACCGCTGGGTGTGAATTGTGCTAAAACACCTTCTTCTATGAAAAGCGTTCCGCACATTCAGCTGACATAAACCACACTTTAAATAAACGAAAAAACTATCCAGTGATTAAATGTTTTCTGTTCTATGTCCTAGCTGCCGGGATAATCAGATTGTTCAGAGCTACAAAAATAACATGACGCAAAAATCGCACCGTGTACGCCCGCCTTAATGTTTTTCCTCCTGTAGCTAGACTAGTGTTTTTGTATGTAGTTTTTAAAGACTTTAAAGATTTTGTTAAGCTTTTGGTTTACCTCAAAATAATTGTGTAAATACAGTAAAATAATAGGCCTGCTGATGCTGACATTGAGAGCTCCATGCTTTCCTATGGCTCTGTAACATTAGGTTAATGTTTGTCTTCAGATACTGTTTAAATTAATATATAGATTTTTTTTTTATATACATTTCAAATTTTGCTCTGGACAATTGTTTATGTTTGTATTGTGCTTCTGTTTACATTTCTTTTATAACTTGAATGTATAGGAAGAAAGAAATATACTTTCTGCTACTTACAGTTACATGCACTTTAAAAGTGTTAATAAAGCACCTGTTTGTTACAGTTGTGTTTTGTATTCAACACATGTACAATATTGTACAGTTTGTTCTGCTAAATAAACCATGACAGGAAACATGCTGGGGTCAATTTGTTCTTAAACATTGGTAATAATGCACACATTATTTAAAAATATATTCAGGTACTTAATTACTTGTGTATTTACTTATTATTGAATCGATATCGAAGCTAATAAATCAATATCGAATCGAATCGAAATCGAATCGAATCGAAGCCTCAAGAATCGAAATCGAATCGAATTGTGAGATTCCTAACAATACCCAGCCCTACAACATAAACATGTATGCTTTACATCTGCCAAATATATAGGATTTTTTTTTTTAAAGTGCACAAAAAGATGTATATTTTTGTTTAAGGGACCTGAGCTGTCAGAACAATAAATACATTTTAAAAAATAAAGAAAAATACAAAGCAGAAAACTTAACAGGATTTGTTTAAACGTCAGAACTTGTTCTCTACACTACACTCACAGACGCACAAACTCACACACTCACAGACGCACGCACACACTCACAGACGCACACACTCACAAAAAAATACAATGGATTGACCACCTCGTATGGTGTGTATTTTGCAGCTCATCCTTTCCGAGCATTTAGTGAAGTTTCTCTGAGTCATTTAGAGTAAAGAATGAAAAATCCAGTGCTGCAAATTGTGGAAAAAATATTCCCCTTGTAATGGTACTTGGGACAGACAAGAAAGTGTTTGCATCTTCTGTCTATCTGATTCAAATCAGTCTGCTAATTTAGTGGTAGGATTTTTTATATATATATATATATATTCATTCAATATATATATATATATATTGTTGTCCATTTATCAAACTTCCATGTCTCTTATATAGTAATTATATATTACTATGTACCAATTTACAAATGCTCGGACACACTCTGTCTCTCTTGCGCGCAGACACTAGGTCTCTCTGCACGCACTGTCGCTCGCGCGCAAACACACTCGCGCGCAGACACTCTATCGCTCGCTCTCGGACGCACTCGGTCTCTCTCGCGCGCAAACACACTCGGTCACTGCGCGCACTATCGCTCGCGCGCAAACACACTCTTTCTCTCTCGCGCAGTGTGTGGCTCGCTCGGGGAGTTCGCTTCGCTTTTGTCCAGTTCGGCGAGGCGCCGCTCCGCACTCAACTAATTTTTTTTATATACTCATATCTCCACGTCACGTGAGCAGACCAACTAGTCGATAATGACATTCGTTGACAACGATTTTCATAATCGATTATTATCGATTTTAGCGATTAGTTGTTGCAGCCCTAGTCTGATCCACCTCAACTCATTCGAGATGTATTTGTCAATCATTTTCCAGACGAACACATTTTCAGTTATTTTAGTAAATGTCTTAGATCTTTCAGTGGTTATAATATCAAGTTATGGGGTCCACCTCCTTCAAGTCCCAAAAATGTGCATGCATCACAAAAGTAATCCATCCGGCTCCAGGGGGATAAACGAAGGCCTTCTGAAGGTAATCCGTGCGGTTTTACTTTTGTGAAGGATGCATGCACATTTTTGGGACTTGAAGGAGTTGGACCCCATAACTTGACATTATAACCACTGAGAGATCTAAGACATTAGAAAGAAAAGAAAGAAAATGTTACTTTATCAGTCAAATTTTACTCTATCAGGATAGACTTGTGTTTGCACTGCCCTAATCTTTGATTGTTTTTCTATCCCAAAACAGGATGCCTGCTGAAGGACACACAGAGGACTGAGACAATACACACATGCCCTTTTATGATTATATTTACTTTGGTTTTGCTTTGTTTGTTTCAAAAATTTAATTTGTATTGCATATTTTACAATGAAATAAAAAGCTCAATTTGAATTATTTGTTTTAATGTTGGGAAACATGGCTATAGGTCCTACAGAAGAACATGGTAGGCCTACTGTTTTCTGTGGTATATTGCTTAAAGGACAAGTTCGGTATTTTACACTTAAAGCCCTGTTTACAGATCGTATCTGATGAAATAGAACGGTTAAGATTAAACTTTGGACACATGCTGCTGTCGCGAGAATTTTAGTTTTATTTCGCTTTCCTCCCCCACCCCCACAATGGCAGTCTATGTGCACTGGAAGATTCCTTCCTAAAAACACATTAAACTTTCGTTTACAAAGACGTGAAACTCACCGAGTGGTCAGGGGTGTTCACTGATACGGTCCCAAAAAAAATCGCTGAAAAAGATGCTTTCCAACAGGTTTTATCGTAGTTTTTGTCCAACTCCATTGACTAGTATTGAATGTGCTGTGTGAAGTACGGTATTACTCCGCCGCTGGAGTGTCTATTATTCAAGCTCTCAACGGAAGAATCACGGGTGTGACACGTTTGGCAAAATAGGTCCACAAAAGCGAATTAAACCTAAAATTCTCGCGACAGCAGCATGTGTCCAAATTTTAATCTTAACCGTTCTATTTCATCAGATACGATCTGTAAACAGGGCTTTAAGTGTAAAATACCGAACTTGTCCTTTAAAGATTTTTACATGGGTTTCACATGAAGTTAAAGGTTTACATGGGGTGTAGGTTTAACATAGATTGTTTATGGGTTTCAAATGTTATTCCAATGTGATCTCATGGGTTTCACATAGGAATTGTGCGTTTCACATGTGATCTCATGGGTTTCACATGTGATCTCATGGGTTTCACATGTGATCTCATGGGTTTCACATGTGATATCATGGGTTTCACATGGGAATTGTGCGTTTCACATGTGATATCATGGGTTTCACATGTGATATCATGGGTTTCACATGGGAATTGTGCGTTTCACATGTGATATCATGGGTTTCACATGTGATATCATGGGTTTCACATGGGAATTGTGCGTTTCACATGTGATCTCATGGGTTTCACATGTGATCTCATGGGTTTCACATGGGAATTGTGCGTTTCACATGTGATCTCATGGGTTTCACATGTGATCTCATGGGTTTCACATGTGATATCATGGGTTTCACATGTGATATCATGGGTTTCACATGTGATATCATGGGTTTCACATGGGAATTGTACGTTTCACATGTGATCTCAGGGGTTTCACATGTGATATCATGGGTTTCACATGGGAATTGTGCGTTTCACATGTGATCTCATGGGTTTCACATGGGAATTGTGCGTTTCACATGTGATCTCATGGGTTTCACATGTGATATCATGGGTTTCACATGGGAATTGTGCGTTTCACATGTGATCTCATGGGTTTCACATGTGATCTCATGGGTTTCACATGTGATATCATGGGTTTCACATGTGATATCATGGGTTTCACATGTGATATCATGGGTTTCACATGGGAATTGTACGTTTCACATGTGATCTCAGGGGTTTCACATGTGATATCATGGGTTTCACATGGGAATTGTACGTTTCACATGTGATCTCATGGGTTTCACATGGGAATTGTACGTTTCACATGTGATCTCATGGGTTTCACATGTAATATCATGGGTTTCACATGGGAATTGTACGTTTCACATGTGATCTCATGGGTTTCACATGTGATCTCATGGGTTTCACATGGGAATTGTACGTTTCACATGTGATCTCATGGGTTTCACATGTGATATCATGGGTTTCACATGGGAATTGTGCGTTTCACATGTGATCTCATGGGTTTCACATGTGATCTCATGGGTTTCACATGTGATATCATGGGTTTCACATGTGATATCATGGGTTTCACATGTGATATCATGGGTTTCACATGGGAATTGTACGTTTCACATGTGATCTCAGGGGTTTCACATGTGATATCATGGGTTTCACATGGGAATTGTACGTTTCACATGTGATCTCATGGGTTTCACATGGGAATTGTACGTTTCACATGTGATCTCATGGGTTTCACATGTAATATCATGGGTTTCACATGGGAATTGTACGTTTCACATGTGATCTCATGGGTTTCACATGTGATATCATGGGTTTCACATGGGAATTGTACGTTTCACATGTGATCTCATGGGTTTCACATGTGATCTCATGGGTTTCACATGGGAATTGTACGTTTCACATGTGATCTCATGGGTTTCACATGTGATATCATGGGTTTCACATGGGAATTGTACGTTTCACATGTGATCTCATGGGTTTCATGGGTTTCACATGTGATAGCATGGGTTTCACATGGGAATTGTACGTTTCACATGTGATCTCATGGGTTTCACATGTGATTTCATGGGTTTCACATGTGATAGCATGGGTTTCACATGGGAATTGTACGTTTCACATGTGATTATAGGTTTCACATGGGAATTTTACATGGGCTTCACATGTGATCACATGGGCTTCACATGTGATCACATGTGATCACATGGGCTTCACATGTGTAAATGTTCCAAAAGCACACATTTCCCACGTAATCCACATGTGATCCACATATTTCACATGTGCTTTTAACATGCTTTTACATGTGAAATTTTTACATTGTTTTTGCACATGTGAAATTCATGTGGTTTTTCTGTAAGGGTAGGCAATTTATATTAACAATACTTACTAAAATATAAGTAATATTATTTTATTGCATTTGTATTAGTTGTTTGAAGAGTCGGTCAGTCTTAAAGCAAGTTTACAACCGACAAATCGGTCGGACAATTGGGCAGTAAATAATTGGGTCGGTCCTAAATTGACAGGGTCGGTCGGGTTACGGCAAAAAATAACATTTTTAAGGATGTCCTTGTGTTGTACAGTAAAATTAATTTTCTCCCTTTCCTCATTTTTATTGTATGGAGTATTCTAGTGCCAGGATCATTACACAATAGCAGGTAAATTGGGAACGGTCTCTGCTCCGGCACAGTTGTCGGCAGACATAAGGAACTGAGTCACATGAGATGATGAAAGTGCATGGGGAATTTGGTGGCAACTTCCTGGTGATAGGGATTGGTTTGGGTCAGAGCTGAAAGGACAGCAGCATATGCTGTGTGGAGGGAATAATTAAATGTGGCATACACCCGGGAGTGAAGATGTGGTTGCTTATTCTCAATGTCCTTCAGACATACTTCAGCCCCATTAATGGGCCTTCTGGGTAGGCTGCTGAAGGTCAAATGCTGCACTGTCAATATGAAGGGTGCTTAAGCGCTCTGAGATCAGGAATATACCAAGTGTAGGGATACGTTTTAAAGACACTGGCTAAATAAGGAAAGTTCCTTGCCCTCTCGACTGCAAGAGAATATCTGACTTTTATGACTATGCCATCTATATTATTTATATACATTACTCTTCCATTAGCAGATATTTTTTAATTCCAAAAATGCATTGCACTAGGAGTAAGCTTTGGAAAAGTCTCTATAGCTTGATGTTGCCTCTATAAGACATTTTCAATAATCTGATGCATATACAGTATAGGAAAAAAATAGTTAATCATGAAAAGATGTCTTTAAATAAATACATATAAAAAGCTTTTCCTTGGTCACACTACATTACATCCTTGCAATCATTTAAATTATTCCTTGCATGGGGCACTATGATGAGGACACACATACAAAAGTGCCCTCAAAGCATTTTGACGGCATTTTTAAAGATTTTTCAATTTGACAAGTTCTACCAGAAAGACTCGGGATAATTATTTCAACAATTGTACATTTATTGACAGCTCCGCAAGCTGATAATATACAAAGTCATTTGGCGTAGGCCCCGTCCGTAGTGCATAATCCGAGGGTATCGGATCTGCAATTCCTGCCTGAAGATGAAGGCAGGGGTGCAGTCGACCCAACAATATGAAACGCAAGTATCTAACGCGAAACACAAGTAACTTTGTGGGCGGATATCGGGCGCTGTTGCTATTATGCCGTCGGGATAAATTACTCTTGCGCCCGACGCAAATCTAAAATGGGTTGGTCTGAAGTAGCTTCATTATGCATAGGTGTGGTTTGGGCGTAACATGCAATAAACCAATCAGAGGTGTCATCTCACATTCCCTTTAAAGTCGACATGAAATCAAAATTGACCCTATTTACTTTATCACATATTACTAGTGGTGAAAAATTAATCCGTGCAAGTTAATACACAGAAAAAAAAATGTTTGCCGTGTTAATCTTTATTCAAAATTACTTCATGTCTGGAATGGCGTTCCTTTTCTGATGATGTCAGTTTGACGGCTTGGGTTGAAAATGCTTAACCACTCCCCCTAAACCACTAGTCTGCAATGAGCAGAGATGGAGAGGAGGAGTGCTAAAGTAAAACCCTGCCCTAAAACCCTATTCCGCTTCACTTGGAAATACGTCACAACACTGAACAAAAGTCGTTTGCAACTTTCGGTTCACGCGGACAAGGCTGCACTAAGGTCCAAAAGAACCAGAACATCATCCGAATCAATAATCAGTAACAGATCATTCAACACTTTCAAAAGAGCTAATTCTGAACAGTACTGTGCTCTAAAATCAGACTGAAACCTGTCTCATTTTTTTCTACTAAAACCTTCTTCAGTACCTTAAAAAGAAAAGAGTCAAGAGTCAAGAGGATGGAACACAGCCATTAATAAGACAACTTGTCAGATCTGCTTCTGTGTCTTGTGCTCTCTGGGACTTTTATGTTGTAGTTTCTTTGTGTCTAGTTTCTGTATTATTTCCTGTGTCCTGTTTCCTGTGGCCAGGTTGTAGTTTTGTAGTCTTTTACATTTTCATTAGTCTGCTCCAGGTGTCTCCAGTTCCCCGTGGTTTCTTTGTTTTTCTCCGTTTTATTTGTTACGTATGTTATGATTGTTTATTTTCATTAAAATCTCCCTGCATTTGGATCCTTCATCTCTGCCTGCTGTCTTTGATTCCCCAGTCCCGTGACACAGCTAACTGTATACACGAACCAATAGTGTCCAGCACTTCCAATATACGAGATTGAGGAAGAGGGTCTGGTTTGTATGGTTTGCAAAAATATGAACTGCTGCGTCTGTGTAGATGAGAGAAGCTCAGAAGTGTATGCGCGTTGTGCACACGCTACATTATGGCCAAGCATGCGCCCTTAAAATAGCATCTGAATAACGCGCTACTGACTTTAGACTAGGTTTTTCCTGGTCTGTGGTGGAATTGTTTTCTCAAACTCCAAAATAGCAGCAGGGAAAGTTTGCGCCGGAACACGCCGGGAGCGCAAGTTCATTCCCTAATTTACCGACGTGCATCTGTGGAGGGAAAAGTCTGCTGTGCGTCAGGTGCAAAATAGGAATGATACATGCGTCGGTGTTCAAAGTCAATTGCACTGGGTGCAAGATAGGGCCCTGAGTGTCATTAATCACTGTGCCAGTGGTTAAAGCCTTATAAAACTATCAATCTTTATTGCAGATTGCACTGTCCACACTTGTACTAATATAGTTAGCTTGTTTAAAAAATGTTTGAGTAAGGATGATTGGGTTGTGTTAAGTTTCATTGTATTTTGGTTTCATTTTCATTGTTTTCCATGTTCCTGTTTTGCCAGAGTTCCTTTTCTTGTTCCTGTTCCCTGTCTCTTTTGAGTACCATCCTCATATGTAAGCCCTCTGTTTCTTCTGTTCAGTGTTCAACATTAAAGTTATGTTTGCAATGTTAGTTCTCTGTGATTAATATTGAGTTTCTTGTTCACTCTGCATCACGCATATCTTGTTGGTTGGATTTAGTAGATGCTCTACTGTTACAGTTGCGACCACAATTATAACATTGAAATGGATAGTTCACCCAAAAACTGTTTAGAATGACATGGAGGTGAGTAAATGAGACAATTTTAATTTTGGTTGAACTATCTCTTTAAAGTAATAAATAATCCTCTACTCTAAATAAGCCACAACTTGTAATATTTCCTCTTTTTTTTCCCAGTGCCCCATCAATTCAAGATACAAATTGAATGACAATACAGTAACTTCAAATAAGCGCTAACATTTATCATAGTCTTTGAGTTGGAAATAAGCTGACCATTTTGAATAGTTAATTGTTTTTGACCCAGAGTACCAAGGATTTCATGTATTATTTTAAAAGTTGAAAGTCCATTGGACGGATAATCCCAGGCCACAAATCTATAACACTCACTCTGAACACTAAGTACAGAGCCACTGTTGATGGTCAGGTCATTTAAAAGATTGCAAAGCCCCACGGTTGCGCTTTATGGAGCCGTAAATCTCAAGAGATCTACATGAGGCAGCCCAGGCAGATTGCCCACCTATATTTTAAAGTCCAAGATGAAGAGAAGCAGTCCATTCCTTTTAGTGTGCTTTAAAGCCATCAAACTCAACAGAGTCTTTGCTACAGTTACTCATATTTCTCCCATTTTCCCCCCTTTTTTTTTCTTTTTTGATGTGATGATGACACGGCTTCTTCATAATGGCTCATGGATCAAACGGACCTCAATCACTTCTATTCCCCACACCCTCTCTCTCAAATTCTAGCCAATATGTTCCAAAAAACGAAGAATTATCCTCTGCTAACGCACACAAACATTCCTAAAAATAGACTGTGGCTCAGTGCTGCAATTATTTATCAGGTCAGTCCGGTGGGGGCCAGCTAGCAGCGACACCCGGATATTAGAGCACGGACCCTGGACCGCATTCACAGTGGAGAAGAGCATTTTACAGCTAACAAGCCCTTTGGGAAAAGAGAGCAAGTATTGATTAAGTGAATACTGCTGCTGCTTTTGGTCATTATATTGTGTTCGATAAAATATAGTGGGAGCTGGCTCTGGCAGAGGCTGGCTCACCGGCCAGGTGCTGAGACAGCAGAGTAGATAGTCTCCGGTACTTTTCATCTCTGTCATGTTTCATCTTCAAGTCTTCTGGGAAAAAATATTTTTTTGCTAAATCAAATCATGAACCAAACTCAAATCATTATATTAGCAATTTGTTTAATTAATCGGATAAAGGGCTGACACAGACATTGTTATGTACATTTCATTTTACTAAAGCATGCGGTGTACATGCTGTATGTAAATTTGGCTATCAATTGAAGGCATAATTTGGTATAATTAATATAAATATGAAAACTATTAAAATCATTAATTAATAATAATTATTAATATTGGTTATGAGTAATAACAATAATAATACAAGAATGCATTCATTGTGAGTGGTCCCATAAATAATATGTATAATATGTTATATTAAATTAATTCATATATGAATTAAAATACTTAATCAACTGACAGCACTTGTGTAAATCCATAGAGTGCTATTCCATGAACATGAAGAACACAGTGAAAATGGATGAACATCTTCAATCCATGATCACGGGTTCCAAGCAAGGCAGGTGGAGAGAATGTTCTAGGTCAGCGGAGCTACTAGGTGGTGGTCCGACAGCGAATGTCAGGCCTCCAACAACCATTACAGTGATTAGCTGAGATCTGCGAGTGTCATCTGACAGACCCTGCTAATGAACCATGAAGACAGGATGTGCGAGATGAAAGAACAGGCCTCTGTTGCAGTCTCCCTTCTATAACCTGACAGCCCGACTGAGAAGTGACAGCTCAGCAATCGGCCAACATATATGTCTCTTCACTTCTCTCTCTCATGGGCTCTGGCCCAATGGAAAGATACAGTATCAACATGCTCTTAGATTTCAGTTTGTATCTCAAATCTCAGTACCATTGGTGACATCCAATCCTGACTGTCCAATCCAATCCTCCTGTTTCCTTCACAAGGAGACACACCATGAGGATCAAAAGTACAGAACCTAAACACTCCATGCCAGTCCATGAACAACATGATCCCCTGTTATAACTAGTAGAGTGTCACAAATTAAATATTGTATTAGGAAATGCATGAATAATTATCTGTGAATCTTATGTATACTAGAAAAGGTATTAGACTGATTATCTAACTAATAAAAGTGTAGAGCAATGTTTTACAACATCTATATAAAAAATCTGTAAGCCATAATAACATTTAAACTTACAACACAATGATATGCCTATAAAGTCAAAAATAAGTGAAGGTATAACACAATATTGTGTATAAATGATAATTTCAGTAATAAAAACTGCATTTCTCAGACTTCTGATGCAAAGCATAAAGCCAAATAAATTATTTGCACATTTTATTTACCTTAGCACCTAAAAGTTTGGGGTCAGTGAGTCTTTTTTTAATTATTGTTATTAATTTAGAAATGATGCATTAAATTGATTGCACATGACCGTAAAGACATTTCCCTTTCAAGGGAACTCGAGCTGCGTCGAGAAGATGTGGAACGCCCCTGCATGATTGCGTTGTGAAGCACATGTATAATCAGTCCAATGGAGACACGAGACGTCATAGGTGGGTGACTTAATAGACCAGGAAACTATAAAGCACACCTGAAAGCAGACCGCGCCAGCTTCTGTGCCTTCAGCAAGTGCTCTCTGTCTCTGTCTATTTGGTGTTGTCTGTCATTGCAAGCACAATATTCACACAGATGTTGTTTCCTGCCCTCGTATCATCACGGGTGGGGACACACAACAGCTTTGTGTTGCTTGTTTGGGAGTGGAGCATGCCCAGTCAGTTCTCGAGGGGGCTAACTGTGAGCATTGCGAGAAGCTGTCCGTGAGGACGCTCCACTCCCGCCGGGCGTTCTCGAGGACGGTTCGGTGCGCACTCCCCAGGGTGCAGGTGCACATCTTGGGGTACGCAAATGGATCTGACAGCAGGGTTTGAGACGGGCCCAGCCCTATCTCAGCCTTTACCTGCCAGATCCAGTGCCTTATCTCAGGGAAAAGCATTATTGTCCAGTTCTGAGGAATTGGATGTCATCAGCATTGATGCAGGGGATTGTGAGAATTCGCCATCTCATGAGGAGCTTATTGAGGTTGTGACCCGTGCTGTGGCTACATTAAATATAGATTGGCCAGCTGAGAAACATGAAGATTATAAAAAGAAAAGTTTGCTAGATGAAAGATACCTACCATCTAGATCACAGCCTCCTCGTCTGGGCTTACCGTTTTTTCCCGACCTCCACACTGAGGTGTCTAGGTCGTAGAAGAAACCGGTTTCATATAGTGTTTTAAATCCACAAACATCTAACTACAGCAATGTTATTGGTATTAAAGATGATGGTTATGTGACGAGGTTTCAGGCAGAAGAGACGCTTGCGAGCGATCTCTCTCCCGATTCAGCATCGTCATTAAAAGCCCAGACGTTACCCTCCAAGCCACTAAAATACACTTCAGTAAAGCGTGTCAATTTTGCAGACATACCAGGCTGATCTGCTTAGGGACATGTATGATTCGAGAATTGTGTCGCGCAACAGATCGGTCTCTCCGGGCCACCAGGGAGATGGCCAAATTAGTAGGATTCGTAGAAATCACGGAACGTCATTTATGATTAAATCTAGCTGATTTAAGCCTATTAGAAGCTAGGGTGGTCAGTTTTCAGGTGTGCTATTTAATTTGGTCTATGACGTCACCCGCCTATGACGTCTCATCACACAATTGGACTGATTATACACGTGCTTCACAACGCAATCACGCAGGGGCGTTCCCACAGCGTCTCGACCTCTCTTCAGGTAATCAGGGTTACATACGTAACCTGAGAAGTTATAATGTTACAAAGATCTTCTGACCTTTTTATTCCTCAAAGCATCTTGAAAAAAAGCCTAAGAGACTTCTTTCAAAAAGTAAAACAATCGTACCAACACACCAAATTTTGTACAGTAATATATTTTTTAAGTGGATATTCATATTTTGCATTGTTGTTTGATAAGTATTATAGTCAAGTGTTTAATAAGAAGTCTGTTTACTCTTACTCCACCCTCACTCTCACTATATTCACCATTCCCCGTGAACACATTGTTTGCTGGTTTTGGTTCTAGAGATTGCCCACTTCTAAGCCACACCCATTTCCTGTTCTATATAAATACAAATTATTTCGAATTTGAAATCCTAACTAATACAGATAGAGATACAGATTATGCCATGGCTGCACACCTTTTGTTATGACTCACCTTGAGTGCCCTTCACCATAATAGCGGTGCCTTTGTACACAGGGAGCAGCTGAGGACTTTTACATGTTGCACTGATGGATTAAATTATATACGTTTTAGATGCAGATTTGAATGATTATTTTATAATGCAGGGAGAAGGAGCTGAAATTGTCTTAGCCTTTGTAACAGACATGCGAAAGTAATTCATGCAAAATCTCATTGCACCTTTATTTGGGAGTCAGACACCCAAATTACTTATGAATAGCCCATCTAGAGAGAGCAAACGTCTCAAGCTGACAGCCTCATGAATAACCCAAATGAAAATGAAGCCAACTATTTGTGACCTTTGCTGTCCTGGAAAACATGGCACTATTCGCAAGCCAAAGGCGTTTCATCCTTTCAAAGTATGTAAAATGGATTTCAGTAAGCCAATTAAATGTTTTATATTTTATGAGGTGATGCACTGAGTGATTTTTTTTAAACATTCCTGTGTCTTTTGAACAATTGCACGCCATTTGCTCTTGAAATGTTTGATATTGTCTGTAAAAAGTGTAAAGTATTTTATCCATGTTTATTGGTGTTTAGACATAACTAAACTAATTGCTCATTGCCTAATGATCAATGCTCTATTTGCTTTTGAATAAGTAATATCATTGGCTTGAGTGTGTTTATCAGCTGCAGAGATTAACTTCATTCTTGAATCATCAAATTAATGTCTTTAGCTTTTCATTATGCAGAATGCATTGGGGCAGGTGCTACCTCAATAGTACACCTGAAATAATTATTAAAACCAGAATAAATAAGACAGAAATAAATAGAATAGAATATTATTCAAATTTAAAGTGATTGAAACGTATTAAAGGGTTAGTTCTACCAGAAAGACTCGGGAGAATTATTTCAACAATCATAAATTTATTGACAGCTCAGCAAGCTGATAATATACAATCATTTGGCGTAGGCCCCGTCCGTAGTGCATAATCCGAGGGTATCGGATCTGCAATTCCTGCCTGAAGATGAAGGCAGGGGCGCAGGCGACACCCCCGGGGAGGTATGGACAGGACCATCCTGGTGGTGGTGGGGAGGATGGGGGTAATCGTCGCTTCAGTATCTGCGTACTCAAACATGTATAAGTACCGAGCTTTTATACAGTGAGCATAAGAATATGATTGGATAGAAGTGAAGCAAAAGTTGACGTAGTAATTGAGTCTTCCCGGCAGAACTTTTGCTAAAGCTTTCATTTCACCCAAAAATGAAAATGATGCCATTAATGACTCACCCTCATGTCGTTCCAAGCCCGTAAGATGTAGTGTTTGTTATTTTTGGACAAAAATTTATTTTCGATGCTTCAAAAAATTCTAACTAACCCACTGATGTCACATGGACTACTTTGATGATGTCTTTATTACCTTTCTGGACATGGACAGTATACCCTACATACATTTTCAATGGAGGGACAGAAAGCTCTCGGACTAAATCTAAAATATCTTAAACTGTGTTCCGAATATGAACGGAGGTCTTACGGGCTTGGAACAACATGAGGGTGAGTCATTAATAACATCATTTTCATTTTTGGGTGAACTAACCCTGTAAGCGTGTTATGGGTTTATGTGGGTAGTCTGTTGTTGGGTGTGGTGTGTTTCAGATTTCTTTGGATCTACAGCCTGTCAGTCTTCATGAAGGATGATGACGTCCCGGTTCACCCATCCAATCACATTACGCCGCCTTCCTCAAATACACATATCTCTTCCACGTCCCCAGCTTTTTCAAGCCAAGTCAAGTCATCTTCATTTATGCAGCGCTTTTAACAATGTAGATTGTTTCAAATCGGCTTTACAGTAATAAACGGATAATTTAAGGTAACAGAGATTGTTTTGGCTTTATAGCGGTTCTTGAATAAAGATATTTTCCAGCTAAAGCTAGTTTTGATTGATTCACTTTCGTCACAAGGATCATTAGTTATTAAATTAGAGGCGGCTAAGACGACATCGTTCTCTCTACACAGACTTTAAACGCAAACCTGTGAGAAATGCTGATGGCGCTCACGTGCGCATTAAGAATGAATTCTATAGTTATGCGCATTTGAATATTATGTGCGCAGGTTTGTAATTCCCTACAAACCAAGCCTTAAACTACTTGTCTGGCCTTAAAATTTTGATACAGAATTTTATCACTGCGAGGTAGATACGCAAAACCGAAATTATCCCGACAATGCTTTATCTGTAGAGTGGTAAAGGGATTCTTCAACGGGGAGAGACTTTTTGCTCACTTTGTTTGTTGTTGTTGCTGCTGTTACAGTTCCTAGTCAAATATTATGTGTGTTTATCCAGTGATTTGAACCATTTGTCACATTGTGGTTGTGAAGTGTTATTTGGTAAGTCAGTGTAGTTTAGTTTGGATGTCTTGACGCTGAGGACTTTTCTTTTCTACATTTTTCTTTTGGTAGTTAGTTTAGCTGAATTAATTCTAGTGTTGTTACAAATTTATTAAAGGTTTAATTTAGGTTCCAATATAAACTTAGAAATTTTAGTAGACAGAAAGTAGCATTTGAGGCATATATGAAGATTAAGTCAAGCAATTCAGATGTCTGACATTAGCTTTTGTCTTTATGCACTGCATGACCATTAAGCTCAAGATACAGCTGTGCCTTTGTCTCTATGATAATGTTAAAGGAGAACTCCGGTCAATTTTAACATTGAGCTCAATTTTTAGTAAATTTGGAGTGCTGTCAATACAGAGAACAACGACAAAAATTGGTGTTGCCTACACCGTGTTATCCTCTTTTTAAAATTTGCACCCTATTCACTTGAATGGGGCACGTTTTAAACCTGCTTTTATTTCTTTTATCATCCTTGATGTGTCATTACAAGTTCCCAGCCATGTTGAATGATTCCTTCAGAGTGAACACGAGTGAATCTGACTGCAGGAGATGTGAAAGATATTAATAAAAATGATGTTATATCAGCCAGCGCACATACCTGTATTTAGTTCCTGTTTTCGGTCGAAGTCCAAAGTAGTCGATTGTCGAGTTGACGCGCATATGTTTAGTTACTTAGATCACGCGCGTGAACTCGACAATTGACTACTTTGGACTTCGACCGAAAACAGGACCTAAATACAGGTATGTGCGGTGGCTGATATAACATAATTTTTATTAATATCTTTCACATCTCCTGCAGTCAGATTCACTCGTGTTCACTCTGAAGGAATCACTCAACATGGCTGGGCACTTGTAATGACACATCAAGAATGATAAGAGAAATAAAAGCAGGTTTAAAACGTGCCCCATTCAAGTCAATAGGGTGCAAATTTTAAAAAGAGGATAACACGGTGTAGGCAACACTGATTTTTGTCGTTGTTCTCTGTATTGACAGCACTCCAAATTTACTAAAAGTTGAGCTCAATGTTAAAATTGACCGGAGTTCTCCTTTAAGGTTTGAGCAATCAAGTCAGGCTGATTGGATTAGCATCAATGCTCTGAATAACTGTTATGCTGATGAGATTAGAGCCGCGGAAAGTTTGGTAACGAGCTAACGCCTACTTCATTTGCATGCTTTGTTCAGAGTCTCCTCCTCTATGTAATCCCTCCCCACTTTGAAAAGTATAAACTACAATGTAAAAGTTCCCTTAGACTAGACTTGAGTTGGATGACTACAGCAAGCACAACAATGTCATCAATAAAGAATAACTTCTGCTTGAAAGATATCCCAACGTCTCCTGGTCTCTGAATCGAAGGAAAAGTTCACAACAGTTGGTGCCGTGACCCGGATAGAGCTCCTCACCTGAATCCAGTTTGAAACTTCAAGCTCAACTAAGATCTGACTGCGTTCTAGACTGAGGTTTGGTGAGTGCCACTCTATCCAAAAGAACCTTTAAGACCAAAACAAAAATGTCTCATCTTCTGCGCTGTCAGAGAAGAGTTAACAGACAGCTGTAGAGTTTGGTTAACTAAGTTATCCTCTAAAGTTTACTTTTAGAGATGAATGTTATCCTCTGTTACAGGTAGAAAAGATTAACAAGTGTTTAACAAGTGTATCCTCTGTTGATCAGATAAGATTTAGTGTGTTTTGATTGTGTTGTAACAAAGAAACTCACAAAATGTTTAGAAAAAATGGTCTTGCGAATCCTTTGTGGTCAGATAGCGAATTCAAATCACTGTTAGGAGTACAAATGAACCTAATTGTCATGAAACTGCCCCGAGACTCGAAGGTGAGATCCAAATGCAGCTTTATGTGTGGGCAATCCAAAGGTGTAATCCAAAGTACAGGCAATGGGTCAAAACACAGGTAGTCAGTACAAACAAACAAAACAAAACAGGCAGGGGTCAGAGGCAAGAGAGTAATCCATGGAACAGGCAAGAAATCCAAAAACCAAGCGACAGGAAACCAGGGAAAATGCTCAGAGATGCTAGCCTGGGAAAACCCAGACCACTTCCGGCAAATTTAGATTTGCTATGCAAGTGGGTCTGGCAAAGAGCCCATTGAAACCCATTTCCAATCCGTCGAAATCGCGGCACCAATCAGAAACGTTGGGGCGGGCTTTACATGATGACGACAGAGTAGCGACGGTGACGCAGATTTTGTACATTACAGAGATGGATGCCGCCGTGGAACATCACTCGTTCGAATCCATGTTCGAATCAGCTATCGCGCCTGTTTCAAGCAATTTAAAATGGTAATTTACAAAAACGGCAAAAGTCGTCAGAAGCCATTGCTACATCTTCCTGAAAAACACAAACAGAGAATTGCTGAGAGTCTCAGATGTTTCTCCGTCGCTCTGATTGGTTTTAGTTCTATCCAATTGCACCCAGAGCCATTTGAGCGACGTCCGTTTGTGACGCCCCTGTGGAAATGAATTGTCTATGGAGCTTTGCCAGACCCTAACTCAGTTACAACTGAGAGTGGTCTGGGTTTTCCCAGGCTACAGAGATGCAGTATGACACAAACAAAACTTTGCAGGGAGTGAATGAGTGAACATGGTATAAATAGACCGAGACTAACTGGCTAATGAGACACAGGTGAATGCAATCAGTGATGAGGAGTCCGGGCAGTGAGTTATGGGAAATGTAGTTTGTGAGGGAGTGAATAATGGTCTGATGTGTAGTGTCCTCTGGTGGCTCTCAAGGGCACTCCAGCTGGTGACCGTTACACTAATAGTCACTGAGAAAGTTAGACAAGAACTAACGCAGAAATATGAGATTCATCCAGACAAGACTTGGTCGGTAGATGAGTGTAAAACAGAATCAACAGAAACGCAAATGTCCTAAGAGAGAGAGGGCAGTTGTTATTACTGTGGTAAGCATGGACATTGGAGAAAAGAGTGTAGGTAAAACAAAAAGAACTTTAGCCAAGTTAACAATGTTACTCAGCTTCTACTCAGTCTGCTTGCTACTGTGAAGCAGCCCCTCCCCTTGTCATTAAACTTGTGGGGAAGCTTGTTGAGGTGTTAACTATTTGGTCTGTGAGTGCTTAATTTCCACAGTAACTTACAACAAAGATGAAAGACTTATTTTTGTTTAATAGAACAAAAGGAAAGTGACTGTCTCAGCTTTCCTTTGGGGGACACTGGTTAAGTAGACTCACAGCCTTAAATGTTATCCTACAGCACAGGCCATTTATCAGTAATGGTGTTAGGTCAGACTGTAAATATAAAATGCCCTCATTCGGTGTCTAATGAATCAAGCAAAAGTCACTTCTGTCACCTCCTCCCGTTGGGGAAATTGGTTAAAGACCCTCACAGCCCCGAACATTGTTTTACAGTGTGCGCCAGTCACGAACCCATCCTCGTGTATGATGTCTGCAATGACTGATGTTGTGTTAGAGGATGAAGGAGAAATTACTCACAATTGTGTTACGCTTACATACACACCTACGAGTGAAGTAAAAGAAACTCCCTTAGAGAATTCAGAATTTGAGTTGTTTGTTGATGGTTCAGCTCAAGTAATTGAAGGTAACAGACGAGCAGGTTATGATAAAGTCATTCAGAAACAAGCCATTAGAGCCTAAGTGGCACGGACCACATCAAGTAATGTTGATTACAGCAGCTGCAGTATTGTGTCACGGAACTTTACACTGTAAAGTTGTTCCCCCACCTACAGGGATAGAATAGGACACGGACCAGTGAGGAGCCCAGGGAAGAACCGAATGCAACAGGCTCCGGGGGCCAACCCTGCGGTGAAGACTCCCTCATAGGCCTTCCCCATCCACTAGTCCATCCTTTCCTGGAATTGTCGCAGGAATTGAGAAATAAGGGAAAGAAGGAACAACAATAGCAGACTCGGAAAAGGATACAACCCTAGTGTTTGAACAAATACTGCTCTATCTGTCTTCTGTTTTCTTTCTTACTCTGTGCAGATACCACTTGATGGCTGTCCCGAGACCCATATGCACCGACCTCCTCACCTGCGTACGACGCCACAACCTTCCAGAAAACAACTAGACCCACTGCTGAGCCAACTATCACAAAGAAAAAGAGAAGAAAAAAAATACACAACGAAGA
The DNA here is from genome assembly GCF_949152265.1 of Phoxinus phoxinus. Classification (NCBI taxonomy): domain Eukaryota; kingdom Metazoa; phylum Chordata; class Actinopteri; order Cypriniformes; family Leuciscidae; genus Phoxinus; species Phoxinus phoxinus. The sequence continues at coordinate 25,347,864 of NC_136876.1, forward strand.
GACTCGCATACGGAACTTTCAGTCATCCATCAACATGATCAAGATTGTCGTACTACTAACCATCATGGACATCGCACAAAGTGTGGACTCTAGAAACAACATATTCTTAGAGCTGATGAATACGTCAAAAAACGCCTTTGCTGAAAAACGTTTGCTGAAAAGAATGTTTGCATGCCACACCCGCCTTCAGTAGGAGCAGGAATCCCATGGGTGGCACACCCCATCTCCAACAAGAATACATGTCACAACATCACAACTCCCCCAGCTTCTCCGTGTTGCATTCCTGGATTACCATCCTGCAACCTAACTTCAGCTACTCCCATCATGACAGATCTACTCTTGCCAATGACTTTTCCTTGGTGCATGGAAAATTATGCTCCAGCCTCGACTCCCTTGGGTGAAATTCCTCATGAACATTGCAGATTTGTGATCGAAATGAGAACAGAATCCCATGTTGACATTACTCCATCAGCAGGAAAAGAGGAAAAGGACTTAGAGGGGTGTCTCCACAGGACACCATCCCTCGTGAAACTCTTTGCAATAAATCAGTGGTGTATGATTCCTCCACCGACTGGCACTTTTTGCTTATGTGGAACTTCTATCTACAACATCCTACCCAGCCAATTCAATGGCAGGTGCACCCTGGTTTATGTTCTACCGGCTATCAGATAAACTACACACTCCACCCCAAGCTCTCCACATCAACAAAATTCAGCTTCTACCACAAACAAAGAAGATGGCTGCATTCCAGGACTCACTTGTGCACAAACATGGTGGTCAATAATTCCAAGAGCAACGGATCCAGGAATAGTAAGTTCTTTATTCTTAAGTGCTTTGTTCTAATAGTGAGTGTCTGTAAACCGCAAAAAGACTGTTTAAATTTGAATCGCATTTCTGTGTGTGAATGAATGGATGCAAAGATGCGTTCAACCCTCTGGGGTCGGGCAAACGCGCGGGCGCGTTTTGCTACGTTTTTTTTACATAGCAGCAACATAGACTTAAAATACTCCGTCATTTATGGTCATACAGACTTAAGAAATATGAAAAAAGAATCTGTGAGATGTCTACTTTTGTATGTGTCCACCTACAATCAAAACAAAACGTTGTGCTTTTGTAAAATAAAGAAACAGTGTTGGGTTATGTTCCCCGGTGTCCACTAGAGGTCCCCTTCCCCCATGGTGTCATTCTCATTAGGAACTGCATTCCCCACAATCCTTGTCTGCACTCACCATTGTTCATTGTACCCAGCTGTTCCCCATCATGATTGTTAGTTCTGTGTGTATTTATACCCTGTCTGTTTTAGTGTCTGTTTCGGAGTCCTTGTTATTCGTCACACCACTTTTGAAGTCTGTTTCCACTCTGTCTTTTGCCTGTTTATTGTTTTGTGTTTTCGGATTGCTTATTTGGATTTTGACCCCTGCCTGGACTGATTTATGATTTTGGATTAACCTAATAACATACTGCTTTTAGATCTACCCGTTTCCCAAGTGCGTAACGTGACAGAAGGACTCCGTCACAGACAAGATCCAGCGGTATGTGTGCCAATGTCTTTTCTCCAGCCACTGAGCGGGAGAGAGGACAATTTTTTGAGGGGACCCGGTTGGTCAAATTTCGCGGGACCCGTGGAGGCCGCAGTAGAGGAGGTGGTCGAGAGGCATCCCGACACCACTCTCCACTCTGGCCCCTCTTCGACCCTGGGTTGGTGATGTCCAGACCAGAGCCCCATCCGCCGCTGATTCCGCCCAGCCCAGAGCTCTGTTCGCCGTGGTTCCCGTCCAGCCCAGAACCTGCACATAGCCATCAAAAACAGCGGAGGAGGGGTAAGACCTCCAGTCTCCCCAAGGAACCAGAGGCGGAGCCTCATATGACTTTATTTGAATGTTTCGCTTGGTGGGATCGTCTCACTTAGCAGAGTGCTGCGTTCCCGGTGGATTCCGGGGTGACCGCAGCATCCACTCGCTCTCGAACACGGTGGAGGAGGAGGAAGACTTCCTGCCTCCCTAATGACCCGGAGACCGTCCCTGAGCAGATCGCTGTCGTCCCAGTGGCCGTGCCGGTGCAGCCCGCTGTCGTCCAGGAGGCCTTCCTGCCTCCCTAATGACCCGGAGACCGTCTCTGAGCAGATCGCTGTCGTCCCAGTGGCCGTGCCGGTGCAGCCCGCTGTCGTCCAGGAGGCCGTGCCCATACAGCCTGCTGTCGTGCTGGAGGCCGTGCCCGAAAAGCCTGCTGTCATCCCAGTGGTCGTCCCCGAACAGCCTGCTGTCATCCCGGAGGCCGTGCCCGAATAGCCCGCTGTCGTCCCGGAGGCCGTCCCCGTGCAGCCCGCTGTCTTCCTGGAGGTCGTCCCCGTGCAGCCCGCTGTCTCCCTGCAGGTCCCGCCCAAGCTGCACGCCCTGCCGGCGCCACCCGAGCTTCACATCACGTCTGCCGAGCCTGAGCTTCACGTCACGTCTGCCGAGCCTGCCGAGCCTGAGCTTCACGTCACGTCTGCCTAGCCTGAGCTTCACGTCACGTCTGCCACACAAATGTTAAAGCATGTCAGAACACCTCCAGGACCCAGAAAACACCCCAGACCCCAGAGGGTTAATATGTTTTTAAGCAACTGAAAAAAGCACAAATGTCAGGGCATGTCAGAACATCTTAAGGACCCCAAAAACACCTTTGACCCCAGAGGGTTCATTTGTTGCCGTTGTTAGAATGGTAGCATGGTAAATTTGTTGGCAATCAATTATTCAATATCTGTACTCTCCATCATTGTCGTAAATGTCACTTCATCAGCAGTAGCAGTTCTGCTACATTTCTCCGATCATTGGTTGATATACCAAGGGAGGCTAGGCTCCTCTGCAATGTATTTTTTCTCAACACTAAAGGTCCTTGCACACTGAGTCTGAAATTTTCTTGAGAGTTTCTTCGTATTTGTGATTCGGTGGCTCTGAATTGTCAAAACACCATTCAAATGCTTGCTACGGATGCGAAAAACGCAGAAAATCGAACCCGATCCGAATTTTTTTATGATGGACGAAAGTTTCGGAGGCAGTGTGTAAGTGTGATTGACATAACGTGAGGTCGTATATATTTTTTAATGTGCAAAATTTTCGGACGCAAATTTCGGACAGAGTGTGCAAGGACATTAAGTGCTGAAAGTCAAATACTTAATGGTTATTGGCAAAAAAAATTACCAACAGAGACAAAATTCTCTGGTTATGGATTTTGCCTCCCCCTCCTCTTCTCTATCTCCTCAGTCTAGCCTTAGCACAGTTTTACATACACTTGTAATTACATCGGCAGATTCGGCACAGTGAGTGAAAGAGCAGAGGTGGTTCAGATTTAGTAATATTTTGTGGTGTTACAGTAGTGAAATTGAAAGCAAGAAATACACATCCTGTGACATAAAATTAATAAGTGGGAATGTTATTAACATTAAATCACCTGTCTCCTATTTTCAACTCTATTCTCAGCATTTTTTTAAAGTGGCAGTTAGTCAGACATGTGCTAGAACAGAAAAGAGAACAAAAACATATTTCCCCACATTCACATTGAAATCCTCTAATTAATTATCTTAATTCATTGCAGAGGAAGAAAAATGCCATCTGCAGCAGCCCCAAAGGCAAATTATAATTTGGGGGTAAAAGGATAATAATAAAATAAAAAAAACAGAAATAAGATGCAACTAAACACTACTTCGAAAATATGAAATAAATAAATATTATTGTCCTAAAGGCTGCTTCTACCACAACACCGCAGATATCTAAAGTTTTATTTTAAGACTTCTCTTCATTTGGGGAGCATTTGGGGTGCACTCTCTCCCAGAGCATTAAACATTAATTTATTCTATTTGGAATAGAATAGATATATATAAAAGAAAAGCATCAACTTTGTGACTTTTTGGCTGTTTTGTTTCCTTGATTCTTATTAATGTTACTGTCCTCATGATGCACAAGGAAAAAAGGCTCCATGTCTGCAATCAAAGGACATTTTCTTTGTGTTTTGTAGAGGTGCATACCTCAGGCAGCTCATTATTTTTACGAATTGTAAATCAAGATTTTCTTCTGCTTCATTTGAACTAATGCCTTTTCTTTTTTACAAAAGAGAACAGCACAGAGAAGCATGGTTAAATCTGGTATGTTTGCAGAGTATTTATACACTTGTATCAATTAAAATGCAGGAATGTAAATGTCAGAAATGCTGCATGTCCGAGCAGAAGTAGGATATTGTGTTTATTCACTCTCGCTGATTCAATGCAGAATCAGGGTCAAAACTTGAAACTAAGCTTTGTAGTCGAGACTATTATTAGACTAGATGGTGCATATCATAAATATTACATTATCAAGACTCCCTTCTGCTGGAACACTTCAAATCATCAATGATAAATCGTATACTCTCAGACATGTTGTATTCACTGAATTGTATTCAGTGGAAAACCTGTACACCAGACTAATGCAAAAATTATCTGAAAACAAAACACTAGAGCATGGAAAGTGGTCTTCAGTATTTCTCTTGGTCAACCCCTTCAGTCTATGTTTGCATCAAGTCTACTCGGGGTCTTAGCTGGGAGCTCATGCGTTGATTACGAGAGACAAGTTCATTCTGGATCCACCACAACATGTGACCCTTGCTCTCCTGGGAGGTAAAGAGAACAAGCCTTTTATCTTCGAAGAGGGAAAAAGCAAGATGTACCGTAAAGGCTAAACCAGATCAACACCTCAGACATCTCAACCTCTCAGCTATACCATAATTGAGAGATGCACAGGAATCTTAAGACACAACAGTATGTTTCTCAGACTTTATACCTCTGATTTTACTCTCCCTCCACACAAATAATTCTTACACAATGAGGTTATAATATTTATGAAACTGATGCCAGGTTAAGCTCCATCCACAGACAATAGAATAAGCATTATTTAAGCCACTACATCAACAACATGTTTCATCTGGGGTGGGGAACGGATTCCGACAGGTGGAATGTATGCCCATGTTCCCAATCAAGGGAACTCCCGCTGCGTTTACGCAATGGGAACACTTCCAAGTGTTGAGTCATGAAGCACGTGTATAATCAGTCCAATGAAAGAGCAAAACGTCATAGGCGGGTGACGTCATATACCAGGAAACTATAAAACTCCCCTGAACGCAGTGCGTGACAGCTTCTGTTACTTCAGCGAAGCGCTATCTGTGTGAATCTGTCTTGTCTTATTTATTGTTGTCTGTCAAGTTGCAATATATATTTTACGGCAAAAAAAGAGCAAGCAAGCAAGCGTTGTGTTCCCTGCCCACGTTATATCACGAGCGGGGACACACACATCAGCTTGTTTGGGAGTGGAGCATGTAACAGTCAGTTCTCGAGGGGACTGCCTGTGAGAATTGCGAGAAGCTGTCCGCGAGTAAGGACGCTCCGCTCCCGCCGGGCGTTCTTCGAGGAGGACGGTTCGGTTCGCGTTCCCTGAGGTGCGGGTCCCGCTGTTAGGGCGCGGCCTATCTCAGCTTTCCCCTGCCAGACCCAGTGTCTTATCTCAGGGAGAAGCACGCTCTGCGTTTCTCCTCCCCATGATGAGGCACTCTTGTTGCGATTTTCCAGTTCCGAGGAATTGGTATCGTTAGTGTTTTGTTAAGAAAGAGAGAAGAAAACAATAAAGAATATATATATATATATATATATATATATATATATATATATATATAATTCTCGTTTAAAGCTTGTCTGGGCTCTCTGTTCTCTCTACAATGATGGGCCATATGACCTGGTTGTTGGCAGCGTCGACAAATGGGTCTACCATCAGGGTCCTAGCGGTTCATCGACTGATACTCCCTCCTCCTAGGCAGAGGAAAAGCTGTCTGTTGCGAGGATGCAGGATTTACAGGGGCTACACAGTTAGAAATTCTCAACTCTCTCACTACTTCCTGAGTCAACTCTTTAATCTGGCCCTTGACTTCCTCCAAGATCTCACGTTTTAACTCAGCTTTCCAGTCAGGTCTATATGGGCCTGGATTCGGTGTATCGCGCTGACTTATGGCAGCACATGCAGTCTCATACCTCCCGTGCCCATACTCCACCTCCAGCAATAACGCCTCTTGATGCAGTTCAGCAAAGGTCCCTTCTGCGTGATGGCGGGCATACGTCTTCAAGGCTCTCTGCATCGGCCCATCCTCCATCCCCATCAATAGCTGTTCCTTCAGCTGATCTTCCACCAGGGTTCCCTCTGGGCTGCGCCGCTGTAACCTACGAAAGAGTTCTCGCAACCGTAAAACAAAAGCTTTAAAAGACTCATCTGACTTCTGCCTGCAGCTAAAAAATTGTGACCGGAGAACAGGCAAAGGGGTTTCTCCAACATACAGAGCATCTAATTGGTCAAAAATCTTAATCAACTTATCACGTTCTTCCTCTGCTAAAACACTTATCTCTCATTTTGCATTCCCACCCAAAGCACCTAATAAAATCTTGACTTTTTTTGCTTCATTCATTTCTTGAGCCTCTAAAAGTCCTTGCATTTGCTCCTTCCAATCCCCATAACTCAAATCACCACCCATCCCACTAAATTTGGGAACCCAGGGAGCCCCAGGTAAAACTGGCATTAAATTTTTTTGCAACACCCTAGTTCAATCTACCACATGAGTGTCAAAACGTCCTCAGTCCCTCACACAGGTTCAACAGTAACCCTGCCGACTACGCCAGATGTTGCGCCCTGTAGCGCAGAAAAATAAGAATAATTTAAAGGGGCTTTTTATAATAATTTCTGCACAAACCAGCAATTCTGTATTAACCCCGATTAAATACCAGTAGCCGACTACGCCACCTAGGTTGTTGTAATGGAACCCAGGACCCAAGTTAATCATTCACTGAGGGCTGGACAGTATTGACACTCAACAGATAGTTTGATTTACAACAACACTTTATTAGACTATAAAATGGTCTCAATATTAAAAGCAGTTATCAAGGGAATGCAGTCCTCAGCCCAGTCTGGGATAATGTCCTTATGGTGAATGAACAAATGTCCTGGGTTGGTCTCACAGCATGTAGGTCTCCACAGATCCAGAGATTATAAGGTACTAGAAAAGAATAAGAAACAACTACCAGTATCTCCAGTCCAATGCAAGAAAAAGCTAACTTCAACTCTCACTGGTGCACGCAAATACCCACACTATAGTACACACTGCAACCCCAAATAAATCAAACCACAGCAAAGAGGAAAACAAGAGCTATGGATTGATCGATTGCTCCTGTCTGAGATCGATTGCTCCTGTCTGCCTCGCTGTGACTGCTGCTGCTGTGAGTTTGTTTGCTGCGTCTAAGCCTCGTATTAGCTTCGTATTTCTTTCTGTTTTGAACCATCATTTATTATAAATTCTAGTTGTTTATACTACTAAATACAGCTTACTCAACATCTCAGATTAACCTGACATTGCTAGCTTCCGTTATTGTCAGCACAACACGCTAACTCGCTAGCCTTTTAACGCACCACCCGTGCGCTCAGTTATTTATTTTTCTCTCGCGCGCCCGCGCCTTTGAGTTCATAAAAGCCCAGGTGAGTAAGAATCAGTCAACAAACACGGTGAGTAATGTCTTCTCCTGTTATTGTCACCTGCACTTCATGTCACATGTTTACCATAGCCTTCTCTGTCGGCAATATAGGATTTATATGTGATAAATGTAAGGAGACAGTCAGGCTGACAGAGAAGATTTCAGAACTAGAGACACGCATCCAAACTTTAATCGAGAATAGTAAGAAGAGTGCTAGAGCTTTAGATACTATTTTGGATGCGCCTAGCCTAGTTAATTCTTTACATGAGTCGGTTCCGGCTGAAGTAGAGCCCGTGCAGCAGGGCAGATGGGTGACAGTGAGAGATCACTCTAGTTGCGGATCAAAAAAACACTTTTCCGTTCCGATAACAAATCGATTTGCCCCGCTCAGTGAAACACCCACTGAGAATTATTCTGATTGTGCCCTAGTTATTGGCGATTCTATTACACGGAACGTGAAAATAGAGACACCAGCCACCATAGTCACATGTTTGCCGGGAGCCAGAGCGCCTGACATCAAAGCAAATTTGAAAGTGCTGGCTAATGCTAAACGTAAATTCTCTAAGATTATTATTCACGTCGGGACTAATGATGTTCGACTCCGCCAGTCGGAGATCACCAAAATTAATATTAAAGAGGTGTGTGAACTTGCAACGATGTCAAGCACTGTAATTTGCTCTGGCCCCCTTCCTGTTCGCAGGAGTGATGAGATAATTAGTAGATTGTGTTCACTCAATGGCTGGCTGTCTGGGTGGTGTCCACGAAATAATATAGAATTCATAGACAATTGGAAAAGTTTTTGGGGCAAACCTGACCTGTTGAAAAGAGATGGTATTCATCCCTCCTGGGATGGTGCTGCTCTTCTCTCTAGTAATTTGGCTCATAGTCTTAGAGATAAAACATGACAATCTGGGCCTCAGGTCAGGAAGCAGAAAGACTGGCTTAACCGACCCTCTGCTAGCGGCCTCACGTCACCAAGGTCAGATAAATCCCATCACATAGAGCCTCTTTCACCTAGATATCATCATATAGAGACTGTGTCTGTTCCCCGAACTTGGAAATCCAAAAAACGTTCAAACCCATCTAAGGTAAAAAATTTAATTGATGTTCAACAAATAAAAAACAGATATAATACAAATGAGCAAATGATAAAGCTTGGGCTGCTGAATATTCGATCTCTTACTTCAAAAGCACTAATAGTTAATGATATGATTACAGATTATAACCTAGATGTGCTGTGTTTAACAGACACCTGGCTAAAACCAAACGATTACATTGCTTTAAATGAGTCAACCCCACAAGATTACGGTTATAAACATGAACCTCGTCTGAAACGCAAAGGAGGAGGTGTTGCTGTAATTTATAGTAATATTTTCAAAACCACTAAGAAATCTAGCTGTAAATATAATTATTTTGAAGTGTTGGTGCTTAATGTAAAAATATATAGTGTAAACGATAAATCACGTTTGAAAATTCTACTGGCTACTGTATACAGGCCACCAGGGTACCATACAGACTTTATCAAAGAATTTGCTGACTTTCTATCTGAATTAGTATTGGCTGCAGATAAAGTACTAATTGTTGGTGATTTTAATATACACATTGATAATGAAAAAGATGCATTGGGATTGGCATTTAAAGACATTGTAAACTCAATTGGAGTTAGACAACACGTGTCAGGACCTACTCATTGCCGTAATCATACTCTAGAACTAATACTATCACATGGAATAGATGTTGATGCCGTTGAAATACTGCAGCAGAGCGATGACATCTCAGATCATTATCTAGTCTCGTGTAAATTACATTTAGCCAAGGCTGCAAAGCCGACTCCGTGTTATAAATATGTTAGACCGATCACTTCTGCTACTAAAGATTGCTTTATTAATAATCTTCCTAATCAGTTTCATCATCTCAGCATCCCGGATAGCTTAAAAGAACTAGAGGTGTTTCGGATTTCATGGAAGGAGAGCTCGATTGCTTACAGAGAGGCTTTAAAAGCTGCTAGATCTGCTTATTTTTCAACCCTATTAGAAGAAAATAAACATAATCCTAGGTATTTATTTGAAACAGTGGCTAAACTAACGAAACAGAAAGCTTCAAGCCCAGAAGTTTCCAAGAAACACAGCAGTAATGACTTTATGAACTTCTTCACTTATAAGATCGATAATATCAGGGACAAAATTATAACTATGCAACCGTCTAATACAGTATCGCATCAGGAAGTGCATTGTAGTCTCTCTGAGGGAAAATTTGATTCATTCATTGCTATAGGAGAGGAAGAATTTTGCAAACTCGTCAAATCATCTAAATCGACAACATGTATGTTAGACCCTATACCGACTAAGCTGCTGAAAGAGATGCTTCCAGATGTCATAGATCCTCTTCTTAATATCATTAATTCATCTTTGTCTCTAGGATACGTACCAAAAACCTTTAAGCTAGCTACAGTGTTGGGGGTAACGAGTTACAAAATAACGGATTACAGTAACGATATTACTTTTTTGGGTAACGAAGTAAAGTAACGCATTACACTAAAAATATCAGTAACTATACTACTTTACTAGACTATAGGAACGCGCTTTCCTGCGTTACCCAAGCCGTGTTTTCATGTGTGTAAAGCTCTGATCTCTCGAAGTGGTGCGTGCACGCCTGTGTGTGTGTGCTTGCCTGGGCACCGTTGCCATAGAGATCGATTTGAGTGACGTAGCTGCTGGTGCGAATGACAGAGAGGAATAGAGATGTAGACGGAGACGCGAGTTTCGGCCAGTGGCGATATTCACATTACTTTCAGTTTATTGCTCGAAAGGACACAAATATTTGCCAGAAATTCACTCTATGCCCTGGCAGGCAAGTACTGGCCATCGGGACTACCGGGAGATTCACGGCTTTTTGGGCCGATCCGATGCATCTAAAACTTTTTTGTTCGTTTGTCTTAACGGCTCACAAAACTCGTACATCGGCGGCCCATTCGTTTTGTTTTGCTTAATTGGCGGCGCTGGGTAAGTGCCGGTGTAATGCATTGGTTAAAAAAAGTTAGCGTTAGTTTTTTTTCTGACAGACCGGCCCATGAAACACGTAGATTGGCCCATTGGTTATTTTCTTGATTGACACTGGACTGGCCCAATCACATCTTTAAATGCCTCCCCCTTTGTTTGAGCGAGCGTGCAGTGTCAGTGTATCTGTCAAAATCTCTTATATACGGTCTATGGTCAAAATACAGATGGAGAAGAAAGTTTCAGTTTTGCAGTTTCCGTCAAAATAAAATATAATGTTTATCTCTGTCCAGCCCTGATCATGTGTCTACCACCACGGACATAATCCTGTTGTTTGTAGATTTTACAGTGAGGCATATTTCTTTGTGCAGACAGGGATATTGTTATTTTATATGGTTTTACATGCCATTTTTATCGGCTACATTTATAAACACTATGCGGACATGCAGGCTAAATGATGATAGGGCTATGATGTTTGTCCATGTATCTACACGGTAAATTAAGAAACGGGAAAGTAAAGTAATAAGTAGTGAAGTTACTTTTCAAATGCAGTAACTAGTAAAGTAATCTCATTACAATTTACAGAAGTAACTAGTAACTAGTAACTAGTTACTTTTTTTGAGTAACTACCCCAACACTGGCTAGCTATGATTAAACCGCTTGTTAAAAAACAGCAACTTGATCCTACAAAACTAGTCAATTACAGGCCGATCTCTAATCTGCCATTTCTGTCAAAGATATTAGAAAAAGCAGTATCCTCACAACTGTGTTCCTTTCTTGAAAGAAATGATATCTGCGAGGATTTTCAGTCCGGATTTAGACCGTACCATAGTACCGAGACAGCTCTCGTTAGAGTCACAAATTATTTGCTCTTATCATCCGATCGTGGTTGTATCTCTCTATTAGTATTACTTGATCTTAGTGCTGCATTTGACACCATTGACCACAACATCCTTTTAAATAGACTCGAACATTATGTTGGCATTAGTGGAATTGCACTAGCATGGTTTAAATCATACTTATCTGACCGTTATCAGTTTGTAGCAGTAAATGAAGAGATGTCTTATCAATCACAAGTTCAGTATGGCGTACCACAAGGCTCAGTACTAGGACCGCTGCTGTTCACTCTGTATATGCTACCATTAGGAGATATCATTAGGAAACATGGAATTAGCTTTCACTGTTATGCCGACGATACTCAGCTGTATATTTCTTCAAAACCTAACGAAACCTACCAATTCACAAAATTAACGGAATGCATAGCTGATATAAAAAATTGGATGACTAGTAATTTCCTACTACTAAATTCAGAAAAAACTGAGATTCTAATTATTGGACAAAAAACTTCCACACGTAATAACCTAGAGTACTGTCTGACACTTGATGGCTGCTCTGTTAAGTCTTCGTCGTCGGTTAGGAACCTGGGTGTGCTCTTTGATACCAATCTTTCATTTGAAAGTCACGTGTCTAGTATCTGTAAAACCGCTTTCTTCCATCTTAAAAATATATCTAAATTACGTCATATGCTCTCAATGAATAATGCAGAACAATTAGTTCATGCGTTTATGACCTCAAGGCTAGATTATTGTAATGCTCTACTGGGTGGTTGCCCTGCATGCTTAATAAACAAACTACAGCTGGTCCAAAACGCAGCAGCTCGAGTTCTTACCAGAACCAGGAAGTATGACCATATTAGCCCCGTTCTGTCAACACTGCATTGGCTGCCTATTAAACATCGTATAAATTTTAAAATATTGCTGATCACTTACAAAGCACTAAATGGTTTAGCTCCGCAGTACCTGAGCGAGCTCTTAACGCATTATAGTCCTTCACGTCTACTGCGATCTCAAAATTCCGGCCAGTTAATAATACCTAGAATATCAAAATCTACTGCTGGCGGTAGATCCTTTTCCTATTTAGCACCAAAACTTTGGAACAGTCTTCCTAACATTGTCCGGGAAGCAGACACACTCTGTCAGTTCAAATCTAGACTAAAAACACATCTCTTCGGCCTAGCATACACATAACACATTATAGACTTCTATAATTCAATGTTAGGCTGCATAGTTTAGAACAGCCGGGACCGGGAACACTTCCCGTAAATCCTGATGTACTTGGTACATCATAAGAAGGATGGCGTCTACGCTAATATTAGTCTCTCTGTCTATCCCGAGGTTTACCGCTGTACACCGGAACCAGGCCGGATCCAGATCTGATGAAGGACCAGCGCCAGGACACGACGACGCCGCTGACCTGAAGTGTCAACCAGTCTCTCCTCCTCTCCACTCCGACTTCAACCAACCGGAACTGGACAAATACTCTGATTCATTCTGAACTTCTGACCTGTAATGCTCCTGAATCATAATCATACACTGTTCACTCATTGGCCAGAGGAGAACTGGCCCCCGACTGAGCCTGGGTTCTCCCAAGTTTTTTTTCTCCATTCTGTCAACTGAGTTTTGGTTCTTTGCCGCTGTTGCCTTACCTTCTGGCTTGCTTAGTTGGGGACATTTAATATTCAACAATATTATAGATCTGCCTTAAAGGTGGATGATGATGAAATTGTTTTTTCGCAGTCTTCGAGCCGAATCTGGCCGAGCACGACCTTCTCATCACACCAGCACCCAGTTTGCGCGTCTAAATTAGTTGCTTACATTTAAAAAATGAGCATACAATAGCATAAAAAGCCTTTTTAATGAACATAAAGGTCCATGGTTAATACAAATGTACACGAATGTTAATGAAATGTTTAGTGAAATTAGAAAATATTTAAGAGATCATTCATTTATTTGTATACGTACATGTATTCCCATATAGGCTAGCCTACATATTTTATTCTAATGTCACAAGTAATAATCTCAGGGTTTACTGGGTTTTACACGATTATTTTTGTATTGGTGGTGGTAACTAAAATAAACATTGTCACGTGTTTATATTTCTTCTTCTCACCGATTCCTGATGGTTTAGAGATAACAATTACTCGAGTCGCCCCCTGTAGTTTCAAAGAATAGTACAACGGCGAGCGCGTCGAGTATAAACACTTCGACCGTTTGGAGAGGTGCGCGCGCAGTCAGCGGAGACTCGCGCTCGTGCGGACGCGTCGAGTATAAACAAGGCTTAAGACTATATTAAGCAATTATAGACCGATCTCAAATCTTCCTTTCATTGACAAGATCATTGAAAAAGTTGTTTTCAATCAGCTGAACAAATTCTTAAGCTCGAATGGATACTTTGACAATTTTCAATCTGGTTTCCGATCGCATCACAGCACAGAGACAGCGCCCATAAAGATAATTAACGATATTCGCTTAAATACTGATACATACAGGCAAATTATCAGTTCTGGTACTACTCGACCTCAGTGCTGCATTTGACACTGTTGATCACAAAATACTTCTTGACAGGCTGGAAAACTGGGTGGAGCTTTCTGGGATAGTCCTAAAATGGTTCAGGTCATACTTAGAAGCGAGAGGTTATTATGCGAGTATAGGAGACCATAAGTCTGAGTGGACATCCATGACATGCAGAGTTCCTCAAGGCTCAATTCTTGCGCCACTCCTATTCAACCTGTACATGCTTCCAATGAGCCAAATAATGAGAAAGAACCAAATCTCTTACCACAGCTATGCAGACGACACACAGATCTACTTAGCCCTATCGTCTAACGATTACAGCCCCATTGACTCCCTGTTCCAATGCATTGATGAAGTAAACAGTTGGATGTGCCAAAACTTTCTTCAGTTAAACAAAGACAAAACTGAAGTTATTGCGTCTGGAAACAAAGATGAAGTTCTCAAGGTGAATGCATACCTTCACTCTAGAGGTCAAACAACTAAAAATCAAGTCAGGAATCTTGATGTGTCTCTAGAGTCAGACCTTAGCTTTAGTAGTCATGTCAAAGCAATAACTAAATCAGCATACTATCATCTGAAAAATATTGCAAGAATTAGATGCTTTGTTTCCAGTCAAGACTTAGAAAAACTTGTGCATGCTTTCATCACCAGCAGGGTGGATTATTGTAATGGACTCCTTACTGGCCTTCCCAAAAAGACCATAAGACATTTGCAGCTCGTACAGAACGCTGCAGCCAGGATTCTGAGCAGAACCAGAAAATTTGAACACATCACACCAGTCCTCAGGTCTTTACACTGGCTCCCAGTCACATTTAGGATTTATTTTAAAGTATTATTACTGGTATATAAATCATTTAATGGCCTAGGACCTCAATACATTGCAGATATGCTCACTGAATATAAACCCAACAGATCACTCAGATCATTAGGATCACATCAACTAGAAATACCAAGGGTTCACTCAAAGCAAGGAGAGTCCGCTTTTAGCTATTATGCCAGCCGCAGCTGGAACCAGCTTCCAGAAGAGATCAGGTGTGCTCCTACAGTAGCCACATTCAAATCCAGACTCAAAACACATCTGTTTAGCTTTGCATTTACTGAATGAGCACTGTGCCACTGTTCGTCCGACTGTTTGCACTGTATTTTATTATTTTATTTTCCAAACTGTGATTCAGGAAGATTTTATTAATTTTTAGGGCTGTCTGATTGGAAGAGATTTTGAAGGGGAACGGGAGAGCTTCACTCCGACGAGGCGAGTGAAGATTAGCTATACTACGGAGAGTATAAAGGTTCGCTGTTTGTTTAAAACAGCAAAAGTGAAACGTGCTCTGTGGAGGCCCCACTGGGCAATACTGGTGTAAGACACCACCCCAGCAGAGGACGTCCCTGGATTGTAGGTCCAGTGGCACCGCAAACCTGCTCAATAACTTCCATCTCAGATAGGGGTGATTATTAATTAGCAGGGCTGTCTGATTGGAAGAGATTTTGAAGGGGAACGGGAGAGCTTCACTCCAACGAGGCGAGTGAAGATTATCTATACTACGGAGAGTATAAAGGTTCGCTGTTTGTTTAAAACACCAAAAGTGAAATGTGCTCTGTGGGGGACACCACCCCAGCAGAGGACGTCCCTGGATTGTAGGTCCAGTGGCACCGCAAACCTGCTCAATAACTTCCATCTCAGATAGGGTTTTAATTATTCTTATTTCTTTTGATTATTTTAATTTCTTCTATGTAAAGCACTTTGAATTACCACTGCTTAGCTTTGCATTTACTGAATGAGCACTGTGCCACTGTTCGTCCGACTGTTTGCACTGTATTTTATTTTCTAAACTGTTTTAATTATTCTTATTTCTTTTATTATTTATGTAATTATTTTAATTTCTTCTATGTAAAGAACTTTGAATTACCACTGTGTATGAAATGTGCTATATAAATAAACTTGCCTTGCCTGCCTTGCCTTGCATCCTGTCTGCGTTTGGGTTCATCCTCATAACAGTGGTAGTGAACGCGCCAGAGAGAAATGCACATTTCATACGGATTACATGAGCACAGAGTAGTTTTTCTTTCGTTTTGAATAGTTTTGTTTAAAAGTACACATTTCAAGCTTTCTATATATTTATCAGGTATTTGAGGCAAGTAACTTATACGCTGAGAGTTTGGGTTAATTTATGAGACGAGCTCCAGTTCACGAGCCAGCGCGGAGCTCCTGAGAAGTCCTGATTATATTGTCTGCTATATTTACTTACCGGTATTTATTAAATCCAGACAATTGGTTGATGAAACATTGATTAAAATTAAGATACAATTAATACAAAATGAAATTCACTTTAAAGAAAGGCTTTCTACAAAAACAAACTTCAAAAAAACTAAATCATGTCTGCCCACTCCATTTGTCTCCCGATTGCGCATCTTATCTTACTCATGCTTTTCACTTTTCATATAATCAACATAGATGAAATAAAAATAAAAATAATTTAATTAATCGTTTTCTTAATGACTAGGCAACAACTAGGCCTATTAGCCTACAGTACAGAGAAATTTTATGTCGGAGAGGGATTTGAGTGAACGGCGTCTTACGGGCATGTGGGGGGAGAGGTACGATTTTCGAACAATCATCGAATATTATTTAGCTTGATATGCAAAATGACATTTCTGTCAAGTACTGCGCAGAGCTTGTGACTATAGCAAGCGCGCAGCTGAGAAGACAGTTCGCTGTCAAATCTGTCCCTGGGAAAAGTAACGTTGTGGCGAATTGAAAAAGTAACTACGTTTTGTTACCAAATTTTCATTAGTAGCGAGCTACACTACTTTTTACCCGAAAAAGTAGTTATGTTACGTCCATGTGATAGTATTAGATCTAGAGTACTATTACGACAATGAGTAGGTCCTGACACGTGTTGGTCTAACTCCAATTGAGTTTATTTTTAATTGAGTTCACGTGTCTCAGACGCCTTGCCATAGGTTTGTGCAGTTGCCAGCACAGCCAATCAGCACGCTAGTATGCTCTGCTGTAATCTGCTGTGCAGCTGCACAGTGTTTTACATATATAAAATTATAAGGATAATTTTGGCTTCAATATTCTCGAGAAAATTCGTTTTTCCCGTAGCGTAAGCTAGTCTTACGCAATACGAGAGTATTCTCGAAAGGAACATGATAACTAAACAGTGGAAACGGTGCAAACTGAAAACAAAGTCCAAACTATGTGTGAGTGTGACAGAACTCTCATCACATGTGAACCATTTTAGATTGATAGAGCAATCTATGAGGAATGAGGTTAAACAGTCAGGGTCATTTTAAACCCAAAGAAATTCCTTATTTGGGTGTGGCTGATTGCTTTGGACCCCAGCCCACTAACCTTTATGACCTTAGGTTTAGCTCTCATCTGCTCATTTACCACATCCTGACTGCTGTTTGACAGCATTCAACATCATGTGTGCTCCTGAGGGATATGTCTAATACACTCCAACCATGTAAAAGCCTAATTTTAAAAACACTCTGACACGTAATATTCAGTAATACTGCATTATCAATTTCACTGCACTGACACTAATGGATGAGAACAAAACCTTGAACTGAATTGAGCTGGATGACAACACTATTGTCTTCCGCAGAGCTGATTTATAGCTGAATTGACGTTTCATAATTGACTTATTTTGAGTCATAATAGGGTAATAGAGTTCACGTTAAACAACATTACATCATCACTGAACTGACTCAAGCTGAATAACGAAATTTTTGTCTTCTGTGCATTTCACAAACTAAAACAGAAAAAAAAGTTACTTTAAAATAGCACAACACACCCTCTCACAAACATTCTCACATGTACGTACAACCGTAGAAAACAGCTGCATGGGTTTTTAATGTTTTCTGGACTCCACAGTGTCACCGATAGATATTATCTTGCAAACTCTGAAGCGGTTCCATTAAGGAAGTGTTGCTGTGTGACTCCTGGAACAAGTCCAGCATTTATGTGCAGTGCACCTGCGCATAAGCATTCCTTATCAGGTCCTATTCAGGCAAATCACTCTCTATATCTCTGTATTTGGCTGACAGTTCAGGACCCAATTAAAAGAAGCCGTATCCTGGTGTTTATGTGGTTGTGTCTGCACAGCCAGCAATATGAATGACACACTGACAGTATTAAAGAAGTGTTGATTAGAGATGACAGCCCTGAATAGGTAATTAGCTTCTCTGGCAGTTTTTTCAATAGACATCTATTGCTTCAAATGTGATTCCCTGATGCCTCCGCTGGTATTTTTACCCAGTTACATTAGGAATCTGTACAGGAGTGGTGATTAATGGACATGTTTTCATGAAGCCTAGCGCAAGTTCTGCAGGAAGACTCAATCGTTCACGTCACTTATTACCTTCTCATCTATCCAATCATATCCTAATAGCCAGCATAAAAGGGTGGTACTTACACATGTCTGAGTTCGCAGATGCTGTCGCTTCAACCACCTCCATCCTCCCCAACCACCACCAAGTCGGGACCTTACTCCACCCCCCCTATTTTATTTTGTACAAAATAAACAACTAACAAAATTAGGTAACAAACAAAAAGGACCACAGACCATAATTAAATGTTATATTATTATATATAATTATATAATATATATATAGTAGTTGTAGTATTACTAAAATTTGTGTATTGACCTATGTGAAGTACGTGAATATCAGTTAAGAAGCTAATACTTCACACTGAGAATGTATAAGGCATTACATCATCAACACCTAAGTGTGAGTTTACATGTTCAGGTCATACTGGTAGGGACATAGAAACAAGGGATGGTACTCTGATGTATAAAGAGAGAAAAATAACAATGAGGAAACGAGGTAGAAAAGGACAGCGGGGAAGAGAGCTTTTGAACAGAGGTTTGCTGAGGGAGGGAGTAGTTTCACCTGCTGCTGCATTTTGCTGCAGTGTGGTCTTCCTGCAACTATACTTCACTGCACCTGTGGAACAGTGTGTAGTGCTGCTCTCTAGAGTTCACAGAGAGAACAGCCTCTTCAGACTTCTGACTCTCCATCTACAACAATACAAAACACTGTATCTGATATCCACAGAGAACATTATGAGATGTGTAATCAATGTCAATTTTAAGTTCTAAGAATTGATTATTGACAAATGAAATACTGCATTTGTATGCACTATTTCCAATAGTACACTGCCTTTGTCTCAAGTATAAGGTTTAGTATATGAGACAAAACAAATGTACTATAAATCTCATCATAAATAATAATAATAATAAAAATAATAACTCAATAAAATACTTTTTTTTCTGCCTTAAATTTAAAAAAAACTGTAGTCATTTGTAGTATGTTATATTATTATTATTGTTATTATAAATAATAATAATAATTATTATTATATTTTATTATTATTATTGGTGTTTTTCTTCTTTATAGTTATTATAACAATTATTTAATTATAATTATTTATTATAATTATTATTACGAACAAAGAGTTCTATCATGAAACTCTAGATGGTGCATGCTGATAGGTCCTTAAGTCAATTTGGGAAAGACCACATCTACATAGAGCAGCTGATTTGTTGCTCTTGCATTAGCGGCCAATGAGCTGCGGCTCAACATTCAAATACTGGCAGTAGTTTGTTGTTAGCAGTGTGCAGCGTGCTTCAGAAACCCTTCACCTTCCCCAGCTCCACCTGTATAGATCTGCTATGGGGTTATTTCATTTAGGTTTTACATGTACAACAGCAGCAGTATGTCTTACATGCTCACAGCAGCTTGTCTGTGAATGTACTCGTGGTAGTAAGTCCCGGTACTTGCTCTGCAGCAGCAGATCTATTCCGCCAAGATAAATAAATTAACATTGCCATACATTCCCATCACCATGCAAATCTCTACGAAAGTTGTAATTAACAATAATCATCATCATAATAATATACACTCACTGGCCACTTTATTAGGTTTACCTTGTACTGGGTTGGACTTCAAAACTGCCTACATTTTTCATGGCATAGATTCAAAAGGTGCTGGAAACATTCCTCAGTGATTTTGGTCCACATTGACATGATAGCATCACGAAGTTGCTGCAGATTTTTCGGCTACACATCCATGATGCGAATCTCCTGTTCTAGATATAAGATCTGTCGAATGTGGATGATATTTGAGTATAGTGAAACTCTTCAGAAGTTTGTTCAAGAAACCAGTTTGAGATGATTTAGGCTTTGTGACATGGTCTATTCACATTATCCTGCTCAGAAGTTGGGTGCACTGTGGTCATAAAGGAATGGACATGGTCAGTAACAATACTCAGGCTGTGGTGTTTAAATGATGCTCAGTTGGTACTAAGTGGTCCAAAGTGTGCCAAGAAAATATGCCCCACACCACTACTGCAACCGGCAGCAGCCTGAACCATTGATACAAGGCAGGAAGGATCCAGCATACTTTCATGATGTTAATGCCAAATTCTGACCCCACCACCTGAATGTTGCAGCAGAAATCAAGACTCATCAGACCAAGAATTTTTTTTACAATCTTCTTTTGTCAAATTTTGGTGAGCCCGTTCGTATTGTAGCCTCAATTTATTGTTCTTAACTGACAGGAGTGGCACCCGGTGTGATCTTCTGCTGCTATTGCCCATCTGCTTCAAGGTTCAATGTGTTGTGCATTCAGAGATGCTCTTCTGCATACCTTGGTTGTAAAAAGAGGTTATTTGAATTACTTTTGCCTTTCTATCAGCTCGAGCCATTGACCTTTGGCATCAACAAGGCATTTTCGAGCACAGAACTGCCACTCACTGGATATTTTCCAGGGCTCTTTCTCGGGCCATTCTCTGTAAACCTTGGAGATGGTTGTGTGTGAAAATCCCAGTATCATCAGTTTCTGAAATACTCAGAACAGCCTGCCTGGCACCATCAACCACATTCAAAGTCACCAAAATCACCTTTCTTTCCCATTCTGATGCTTAGTTTAAACTTCAGCAGATTGTCTTTGCCATGTCAACATGCCAAATGCATTGAGTTATTATATATAAATATAATTTTATATTATCATTAAAGAGCAGTTAACCTAATAAAGTGGCCGGTGAGTGCACATAATAATAATACTTCTTTTTAGAAACTGTACAGGTATTATTATTAATTATAATAAACTAATTATATAATAGTAACTGAATACTACAGAGCCTCTAAAGGGACCTTTGCAAAAATAAAAATAGACTTTCACTTGCTTAAGAAACTTTCGTGCGTACGAGAAACGTTTATCGTTCACACGCAATAGTTTCCCGTACGCATGAGCATGAGCACATGAAAGTCTGTATGTTTTTATTTTTTGCAAAGGTCCCTTTAGGGGTTCCGTAGTATTCAGTTATTATTATATAGTTATAGTTATAGTTATATAGTTATTGCTATATAATATAGTTATTATAATATTGCTATTACAGTTTTCTCGATTGTTTAAGTAATGTTGCATGTGTGTGGAATTGTATTGGAATGGTAAAGAGTGTTGGTACGTGACAGGAGGGCCTCCACTCAAGGACACAATATGATGAACAAGTCTAAGATTGTTCCACGTATGGTTGAAATATCATAATTGGCCTAGATAGAATGATAACATTCTGGGAGTCAAGAATATAAAGGAGGATGGATGCTCTCCCTTCACTGTCACACTCTGCAACCACTGGCTGTATGACTGCTGACCTTTTCTTGCAAGAAAATAAACCTCAATAAAGTGGCTTGAATTTCATCCGAGACTGCTTGTCTTCTTCCCCTTGCCCTTCCTCCTCCTCCTCTTCCTCCTCGACTTCTTCCTTCATGTCTTTCTGGATCCATTGTTCCAAAACTCAACAAACTGATGCGGGCCCTTTTATCTATCTATTGAAGGATCTGATTAAATTTGTGTTCAATTTTGACTCTTAGTGTTTTCACCTGGGTAATTGTGTGCCAACTGAGCTGAAGCACTGCTGACTTGAGTAAACAATATTGAATACTAGTGCTTTCTAAATGACCACATGCTCTAGGGAATGAGGAATGAAGGGATTTGTGTGTAGAGTTTTGCAGTGACAGGTCAACAAATCTGACTCATGTGTCAAAACCAGGTAATAGTGTTCATAGTTCAGTGAAATGGGTGTGCTTTTTGATAAATGGCATTATGGTCGAGAAAAACTGTAATATAATTAATAATAATAAAAGAGAGATCTGTAACAAGGGGAATGTAAATTATAATCACTTTTTGAGAGTAGCAATCTCTCATGAATCCTTATTTGGCCCTATTAATCTCGGTTGATCTCTTATCTACATCACAGGTTCTCCCTGAGCAAATCACACAATTCCTTGGCCATCCTTGGCCACACTGCAGTATAATTCTGCAATGATCTGTGACATCAATCATATCGGCCCACAACTCCTGCAACCTCTTCCTGCCTCCCGTCCAGCACTGGTTGCCAAGTGAGGAGCCAATGCATTAGTCCAGGCCCCCACCATTAATTCTCCATGCCAGGTCTGCAGGCACTCTTTCAGATTGCCACCATTGAGCCCCTGCCTTGCATCGAGAGAGAGAGAGAGAGAGAGAGAGAGAGAGAGAGAGAGAGAGAGAGAGAGAGAGAGAGAGAGAGAGAGAGAGAGAGAGAGAGAGATAGTACCATGCTGCATTTGGTGCTAGTTTGAGAGTGACTACTCAAAGCCTTAACTTTGACACAATGAGATCATCTGAGCTGCTGAGAAGGAATACATTAAACATTCTAGGCCAGTAGCTCTGGGAACAAACACCAGATCATGGGGCTGCACTGCTGTGGGAAAATATTTTTGGTACTGCTCGGAAGTCCACCATCTTGCTTTTTCTGGCCATCATGGGTGCTCAATTCTGCAGCCAGGTTTTTTTTTTTTTTGAGCCAATCACATGAGCTATGAATGCCATGTTACTGATTAGAGCTGCAGAAAAACAATGTCATAACAGCGCTGATTGCACCACAAGAACATGCATTATTTCTTCATTTGCAAGTATCCTGAGCTCCATTTCACATGCAGCCTTAACAAAATAAAATAGGACACTTGTATAATGTAATGTACTGTAATGTAATGTAATACATTAATGTTTTATTAATTACATTTATTTGCTTCTTTAAAAGAAATCTGTCACAACATATCACTACTTTTGAATGTGTCTAAATTGTTATAACGTATAGTCCAGAGGCGAGTTGCAGTTAGAACCCAAGTGCAGTTTATTAAACAAAATACAGATAAACAAAACAAGACGATAACTAGAACTTGGCTTGACTAAGAACATAAACTTGAACATGACTTGAACTGACTAGACTCATCAAAAACGGGTAACAACCAACAAAGCTAGACAAGAGACAGTGGGAACATGAGGCTTATAAATACTCAAAATGTGTGTAATATTTGCTAAATACACCTATTTAGACATTTTCATTCAATACTTCATGTAGCCTACTGCTTAATAAAGCATCTATTTGTACAAGAATAAAGTTCAACATAAGACTATCATATACATATACTATCAATGAAGTGGGGTCTATGCTTTTTTCTTCTTCTGATAAACATGATACAATATAACATCGTGACTACATGAAAAGAGCTTTTACTGTTTTACGATCCGTTTCAGGTCTAGGGGCAGGAAAGGAAAGGAAGGTAACACAAGTTGCTGGGAGAGAGTGAGAGAACTCCCGTCTCCAGGTCCCAGGACAAGCACAAATTTGTACAGTTTGTAAAGTAAAAAGACTTCACAAGTAAAAATTTTACATAATCAGTTGGGTATAAAGATAAGACTTCAGGAGAGGAAACAGCCAAAATAATAAACAAAATAAATTCTTACTAAAGATTTTTAGAAATAACTTACCTAGCTTCAAAAGTAAAATAAATCAAAAGACAAACACTTCCCTCACTTCCTCTCTATACAACTGTAACGGTCACCAGCTGGAGTGGCCTTGAGAGCCACCAGAGGGCACTCCACATCAGACTATTGCCATTCCAACACAAACTACATCTCCCATAATTCTCTGCCTGGACTCATCAGCACTCATTATCACATTCACCTGTGTCTCATTATCTTGTTTAACTTACCCTATAATAGCCTGGTTTTCGCATTCATTCCCTGTCTTATATGTGTCTCACTGCATTTCTAAGCGTGTTTGTATTCTGTTTCTCCCATCTCCTGGTTTTCTTGATTCTCTGCCTGTCCCCTCGGATTTCACTCTTTGCCTCTAAGCCTCACATTTGCCCCTCATCTGTTATTGTTTGTTTGTGTATGACCCTTGCTTGGATTACGATTGTGGATAACCCTTTAAATGTTGCGCAATTCTGCGTTTGGATCCTCAACCTTTGTGTCTCAGAGTAGTTTGTGACAATAACACAGGACAAAACGAATTCTCAAATAAAATGGCACCCACCTCCCTACAAATTATCCCAATATAAGTTATGTTCGTAAGTTCTGCCAGGAAGACTCAATTATTAAGTCAATTATCCCTTTTCATCTAACCAATCGTCATCTAACACTCGTAGTATGAAAGATCGGTACTTAGACATGTCTGAGTTCGCAGATACTGACGCCAACATTCATAATGGAGCACCTCTCTCTAAGGCCTGGTTCAGGACTCATTTAACTACTGTCCTCAAAAGCTGCAGTCTATCTCCCTCTCTTTACACCGGACATTCATTCAGGATCGGGGCAGCTACCACAGCGGCAGAACACGGAGTCTCCACGTCAGCAATCAAGATTCTGGGCAGATGTTCTTCCTCTGAATTCAAATACTATATAAGACCCGATTCCAAAATCATCCTCTAAGCTCAGCAAGCTCTTTCCAGTAACAATTGAGGTAATCATCATGCAAATACTGGTGGTGGTGTCATGCTGTCATACATCACTCATCTATCTGTTCGATTAGCCTTTAGCTTGCATCACTCGCCTGAGTGGCTTAACGTGGCCTTGTACTGTGTGGCCTATCGTGGCCTTGTCTCTGTGTGGTCTATCATGGCCTTGTGGCCTATTGGGTCTTGTCCTGTGTGGCCCATTGTGGCCTTGGTTCTGTGTTGTCTATCATGGCCGTATGCCCTATTGTGGCCTTGTCCTGTGTGGTCTCATGGCCTTGGTTCTATATGTGGACTATCATGACCTTGTGGCCCATCGTGGCCTTGTCTCTGTGTGGCCTTGTGGTATGTGGCCTATCGTGGCCTTGTCTCCTTGTCTTTCCTCACAATACGTCTTCATGTAGTATACTTACAGCTTCACTGTTTTTCTCACGATGATAGAAGCGGCCCTCTTTTACTGATTAAGCTCTTGGTCCACGAGGCCTTCCACGATTTCATGTTTCGTCATGCTTATTTCATGTTTAACTTATTTTACTTTCTGTGTTTTAAGGAACCACAGGACACACGACTGGTGGGTATATATTTATTTTTACAGTTCTTTGGGGGTGGGCTCCGTCCCGGTGGAATTAATTCCTCCACCTATTTGTGGGGGTTGGCTGCGCCCCTGCCTTCGTCTTCAGTCAGGATATGCAGATCTTATATGTTTACAGAGGGGAAAAGTTTTCATCAAAAGGGTGAAGCTCTGGTCTGAAGATGCTGTACAAGAAATGTAAGGCTACCTGGACTGTACAGTGTGGGAGGAGTTCATTACATCATCTAGGAACCTGGATGAGCTCACAGATGTTGTCAGTTCCTGAATCTCATCCTGCGAGGATACTGTAATTCCGGATAGAGAGGTAAAGATCTATCCCAACAGTAAACCCTGGGTGAGCAAATATCTTAAAATCCTGTTAAATAAGAAAAAAACATGCTTTTAAACAGGGCAGTGTTACTGAACTTAACTCTATACAAAAAGAGATCAAACGGGAAATGAAAAGGTGCAAACTGGGTTACAAAGATGAAGTAGAAAGACAACTAAGTGATAATAATTAGGGCTCAGCCTGGGACAGTATCAAGAATATTGTTGGACTTAATGACAAATCAAGGAAAAAACATTTTTAGAAGGTTTTATGGCAGATTCTGCCCTGGCGCAGGAGTTTAACAAGTTTTATTCTAGGTTTGATGTTCACGATTATAGTAAAGAAATGGGTGCATTAAGGGACCGTCTAATTAACTCTGGTTTTCCTACTCTTTTTTTCTTTTTCTGAACGCAATGTTGTAAACACTTTTAAACATAGCAAGGCTTGTACAAGCCCTGGCCCCAACAACATTAGCAGCCGCATGCTGACCCTTTTTGCGCATCAATTAGGCTTCATTTTTTATTCTATTTTTAACTTGTCTTTGTGCCAATATAGAGTCCCAGACTTATTGAAACAATCTATAATTATTCCCATCGCAAAAAGCAACCACCCAAAAATTCTGAATGACTACAGACCACTGGCTCTAACTTCATTAGTTAAAAAATATAAAGAGAGAACTGCTGGGTAGGATTGAACACCTCCTCGACCCCCTGCAGTTTTCATACAGAGCCAACAGGGCGGTGCAGGACACTACCATAACTCTGCTTAACCTCATATACAAGCACTTAGAGGGTAACAAAAACCATATCAGACTGCCGTTTGTGGATTTCTCGTCTGCCTTAACACCATCGAGCCCCATTTGTTGGTGCAGAAGCTCATAGAATATTTTGGGTTAGACTTCAACTTGGTGGGCTGGATTTTGGACTTTCTCACTAACAGGACACAGAGAGTGAGAGTAAATGGACATCAACTGGCTCCCCTCAAGGCTGTGTTCTCTCTCCTCTTCTATACATGTACACTAATTACTGCCGTAGTGAAATGACCAATAACTATATCGTAAAGTTTGCAGATGCCACAGTTATAGTAAGTTTAATGGACAACACTGAAACATTTCACGGCCCTGTACTACCATATTATCTAAACTGGTGCAAAGAAGCTTTTTTAGACTTAAATGTTACAAAGACAAAGGACATGTGCATTGATTTTAGATGTCACCATCTCCTGAAAAGACGATTATAGATGGAAAAGAGGTTGAAATTGTTGAGTACAATTTCAACAAGTATATGAAACTTTAGCATAAGTTCTGCCGGGAAGACTCAATTACTACGTCAACTTTCGCTTCACTTCTATCCAATCATATTCTCATGCTCACTGTATAAAAGCTTGGTACTTACACACGTTTGAGTTCGCAGATACTGAAGCGACGATTACCCCCATCCTCCCCACCACCACCAGGATGGTCCTGTCCAAACCTCCCGTGAGGGTCGGCTGCGCCCCTGCCTTCATTTTCAGGCAGGAATTGCAGATCCGATACCCTCGGATTATGCTCTACAGACGGGGCCTACACCAAATGACTTTGTATATTATCAGCTTGCTGAGCTGTCAATAAATGTACGATTGTTGAAATAATTCTCCCGAGTCTTTCTGGTAGAACTGGGAATCATCATTGATAACAAGTTGACCTTTGAACTAAACACAGACATGCTGAGTAAGAAAAGTCAGCAACGTCTCTTCTGTCTGCGAAAGCTAGCTAAGTTTCAAGTGGACAGATCCCTGATGTCTGTTTTATAAATCTTTTATTGAGTCCGTTTTAACTTTTTCATGTATTTGCTGGTATGCTTCTCTTAGTTTAAAACAGAAAAACACATAAGCAATGGTAAATAAAGTTAGCAGCAAAATCAACGGGATTCAGCAGATAAAACTAACTGAACTGTACAATAGACATGTACTTAAAAAATGCCGCTTTAGATGCGCCAAAGCACAAGTATATCCACTTTTAAAACTAAGTTAAAAACACATCTTTTTAGCTTAGCTTTCCTGTCAGCCCTCTGATTTCGATGTCTTTTATTTTTTTTTATTTTTTTTTTATTTAATTTTACCCGTTTTTATCTGTCTTTCTATGTACCTTGTATGTAATCTATGTCATAATCTGATTGTACTGTTCGTACTATCAATGAATTCACTCATGGATGTAGATGCATTGTGTTTTAGTAGTTCTTTGTACTTTACTTGACTATAGCAATTTGTATAGTGTCCTTGGGTACATTGAAAGGCGCTTTTCTAAATAAAATGTATTATTATTATAAAAAAATGCTGAATCCATCATGTCTGATAGTTCTCACCCCCTGCATGCAGAATTTAAGATGCAGCCTTCTGGTTCCCGCTTTAGTCAGCCATCCGCAAAAAAAACAAATAAATATAAATTATCCTTTGTTCCCTCTGCAATCTATCTGCTTAACTCTGTAAAAATAGGTAACGTCTGCACATAAGGCATACTTGAACTTAAACTTTTAATGTTGTGGTATTCATTTATCCATTTGTCTGATGTTGTATTTATTTTTAATCAATGTTGTCATGTACTGTATGTTAACTTCTTTGCTACTGCAGCAAAACTAATCGCCCCTCGGGGACAAATAAAGGTCTTCAACTTGCACTTGAGTTCTCAGATGCTAACGCCAAACATTCACCTCCATCCTCCCCACCACCACCAGGATGGTCCCTTCCTGTACCTCACAGGCGGTCGGCTGCGCCCCTGCCTTAATCTTCAGGCAGGATATGCAGATTCCGTTACCCTTGGATTGCGAGCTACGTACAAAGAACTTTATAACTCAATATTTGCTTGCTGGGCTGTTAATGAATGTATGCTTTGCTACGTCATTTTGTCTACGTCACTGACCCCTGATACAGGATGAAAGAAATCACAATGATTTAAACCAATGCTGCTTGAAGGTCAGCAAATACTAACTGGGATCTAGCAAAGAAACAAGCAAATCGCAGGAAATAAGTGTTAGTGTCATTGTGTGATGTATTGTATTCAAATCGCAACACTGGGGAGAAATAACAGCAAGATCAGCCATTTTTCTTGGCATTGCTCTATACAAGGCTCTGCCATTGTATTGAAGCATGATGGCTTTTAAGGAAATTATGAGGTGCTTAGATTATTTCAGAATAGCAATTCATCTTATATTAGCAGCAGAGAGATCAGTGTCATACTTAATCAGAAGCTCTACCTCCCATATCATTCAGGAAAATTGGCCCCTACTTTACCACTTATGTCCTTTTACAAGCAGTTTCAAGAAACAACATTATCATATGCAGTTTAAGTCTTTTTTCTACTAAAAAAGACAATGCAATAGTGAGTGTTAAAGCTGGTACTGCTAAATATGTGTCCAAAATGTATTTAAAATGTATTGAATATGCAATACTTTTCATTTGTATTTATTTAAATAACATTTTCTGATATATGACCTGTACAAGTCTATCGTGATATTTTTTGATGCAGGAATGGTACTGCATCTTTGTTACAAAGGCATGATATAGTAAATCATGAAGTGATTTATTCCTGGATGCAGTGGTTTAACTCATCATCTAGTTAACTGGCCCTCTTTGACAATACTAGTTAGTCTGTTAATTTCATATCTTTCAAAATATGTTAATATTCAATCAGATTTAAATTGTAGCTTACATGCATCTCAGTGCCTAAAATCCAAGATGGTATCCAAGCTGGCGCCGTGAAGGTTGCCTCGATGTGGAGCTCCACAGTTGTTTTACTGTTTTAGCAAGTTTGTCCTGTCTTTAGTTATTCTTCTGCCATCAGTTTCACCAGGGACGAACTCCTAAACATTCGGCAGTACACACCACCCAATCTTTTATCAGTTTTCTGGCCTTTACCGGATGTTTTCCTGGACATTGTAGTTGGAGGAGCAGCCACGCTAATCAAGCTCCGACAATGCTTGATTGGATACAGCAGTGCCTGTCTCCCCTCAGTGCCCTCAGGGGGGCGGTCTACCAACCCCGCCTTCATCCGATTTTAGATCTGTGCTGTAGGGAAGCTCAACAAAAAAAAATCAAGATGCTTACTCTCAAGCAAGTCGTGTCACAAATCAGACTTTAGTTATATCTAAAGGATGCATACTTCCACATATCCATCCTTCCACAACACAAGTGTTTCTGTAGTTCGCTTTCGGGGGCGAAGTGTACCAATATTGTGTTCTTCCTTTTGTAGCCCAGCCACTGTAAAGCAGTTTAATAAACGGTTAGGTCTGATGGCAGCAGCGTCCAACGTTATACCTTGCGGCCTGTTGTACATGAGACCGTTGCAGTGGTGGCTCAGGACCAAGGGGTTCTCCCCGAGGGGAAACATGTTCCGCATGATCAAGGTCATGCGGCGATGCCTTCGTGTCTTAATTATGTGGAAAGAACCTTGGTTCCTGTCCCAAGGGCCCGTGCTAGGAGCTCCTTGTCGTCGCGTCATGCTAACGATGGATGCTTCCCTCACGGATTGGGGGGCGATCATGAGTCGTCGTGCAGCCCAAGGTCTGTGGCAGGACCATCATCTTTCGGGGCATATCAACTGTCTAGAAATGTTGGCGGTGTTCCAGGCTCTGAAACACTTCTTCCCAGACCTGAGGGACCATCATGTGCTTGTTCGGACAGACAACACATCGGTGGTCTCCTATATAAACCATCAAGAGGGTCTGGGATCGCACCGCTTATACAAGTTGGCTCACCAGAAACCTCCTGTGGGGCCAGGGGAAACTACTTTTGTTGAGGGTGATTTATATCCCAGGCTACTTAAATCAGGGGGCAGACATCTTGTCGAGGCAGGGGCCGAGGCCCGGGGAGTGGAGAATCCACCCCAAGGTGGTGGAGCTCCTTTGGGAGGACTTCGGTCGAGCCGAGGCCGACCTGTTCGCATCCCAAGAGACCCAAGAGTTCCCATTGTCCACTTTGGTTCTCACTCAGCCCCTCTGGGATTGGACGCTATTGTCTGTACGCATTTCCCAGGAGTTCTGGAAAGGGTTTGCCAGGATGGGGTCGGACCTAGTGTCTCTCTACAACAGCTCTCCTCTGGAGATTCCGATCAGGAGGGACCTGCTCTCTCAGGTGAGTGGATCGATCCTTCACCCCCGTCCAGAACTGTGGAAACTGTGGGCTTGGCCTCTGAAGGGTGCTCTCTTCTGTTCACTTTTGAGAAGGTTGTTGAGACCATTCTCCACTCCATAGCTCCATCCACAAGGAAACTGTATACCTTGAAGTGGAGACTTTTCACTTCCTGGTGTGGATTGCACTAGCTGGACCCGGTTAACTGCCCAATTGGTGCAGTGCTGGAGTTCCTGCAGGAGCACTTCTCCACAGGGTTATGCCCCTTCACACTGAACTGTACATGACGGAACCTTGAGTGGAGTATTTTTGGGGAGACACCAACTAATAACTTGTTTCTTTTGTGGCAATTTTACATTTATGCATTTGGCAGATGCTTTTATCCAAAGCAACTTACATTGCATTTCAAGGTACACATTTACATTGTTATCAGTTCTTGCTTTCCCTTGCAATCAAACCCATGACCTTGGCGTTGCAAGCGCCAATAATCTACTGTTTGAGCTACAGGAAAGACTGGCACTTTGAGTGCTAAGACCAGGTTATGTTCCTAAGGTTCCTACTAATATTGTAAGACATAGAGTACTGCAGGCCTTCTGTCCTCCTCCAGACGTCAGACCTAGAGAAACTTAATCTGCTCTGTCCAGTTAGGGCCTTAGATGCTTACGTCCACAGAACTGTAGAGAAAGTCTGAACACTGTTCGTTTGCTTTGGGGAACCTACAAAGAGGTGCCCGGCTTCTAAGCAGAGAATGAGCAAGCGGGTGGTCGAGGCCAACTCATTTGCTTATGAGTCAGCCAGTCAGCCTTCACCTTTGGCTGTCCGGGCCCACTCCACTAGGAGTATGGCTGCTTCCAAAGCATTACTGTCAGGAGTTTCCCTCAAAGATGTTCAGGGAACTAGGGTTACATACGTAACAGAGACGTTTTGCACCAAAGAGTCAAGTTTCTCATTACCATTTTCTACTGCTTCTCTGACCCCAAATAAACAGTGTTTTTTCTTTTCGTTTGCTGAAGCATCTTACATGTGAACGCCCTATTTGCATGTGAAATGATCAATAGCACTTACTTGTGGGCTAAGGTTCAATGTATTTGGAGGTTCCTCATTCCTTAAAAATAACAACCTTTTTGCAAAGCCTGAATCACATTCTGATAGATCCACAAAACAGTCCGCCCTGAAATGTGTTACACAAACTGTTAAGATCAGAATAAAATTAACATTTCCCAACATTGGGTTCTGACTGTTTCTTAGTGCATTTCTAGGCAGTTGCTAGCCGGTTTTAAAGGCATTTGGGTGGTTGCTACTGCATAACGTTGTTAGGTAGTTCCTAAAGTGTTCTGTGCGGTTGCTAAGGTATTGCTATGTGGTTGCCAAGGCATTCTCTGTGCCTTTAGGGTAGTTTTTATTGTCAAGAAACCACCTTAATTTCCATGATATTCTGATCCCTAAAAATTATTCCTTTCAGTTAAAATCTATGGAATTGTACTGTCATTTTTGTCCACCATATTACCATTGTAACTACACATCTTTCTTTATTAAGCGTCACACAACCTATGTAATGATAAAATAACCCACTCCAAAAATGTCACACCACATTTTTATCATTTGCTGTGTTAGAGAGAAAAGAATAGTGTTTATTATCAAAACAGATATTGTCAACATAATACATTATATATACATTTTCATTATTTCAATCAAGATCTGTCTCCCTAAGACCTGTGTTAAATCCTGTTAATAGGATACAGCATGAATGAAAATATGATTAGAATAGCTGGGAGAAGAGATCCCTTTAATAACATATTAACTTGTCACTCGTACTAATAAATGATGTCTGCTTATGTTCCCCTCTGCCGTGGCTGCAGCAGAATGCATGTGGCATTAGTGCATCAGTGATTAAGTAGGACACTACAAAATGCTCTTCCTCATCCGTCTCTTTCAGCAAGAGCAGTGAGAGCTTAGATCTATGAGTACTTGATCAAAAAAGAAGCTCTATTTTATGGATATTCTCTGGAGAACCTAAAAATGTCTTAAATCCTTCCAATGAAAAGGTCATTTGTTGATGATGGACTATAAAGAGTCGTTTTATATCACTGTCCCTTTTGAATAGGTTTCCTTTCAGTCGTTGATTCAAGCACATCATAAGAGAGCCACAAAAATGTGTTGGGAATTGCTGATTTGCATCTGTAAGGCATGACATAGTCAAGCACAGTAAGGGAAAGAGTGAAAGAACTTGAACTGGAAAGCGGAAAGGAAGGATGTTTGGATGAAAATGTAAGTATCTTATTGGTGTTTACTCATGTATGAAGGGTGTTATACGTGTATACAAATGCAATGAGGTTATGTTTGTCTGCTGTCTTACTGTACCTCGAAAATGCAAAAATGTATGGTATCTAGGGGTTAAACTGGGGTTTACTTATGGTTTTACCATAAGTTAAATTTGGCATTTAATTATCCCCTTTGCATAAAAGGTCTTACATTTTACAAGGCTTTAACAAACACGCCCATAAAGGACTGGCAAGACACATACAGACCCTGAAGTCTGGAAGCAAATTTCCATTTGGTTTACAGGCAGCCCCAAAGGGAGGGTGGACGGAGAGCGCCATGACTTTTTCAGCGAAGGCCTGGATGCGGAGTACTGGGAAGACAATGAATAACATTATGAATACATAGAGAAAAACATTACCAAGATCATGAGGAGAATGAAGAGAGGGAGAAGAGATAGATGAGGGGTGAGTGGTGAAAATATGCTATAGTTTTCAAATTCGATTTTTCTACAAGTTAGCTTGATTTGCATACATTGCATTGTAAGTAATTTATTGGGGATAGATGTTTTCCTTTTATAGTTTCTGCGATATGTAAATTTCATCAGTTGTCAATTTAGTAATGTGTAAACTTGTTCGTAACATATGGTACTAAATAAATGATCATTACAGTTAAACTACAGTGCATGTTATGGAATTAAAGTGAACAATTCCGACAATGTTGTGTGGTGAATATGATTTTTTTTTTGTTATAAAATGGATAGTTCTGGATCTGAAATCTGATTGGACGAGCGATGTTCGAAGTCACCGTAATTACGCTTCCAAATATGTATTCAGTAATTTTTGTAGCTGTGTTTTAGCATCATAAGTAATGGGAAGATAGTAAATGGCCTTTGGTTACTGCATTAGAGAAACTTCAGAAAATAAATCAACCTAATGCCATGACTGTGGAGGGGAGATAGTGCTGTGTGAAAGTACAGTACCTTTACTGTTTCTGCCCTGTTATTCATTCTTGATTATTTCCCACAGTATTGGATGCCACCTTGTATTAGATTATTCCTATGTCAGCAGATGAAGGACTCATTCCATGCACATCAAGTGCTGATAAAAGTGCTAAATGGAGATTTACTCTAAGTAAATGTTGAGTTGTCACAAAAAAACGTGTTGCTCAGTAGGAACTTATTTTGGCAAAATAATTTATAGGCTGGTTTTTAAAAATATTTCGCAAAAGTGTCTGTTATACTGTATAGATATAAAAATATAACGTAGCCCGGTAAGAGCTCATCAACAATTTCACAGTAAATACAGAATAAAATGAACAATGTAAAGTATATTTATATAATATATATAATTTTATATAATATGTATCTAAACCTAATCACAATGCCCAACATTTCATTGCTCTCTTTTGAATCCATTCAGAAGTTTGTCAGCAGTGAGCCAAGTGTGTGAGTACTATAACGTCTCATCTTAACACATGCCATTACATTTCCATGATTGTCTCAATTAACATTAGAGCTCATTTGTGTTAGCTCCTCAAACTGGCTGCCAATGGCTTTGAACACAATGCTCATTATAGCTTCTTTGAGGACTGACATGATTAATGCAGGACTTCCAATGTATACTTTTCTTGTGCGTTTTACGATGGAGTGGTTTGTACAATCTTCATGCCGCTTTGACAATATCCACCATCACTCATCTGAGCACGGGACAGAGGTGGTAAGACACTACTTAACTAAAACACATCATAAGATGGAGGAAGTTAAAAAGCTTTCTTAAGACAAATAAAGGAGCTTCTTTGGACTGCGTAAATATTAAAATAAAATTGGTCTTTAATTTGACTTGGAGTCATACTGTCACATTTTGGTTTTTGTCATTGTCATGTTTCTGTCTTGTCATGTGAGTCCCTGTTTGTCATGTGATCCTGCCATGTGTCTTGTCATTGGTTAATTGTCTGATCATTGTTCACAGGTGTCCCTTGTCTTGTAATTAGTCTGTGTATTTAAGCCCTCATATTTGCCATGTCTCTTTGTCAAGTATTGTTTCCTGTAGTCGTGTTTGTGTCTTTGAGTTCTTCATGCCACGGCATCTTGTTTGTAATAAACTGCAGTAGGGTTCTACAAACTTGCCTCCAGTGGATCCCTATGTTACAGAATACTTGACCTGCAACAATGAACCCAGCAGTTGCCCTCCTAAATCTACGCCAGGGCGTCCCTTGGAAACATATGTGGAGGAATTTTGTGGACTATGCTGCCAGGTGGATTTTAATGATGTGTCCCCTGCCTGGGGGGGGGAATAAATTTTTCCCTATATTGACTGTGCCCTTTTTTAATTTTTTTTATCCTCTCAGCCTGGGTCTCTTCATGTCATGCCTGCCAGGCCTGAACCTTTTCACGTCATGCCTGCCACTTGACGCTTTTAGCCAGAACTGCAGCGGGCGCATGCGCAGCAGGCCCAGCTGTAGTACTGATGATACTGAGGCCATGAGACCCAGCATCCTCTGAAACTTCCTGAGCGGAACTATGGAGCCGCTGCGGAAAGTTTTTTATCATGTGCAGAATACCCAGTCTGCGCTGTGGTGACAGCTGTGCTGTCATAGACAGCGAGTCCAGTTCTGTGCCCAGAAAATATATTTTCTGACTGGGAGACCAGTTTTGCCTAGTTGACTCTGAGACCTAAAACCTCGAGGTGATCGAGTAATATGGTCCTGTGCTGTACAAGCTCTGATCGCGATTGGGCTAGAATCAGCCAATCGTCCAAGTAATTCAGAATTTGAACGCCTTGGAGTCTCAGGGGTGCCAGCGCCGCGTCCATGCACACTGTAAATGTACGAGGTGCTAGAGACAGGCCGAACGGGAGGACTGTATACTGATCCTCGAAGGCGAATCTCAAGTATCGCCTGTGACGTGACGCAATTTGTATTTGGAAATACGCGTCTTTCAGATCAATTGACATAAACCAGTCCCCTCGGCGAATGTGCGTGAGGATTTTTCTGCTCGTGAGCATCAAACTTGCGCTTCACAAGCACTTTGTTCAGCTGCCTCAGATCTAAAATGGGTCTGAGACCCCCGTCTTTCTTTGGCACCAGGAAATATCTGCTGTACAAACCCCCTTCGTTCTGAGCTTGAAATAAATGCTCTATGGCCCCTTTGCTCAATAGCTTCGCTATTTCGGCTCGAAGTAGATGTGCTACTTCTGTTTTTACCGTAGTTTCGACCCTCGCCGTGTAACGGTGGGGGCGTCGCGAAAACTGTAGCGAATAGCCTCTTTTCATAATGTTCAGCACCCACTCTGAAAACCCCGGGAAGTTTTTCCCATGCATTCGCATGAGTAACTAGGGGTAGAATGAAATCTGGGCCCTGGTCGCGAAATGGCGACGACGCGAGAGCAACCGTGTGCTGTAACATGGACGCTGTGTTTGCAGCATTTGAGGCGGGGGGCACGCTTAATCGAGCGGGCAGCCCGTGCGTGCTCAGCTCTCTCAGCTGAGAGAGATCGCGCGGGGCGAGCCTGGAATAAATGTGGGTGCGTGATAGCGGGCACATTTATAGCACTGGGAGTACTGTCTATTAGAACTGACTGACCGTGCATTGGATTCGTTTTTACAGAAACCGTGCGACATGCAGTGTGTAGTGATTGTGGGCACTGAATATCGGGCACGTTCACTACATGTGATGCACAATCGACATGAGTCGATTTTATGTGTGCAAGCCCTGTATTGTGTAGGGCTGTGCTTGTGTGTACGAATGGGCACTGAGTTGTGGGCATTACAGTTACACACATTACACCATCGGCCGTGGCCGGGACATCAGAAAATACACTCTTTTTCAGATGTATCTGGGTCACCGTAAAAACGGCGTTTGTGTGCAGGCAAACGGGCCGTGATGCCGGTTTGTTGACTGCTGAATACACTGGCACGGTCGCGTGTGTTGGAACTGTGCAAGCGAAAAGTTTTGGTGGAAATCCGGCCGCAGCGGGACTTGAACACCGTCGTTTTCCTAGGCGGGCTAGGAAGGCGCAGAGGCCACGGGCTTGATTACGATCTTTGGTCGAGGCCCGCGCGGCGGGGGGCGGTGTCCAGCTGAGCGAGAGCGCGGCCTCGGGTCTCAGGCCTGCCGCTGCTGAGGCGCGGCGGCGGGCGCGGACCAATGCTGAGTGCGAGCAGGCGGCAGTTTAGGGCGACCTGTCGCAGAGCTGGAGCGCTTGGGCAGAAAGTGTCTCATGGCTTGCGACGTTTTCTGTACCTCGGCAAAATGATCCGCGTAATCCTTGACGGACGATCCAAAGAGGCCAGCAGTAGAGATGGGAGCGTCGAGGAACGCAGCGCGCTCTGACTCCGTCATCTCAGAGAGCGTCAGCCAGAGATGTCTCTCTGCCACGGTGACGGGGGCCATAATTCGCCCGATGGCATGTGCAGCGGATTTTGTGGCGCGAAGAGCGAGGTCTGTGGCGCTCCGTAAATCCGGCACGCAGATCGCTTCTGGGCCTTCCTCGTCGAGCTTACGGAGAAGGTTGGCCTGGTGAATCTGCAACACCGCCATCGTGTGCAATGCCGACGCAGCTTGTCCAGCGACAGCAAAAGTGCGGCTGTTCAAAGCTGAGGACGTGCGGCAGGCTTTGGATGGTAACGCTACCTTAGCCCGCCGTCCAGCAGAGGGCGGGCAAAGGTGAGTCGCTACAGCCTCTTCCACCGGAGTGAGGGACTGGTATCCTCTGTCTCTAGCACCGTCCACTACGGAGAATGCTGCTGAGGACTTCCAGGACTTCGCTACTTCTTCGTGAAGCTCAGGAAGAAAGGGCGCGAGTCGTGAGGACAACGAAGCGCGGTCTCCAGGCAGAAATCAGCCATCCAGCCGGTTAAGCACAGGCTCCTCGGGCGCCGACCACTCGAGGCCGAGGCTCGCGACGGCCTGCGTGAGCAGACGCATCAGCTCTGCTTCAATGCTGGCCTTTCCTCCTCGAAGTTCACAAGCGGCTGGGCGGGGAGGTCAACAGAGCTCGCCCATCCCTCGCTGCCCGAAGCGAGGAGAGAACAGCAGTCGTCCCCCACAGATGCGGCGGCAGACAGCGGCCATTGTCCGTTGGTCAGAGAGTCCAGCGAAGCGGGCGGAGAAGCTGGCAGCAGCAGCGGCGAGCTCCTCGTGGTGGAGGGAGGTTCTGGGTTCCGCTGAGCATGGCGCTTTTTATGGCGCGGCACTGTAGTGGGCAAAAGTGCAGCTTCAGCAAACGAAGCCAGGCGAGTCCGTAGAGTCAACATAGGCATCGTCTCACAGTGATGTCAGCCGCCATCAACGAGAGCTAAAGCTGCGTGGTCCTCACTCAGGCAGGAAACACAAATCACGTGGTGGTCCCCGTCGCTGAGTGGAGCTCTACACGAGCCACAGTTGCGAGGCATCTTTAAAAAGACGCTCGGCTCTTTTAGTGTGGGGAAAAAATGTGTGACACGGCGGCGAACACACACACAAAACACACTACTGAAAAGGATATAACTTATATCCTTAGGATATAAGGATATATAATATAAGGATATAACTTATATTATAGGCGCGCAAGCTGTTCCGCCTGAGGCTGTATGCTGCTGCAAAGCGTTTTACATTGATACAAAATTAAGGATTCATTTTTTGGCTTCAATATCTCGAGAAAGAATCTTTCCCGTAGCGTCTTCGACGCAGTACAAGAGAACTCTCGTAAGAGAACTAACTGCATCCACTGTTCGCTGAACAAGGTTATCTTTACCTCACAACCAAAACACACTTCATTGGTGACATTGTTGATTTTGTGGTCTAAAAACAAAATTAAATCGCTGCCGACGGCCTCCATAACCCGAACGAAGCACGTTGATGGGCGTGTGCTGATGTGCAGACACTCTTCCAGTAAAAGTGCCAATACAAGGAATTCCGCCCTTTATGATGTCATACAGGGCATACTCGAGAAAAAAAAAACTTTCCAAAACGTATACGAATCCTGAAAGAGTGTATTTGGCACATAAATACTCCGTCATACGTCCAACTAACTTTTTTAAAACTTTGGCCATGTTTAGCATAATAATCCAACTCTTTAAAGGGTGATAAATTTCCCTTTTCACAAGATGTAAAATAAATATCTGATGTCCCCAGAGTGTGTGAAGTTTTAGCTCAAAATAGCTCACAGATATTTTTTTATAACATGTTAAAGTTGTCATTTTTTGAGGGTTAGCAAAAACACACCGTTTTGTGTCTGGCCCTTTAAATGCAAATTAGCTGCTGCTCCTGACACAGAGGGCGGGGTTTGAAGTGTTAGCAGCTCCAATTACCTCACACAGGCCTACACTAAATGACAGAAACTGTTCTGCCTTTTGTATGAGTCAGACAATGATGGAGAGACTCAAGAAGTCACAACGCGAAGAATGCAACAGGACGTCTCTGAATGGTTAGTTGATGAATTTATGTAGCTGATGTGGTGTTAACTATCTTCAATTAACATATTCTGTCATGATAAAATCGCTCGTATAGAAACTGTTGTGAGATGCAAACAGAGTGACTTTCTATTGCATGTTAAAAGACAGATGCTACTGTACAGTTTGAGCTGACTCACAAATGTGCTCGACTACAACAATTCTCCCTCTTCTCAACATGGACAGTGTGTTCCTGGGGGTGAGGTTAATATAAATTTTAGGCTTGGTGATGTCACTAACCTGTGAGGAATGTCATGTAGTCCATACCAGTATTTGTTGTAGTCCTTAAAAAACTATTTCTTTAAAAGCAAATATCTCCCTTTGCTTTAAACGTTGAGCATTGTAACTTTGCAGATGTTGTTTATGCTCAAACAGCAACATTACATACCTAAAATTAGAAAAGTGAAATCATACTCAACCACCCTTTTAACAGTGTAAACTAGTCAGAATGCATGAAATAGCCTTACAAATCCCATTTAACAGCAGAGACACATCAGATGTGTTTTATTTGGATTCTGTACAGTCAGTTGAATATTTGCCTGTTTTCAGAAAGAAGCTCCCCGGTGGCATAAGGTAACTACGCTCAAATGAGGTGTTTACAGCAACGCCAGGAAACTTTCCAAGGTTAGAGCTTGTGCAGGTGGGCAGAACTGCACAAGGCCCGAGCAGAAAATCTCCTCAGGGACTACATCAAACAAATAGGTATATAAATCCCTGATGAAGCTCAATTTCAATTACAGGTGTCTCGCTTGTAAATCTTGTGTGTTTGTGGAGTACACGCATTAGGAATGGAGTAATTAGACAGCCAGCTGCCAAACTAGCTCAGAAAGGAGCCAGCTCACTCTGCAGATGGGATGGTGAAGAAGAAAAAAAACAAGTCATACCCAGGGATCAATTTCAAAGGGACAAACCATAATGGCTAAATGTATTATTAACTTTTGCACCTTAGTGTTTGTATAGTCTAGCCAAGTAAGTTCAACACCCATGTGTTTGTTTTGCTAAATGTAGCCTATATATGCTCGTAGCCATGAAATGCTCAAGATTTTCTTTTTTTCAAGCATAAATATCGGTTCAAGGTGTTGTAAATAGTCATACACTGATCCTGGAAGGAGAACAAAAATTGATTTGTATTTAAACGTACAGTATGTCATTTCTGGCCACTAGGGGTCACTCAATCAAAATAATAACAAAATACGTATTTTGATGACGTCGGGAAAGAGCGTGGTGGGCTCATGTGAGTTGTTGTCATTGTCAATGACAACCAGCCAACTAGCATCTCCAGCAGAAAACATGTTCACTGACGAGGTAATGTATTGGTATTTCATATATCAATTAATATTCCATCTAGCTAGAATTAATAGATGTTAAAAAACACGGTCACCTTTCGTTAATAATTATAATTACGTTTATATATCGAACAAGATAGTGAACTGCATATGATGCTACTTTATCCAGCTAGATATAGAACAAATGTGAATTTACATTATACTATACATGAGAGCTAGTCCGTCTGCGTTTTACACATGACATCATCGTTTCATAAAATATACAGATAGATAGTTAGCTGAATGGGTGCTTACCTGTTTATTAGAATGCAAACGAGATCGGCATCTCTCTGTACTTGTCACGAAGCCCTCTCCATCTTTGAAATGCAACTCCAATGTTAACCCGTGTCATGTTTCTTCTCCTGTTCCAAAACCTTCTCGGGTCATTTCTTTCACCTGTACGTTTGCGCTTCACAGAGCTGGCTCCAGCAGCAGAACGTGCAGGCAAAGCATAATCATGGTCTATATTGATTGAGGTATACAGACAAATATAAATATTAAATACAGAGGCGGACAGAGTACACAGCTTCATTACTTGAGTAAAAGATACCCCTTGCTAAATTTTACTCAAGTACAAGTAAAAGTACTACAGTCAGATGTCTACTTAAGTAAAAGTACTGAAGTACTTGTTTTTAAAAGTACTTGAGTACCAAGAGTACAAGAGTACATTTTCTAAAAATTGCATTACTACTGCCACAGTGCTTACATTTATGTACAGAAACGTCCTACATGGAGTTATGAAAAATTTTAATACCTTGGATAATGTAAAAGGAATTGAAAGTAAAATCAAGTAATTTTCATCTTCTTACCACGTTGCTTTATTTAACATTTCGCACTTGCCCACAAGGCAATAGCACAATGGCAACGCTCTGACATACCTCTGCTGCTAGAGTTTTAATGGATTTTTTGCACCCACATTTGAACTAACAATTGTGTGTACATGTGAGTTTCTCTGTTTTTTCATCAATCAAATCAATAAACCTAAACCAGCAAAGGCGGCAATATAGCAATGTTCTGACACACCTCTGAACCACACCTCTGAAAGGTGATTGCTGATAGGCTGTCCCAATCAGTGACGCCTGCACAATCCAGTCACGTTTGAGAGGGAAACAACAAACTGAGGGTTTCCGAGATTGTTTTTTATTTTCCTTTTTTTTTTTTTTATAGAAGAAGTAACGGGTACTCAGTACTCACGGTTATGGATAGAAATGTAGTGGAGTAAAGAGTACAATATTTGCCTCTCAAATGTACTTGAGTAAAGTCATGAGTACTCCCCAAAAATTATACTTGAGTAAAGTACAGATCCCTCAAAATTGTACTTAAGTACTGTACTCAAGTAAATGTACTCCGTTACTGTCCGGCTCTGATTAAATATAATAGTCTCGGTCAAGTTCGATGCAGTGGCGTAATGATGCTTTTATTGGCAGCCGTCCGGTGTTCCCCTTTGGATTTGGCGGTTCCGCAGGAAGTTAGAGAAACTAGGAGTCAACGGTTATATGACACCATAGACGGGCGACAAAACGGAAAAAAAGAAACGGTACGTGTCTTCGAATTAAACTATACATTTCTCTGGGTTTGAAAGTTGGTGGAAACTGCCGGGATAATGTAAGTACACAACTAAAAATATATATATATATATGTGGCAGGTCTAATGAAATGTATCCTGCCTGCAGGTGGCTGATTAATTAATTTGAGCTTGTCCTATCAGTGAACTGTAGTAGCGCATATAAACCAGCTGGTTAGAGGGTATGGTGTCACGAGGCACCGCCCCTTCCCGTGTCGTCATTTTCTGTCGTCATTCAGGGCGACATGCAAGTTATCGTGGCTGGCATTCGGCTGAGGTTGTAGCCTACCCTGGATGGTCAAAGCATGGGTGTTGATGCTTCCCGCCAATAATGTTTAGTTATCGCCGATGTGCATGCTGTCCATCTGATAGACGAGACGAGTTTTCAGCCCACATGCGTGTTTGTTGCCTGACTGAGTTGGTTCCCAGAGATCACACTTATAAGATGTAATAAGGACCGATTGGTCGCGTCTGCACCACCGATTAGTTTCCGTGCGGTTGACTGCGTGGGACTACTTCCGGAGGCTTTGCTGCTTTGCTGCTTTTGTTGTTGTTTTGCACCATTTGTTCTGCTGTGGACAAAGGACTGAAATCGCTGTCCTTTGTGTTAATTTTAGTGTGTGTGCATCCCTGTGAGCCCTTTATTTCAGGGATGTTTCTGTGTCTTGTGTGACACCAGGAAAGTTTCCTTTTTCATTTGTATTAGTTTTTATTTTGTATTTTGACTCAGAATGTAATATGGTAAACTTAAAACTGTGAATATCTCTACTTCAGTTTCTGTCTCTTGGAGTGACAATTCTGAGTGTGATTCAACAGTGACAATTCTGAGTGTGATTCAACAGTGACAATTCTGAGTGTGATTCAACAGTGACAATTCTGAGTGTGTTTCAACAGTGACATTTCTGTTCCAGGAGCTGAGTGCACAAAGTAGGGGCGGATTGTTGGTGGTGGTCTCCCTCACGAGTGTTGTGTGCTGAGTGGTGTGAGTGTATATGCACAGGTGTACGCCAAAAGGTGACTTGTTGTGGAGGCCTTACGTGCCCTTATCCACTGCTCTGCCTCGGCTCCTGTCCCGCTGACTCAGGTTGCTAAATGTGTGTTTGTTGAACCACAAAATTGTCTACATTGAGTTCTGTTGATGTATGTGCATTTTTATATTGATTATTTATAATAAAACAAATTTTATATTTTTGTACCCACGTCTTCTGCCGTCTTACTGTGGACGAACCTGTGTTTCCTTAAATAACAAACTATATTTTATTGTCCCTGGCAAGATTACAGGGTGGCGTAGTCGTTAGCAGAGATCATTTATGCTTAAAACCATTCCATCTATCCTCGTGCCGCTACATATAACATAGATATAGTGATTTTTGCTATTTTTAAAGCAGAAAAATTACATATTGTGACTTTAACTTTTACACATACATTTTTGAACATTTGTATTTATATTTGTATATGGGCGGCAGTGGCTCAGTGGTTCATGTAGTTTGTTTACAAACCGGAAGGTTGGTGGTTGGTGGTTCAATCCCCGGTTCCACCTGACCAAGTGTCGAGGTGTCCATGAGCCAGACACCTAACCCCAGCTGCTCCTGACGAGCTGGATGGTGCCTTGCATGGCTGACACCGCCGTCGGTGTATGAATGAATGAGTGAGTGAATGGGTGAATGTGAGGCAATATGTAAAGCGCTTTGGTGGCCATTGGGTCTGTGAAAGCGTTATATAAATGCAGTCCATTTACCATTCCATATACACTGAAACATGGACATATTGGCAGCATCCAGTATTTGTCAAATTTTTCATTTTAAAATGTTAAAAGACAGTTTTAGTTACAACATACTATTACTTTACATATTTTAAGGTTAAATTTATGATTACTTTATGGTGTATTTGTATATTTTTTTAGCCACAGCAACAACAACAAAATGTAAACAATTATGTAAAGATTTAATGATTCTTTTGAACAGAGTTGATTTTACAACACCAGAAATAATGCAGAACAAAGTGAAACTGTTACAATCTCTAACTATATAACTGAGATGCTACTGAACATATTTAATCAATTACATAAATAAAATACAATTAAATTAAACTATTAATCTAGATTATATTAACTTGAAAATATTTTTACATCTCTAAAGATGTTCATAAAATTCTTACATTTCAGATGCTGGTGAAATGTTGTTCATTTACATTTCATTTTTTATGCACACTGTTTGCCCCTGCTGGTAGATGTTGCAACTATACCATCTGGTTGCATCGTACACTATTGGGAGGTAGCCATTTATCACTATTCTGATGAAACCGATTAAAAAAAAAAAGACATAAATCAAGCAGCATATAAAGATAACGGATAACTTTCCCCAGTAATTATAGACCTCCTTGAATGCTCTACCATTCTGATTGTCATGCAAGTCACCATACCAGCAGCACAATCAGTTGGATGAGCCACAATGAATGAACATGGAAAGTAGCACGACAGGCTGCAACAGTCATCCATATGTATGAGTTCCATGTGTGCGCTATGACATTCTGTGTGCTGAGTTTTTCCTGAAATTGTTGCCCTTACTTCCCATTTTGCACTGTGCTTCAGTTGTTGGAATCGATCTATGGATTTTGATTACTGGATTATGGATTTGTGGAATTTGCATATGCTAATTAGTATATAGTAGCAGTTACATTACATTCTAAACATTTCTTGCTGTGAAAACAATCAGAAACAAC
Source organism: Phoxinus phoxinus (assembly GCF_949152265.1). NCBI lineage: Eukaryota > Metazoa > Chordata > Actinopteri > Cypriniformes > Leuciscidae > Phoxinus > Phoxinus phoxinus. The sequence continues at coordinate 25,392,819 of NC_136876.1, forward strand.
TACTTTTATATCAATATCAGTCATTTTTGCAAGGAACAATAGGAAAAAAAAAATCCTTTCTGTAGCTATAGCAACACCAATATTGTGGTTTGAATCCCAGGAAAAGCAATGATAAAACTGATAATATGTGAAAAAGAACTATCAGATAATATGCAATTTCGGCAAAAATTGCAGGTTTTTAAAACACTGTAGACTGATATTGGTCAGTCAATGTTGAATGTTGAATGCACTTTTCACTATTTTTACATTCACGCTAACCTCTTACAATAACAAAGGTTGATTATCCCAATAAATTATAGGTTGATAATAAGTTGATAAGCGGAATCATGGAACTTGTCATCATGCCGATGGATCTAATAATGTTTATGGATGAGTGAATACATTCATGTTTTTTTAACATGACTGTGGTGTAAAGTAGGGCGCGATTGCCAATGAGAGAGATATCAGCACCACAAGCAAGGCAAGGCAAGGCAAGTTTATTTATATAGCATATTTCATACACAGTGGTAATTCAAAGTGCTTTACATAGAAGAAATAAAAATAAAAATAATTACATAGATAATAAAAGAAATAAGAATAATTAAAACAGTTTAGAAAATAAAATACGGTGCAAACAGTCGGACGAACAGTGGCACAGTGCTCATTCAGTAAATGCAAAGCTAAGCAGTGGTAATTCAAAGTGCTTTACATAGAAGAAATTAAAATAATCAAAGGAAATAAGAATAATTAAAACCGTGTCTGAGATGGAAGTGATTGAGCAGGTTTGCGGTGCCACTGGACCTACAATCCAGGGACGTCCTCTGCTGGGGTGGTGTACCACACCAGTATTGCCCCACTGGGCCCCCACAGAGCACGTTTCACTTTTGCTGTTTTAAACAAACAGCGAACCTCTATACTCTCCGTAGTATAGATAATCTTCACTCGCCTCGTCGGAGTGAAGCTCTCCCGTTCCCCTTCAAAATCTCTTCCAATCAGACAGCCCTGATAATTAATAATCACCCCTATCTGAGATGGAAGCGATTGAGCAATTGATCGCGATTGAGCGATTGACAAGCGAGTCCCACGTAGCCTATAAAGGAATTGAATTCTACCAAACTACCCGCAAGTTCTGAATTACTACTCACACAGGTGTTTATTTGGCGACTTAAACTTGTGAGGTCTACACTATCACACTAAACTGCATTTGAGTGTGGTTAAAGTCATAATGTTATTATATGTGTTAGGTTTGTTGGCGGTATGAGACCAGTGGCGGAGCCAGGATTTTTTCATGGGGGTGGCCAGGCAAGGGCCAGCAACCAGTCTGGGGTGGCACCGACATTTTTATTATTTTAATTTAAAAATGAGTTTGACTATAAGTATTGGACTGTTTTAGTGCCTACACAACTGAATACAGTTAATTTATACTTAATTGTAATTGAGATAGTAGTGAATTAGGAATCATAGAATACTGAGTGAATTTTTATCTTTTTCATTATTATTATTCACCACCTCCAGGCATATTAATAAAGGGGCACACACCATACCTAAAGTTTAACTTGCTCAGTTAGCTTGCTTCTGGTTCTCAAAACCCCCAATAGCTTGTTCTACATTGTTGCACCTTCATAAATGACTACTGTAGCTACTGTAGCTACTGTAAAAAAAAGTTGCAACTGAAAAAGTAAAAACTGCATGTTTAACTTTTCTATATTAGTTGTCAAAATAAATAATTGCAACAGTTCTATCATAGGCTACCTAAATTAAAAAGGAAATGTCTCTTTTGAATCCCCATGTACAAGAATGTGAACAAGGCAGAAGTCAACAGCACATAAATGCCAGAATGTAAAATTAGTTATTTTATGGGTTTAAAAATTATCCATTTGTGTCCTCTTTACAAATTAACGCCAGCTAGTACAAATGCACAGTGCTTACATTTATTTGTAGGCTACATTTAAAAATGACATCAGTTTGTGCCTTATATTGTGATCTCACATAGGCATAGCAGATTATTTTAATCGCCTTTTTGATTATTTCACGAGTCAATTGACGTCAAAACTAAGTCTACAGCACGCCGCTTTTGCGCACCGCGAGCACAGTACAACGGCTGCCAGGACAGGAAAGTTAGTTTTCCACGGCCACCCCTGGCCACCCCCTAGATCCGCCCCTGTATGAGACTAGTAGTAAGCTAGATTAACATTAGAATAAAATATTGATCATATTCTAACATTGCATCATGTTGAGCTATAACATTGATTAGTTTTATGTGCATTTGCTCACCGGTCTAATAAAGCACAAGAGCGGGGTCTCTGTCAAAGTTTGCAGCTGTAAAAGCATCCACTGGAGGCAAGTGTAAATGAGAACCCAAGTGCAGTTTATTATAAACAAAACATGAAATAAAAACATGGCATGACATGAAAACTCAAAAATCTGGACATGAACAGAAACTTACTAACAGTGGTTTACAGGAAACAATACTTGACAAAACACATGGCAAACAAGAGGGCTTAAATATACACAAGACTAATGACAAGACAAGGGACGCCTGTGAACAATGAAACAATGAACCAATGACAACATGACACATCAGACAAGGGAACACATGGCCGGATCACATGACTAACAGGGAATCACATGACAGACATGGAAACATGACATGAATAATCCCAAAACGTGACAGCCGCGAAGCTCTTGGCATCTCATAAATGCCACCCTGATATTGATCCTCGTTTTAGTTCTCCTTTTGTCCCAAAGTCTACTTGCCATTATCCATAATGTTTGAATGAAACCCTAACATAATGCAGTTGTCCACATCCATCGCCATGGTTACTATGGCAGTACAAGCGGAAACCAGGGGAAATGCAGATATTACGTCATTGACGTAAGTGCAAGTACAAGTGACAAGGGACAGGCACTATTTAAAATTGTGCATTTCTTTGAATTTACAAATTCTTGAAAACATTTTGAATAATGTAAGCACACAATTGAAAGAAATATATAACACTGTGCAAGTGGTTTTTGGATATTTTGATACAAAATTCGGTAACACTTTAGAATACTGTATCTTACTTACTGCATAATAAGGAATTATTGAAGAACTACTGTAGGTAATTCTTCATTAACTACTTCTTCACTACTGTTAACTACTAAGGAAGATGTGTTAACTAATCAGTATGTAATATAATTGTATGATTGTGTTAAGTAACAGTTAGTTAATCAATAACTAATTAATTATGTCATACCTCCTGAAGAACTACTAATTATCTAATGAACTAATGAACAGTCATACAAAACTAACCTCAGATTAGTTTTTATATTTTATATACAGTACGGTGTGTGTCTGTTTTCCTCAGCATAGAATGCCATTGAGTAAATTCATGTATTTGAGGCAACGACTGAGGGGAACTGAAAATAGAGGGAACTTATTAGTAATTAATAAAGAATTATTAGATAATTCTTCAGGAATTATTTATAACTGAAACAGTATTCTAAAGTGTAAATATAGGGAACCCATTAGTAATTAATAAAGAACTATCGAATAATTATCCAGGAATTAGGCTACTTATAACCTGAAACATTATTCTAAAGTGGAAATATAGGGAATTTATTAGTAATTAGTAAAGAATCATTAGATAGTTCTTCAGGAATTACTTAGAACCTGAAATATTCTAAAGTGTAAATATAGGGAACCCATTAGTAATTAATAAATAATTATCAAATAATATCTGACTCAAATAAAACTTACTGTAAAGAAAAAACACTAGTAACGCAATCATCTAAACCTTTGTAAAATACACGACAATGACTCGTTTAGGCTACATTATATCTTCCTTTATTTCAGATGATATTTCTTTTTAACATGTACAATACTGCCAACATTTAAACTTGTTTAACAAACATTTTAAAATCGAAAGTTAAACCTTTAAAAGCAATTCAAGTGTAGGCTAATCAACCGGTCTCTGTTCTCCCATATCCACGGTAGTGATGCTGGATCTCTTGCGGGAGCTGGACTCGTGTTCACGGTAGTGATGCTGGATCTCTTGTGGGAGCTGGGCTCGTGTTCACGGTAGTGATGCTGGATCTCTTGTGGGAGCTGGGCTCGTGTTCACGGTAGTGGTGTTGGATCTCTTGTGGGAGCTGGGCTCGTGTTCACGGTAGTGGTGTTGGATCTCTTGTGGGAGCTGGGCTCGTGTTCGGCAGGGGAAACTGCTTTAACTTCAGATCGCCGCCCTGCATTTCACTCATAGCCGAAAGAAGAAGAACAAACAGTGCACAGCACTAAGAACATATTTTAGCATCTGATGTAAATAGATTTAGTATCTTAATGAATAAAATAATTTGTTTTATGCAAGGGATCAGGCGTTTCCATCACGCAAAAAAGACTCCTTAGCTAGGTAGGCTAACTGACGTTGCGTCACCTTGCATAAAAAAAAATGATTTATAGCACAGTAATGATTTTATAGATTAAATAAAACATACACAAACCTGTATATTGCCGGAACTTGAATGGTGTAAAAGAAGTTTAAAATGTATAAGAACTAATTATAATAATATTCTTTTTACTTTTTAAGTACTTTAAAAAAGAATTACCTTTGTACTTTTACTAAGGTAATTTTGAAAATGGCCTAATTATAATTTTACTGGAGTAATATTTTATTGGGGTATCTGTACTTTTACTCAAGCACTTGATTTGTGTACTTCATCCACCACTCCACTGCTAAAAAAAGTGTAGTGACTACTGTGTATGACTGTTCATTAGTAGTTACTTCATAGTTATTTTTCTTGAACCTTAATTCACCTTTGGCTAAGCCCCGCCCCCCTTAGTTACTGTTGCTACCTCCGACAACTTCATCTGGGCTCTGGTTTGGTATCAACATGGCTTATGCTGTGACGGCTCTTCCTGCTGAAATTTTATCAAACTTTTATAAAGCAGCAAATAAAGTGTCCGATAGAAGTAGGCAAAAAGGGCTCAGTGTGCGCTCGAAGGCTATATTCAAGACATACCGGTGAAACGCAAGCAACAACAAGGCATCCAAATAGAGGCAAAAGCATAACGGTCACAGTCAAAAAATGAACCACCGCATATCCTAATAGAGACGGAGGCTGGGACTAACAATATCAGGAGAAACACTGTTCATGCAAAGCTGGGTAGGTCTCTATTCACTTCTATAATCGTTATTATTTACAAAGCAAACGGATACGCGAGTATAAAGTTGTATTTATTAGCAGCGTGTGCTAGCGTTTCAACAATTAGGGCAGAGAACCGAAATCATAACCTAAACCAGCATAAAACTGTCTAACTAGTATAACTTCACAGTAAGGTTAAAAGCTAAATGTATCTTAGAGCAAAAGTGAGCTTGTTGATCCTTGAGGGGTTTCGCTGACCGTGAGGACGTCCACACAGTTTAATCCAAAGACGACACTTGTCAGTATTTAACTTCGGTTTTGGGAAGGGGAAAAACGGACACCTCCCTCCAACCTCTCTGGGAAACGCGTATCTGTGTTACAAATGCCCCAGGCACAACGTTTAACCATATTTTTAATAAAACGACGACGTCATAGCCTGCCGAGACCAAATATATGAGCCGTCTGCGTTGAAGTCAATGGAGCGCCGTGAAAAAGTGTCGGACCCTCTGTGGGAGCTCGTTCTTGGCTGCGCTGTGATTGGTCAATCTACATTCTAGGGCGTGGCTTAGCCAAAGGCGAATTAGTAGATAATTAGTATTCAGGAGGTACGACATAATTCATTAGTTATTGATTAACTGTTACTTAACACAATCATAAAACTATATTACATACTGATTAGTTAACACATCTTCCTTAGTAGTTAACAGTAGTGAAGAAGTAGTTAATGAAGAATTACCTAGTGTTAGTGATCGCCCTCGCGATCAGAGGCATAATAAGACCAATGCGCCAGGAAATCCCAATTAAGGTGAATTTATTGTGAAGACAGTGCAAATCCAATGGCAACAACAAACAAACAAAACAAAACAAAACAAAAGCAAAGAAAAAGAAACTAAAAATAACATAAATATTTACAAGGTTTCGTGGGAAGGTAGCCACAACAGCAGTGGTATTGTTTGGTTAACAAACTTCTGGAACCAGTTTCTATGGGCTTGCTTCCACTTCACACAACCAACCTGACCTCTCTTGCACCATGCTTCTGGCAGCCATTTATGGTCTAGTCCACACCCTGGAATGTACCATTCTACAGGTAAGTTACTTTCTAACATATGTACTTCCAACCCCCTAATGCATATTAAACAACAACCATAATTAAATTACACAGTAACAACAACATGCAACTATGATGCAAAACAAAATGCAAAACAATGAATTAACCATTATAAACCTTGCTTTACAGGAACATTTGGAAACCCCCCAGTTACCCAACATGGTTTCTCCCAATCAGGCAGCATGTGCACTATGTTTAAATACTCTGCATTTAAAATAATACAGGTTTGGTCACAGATGTTTTCCAAGCAGGTAAGTTAGATATATAATAATGTGTTAAATAATTTTCAATAAAGTTTCAAATCAAACATATTTGTGTTGTGGTTCTCTATAATGATGAATGAACAACGTTAGCGGCTAATGATACCCAAACACGTTGTACATATCCACTACACATAAACAAATACACATTGTACCCTCAAATATCTAAAACACATTATACACAATACATTCAAGTATTGCACAAACATTGCACATTCACAACCCTGCAGTCTGAATATCCAGGATATCAGTGTCAGTAAACAGACTGCGTTAATGCGGCACATGTTTGTGTGTTTGATATGGTGAACCTTCATACAGTCATTCATGATCACGGGTTTGCTCCGTGACATTTCCTCCCCCTTCCCCTGGACACCTCCTGTGGTGTCCTAGAGAGAAAATCAGCCGCACAGTTCTCAGGACCAGTCCGATATAATACTTCAAAGTCAAAGGGTTGTATAGCTAAAAACCAGCGTGTAATACGGGCATTAGTGTCTCTCATGCGGCCCAACCAAGCTAAGGCCCGATGATCAGTCTCTAGGGTAAATTTTCTACCCAACAGGTAATATCTAAAGGAATCCAAAGCCCATTTCACAGCTAGACATTCCTTTTCTACCGTTGAGTACCTTGATTCTCTGGCAAGAAGTTTCCTGCTAATGTAGGCAATGGGTTGTAACTCACCAGGTTGTCCTTGCAAAAGTACAGCCCCCAGACCGAACTCTGAAGCATCAGTCTGAACTGTAAATGCCTGATCAAAGTTTGGACTCTTCAAAACAGGCTCTTCACACAATGCATCTTTCAAATCCTTGAACGCACTCTCACATTCTGCAGTCCAATCAATCTTATTTGGTTTATCCTTCTTTGTAAGGTTAGTAAGAGCTATGGCTCTTGCAGAGAAGTGAGGAATGAAACGCTGTACCATCCAACTAGGCCCAGGAAAGATCGTACCTGCTTCTTTGAAGTAGGTTGTTCCGCATGTTTGATGGCTTCAATCTTCCCGACTTGAGGACGAATAACTCCATGTCCTAGCTTATATCCCAGGTAAATAGTTTCCTTCTTGGCAATAGTACACTTATCTGGACGAATAGTAAGTCCTGCAGATTTTATTCTTGCCAGTACTTCTGTTAGATGTAGTAGATGCTCCTCCCATGTTTCACTGTAAATGACAATGTCGTCCAGGTATGCTGCTGCAAATTTCTCAGTTCCTCGTAGAATCTGATCGATCATTCTCTGGAATGTTGCAGGTGCTCCGTGAAGCCCGAATGGTAGGACCCGGAAATGGTAGTGTCCAAAAGGCGTTTTAAAGGCTGTGAACTCCATGCAGTCTGAGCTCAATGGTATCTGCCAATAGCCTTTGCATAAATCCAGTGTTGTTAGAAATTTGGCACTGCCAAGTCTTTCTATTAACTCGTCAACTCTGGGCATGGGGTATGGGTCAAATTTACTCACTGCATTGAGTTTTCTGAAGTCCAAACAGAATCTAAGTGTTCCATCCTTCTTTGGAACTAGTACGATGGGATTATTCCACTCACTGGAAGATGGTTCGATAATTCCCATTTCCTGCATTGTCTCAATCTCCTGCTTCATGGTGAGTACTAACTTCTCTGGCACTCTGTAAACACGTTGATGTATTGGTTTATTATCTTTCAGGTAAATATGATGTTGGACAAGGTCTGTTTTTCCTGGTGTTTTCAGGAACAGTTGTTGAGGGATGCTCTCTTGCAGTTGTCCCTTCTGTTCCGCATTCAGATGTTGTAAATTCAAGAAACAGTCATCCTGACGAACAGGCAAGTACTGCTCTTCCACTTCATCCTCCTCCTGAACCGCCCTCACCAGCAGATCGTTTACAACATTTTCTGTCGTCTCCGGATGAGAAGCTTGTTCATGCCACTTTTTCAGCATGTTAATATGAAAGATCTGTAAAGGTTGTTGCCTCGATGGAACTTCAATCTCATATGTTACGGAACCAACTTTCCTCTTTACCTGGAATGGACCTTGCCATTTGGCTAGAAGTTTGTTGTCTGATGTTGGAAGCAATAACAGTACTTGCTCTCCTGGTTGAAAGGTTCGTGCCCTGGACTTCTTGTCATACCAAGCTTTCTGTTTAAGCTGTGCTTGTTGCAGATTCTCTTGAGCAATGCTGGTAGTTTGCTGTAACTTTTCTCTCATTTTAAGCACATATGAGAGTATGTTCTGTTTATGCAACTTGTTATCTTCCCAACTGTCTCTCAGCACGTCCAGTGGTCCTCTGACTTGATGAGCAAAAAGTAGTTCGAAAGGTGAGAACCCAGTTGTTGATTGAGGAACTTCCCGATAGGCAAATAAGAGATAGGGTAGCCATTTATCCCAGTCTTTGCCAGTCCCAGACACAAATTTTTTTTAACATGCTTTTCAGGGTCTGATTGAATCTCTCTACTAGACCATCAGTCTGTGGGTGGTAAGGGGTAGTACGCACTCTCTTAATACCTAACAATTGATAAACCTGATGTAAAGTACGACTCATGAAATTGGTGCCCTGATCAGTCAGTATTTCTTTAGGTATCCCTACATGTGAGAAAAAATGAAGTAGTGCAGTTGCAACTTGATTCGCAGTAACTTCTCTCATAGGATAAGCCTCAGGGTATCTGGTTGCATAGTCACAGATCACCAGAATAAATCTGTTCCCTTTCTGACTTGTTTCCAGAGGTCCCACAACATCCACACCTATTCTCTCAAATGGAATACTAATGGCAGGAATGGGTACAAGCGGTGCTACACTGGGTGTTCTGCTCGTTGCCAGCTGACATTCAGGACATGCTCTACAGTAATCCTTTATCTCGCTGTACATGCCAGGCCAATAGAATCGTTTTGCTATTCTCATTAAGGTCTTCATAAACCCCAAATGACCTGACCAAGGATTAGAATGACCAAGTTCAACCACTTCCTTGCGATAAAGTTTTGGTACCACTAACTGTGTACCATCTTCCTTAGACTGTCTGTAAAGCAGACCTTGCTCAATCACAAAGGTTTCATCATTTAACAAATTCACAGCAGCCTCTGTACTCATTTTGTGAAAGCAATCTGCCAATGTTGCATCTTCTGTCTGTAACCTAGCTATATCATTAGATATGCCTACATCCAATTCATCAACTTCAGGTTCTTCCAGTTCAACCATCAACTGTTCTGTGGAATTAATTACATTGGCCACCCATTTTCTCCTCTTTTCTAGCCTTTCTTCCCTACTTGACTTTGTTTCCCCCATTATCTCATCAGCAAAGAACGGCATTTCCTGAAGGGTATTCTTTGCAAAGTCTTTGGATGATGACAATGGAGTCAACTTTTGAGCCTGTGCTCTAGTAACAACACCACACCATGCAGTTTCCTGCACCAAATCTGCTAATATGGGCATGTCTGTACCTAGTAAAACTGGATAGGGCAAGGTTGTAGTAATTCCTACTTTCATCAGGTAAGACTGCTCATTAATCTCAATGTATACCTCAGCCGTAGGCAACTCTGATTTATCTCCATGGACACAACATACTGTAACTGTACCCTCCGTCCAGAAATCCCTTGGGACATATTGTGCCTGCACCAAAGTTTGTGCACAACCAGTGTCTACTAAAGCGGTTACTGGCTTACCGTTTAACAATACAGAAACTGTAGGTTCTTTGTCTATTTTGGGCCCTAGTGTAGAGGTCGGTATATAGCATAGTCGGGCTGATTTAGGCTTCCTCAAAGGACAATGTGGACTAGTATGGCCTGGTTCTGCACAATTATAACAGACCACATGTTTTTTGTCTGATGATTGGCCCATGGTTACAGCTGTCTGGGTTTTAGGGTGGGTGGGTTTCATAGTCTGGGTTTGCCATTGAGAGCACGAACTACCCCCAAACCCCACAGACTTACCTCTGTTGGATGGTAGGCTTCCAGCATACAGAAATGACCCAGAGGAACCTCTCCTCGCTGTGATGTAGGCCTCAACCAAGCTAGCTGCCTCTCCTGCAGTTTCTGGATTTCGCTCCTTCACCCAAGTTCTTACTTCTGGGAACAACAACCTCATGTACTGCTCTAGTACCAGCTTCTCCATCAAGTCCTTTTTGCTACTTGTTTCCAGTTGTACCCACTTGGAAAATAAATCCTTTAGTCGAACATATAATTCCATTGGAGATTCATCAACTGGTGTATCCAGTGAACGAAATCTCAGTCGATATGTTTCAGAGCTGATTTCATATTTCTTTAGAATCGCTTCTTTGACTCTGTCATAGTCCAAAGATAGTGTTGGTGACATTGCAACAAATGCACTCCTTGCTTTTCCTGTAAGTAGAGGAATCAAATGAATAGCCCAGTCCTCCTTCGGCCACAAGTACACTTCTGCCATTCGTTCAAAAGTGGTTAAGTACTGCTCTATATCATCAACCTCTTGTAGCTTCGGCAACTGTGGCACCGGAGCCAATCCCCGAGAGGCTGATTGGTCTGCAGTGGCAGCTCCATGTCTGGTGCGCTCTACGTCCATTTGGATTTGCGTGACCTGATGAGTAAGTACTTTGAACTGTTGTTCTCGTCGAGCCATGTCTCTTTCTTGTCTCTCATCTCTGTCCTTCTGATACTGCAAGAAAGTTTGAAACATACCCGCTAATGCCGTGAGGGCTGCCCCTTCTGTGGTTGGTGGAGGTTCAGTAGCCAGGTGTGCACTTCCCTCTGTAATTCCACTTGCTGCTTGCTGTCCATCCTCAGCTTCCATGTTCACCGTCTGCTGTCCTCTCGTTTTGGGTGGCATTTCAGTCTATTTTGGCCTCTTAATCCCACTTCTGACACCATCTGTTAGCGATCGCCCTCGCGATCAGAGGCATAATAAGACCAATGCGCCAGGAAATCCCAATTAAGGTGAATTTATTGTGAAGACAGTGCAAATCCAATGGCAACAACAAACAAACAAAACAAAACAAAACAAAAGCAAAGAAAAAGAAACTAAAAATAACATAAATATTTACAAGGTTTCATGGGAAGGTAGCCACAACAGCAGTGGTATTGTTTGGTTAACAAACTTCTGGAACCAGTTTCTATGGGCTTGCTTCCACTTCACACAACCAACCTGACCTCTCTTGCACCATGCTTCTGGCAGCCATTTATGGTCTAGTCCACACCCTGGAATGTACCATTGTACAGGTAAGTTACTTTCTAACATATGTACTTCCAACCCCCTAATGCATATTAAACAACAACCATAATTAAATTACACAGTAACAACAACATGCAACTATGATGCAAAACAAAATGCAAAACAATGAATTAACCATTATAAACCTTGCTTTACAGGAACATTTGGAAACCCCCCAGTTACCCAACATGGTTTCTCCCAATCAGGCAGCATGTGCACTATGTTTAAATACTCTGCATTTAAAATAATACAGGTTTGGTCACAGATGTTTTCCAAGCAGGTAAGTTAGATATATAATAATGTGTTAAATAATTTTCAATAAAGTTTCAAATCAAACATATTTGTGTTGTGGTTCTCTATAATGATGAATGAACAACGTTAGCGGCTAATGATACCCAAACACGTTGTACATATCCACTACACATAAACAAATACACATTGTACCCTCAAATATCTAAAACACATTATACACAATACATTCAAGTATTGCACAAACATTGCACATTCACAACCCTGCAGTCTGAATATCCAGGATATCAGTGTCAGTAAACAGACTGCGTTAATGCGGCACATGTTTGTGTGTTTGATATGGTGAACCTTCATACAGTCATTCATGATCACGGGTTTGCTCCGTGACACCTAGTTCTTCAATAATTCCTTATTAGTTATGCAGTAAGTAAGATACAGTATTCTAAAGTGTTACCCAAAATTCTTACATATTACACCTTTAGCAAATCTCAAAATACACATCCATTTTTCATACTGAACATTATGTTGTGATGCTAAAAATCACTTGCAGCATTTAAAATTATTTTATTATTTTATTTTAATTTGTAATATATTTGGACAAAAAAAAGCAAATAAATTGAATGCTGGTAATTTATCTCATAATTCTAAATATATATTTTTTTTTGGCATAAAGATCAATAGTTTAACACCTTTTTAAACAATGTGTTTAAAGAAAGAAAGAAAGAAAAAAAGAAAGAAAGAAAGAAAGAAAGAAAGAAAGAAAGAAAGAAAGAAAGAAAGAAAGAAAGAAAGAAAGAAAGAACCTTAGACAATACACCAGTTTCAGTGCAGCACTGGACAATCGGATTATTAATACTACTAAAACTATATAATAAGGACACTTTTATTTAGTTAATTAATTTACTTAATTGTCTCGCTAAAATTACAAGCATGACATGGCTGTGCCCTCCACTGATGCTCTCTGGCATTTGGGTGATATTTGCAGAGGTCATGAATAATCTACTGGCCCTGCACTGAAGAAAGTTGAGTCTCTGCCACCAGTGTATTCTCATCAAACAGCTACTCAAAGACTCAATTCATAGTAATCTGTAAAGCTGCCAGAGTCTGTGGCCTTTAGAGTCCCTGCAACTCTATAACACGCACCTGAGGGTAACTTAAGTAAAAGAGTGTATGGGAAATGCGTTGTAAGGGTCAGAGAAAGTTTCCCCTGCAATTTTAGTAGAAGCGGTCAACAGCAAGGGCACAACAGGTACTACAAAAACATTACTGCTTGTTTTAGAGCACGAAACCTCTAACCTGCTGTCAGCAGTGAAGTTACTTTAATGCCAATTCTACTTCTGATGTGTGAATACAACATGTAAATCCGTGCACTTTAGCTATTTAGGGGCTCAAATTTTACATTCACTTAGACTACTATCTCGCAATGCCCCTTTAGAACACTGAATTTGTACAGGTATTGTGATCATTTGGATTAAATTATGTGTATAGCAATAACCAAGAAATGTCAATTACATGGCTCAGTGTCTTAAAGTTTTGAATGGCACTTCTGGGTGAATCATTGCATGCAATTCACTGCATAATGGCTATACATCCAATATTAGAATTGCCACTGGGACCTCACTGCTGGTTTTGTATCTGCAATCATAATAATTTAGTTCAAGTCATGAGTGAGTGGTGTTAATACATCAAATGAAAGAACTTACAATGCCTTTAATTTTCACAGTGTATGTTTGGAATGCTAATGAAATGGGTGGAATGTCTATAATGGAATTAATATTATTTCTCAGAATGTGAGAACAGGAGCCACATAATGCTCTGCACAATATACAATACAGTTGTCTACCAGGGGGCGCATTACAGAAAGTTCCTAACTTTAGAATCCTATCTTATCTGTTTGGTAACCATGGCAATTTCAGTTAGGACCTCATTTAGGGCAAAAGCTAAGACAAGAGCACTTAAGAACCTGGGGAAGCGCCCAGGACGAAGTTGCACACCCTTACGAATGTGTGCGGAGAGGACCAACCTGCCGCATACCACAACTTTCAGGTAAATCTACATATATAATAAGGCTTCTAAGCCGCCATATTCCTGTCCTGATCTAAAAGCATGACGGAGGAAACAATCAAAGGTCCCCCCCCCCCCCCCCCCTCAGGGAAATACCACCAAAAGGGACATGGTAGGCACTAAGTTCGCCACGTACACCTTCAGTGTGGAAGGGGGTAACCCTGCGGAAAAACTAAACAGCAGTAACTCCAGCACTGTACCATTCGGGCAGTCAACTGGGACCCACTGTCCGAGACCCGCAATATGAAGTGAAAACCCATCACTTAATACATAAAGTTTCCTTGTGGCGGGAGCTCTGGAGTGAAGTATGGTCTCCACAACCTCAGTTGAAAGACCAAAGTCAATGAGTTGGGCCCCCTCAGAGGCCAAACCCACAGGATCCAAATCTCTGGGCTGGGTGAAAGATCACCCCATCCACTTGAGACCGAAGGTCCCTCCTGACTGGAATCTCCAAGGGAGAGCCGTCGAGGAGAGACACCGGGTCCGAGAACCAGTAGGCTCGGCCAGTATGGTTCTACTAGTAGTATAATTATTCCATCCCGGCAGACCTTCTCCAGAACTCCTGGGAGCAGAGTAATCGGGGAAAGATGTACAGACATACCATAACATCCATCCCCAAGGGAGCTGGGTGTGTGAGGGAGAACCAAAGTGGGCCGTGCATTGTATCCTGAGACGCGAAGAGATCCACTTGTGCCTGGCCATAAACACCCCAAATGTGCTCTACCACCTCGGTGTGGAGCCTCCATATAACCAAGGCATGGAGACACCGCTGCGTGATCTTGATCGTACAAAGTGGATTTCCCCATGGGGAGAACACTCTGGTTCTGTGCCACCACTGCAAGGGTCTCATGTACATTAGGCCAAAGGGTATCACATTGGACTCTGCTGCCATGAGGCCCAACAGTTTCTCGAACTGTTTCACATTGTGTGACTGCTCATGTGGGATAGGAACCAGTATTTCTTCCATATAACCAAGGCGTGGAGAAACCGCCACGTGATTTTGATCGTACGAAGTGGGTTTCCCCTCGGGGAGAACCCTCTGGTTCTGAGCCACCACTGCAAGAGTCTCATGTACAGTAGGCCAAAGGGTATCACATTTGACTCTGCTGCCATGAGGCCCAACAGTTGCGTGACTGGCCTAGCTTCAACTCTTTTGTGACTGTGAGGATAGCAGCTACACGAACGGCGAAGTGTGGCTCGCATCGTGACCGAATCCCATACCACACCAAGGAAAGTGGTTCTCTGTAGTGGAGAAAGCACACTCTTCTTGAAATTGAGAAGGCGAGTACACCTGCTCCATAGCTCCCTACGCTAATAGAGACTCTACTTTTTGCTCCATTACCAGAGCCTGCTCAGGATGTATAAATGCGAGTAGCACCCTGTTGTAACGAGGTAAAGGAGAATGAAACTGGATTCTGTAACCTCTCTCTATTATCTTCAGGACCCATGGAGATATATTTGGCAGATTCTTCCACTCTGTCAGAAAATGTGTTACATTTTATATTTTCCGTTCAATAATGCAATCGCTGCTGTCTGTCCCATAGAATAACATGACAGCCAGCGTATGTTTTGGAACTATTGGGGCTTACATGAACCACGTGACAGCCATAGCGGCGACATCAAAGAGTGTCGCAACTCTTTCTCTCTATGGCTCTGGTTACTTACTCCTATTTCATTTCTGCTTGTTTTCATTCCGGCTTGTCGTCGTTCAAAAAATGGGCAATTATACAATAGATCTGAGTCCCGCCTCCTGAACACACATCGCTAAACTGATTGGCTTTGTGTTTTCTTTCTAACTTGTGAGAGGCTGTCCGCGCGGCGCGCTGTAGTGCTAGTTAACTTATATTTTGGTTGTGCGAAGCTGCAAAACTCCTCCGAAGGAAACCTACTGTAGATGCGGTAAGCGAGGTAGAAATGAATCAACAGTTTTGTGCTCAAGAATACGGGGCAAATCGCGTCAAATATTGCTTTGGGGACAGCCGTTTTTACAATATTGCCTACTGTATGACAATCGCGGGATAAGTGGCAAACATAATCGTTAGTGTGTGTGTGTGTGTGCGTGCGCGCGTGCGTGTGTGTGTGTGTGTGTGTGTGAGAGAGAGAGGAGAGAGAGAGTGTGTGCGTGCGTGTGTGTGTGAGAGAGAGTGTGTGTGAGAGGGAGACTGAGCGTGTGTGTGTGTGTGTGTGTGTGTGTGTGTGTGTGTGTGTGAGAGAGAGAGAGAGAGAGAGTGTGTGTGTGTGTGTGTGTGTGTGTGTGTGTGAGTGAGAGAGAGAGGAGAGAGAGAGTGTGTGAGAGAGAAGAGAGAGAGACAGTGTGTGTGTGTGTGTGTGTGTGTGTGTGTGTGTGTGTGTGTGTGTGTGTGTGTGTGTGTGTGTGTGTGAGAGTGTGTGCGCGTGTGTGTGTGAGAGAGAGGAGAGAGAGAGAGAGTGTGTGTGTGTGTGTGAGAGAGAGAGAGTGAGTGAGTGAGTGTGTGTGTGTGTGTGTGTGTGTGTGTGTGTGTGTGTGTGTGTGTGTGTGTGAGAGAGAGAGGAGAGAGAGAGAGAGAGTGTGAGAGTGAGAGAGCGTGCGTGTATGTGAGAGAGAGAGAGAGAGTGTGTGTGTGAGAGAGAGAGAGTGTGTGTGTGTGTGTGTGTGTTTGTGTGTGTGTCAAAATATCCACACAAAGATGGCAATATTCGAAATCCTTATTATGCTGAAACAGATATCCTAGTGCCTCACAAGTTTTTCAACATTTACATTTTAATATATATAACATTATAATCATTATGGCCTTAGAATTTCTTTTTTGGGGTGCACTATAGGCCCCTTTGGCGCGGTCTAAGTTTTTGTCCTTAATGGCATTTTTTGCCTTGCATTACTTTTATACTTTAAGTAGTTTTAAAATCCAGTACTTTTACACTTTTACTTGAGTAAAAAGCTTGAGTTGATACTTCAACTTCTACAGAAGTCATTTTAAACCCTAGTATCTGTACTTCTACTTGAGTAATGAATGTGAATACTTTTGACACCTCTGCGAAGTTATAAACTCCAAACTCATTGTACACAGGAGATTGAGATGGATAATCTTCAATTCCCTTAACTCGATGCTCAGCACATCCATCTCCTCGGAGGTGGACAGCTGTAGCACCAAATTATATCATTTAATTCCTCAAAATTAAATGTAGTAAAAGATCAACCAGACAAGTTAAAGGAGAACTCCGGTGCAAAATGAACCTTTGGTCTAATTACACATTGTTACCTAGTCAACCGTTATCTGAGATTTGTTTTCATGATTATTGAATGTAAATAGTTTTATCTCTAAAAACAGTTTAGCCTATAACGCTAGTATAACGCTAGTATACGGGGCATGGAGTAATGACAAATAAAAATCGTTTGTTAATACCACTAACAAGGCTCAAAATAGCCCCACACTAACACGGCAGCATAATGAGGGTCCCTACATGCAAACCGAAGCATTGAGAACTGTGTAAGTGTCCAGACAGTTTAATAAGAAGATATTGTATACATACAGTCAACTTCACGTATATAAGCAGAATCCATCTTTGAAAAACAGACTCTATCAGTCGAACTACGAACCGCCGATCCAAATGCGCTGAACTGTGTAGAATCTCATATGGTCCAGCGCATTTGGATCGGTGGTTCGTAGATCGATTGATAGAGTCTGTTTTTCAAAGATGGATTCTGCTTATATACGTGAAGTTGACTGTATGTATACAATATCTTCTTATTAAACTGTCTGGACACTTACACAGTTCTCAATGCTTCGGTTTGCATGTAGGGACCCTCATTATGCTGCCGTGTTAGTGTGGGGCTATTTTGAGCCTTGTTAGTGGTATTAACAAACGATTTTTATTTGTCATTACTCCATGCCCCGTATACTAGCGTTATACTAGCGTTATAGGCTAAACTGTTTTTAGAGATAAAACTATTTACATTCGATAATCATGAAAACAAATCTCAGATAACGGTTGACTAGGTAACAATGTGTAATTAGACCAAAGGTTCATTTTGCGCCGGAGTTCTCCTTTAACACGGTCTGGATAAAATGCTGAACTTATATATGAATCTAACACATGAAAGTCAGATAAGCAAATTTAAATATCCCACTTATTTAATTCTTTAGAATCAAACAGTAAAAAAGTTAATTTAGTCTGGATGAAAGGCTGAATATATATTTATATATATAGCCTTATATATAAAAAATAGTTTCAACATACAATAAAAGAATCATAAATGCATAGCTTGCAATACACTATGTATCTCTTTAATTAATGCATTGCATTTGCATAACGTCTGGATTCTTATTGCAGTCTTTTTTTAAATGAACAGTAACGTGGGGAAACTCTCGATAGTGAACACACGTCGGTAATGTTCTGAACGTATCCTGTCCACTATTATTCTTATTGCAAACCCCGTAATCTACGTCCAGAGAGAGAGCGCTGGGTCCCCCGGGTAAAGGCAGAGAAAAGGCGGAGCCCGTCTCTAACCTCTCCACGAGATCCATTTGCGAACCCCACAATACCAGCTTCCGTGCTGCCACGGCAACACGGGGCTGGTACTGCGAGGAACGCGAGCCTGAACACCCTCCTCAAAGAGTGACAAGCGGGAACGGAGCGGGTAAAGCGATAGTAACTCGCAATGCTCGTAGTCAGCACACTCGAGCGCTGACAGAACATGCTCCGTTCCAAACAAACAACACATACATCGTGTGTATCGCCACCCGTAAAGAAAGAGGGCAGGGAGGAACACACGATCTAAGGTTGTTTTGTTCGCCATAATATCTATGCTTGTGACAGACAACAATAAATAAGACAGACAGTATGTAACACAGAGCGCTTGCTGAGGCAGACAAGCTGGCACGGTTCTAATCTGGATGTGCTTTATCCTTTCATGGTCGTCACGTCACGTGCCACCATTGGCTATCAAGCCATCACCTGCTGTTAGCATTCCATTGACTCCCATTCATTTTGGCGTCAATTTGACAGTGAATAACTTTACATCTGAGGCTTCCAAAGACTCATGGACATTTGTCCATTATTTATTTCTAAAGAAACACGTCAATGTATAAATGGCTCCATTACTTTGTATCTTATGTTATGGCCCCGTAGAAGTCGTTTTTGTAAAAATAGGCTAACAATTGCATCATAACCACGCGGCTCTCTGTTACACAGTAGAGAAATTACCGTATAGACAGGAAGAGAAGCTCGCAGGCAATCTTTTACTGTCTATGAGGCAATCGGGGGGACATGGAGGGTGTCAAGGGAGAAGCCCATAGATAGAGAATCCATAAAATAATCCATAAAAGCAACAGGACAAAAATATTTCAACAACGTTTTCGAGGAATTGGAAATAGTTCGGTATGTGGTAAGTGAATACATATGAAGTAACATTTATCCACAAACTTTAAAGGGCACCTATTATGCAAAATTTACTTTTACATGGTGTTTGAACATAAATGTGTGTTCGCAGTGTGTGTACACAACCACCCTATAATGATAAAATCCAATAAGTGTTTTTTTTTAAATCCCCATAAATCATAAGCACTGTCTTAGAACGAGCTGTTCAATGCAATGTGACGTAGAATTGCACAAGCCCCGCCCATGACTGTTGATTGACACTGCAGTTTAGACCCGCCCTGAGTGAGCTGGACACAGTCTGCCATTGTTTCGACGCTGGAGCAGCTGTAGAATGTCTCCGAAAGCGATTGAGGTGTTTTGTTTTTTGGATGTTAGAATAAACATAGCAGTCTTCATTTACTCTCGTTGTTACTCGAGGATTGGTCAGTACAACTGCTCTTGTGATCCAGCTTACAGTCTCCGGAGCAACAGGACTAACGTTACTGATCACGGCAGAAATTAAAGTAAGAGCGAGCACTTTATCGAGTCGTTTTACAGATATACAGTTTACCAGTTTACAGACATCCCAAGTCTCCCGGAAGTTCCGGGAGTCTCCCGCATAGCGGCTCCCTGATGCCCGCAAATTAGTTAAAATCTCCCGGAATCTAGAGCGAGCGAGCAAGCGCACTGTGTAGCGCTCGCACGGCAGAGAGAGGGAGCGAGAGACCTTGCGTGTGTGTGCTAGTGCGCGTGTGTGCCTCACGAAGCACATGTAAGCACTTCTACGGGGCCATAATGTAAGATACAAAGTAATGGAGCCTTTCATACACTGTCGTGTTTCTTTAGAAATAAATAATGGACAAATGAAGTCTTTGGATGCCTCAGATGTAAAGTTATTCGCTGTCAAAGTGACGCCAAAATAAATGGGAGTCAATGGAATGCTAACAGCATGTGATGTTCTGCTACAATGGCGGCCCCCGGGGAGGCTTCAGTTTCCGGCGGATGGATTACCCCCTTGGTTCTACTTCTATCTCTATTCAGCATTCTCTGAATATATAGCTCTGTGGGCATCATTGTCTGACTCGAACACCGTTACTGTGAGTTTCTGTTTTGTTATCATCTTTCTGTGAGATGAGATTGTCCTGGCTCTGAATGTGATCTGGTTAGCCATTAACCATGCCATTAACGTTATACAACATCATGTGCATCAAATAATCATGTTAATTTTGTGCCCAGCAAGAATGTTATCTTTACCAATGCCTAATTTCACCATGCTTAAATGATATTTAAAATATGCGCTCCCTGGGCGGTTAAATAAATATGAATCATTTAACTTACATTCGACTTACATTAGCTGTTTAAGTTGAAATACTAATGTTAACTAGCATTTAGTTTGCAATAATTAGCCTGTGCCTAGTATGTTATCTCCTTACCTATTGGGTATGAATTCATATCAAGTTCTTGAATATAATTTTACATAACTTCTTAATATTATGTGTCACGGGGTGACGAAAAGGAAGCGGAACTAAGTTCCCGCGGGAATTATGTTCCGGCCGGACCGGTGTTACGGTAACACCGGCCCACTTCCGGGTTGCGCGTTATGTCACCATAACAACGCTAATGACGGATTGACATCTGGTGCGGAGGATTAAACATCGGGATCTGCGCGAGGATTATGAAGGCGGAGGAACCATATAAAAAGGAAGTTCAGAGACCATGAAGTTGGTGATTCTCACGGGGTGATTCCCACGGGTTGTTCGTTCTCCCGGTCGTTCTTCCTGGTTGTCCTCTCCTTTGACTGTGTTCCCCTGAGAGAAGTGGATCCCTTTTGACGTTTGGGCTGGCGTGCGAAGGTATCTGAGGATTATTGTGGGGTTTGGCCGTTCGGCTGTGCGGCAGATATAACAGCGATCGAGTGGAGATACTGAGGACGGAAAGAGAGTGAGTTACGAGGACCAAGTGCAGACCAAGCCGCGCCATTATCATCTGAGAGAAGATAAGTAATATGATCGTGGAATTTGATTGAATGCATGTACCTGCACTGAGATTGATATAACGTCGTGAAGTGGATTGATCACGAGGGTTGTGTCACCGGAGAGTGTATGGATTAAGGGATCCGTTGAACTCTCGTCTTCTCCTCCGAGTGTGGGCAAGGAAACGCTTGGTCCCCGGGTCAGTGAGGAGGTATTCTCGCTCTTTCGCTATTGGGTGGGACTCGATCCAGCCTGTCAGTGGAAGGAGCGATCGTTGGGTGAGTGCTGGCTCTATTTTCACTACGAGTGGATATGCAGTGTCTGAAGTGGTGTGTTTACACAAGAAATTGCTTGAAGTGAAGTTACAGGGTGTGGGGAATATATACAGAGTTAATGCCGTATGCTCACCATTTCGAAAGCCCACCACTGTCACCGTAACAAAAACAACCCAGGCATTCAGTGTGAAGATTCTCCTTACCTGCTGGACGATTGTGTGTACATGTGTTAACTTACCCTGCTGTACAGATTGAAGGATCCTCCTAGACAAGCGCTGTATGTGATGTCGCTGTGAAGAGAGGTGGACACCAGAGTTATTCCTTGTTTCGTCTGGACCGAAGCACCTTCCAGCCGTAAGCCCCTCACTCGTTCTAAGAACATATACCTGTTGTTGAACTACTTACTCTGCTGTGCAGATTGAAGGATCCTCCTGGCCAAGCGCCGTATGTGATGTCGCTGTGAAGAGAGGTGGACACCATAGTTATTCCTTTCCTCGTCTGGACCGAAGCATCTTCCAGCCGTAAGCCCCCTCACTCGTTCTAAGAACATATACCTGTTGTTGAACTACTTACTCTGCTGTGCAGATTGAAGGATCCTCCTAGACAAGCGCCGTATGTGATGCCGCTGTGAAGAGAGGTGGACACCATAGTTATTCCTTTCCTCGTCTGGACCGAAGCATCTTCCAGCCGTAAGCCCCATCACTCATTCCAAGAACATATACCTGTTGTTGAACTACTTACTCTGCTGTGCAGATTGAAGGATCCTCCTGGCCAAGCGCCGTATGTGATGCTGCTGTGAAGAGAGGTGGACACCATAGTTATTCCTTTCCTCGTCTGGACCGAAGCATCTTCCAGCCGTAAGCCCCCTCACTCGTTCTAAGAACATATACCTGTTGTTGAACTACTTACTCTGCTGTGCAGATTGAAGGATCCTCCTGGCCAAGCGCCGTATGTGATGTCGCTGTGAAGAGAGGTGGACACCAGAGTTATTCCTTGTCTCGTCTGGACCGAAGCATCTTCCAGCCGTAAGCCCCATCACTCATTCCAAGAACATATACCTGTTGTTGAACTACTTACTCTGCTGTGCAGATTGAAGGATCCTCCTGGCCCACGCCGTATGTGATGTCGCTGTGGAAAGAGGTGGACATATGAAATATTCCTTGCATCGTCTTGACTAAAGCAGCTACAAGTTCTACTTACCAGGATACTCCCCCACTCAGTGGACGGGTGGCCGACTCCTCTTTTCCCCGACCGGCCACGCACAGGCACGAGCTGCCGAAGGGAACTCCACGCCTTCCCGGCGTCCGCGGTCCGATCCCGTTCTGGTTGGGAGACACAGAACCAACATTGAGACTTTTAATTAATTTTAACAAAATAAACCTTGTAAATTTTTACTCTCGCGTCTGTCTGGTTTTCCTGGTATGCTCCTCGAGGTGATCCTGGGTTTCAGGGGTGGGTGCAGTCTGGCTTGACCCCCCCCGACCTGTGACATATGCATTAACTTAATATGGCGTACTGGCGTTACATTTTTAAAATAAATAAATACTATGCAAAATTACAAAATAATTAATCAGAATACTTGTGAAAAATGTGAAAATTCCTAAATTAACTTGTCAGATCTTAACTTAAGACTTAATAGAAAGTGTCTGTAATACGCCCCCAGAAGGCTAACTTTGTCATTGAGGCATGTTTAAAAACATATAGTTCTGTCATGACTACTCTCTGAGTGTTTGGCATGGTAATGGTCATTACCATATACAATTTTGATATGTTTGGTATTGGCGGAATAGATCTGTTACCCTGCTGCTGCTTTTATTGCTGCTGCGGCAGAGCAAGTACATGACTTTCCACTGCTAAACCATACATGGCACGCTGTTTTGAGCAAGTAAGACATGCTGCTGCTGTAACAATATGTACATGAATTATCCGTAGCAGATCTATACAGGTGGAGCTGAGGAAGGTGGAGGGTTTCTGAAAGCGCACTGCACTGCAAAGGCAAATGCTACCCATGTATTTGAAGGTTGAGAAGGAGAGCTCATTGGCTAAGGGCTACTGATACCGCAGAACCAATCAGCTGTGCCCTATAGATAATGGTGTGATAACAAGCAGGTTGAGTAGGACCTTTTGGGCTGCGCCATCTAGAGTTTCATGACAACTTTGTATTTCACTCAAAAATGAGCATTATTGACCCTGATTTCGTTCCAAACCCATTTAATCATTGTCTGTGAAACACAAAATCATTGTGGTCCCTCTTTTATATACAGTGGAAGTGAATGAGGACTAGGTCTACCAAGCAAAGGTTTTTTATTTATTTATTATTATTATTAAAATGGCCTACCTGTATCATGCCCTATCGACTCACTCACAAAATTTAAATTCAGTTTATTTTCTAAATGTATGTTAATGGTGTTATTGTGAATACTTCATTCATATATAATTTTTGTTTATATAAAATAAAATAATAAAAGTGTCATCTCTGTTATCTTTTCTCAGTTCTGGTTGCATTTATGTAAAAAGGTCATATTAGAGTGGAAGAAGGGGGGAAAAATACTATCTTCACAATGTTTTAGGAGTAGACCAACTTTATTTCCTTGGGGATTCAAGTGGGGGATGTTTGCCCTCTGAAATGCACAGACGGTAATGGTGATTTTTTTTTTTCCCCTCTCTGTCATCCTTCCCACCTGGTCCAGTCAGCTGTGATTTAAAATGGTGAAAAACAGGGCAGAAGGGAATTGCTGCACTGGCACTGACACAGGCCAGTCTGCCCTTTGCTTATTGAGATGGGCCAAATGAACACATTAAGAGATGCAAAAATGGAATCTGGGCAACTGTGTGCTGTCTTGAAAGCAGCAGATCTGGAAGATGAACGCCAGCTGCTTCCAGGTTTTGTTAAAACTGAGAAATAGCTTGGTGATCCTGGGCCTCATTTATAACCGTTGCGTACGCACAAAACAGGCCCTGAAAGAGGTACGCACGCCACTTCCGACGCATAAGTTGGATTTTTAAAAACAAACTTGACAGGAAACTGTGCGCACCTGCACACAAACTCTGACCCATGCGTTGCGTACAAACTGTTTGGAGATTGAGCAGTTTGGCGACACCGATGGTGAGCTGGAGTTAAATGTCTTTTTGGTCACTTTTAGACAGAAAATCTAAAGAAAATTAGACATACAGAAAGATAATACAAATATAATTTCACTCACAAAGCCTATCACTTGAAGCAAATATCCACACCTTAAATGTCCGCGCCAGCGAGCGCGTTGGGCCGTTTAGTGAAACTGACGCATAGCCTATCTAACGGCATAAGAAACCCGTAAATCTTCATGAGTCCTAAGTGCATATGTTCACTATAACAGTTTAAATAAAATAATGGTTTAAACTATGTAAACACATAAACTAGCCTGCATGAAATGAGAAGTTCAAACATTTTTTATATTAAATAAATATAAATATTTGTCGTGGATGCAATGCTTTTGAACATTTTCCTCTGGCATGCTGTGTTTTAATGTTTTAAGAGATAATTGCTTACTATGATAATAGCAGATTGTGCAAATATAATGCAAAACAAGGTCTATCTGTTTCCATTAAAAATATAAATCAATTAAAATACTATTTGGCCAGTGGAAAAGATTGAGGAAAAACTCTCTCTGAAATGTATTTTAAACTATTTGATTGATTTATTCAAAAATAAGGCAATGATGGGCTTTAAATGTTTTTTATTAATGTAATGTGACGGCACTTCATATTTTCCTAAAGTCTTGTATCCTACCTTTAAACATGTTATCAAGTGGATGAATAATCATATGCAAATGATATGCAGATGAGGATATGCACAGTAAAACGAGGCGCTGTAAGCTCCATGGTTATTTCGGGGAGGAGACGCATGTGCGCACAATCTTCCGCTGACTGGGATTTATAAAGTGAATTCTGCGCAGGTTCTGGCGTACACACAGTTTTATAAGTCTGAAATTTTTTTTGCGTAAGCCATTTTTGGCCTTTTAGTCTCCTTTTAGGTTCCACCTTGTTTATTCGGATTGGGTCCCTTAAGAGATGCCCGTCTGTGTAAAGAGTTTGTTCATTTGGAAAGTAATTGTGTCAAGGTGCTCTCGGGGGAGGCTGTCATAGAGAGGTGACCGGGTCTGTGAGCTCAGCTGACCCTGGCATTCAGAAAAGGGTTTTATTCTCAAAGGCAAATTTAGAGGCAAAAGGGAATTACTTATAGGTCAGTGGAATTTCAAGCTATAAGGCTTTGGTTGCTCCAGAAGCTCTATTCACTAATGGGACAATGGCACCCATTTTCTTGGCCTGTCTAATAATTTATTAAAATACAATTCATAGTCAAGTCACATTTATTTATATAGCGCTTTTTACAATATAGATTGTTTCAAAGCAGCTTTACAGAGATAACAGGAAAATAATGCAAAACAAAATTAAAGCTTTAGCATAAGTTCTGCCATGGAAGACTTAATTACTATGCCACTTATTATCTTCACATCTATCCTATCATGTCCTTCATCTTCAGGCAGGAAATGCCGATCCGCTACCCTCGGATTATGCACTACGGACGGGTCCTGCGCCAAAGAACTTTATAAATAATTGCTTGCTGGGCCGTCAATAAATATAATGCTTTGTTACATTATTCTATCTCCCGAGTCTTTCTGGTAGAAGTTTGTTTCCAGAAGAAGATAGTGTCACAGTCCAGCTTAAGTAAGTTCAGTGATGTTTCATTTTTGTTTTAAAAAAGTTATTAATTTAGTTAATTTGTGTATATATAGCCGCTCTGGAGTAAACGGTAATGTCATCGTTCTCCTCTGACCAATGAACGAACAGTGTTTGATTATGATTCAGGCAGTATTATAGGTCAGAAGTCAGATTGGTTTGGAACAATCAGAATATTATTCAGTTCCATCTGCTTTAAGATCAGAGTCATCACACCGGGATGGAGACAGGTTTGTTGAGGATCAGTGCCGATGGCTGTTGTGTCGAGAAGGCCTTCGATGAGAGTCTAGTTGATACAATCTCTGCTGACACTTCAGGGATGCGTTGTGGTCGTGTCTAGGTGCATGTCCTCCATCTGGTCTGGATATGGCCTGGATCCGGCTGACCAGTAGTGTAGCCAGGAATCACAATGTAGGTGGGCCCAGAGAAAATCAGGTGGGCACAGCCTAAAATGTATCTGTGGTCAAAATAGGCCAACACAACTACCTGCTTGAATACACCACAGTTTGAGCAAGGACAGCATTTGCACATTCACGTGGCCACACTACACACACGTGTATCTGATAGATGCAAAACAACACCATCATCAAATCAGCAGGACAGTAGTGGACAGTGTGTAAAAACAATGCTTGGTCATAGTCTGGCTCAGCAGCCAGACTAGGCAACTACATTAACATAGATTGGCTTACTTTTGATGACTAGCTTATAACAGGAGACGACGGGGCTTAGAGTTGAACACTGCAATGATTTTGTTGGATAGACTCTGCTTCGAAGTGGCCAGTCTTGGCCACTTCCCTTGAGTCTTGGCCAGTCCCTTGAGACGCCCACTAAACGAAACAAAAAGCTGCTCCGTCTGTCTGAAAACAGACGAGCGCGACACGTAAGCTCTCAATGCCCTCACTGGGCAGAGAAAATTATTGTCCGTATTGTCTCCGGTGACCGGAAGGGCAGACAGGGAAATAACCTGCTCCCTAAACGGTGTGTTTAGGGATTTCGGAACGTAACCATGCTTAGGTTTGAGCACGACTCTGGAGTCATTAGGCCCAAATTCCATGCACGACGCGCTCACGGAGAGCGCGTGCAAGTCCCCAACGCGCTTCACTGAAGCGAGAGCCAGGAGAAACACCGTCTTGAGCGACAGGTGTTTCATATCTCCTGAAGAGGCTCAAAAGGAGGACCCTTCATGGCGTCCAGCACGGTAGAAAGGTCCCAAATGGGAACAGTGGGAGGTCTGGGTGGATTAAGTCTCCTAGCTCCTTTAAGGAACCGAATGACTAAATCGTTCCTTCCTATGGACTAGCCGTGAGCGGTTTCAGAAAAAGCCGCTATAGCCGCCACATATACTTTGAGCGTGGAAGGGGATCTCCCGTTATCCAATAGCTCTTGTAAGAAGGACAAAACCTCTGTTACTCCGCAGTCTGGGGGTGACACGCCACGAGACGTGCACCAGCCAGAAAAAAACAGACCATTTAGACGTATAGAGCCGTCGCGTAGACGGAGCTCTAGCCTGTGTGATCGTGTTCAGCACTCCCTGCGGGAGGTCAGCGGATACCCGTTGATGGCCCACACGTGAAGGGACCATAGTTCCGGGTGAGGATGCCAAATCGAACCATTTGCTTGAGAAAGGAGATCCCTCCTCAGAGGCACTGGCCACGGGGCGGTGCTGGCTAACTGCATCACAGCTGGGAACCAGGGTTGATTCAACCACAGCGGTGCTATCAGCAGCACTGAGCATCCTTCCTCCCTGATCCTTTCCACCACTTGGGTCAGGAGGGAGACAGGGGGAAAAGCATACAGAGGGCGGCGCGGCCACTGGTGAGCCAGCGCGTCCCTGCTTTTTGAGTAAAATTCCAGACAGTGAGCGTTTTCCGGAGACGCAAAGAGGTCTACTTCCGCTCTGCCGAATTTCTTTGACCTTGAGGCGAAGCCGACCGGTGGCCCATGCCTTGCAGGGCACCCTCCCTTTGAGCCATATCTGCAGCGGGCGCATGCGCAGCAGGCCCAGCTGCAGTACTGCAGATGCTGAGGCCATCAGACCTAGCATTTTCTGAAAGCTCTTTAGAGGGAGAACAGCGCCGCAGCGGAATGAGCTGACTGTGCGCTGGATGCGCAGCGCGCGCTGTTGTGACAGCTGCGCTGTCATCGACAGCGAGTTCAGTTCCAGTCCCAGAAAATAAATATTCTGACTGGGGGATAGCGAACTCTTTTCCCAGTTTACTGTGAGACCGAGATTCTCGAGGTGACTCAGCAGCAGGGCTCTGTGCGCCACTATCTCTGAATGAGATTGGGCTAGAATGAGCCAATCGTCCAAATAGTTCAGCACTCGAACACCCTGCAGTTTGAGGGGAGCGAGTGCTGCGTCCATGCACTTCGTAAATGTACGGGGTGCTAGAGACAAGCCGAACGGCAGGACTTTGTACTAGTATGCCTGGCCCTCGAAGGCGAATCTCAAAAATCGCCTGTGACGTGACGCAATCTGTATTTGAAAATACGCGTCCTTTAGATCTACTGACACGAACCAGTCTCCTTGGCGAACATGCGCAAGGATTTTTCTGGTCGTTAGCATTCTGAACTGGCGTTTCACAAGCGCTCTGTTCAGTTGCCTCAGATCTAGTATGGGTCTGAGACCCCCGTCTTTCTTGGGTACCAGGAAGTATCTGCTGTAAAGCCCCCCTTCGCTCTGAGCCTGAGATAAAGGTTCGATAGCCCTTTTTCTCAGAAGTTTCTGAATTTCGGCTTGAAGTAGGTGTGCTACATTCGAATCTACCGAAGTCTCGACGCGCGCCATGTGGCGGCGAGGGCGTCTGCGAAACTGTAGCGAATAGCCTTCTTTTATGATGTTTATCACCCATTTTGAAACCCCGGGAAGCTTTTCCCATGCATCTGCACGTATAGCTAGGGGCTGAGTGAAAAGCGCGCTCTGATCGACTCGCGATACAGCGGCTTTCGTGAGCTGCGACAGAAATGTCTCGCTCGCAACATCTGAGGCCGGGGCCGCGCTTATGAAAGCGGGCAGAATGTCCGCGCTCGACCCCTCGACAGCATTTAGGCGGGAGAGGGAGGGCTGGACGGGCTCCGTAGGAACCGTGATGCTTGTGTGGGAACGCGGGCACTGGGGACCGGGCACGTTTACCACCTTTATAGCATCGCTCGCCGGAGCAGAGCGCCTGCACGCAGGTTTCGTTTATACAGAAACCGTGCGATGAGCAGGAGGTAGCATTAGTGGGCACTGGGTAGTGGGCACATGTGCTACTTTTAACGCGCAATCGAACTGGGTCGATTTTATGTGCGCGGGCCCTGTGTGGGGGGCCGTGTTTGTGTGTAGGGATGTGCACATTACAGCGGGCAGATTTACTACACAAGAAACACCATCGGCCGTGGCCGGGACACCAGAAAATGTACTCTTTAATGGATTTATCTGGGTAGCCGTGAAAACGGCTGTTGTGTGCAGGCAAGCGGCCAGTGAGACACGCCTGTTGGCTGCAATGATCGCTGGCACAGTCGCTTCGCTTGGGACTGAACGAGCGGTGAGCTACACCGACGCTTCCCTAGCAGTGTTAGGATGTCTTCGGGGGCTCTGGCTTCAACGCTACCTTCTGTCGCGGGCCACGCGGGGCGGCGACCAGAAGAGCGAGAGCGCGGTCTCGAGCTCTGCGTCTGGCGGCGTTGAGAAGAGGAGCTGGGCGGCGGTCTGGGCTGTGAACTCTGAGCAGGCGGTTTCGCACGGCCTGCTGCTGAGTTGGAGCGCTTCGGCAGGAAGTGCAGGGAAAGGTAGCCTCTGTTCTTAGCGTCGTCAACTTCGGAGAACGCTAAAGAAACAGATGACCTCGTCCTCGTGGAGAACGGGGAAGTCCAAGCTCTCGCGACCACCTCGTGAAGCTCAGGAAGGAAGGGGGCGGGCTTAGACGCAGGTGTAGACTTTTCCCCGGGCAGAAAATAGCCATCCAACCGGTTGTGGGCGGGCTGCTCGGGCGAAACCCACTCAAGGCCAAGGCTCGCCGTGGCTTGAGTGAGCACGCGGATGAGCTCCGCCTCGATGCTCGCTCTCTTTCCTTTGGTCGCGGGAGCGGGGGGCGCGAGGTCCGCAGAGCTCGCCCAATCCTCGCTGCCAGACGCCAGAACAGAGCACGAGTCCTCATCCCTCAGCATGGCGTCGATCTCGTCGATGTTCGATCTCGTCGATGTCGTCGACGGAAGCGGCGGCAATCTGCGGCCGCTGTCCGTCGGGGATCGATGCTGAAGAACCCGGAGAAATAGTTCGCGGGCGCTCCGGCGAACATTGGCGGCTAGGGGATGGTTCAGGGTTCCGCTGTGCACGGCGCTTTTTACGGCGCGGCACAACAGCAGAAAACACGGGTTCCTGGAACGACGCCAGGCGAGTCCGCAGAGTCGCCAAAGGCAGAAGTTCACAGTGATGGCAGCGATAGCCACGTGTTGCTCACCCAGGCAGGAAGCGCATATAACATGACGGTCCCCGTCGCTGAGTGTGGCTCGGCACGAGCCGCAGGAAGGCATCTTCGGAGAAGACGCGCTTCAGATACAATAAACACGTGTGAGTCGCGCCGGCGAACTCACACACACTCAAATGGAGGCAAAGGATATAAGCGCCGGAACGCGCAGCTGGAAGGCGAAGAAGGCGGCGGTGCCAGCGGCTTCACGTCCTCTCCCGCTGAAGTGCTCTCTCGACGGCGCAGCTTCTCCTTGGATCAGCGATGTAGGTGTCTTCGCTGAAGGATAAAAAATCAGAGTTCATAAGCCTGTGAGCGAAATATATAGCCCTAAGCCACGCCCGTTTCGGCGGGACGTGACGCAGGAGGGCGCGAAGCGTCCTCATTGGGTGTGACGTCACTCAAGGGCTCGCTCCATTGGCTTAAGCATTTGCCGAACAGCAGCCAATAGGCGCGCGAGCTGTCTCGCCTAGGCTAGGTCTGTATGCTGTGGCAATGCGCTTTACATTGATACAAAATTAAGGATAATTTTTTGCTTCAGTATTCTCGTGGAAAAGGATTTTCCCCAATGCGTTGCTACGACAACGCAGTACGAGAGTATCTCTCGTAAGAGAACAACCTATTAATAGAACCAATCCACAGGAACTTTAGCAGTTAGTGTATTTGGTAAATACTCCTGTCAGTCGCCATATGAATTAATTGCTCCCTGACCTCTTATCTGCTGCACATACAACACCTGCTGCTGGTAACCAATGGAAAACCCTGCTGCTAATGCAAGCATGCTTCGATTCGCTTTAAACTCCATAATTGCAGCCTCAGATCTTCAGATACAGCAAAGAGCTTGTGTTTATCACACGGCACTCTGTGTGTTTAATTACAGATCCTAGCAAAGAGCTCTTACCCATCAGCACAGCACAGTGATGATGAACAGATCAACACACTTGTGGCATCCCTGACATCTCTGCACGGTGTTATGGAAATTTTACATTTAGATGTGTTTCTTTTGCTTTTATATGGGTACAACTTTTATTAACGTTGAAGATGTATTGTTTACTCATGAGCATTTAAAGGAATATAATCATATAAGCTAAGGCACAATAATAAAATATGTAACCAAACATTTAGAGATGTATGAGTTAGAACAAGCTTGCAGGAACAATATGTTCTAAGAAGAACTAAGTAGCAAGTGACCTTTGTACTCCAAGTGTGAAGGAAAATGTGTGCGCAGCTTTGATCGAACTAAAGATAGACAAGATGTGTGAACAAGAGCAGCAGCTAAGAACAGGAAACTTTTGCAGACATGATGTTGCTCAGACCAGTTAGAATTTGGGTTGGACATGAGATAATGAGTTAAGACATATCCATTTAAGGTAACAAAGGATTTTTACACAGGGTGTGTTAGGGTATATAACCTTGGCGAAAGGGACTAGCCTTCGCCTTCTCATGTCAGATGCTCTCTGTGTGAGAATGCCATAGACCTTCTCATATCAGACGCTGTCTGTATGTTGAACGTCTTATTTCTTGCAAGAAATAAAATACTTTGTTTAATCTTTTGAGAATCGACTTTGTCTCCTTCATCCAGGTTTGAATATTGATAAATTTCCACAACAAATGGCGACGAGGATGCGATTGCAAAACCGATGATCGTCGTGAGGGGAACAGTTGACTGGCCATCCCGAGAGAACACTCTACGGCTCGAAATCCTCAAGTTTAAGGGAAGAGAATTGTTCAACTCCTCACGACGACCTAGGTGGACGCAATTAAAGAACTCACAGACAGTGAGACTCACAAGACGGTGAGAGGAAATTTCTTATGTAACAAATAAGACAAATTTTGTTGATTGATATTTGCGTATTGAATATTTTTTCCTAAAGAGTCACGTTTGGGATAGACCTGATAGCAAGTTCCCAAACAGGTCCGGGATAAGACCACAAAACGTATTAAAATTTCCCTAAAGAGCCAGGGTTTTGAGAATAGGCCTGGAAATAATTTCTCAAACACCAGACAGAAGCACTGGTCTGGGAAAGACCTATATTGACGAATAAAGGCAATTTGGAAAGACCTGCATCGACGGATGAAGGCAGGGCGTGGGGTGGCTGCGCCAGGGAAAAGTTAATACGTAGAGGAGAGCGTGGGTGGCTGCGCGAGGAAAATTGATAGATAAATATAAAGTAATAAAAGAATAAATAAAAATACGCAAATATAAATTAACAAAACAAAATTAAGTATTATAGGGAAATTGAACAAACAAAATTGTAAAAGTAAAAATGGGTAATGAAAATTCAAAAAGGAAAGATGAAGAACATGTTGATTTCTCGAAAGGTTCATGCAAAATGCAATATGGGTTAATGGGGGTTTAAGTGTGTCACATTTGACTAAGACTAAAGCAAATTGGTCGACTCACGTTGTCAAGAAGAAAGACAAGACACATAGCAATCTTGAAAATGACGGATCTGACATTGTTTCTTCTTCTCCCTATTATGGCGATTTTTGTTTTGTTTTGTTTTTGTTTTGTGAGAATAAGAGAGGAGGACAGGACGCATCCGGCTCATCTTCCAACTCCTCGCAATCCTAACCAGATTCCAGCCGCCGCAGAAGGACGGGGTCAAGCAGTTCCTAACGCACCACACAAAGAACCATGCCACCACTCTGCAACCCTCCAGAAAATGAAAGTAAAGACTTTGTTCTTGGATGGATTGGACAGTGATAGTTCAAAAGCAATTCAAAAGAGCTGTGTCGGATGGCAACTGGCCTCCACAGTAGAAATGAGACAACACGCAAGACATCATGAAAGTGCAGCGGAAAATCAACACAGCCAAGAAAGACAAAGACCTCATGTTGGCCCTGGTGACAATGCAAGGTGTGTATATGGGCAACAACAACTCCAACCATCACCAAATGAACCAGAGAGGCAATGGCAGAGGAAGAGGAGAGGACGTGGTCGGGGAAGAGGACGAAGCTTTCCACAAATGAGACGAGGACAAAATGATTCGGACATATGCTTTAACTGCAGACGTAAAGGACATTGGCGGGATGAGTGCCCACACGGTGAAGGCGGGGGTCAGGCGGATTGAAAGGAGAAGGGGGTGAGCGACGGGGTTCCTGTCTCTCCAGCAGATGAGTATAATTTACCTTTATTTTCTGATTATGCTCTATGCAATGAAGACTTGCTTGCTAGGGTTTTCTATAAGACTCATATTTCTTTACCCTTGATAGAAATGAATGTTAATGACGCATCTTTGCTATTTCTGCTTTGACACGGGAGCTTCCAATTTTGTAATTAAAGCCACAGAGTTTGAAAAACCAATTCCACTCTCTGGTAAGACGACTTCTTACAGAGGTGCAACTGGTCATGTGGCCATAGAACCATATTCGAAAACCCTTGAGTGTTCAATTGAAGGGGAAAAATAGAATAAAAAATTAAGCATTGTTTTTTAATTACTAAGTTATGCCCAGTGAATTTAATGCGAAGGGATTTACTTTGTAAGTAGGGTGTTTTTGTTTACTGTGGTGATCAGGGCTTATCAGCTGACATGAGAATGACGCATGAAACTGAAAGCACAGAGGATTTTTCTCTGTTTGTATATGAATGGCAAATTTCTGACACATGTCTGACCACAAAGCGGCTCATGACAGAGTGTTGCCATCTTCTGAATCTATGAGAGACTCAGATTTACATTGCACTTCTCATGTAAGCACTGATCATGATGATGAATATGCGCAGCGATGATTTAATGTTGACATAGAAATTGTGACGACTGACTATGTGTATTGGACTGACCAATGGTGTTTTGAATGTGAAATTGACTGACAAACAGACAGTGTTTTATGACATGGAAAATGCACAAGCCTCATATCGCTGGCCAAACCAGTGAAGGCTGAATGGCGTGACGCGGGTCCCTTCATGGCCAGGTGCCATGAACTGACCGACTGGGTCATAATAGATCAAAAAAAAAGAATGATCTGCCAAAATGAAGGTACCAAAAACAGCCATGGCATGAAAACACAGAAGTTTGAGAGCAGTCACAGTGTTGGATGAGGAAGTGAAACTAAACAGACTGAGGTTAACACAACTCCCTGTCATAACAGACGGGTTGGAGAGAGTTTCCAAAATGTTTATGGGCTACTGATAAAAAATGATGTCTGATTGCAGATTGTGAGCCGATTAAAATAAAGACCAAATCCGACTATAGACCAAAAATAAAATGCAGTATCCACTAAAAAGGAAGTGGCAGTTTGTAAGTGCCAGGCTCATACTTCGGGTAGTGATGACGTTTCTAAGGAAAACAGGGTGTCAGAGTTTAGCAGCGAAGGCTGTAGCTCGACTTCCTGTTCAGATAACCATAGCAATACAGCTGAATGAGGAACTAGGTGACAAAAGCGATTAGAACAACACGCTTCTGCCTATGATAAAGAGAAATGGAAGAAGGCAGGCCGTGAATATAAAAAATGGACAATGGGGCCCCAGAAACAAATGGAGATGTTTACTATTATGCAAAATAACTGATTTACCAAAGTTTTTTCCACAGTGGCAGCAGATTTTTGCAGCAGATGTTTGATTTGTGGTATTAACAATGTGGGCAGGGGTCAGGCAATGAGACAGGGGGGCATCCCAGGCCGCAGAGACCATTCTCAAATGTAATGCTCGATTATATTGAATTATCAAAATCTGACAAAAAGAGATACTGCATAGTGGCAGTCGACATGTTTTCAGAATGGGTAGAAGCCATGCCAACAACAAAGGCAGATTAAAAAAGGAATGGCAAAACTATTCCTACAAGAAATTATCCCACCATGGGAATTTCAAATCCTGAAAAAATATTAAGTGACAATGGTTCACATTTTGTAAACAGTGCAATTTTAGTTTGAAGCATTCCTGGGTACATCCGGAAGCGGGAGGAGCTAACTTACATGAGAATGAGAAAGAGGGGACGCGCACAGCTCTCACCATTTGAGATTCTGTTTGCTCGCCCACCTCAGATGGACTGGGAGGCACGAAATCCTCGAACATTGCCTGACACCACTATTTGTGAGCATGACATGTTGCAATATTGTGTTTGAGCTGGATAAGGTGTTCTGTGATATCTCAAAACAGGTCCAGGCAGCAGTTCCAGAGCCAGCTGAGACGGCCCTGCACAGCATCCGAGGAGAGTTCGTGTTGATAAAGGATCTGAGACGAAAGCATTGGAAGGCGAAAAGGTGGCAGGGGCCATTCCAGGTTTTGCTGACAACTCACACTGCGGTGAAAGTCGAGGAGAGGACTTCCGTGGATCCATGGGACCCACTGTCGAAAAGTGCCAGCTCCTAGAAGAAGAATCCCATTCACAGCTAACGAGTGCCAAACAGAGATCAGACTAACCAGAGACGTGTCATCCCGTAGGTTACCAATTTGAAAACCACCGTCACTGGAGAGCAGACGAATCAATAGTAAGAGACGATTGTGCAATTTCAGGAGTGGTCAGAACTGTATCAAGGACTTTGTGGAACTTTAACGGCGTGGGCATTGGAATAACCTGTCTGATCATATCAACTAGACCTGCCCTGAGACCAAAAATACTTCGAGAAACGGGACTGATATCGTTCAAACAAGAACATTTTCTCGCCTGACAAGGTTGTAATGTGTGGCAATAGGTCACTAAATCTTATCCTCTTAATTAGTGTGGCTGTAAGCCTAGCACGAGATGATAACATATAGAGGTGAAAATGACAAAGGGAAAATGGGGTAAGACCATGTATTTTGTAAGGATCCATGTCAATGGCAATATGTGTACGGAGGTAATCAGGATGCTATCAGAGAGGGTCTATTGACCAAGGCGGGGTATGTCTCACTTCAGGGTCGTTACATTAGAATGATGCCAGAGTTTTTGGAATTAGAAGAAATCACTGAAAATTTAGGAGAATTAATAGGGTTAATTCCATGTACGATGTAGAAATTACTGAATGTGAAAATTCTGTAGAAATCAAATCAATATCTTCAAAGAAAGTCAAAAGTCAGAACCCATCAGAACACAGCACTAGAGACTTTGACAATGTATGGGCAGTGAAACCACAATTAGGCGATGTATGTTTATGTAAATTAGGGACCCAACAAGGGGCAATAATGGCTGGTACAGCACACTGTAAAACCACGATAATCATGAATAATAACAAATGTATAACATCTAATGGTACAAATATCACATGTCCAGGTGACGACGATGACCTCGGAGAGACAACAGCTTGAACAGTATGTGCACACCCTTCCTAAGAAATGGATGGGGTGCTGTTATCCAGGACTTTTAGATGTAGGAGGTTTATTTGAAAATATGCAAAATGTTAGTAACCTCTTGTTGTTTTAATTTGACTGACGTCTATCAAAATGTATCAGACATAATAGAACGCATGAAAATGGCCATAGCCACTCCAGATGAAATGTAATCTTCACTAGATAATTGGTTCTTGGGCCTGCAGGGGTGGACGAAATTGTTAATAAGTACCATTATGCCAATCGGATGTTTGATTTTCATTTTGATTTTTCTTTTAATGATTCCATGTTTAATGAATTGTATTTCTAGAATCACGGCTAAGGCAGTGACTGTAACAATGATGAGTATGAGAATGAGTCCAGGGGAATACACAACAGTGATAAGTAGAGCACCAGAGGTGAAGTTAATGTGTCAGTGGCTGATGATGATGAGGATTATGAGAACAAGAGCGAACATGAGTTTGACTAGGAAATTAAGTAACCATGGAAAAATGTACCTGTTGTGAATTACTATGATTATGGAAGAGTAAATGTAAAATTGTGTGTATGTTCTTTGAATGAACATATGGGGGATTGTTATGGAAATTTTACATTTAGATGTGTTTCTTTTGCTTTTATATGGGTACAACTTTTATTAACGTTGAAGATGTATTGTTTACTCATGAGCATTTAAAGGAATATAATCATATAAGCTAAGGCACAATAATAAAATATGTAACCAAACATTTAGAGATGTATGAGTTAGAACAAGCTTGCAGGAACAATATGTTCTAAGAAGAACTAAGTAGCAAGTGACCTTTGTACTCCAAGTGTGAAGGAAAATGTGTGCGCAGCTTTGATCGAACTAAAGATAGACAAGATGTGTGAACAAGAGCAGCAGCTAAGAACAGGAAACTTTTGCAGACATGATGTTGCTCAGACCAGTTAGAATTTGGGTTGGACATGAGATAATGAGTTAAGACATATCCATTTAAGGTAACAAAGGATTTTTACACAGGGTGTGTTAGGGTATATAACCTTGGCGAAAGGGACTAGCCTTCGCCTTCTCATGTCAGATGCTCTCTGTGTGAGAATGCCATAGACCTTCTCATATCAGACGCTGTCTGTATGTTGAACGTCTTATTTCTTGCAAGAAATAAAATACTTTGTTTAATCTTTTGAGAATCGACTTTGTCTCCTTCATCCAGGTTTGAATATTGATAAATTTCCACAACAACGGAGACAAGAGAGATGATTTCCTTCTCATCAGGAATAAAAAAAATTACTCATTATGGGGTAGAATTCACATAGAGGGAAAACTTTTACCTACAAATGTAAATGCACAACCGTGAACTATAACAAATGTGATGTAGAGACTTGGAAGACAGGAATTAAACTAGAGTCACATTAGCAAAAATCACATGCAAAAAAGGTCCACTGTCTAATCTATTGTCAACAGTGTAGCGATATATGAAGCACAACTCACACAGAGTTCTTATTCAAACCATGCAGTTTTCTGTTGGTCCACGCGGCAAATTCGATTGCATTTAGTGAAAATCAGCTGAACATTGATACATTTGACCACAGCTTTAATTTGTATTGTAGTCCAGTTGTAGTCAGATTAATGCATAGGCATATACATGCTGGACGAATCCTACATTTGCATACGAAATAAAAAGAAGGCTGGCGCGATTTCAGTTTGACTTAAGGATTTACATAATATTATTTAAAAAATAAATAAACACTGTGTCAGAAACAGAAGTCAGCTATTAAAGCTTAAACAGGCAGAAAGGCTCAATATAGGTCATTATAGGTGTAATCAAACCCCCTTCACCAGATATAATGCTGTTCAGCAACTACTACAACTACTCGACAAGTGTTTTAATTTTTGGCTATGCAGAATTGCTTCCAAATATTATCAATGTAGAACTGCCATATTTGATTATGTACTTCTCTCTATCTCTCTTGAGCATAATTCAGCACTTTCAATAGCCCACATTACACATAGTCCTCGCTCAAAAAATAACACACTGCTCCATGGTGTAATGCTGATAGCGTGGTGTGTGCCCCGAGCCATTTAGAGCTTATAATATGAGAACAGTAGGCCTAAGTATGAGAGAAATGCTAGCAGGTGAGCCTTTGTGAATTAAATTTTGTGTACCTTCTATCCGCAAAGGGTTTCAGGGCGTGAACGCTATGGAGAACACATTACCTTGCTGTCTTGTGAAAAGATTTTTTTGGAAAATGGGTCTGTTAAAGAAGTGCTGTGATTTTGCTGTTGGTACTGGAACAAAAGAGTTTCCCCATTATGAGTGTACCAATTTCTAAGAGTAGTTTCAAAGTTGAACATACAATCACATTAGGTGAAATATTCAGTCTGAGTGGCCTGTAAAAAATGTTTTGGTTGTGGTCATGTTGATATCACATGATTAGCATGTCTTGCTAATTTGGGGTAAATTATTAAACAAAAACCATAGTCACATTTACCTCAAAGTCAGACTTTTCTCTTTCCAGAGAAGGTCAACTTAACCTGCAGTAACTTGGCTGCTCCAGAGCTGCTGAGGTCAGCACAAAAGCTAATGCTATCATATTGGTTGTTTAGGAAGTGAAACAAACAAACTACTATACTCACTCAGGCATAATTCAGACTATAAAGGACAATTCCGGTGAAAAATTAACCTAGGGGTAATTAACACATGGTTACAGAGTCGACCGTTCTCTGGGATTTGTTTTCATGAAAATCAAATGTAAAGAGTTTTATCTCTAAAAACTGATTAGCTTAAAACCTAGGGCATAGAGTAAGTAAAAAGAAATCGCTAGTTAATACCACTAACATGGCTCAAAATAGCCTCACACTAACACGGTAGCATGATGAGGGTCCCTACATGCAAACCAAAGCATTGAGAACTTTGTAAGTGTTTGTTTCGATTATCGATTCGATTTGATTATCATTTTTCGCCGGAATTGTCCTTTAAGAATCGTCTGCTTTTCAATTCAGGGTTTGGAAAATGGATAGAGTGGGTAACACACCACAGGACGCTGATTGGAATTTGAACTGGAGTATATATTCGGTATAAAATACTGAAAGTTTGTGTCAATTGTAGAATATTTTCTTTTAATGTTTTTGAAAGTCTGTTTTGCAACCTCTGTTCAAATTGTTAGAACCAATTCTGGAGATTGTTGCAGTATAGCATGACTTTACATAATATTGATTGCAAGTGGCTGAGACCCATAATGCATCAATGCCAAAGACAGCCAATTTCAATGTATCGTGTACAAAGGTCTAATGGACAGTGTGAGAGGGAGAGAGCTAGTGAGAGGATACAAAGCAAGAGTAAGTGAATGGGAGAGGAAAAAGTGAAAGATAAAATGAACGTTACTGAGTGAGAGACTGAACGAGTGAATGAGTCTGCAATAGTCTGAATTAGGAAGAGGCCGAGTGAAGCAGTACTGGTCGGCACCCCACCCCCATGGATCTGTTGCTGATGTGATCTGACAGGGCAATAATTCCAGCGCTGCTGACTCTCCCACTGCAGTCTAACCCTCAATCCCTTCCACTGACTCCACTTTAAAAGAGGGCTTAACTTGCCAAATAGAAGTAATGTTGAGTTCAGAGGAAATGGGCTCTATTGTCTCTGACATTATTGCTGTGGAGTTGGTGCTATGGATGTAGTGGAGAGGTGTTTTCATTCGTTCAGCTATAAACAGCACAAAGCATTATCTACAGCTCTGTGAGAGAGTGGTAGAATTTAAAATAAACCCCAAAAAGAGAAATGTGTTATCTCACTTCAAGATAAATTGGCAAGCATTAATTAGTTCAATTTAAAATGTACCTAGCTTCCCGTGCAAACAAAGCATCTGCTACCTAGCTGACTGGTGATAGCCGCATTAAAATATTGGCGGATTTGAATTGCGAGCTCTTGCTCGCTAGTTAATTTGCTGGACTAAACAAGCCGCATTCAAACTCAGCTATCGTTTTGTGATGGAAAATAATTAGCTTATCCCTCATGAATGCCTTAAAGGCCTTGCTGTCTGCACCATCTCCATGGCTGGCTGATTTTTAAATGTCAGATGACTTCACCAACTTGGTAAATAGCATTTATGTAGCTAGCTGTT
Organism: Phoxinus phoxinus; assembly: GCF_949152265.1. Lineage (NCBI taxonomy): Eukaryota > Metazoa > Chordata > Actinopteri > Cypriniformes > Leuciscidae > Phoxinus > Phoxinus phoxinus. The sequence goes on from NC_136876.1 coordinate 25,433,825, forward strand.
GTAGAAGATCTTTGTAAGTAACTTTGTAGTCTGTGGCTTTCAGGATGAAGTGAAGAGACGACTTCATTATTAGTAATAATGTCAGGACTGGTAAAATCTTGGGGTTATTAATCTTTTCAGCAGTATCTCTTCAGATAGGCTGGAAACATAATTCACCATGATAAAACTGCAATCAGACTTTAATTTATTTATTTATGCATTAATCTCCGCTGCCTCATCAAATCCTGTATAGGCGTAAATAAACCCATTCCAGTCATTTAATTCTTGTAATTTATGTCATCTAGTGATGTGATGTGTCAAAAATTGCCATAAAATATAAGTGAACTCTAGGATCAAAAAATAATGTATTAATATTACGTGTGTGTGTGTGTGTGTGTGTGTGTGTGTGTGTGTGTGTGTGTGTGTTGGGGGGGTAGGTGATATTACTTCAAAATCACCTACATGAATTATAGCTGCGTATTTATACTCGAGAATGCTTTGACGCGCTACCACAGCGCATCATTTATTATAATATAATTTGATAAAAAAAAAAAAAACATTTGGTGAATTGCAGAATTACAGGAAGGTATTGTCACAATTTCACATGTAATTGTCATGTTTTGGGTTTGTTCATGTCATGTTTCCATGTCTGTCATGTGATTCCCTGTTAGTCATGTGATCCTGCCATGTGTTCCCTTCTTCTTTTTCTTCTTCTTCTTCTTCTTCTTCTTCTTCTTCTTCTTCTTTTCAAGTTTAATGGTGGTTGGCAAACCAAAGTTAAATGGTGCATTCCCGCCGCCTACTGGATTGGAGTGTGGATAACGTTATGGTAGTAGTTTACCTAAATCCTGTTACTTAAATGAGTGTCTTTTAAGAAATTAAATACTTCATCATATATTTTAAATTGCTTTGGGCCATTACCTAATAATGCTTGGATAGAAAAAACTTCCATTTCCATTTATCTTAATGCTTGAAATCATTTAAATCTTTCTCTTGCATAAGCCTCACATTTTAAGAATACATGTTCTAATGTTTCCATATTTTCCAAACTACATCTGTCACAATACCCAGTGTTTCCTGGTGTTTCCCAATCCTGACCATGCTTTGATTTAATAGACAATGGCCAATACGCATTCTTGACATGTGTTCCCTTGTCTGATGTGTCATGTTGTCATTGGTTCATTGTTTCATTGTTCACAGGTGTCCCTTGTCTTGTCATTAGTCTTGTATGTATTTAAGCCCTCATGTTTGCCATGTGTCATTGTCAAGTATTGTTTCCTGTGACCACTGTTTTTTCCGGAAAGAGCTGGAACTTCAGCTGAACTTCAATGATCTTGGAGCAGATTTTAACAATACTGCTGAGGCTATTCTTGTTCCTCACAGACAATCCATAAAACAAGCAGATAAAAGAAAATGTTAAAAGGCATTCAATAAATGAATAATAAAAATTACATAATCAGTCCAATGGAAAGACGAGTCGTCAATGGTGACGTCACCGACCAGGAAACTATAAAGCACACCTGAAAACAGACCTCGCCAGTTTCTGTGCCTTCAGCAAGCGGTCTCTGTATACTGTCCCTGTCTATTTATTGTTGTCTGTCATTGCAAGCACAATATCTATCTATATATATACATATATATATATTATGGCGAACAAGCAAGAGTTTAAGTGATGTGTTTAAACACATCAGCTTTGTGTTGCTTGTTTGAGAGTGGAGCATGCCCAGTTAGTTCTCGAGGGTGCTGACTGTGAGCATTGCGAGCAGCTGTCCGTGAGCTCCCGCTGAGCGTTCTTTGAGGAGGACGGCACGTTCCCCGAGGCACAGCGGCAACGCACATCTTGGGGTTCACAAATGGATCTGAAAGCGGGGTTTGAGACGGGCCCTCCCTATCTCAGCCTTCACCTGCCAGATCCAGTGCCTTTTCTCAGGGAGAACCACGTGCTGTGGTTTCTTCTCCCCGATATGAGGCACCAATGCTGCGACTATATATAGTTCTGAGGAATTGGATGTCGTCAGCATTGATGCAGGGGATTATGAGAGTTCGCCAGCTCATACCCCTGTTGACGAGGAGCTTATGGAGGTTGTGACCATAGATATACATAATAAAGGCTAGATGTCTTACGGCGTCTCGAACGGCATCACCCGGTGGCCATCTTGTCACAGGGAAGCTTTCTGTAAGGTGAGTGATCTGCACGAACACAAATACTCTTTTTTCGCTGAAATCTTGACGGATTTACAAACGGTTTGGTTTCTTACAAACGTTATTAACGTGGCTATAATTCTGGATGCTTGAACATGTTTAAATATATAATATTATAATTATTCATAAGTACGCAGTGTCATAACTACATCTCTGACGTTTATAACAAAACAACCCGTTTGAACATCGGTAGAAAATTGAGCAAGTTATGGTTATTTAAAAAGTACATGCACCATTAAAACAATGTTTCGAGTGAGCGAGCCCCCTGTGGCAAGATGGCCGCCATGTGCGGACGTCGACCTCCATTGGCCAGCAGCGCGGACGAGACATCTAGCCTTTATTATATGATATCTATGGTTGTGACTCACGCTGTTGCTAAATTAAGGCCCTGTTTACACGAGAATGCTCACGGGTGAAAACTTAAAAATATTTTATCGGATGTGCCTTTCGTTTACACGGCGATGGCGTTTTTGGTGCTTAAAAACCCAAACCTTTTTTTCACAAAAAAGTGAAACCACCCTCCAGAGTGGAAATCTTAAAAACGCTCCACCATCGCGTTCCCGTCGCGTACCGGGTAAAAACGGTAAAAACGCAAAAGTCTTCTAGACAGTGAAGGCGTCGCGTACGCGTTTACATCACAGGCATGCGCAAGTAGAGGAAAATAACAAAACATTATCAAACTAAAATATAGCATTAATTTCATTGACAAAAAAATATATATAATTATGTCATTTTTGAGCGACACACGAAGAGCACCAAAGGTTAAAGCAGCAGCTTTACCGTATTCACGAGTTCACACGTACATGAAATCTAATGTAGTATTATGCGTATTTGGCTTGCTGTCCAGGGGAGGGCTCCGAGCTCGGAATTTTGCCCGAACCCAGAGTACTCCTCCAAAAAAGCCAGGTAAGCGCGGGACGGCGAGCATAGAAATAATCCCCGCAAAAAATGAAGGGCATTAGAAGGTATCTGAAAAAAAAAAAAAAAAAAAACGAGTTTGACCGTTCGACCGGGAGGGCTCTCACAGCGTCGGACGGGAGCTTGGATGCTCGTGGCATCGGACGGGTAAGCCCCGCCAGCAGTTGAACTGACAGCTCGAGTACGACGCGAGAATTATGCGAGCGTGATTTGGGAACGAGTTTAAGCCATTCGACCGGGAGGGCCCTCGCAGCATCCGACGGGAGTATGGATGCTCACGGCATCGGACGGGTAAGCCCCACTAGCAGTCGAACGGAGGGCGCCCACTGAACTCGGTCGGGGGGGCTCGACCGACGCTTCGAAGGGGGCTGGGACACGGGAATAGACCCCTCGCGGCCCGACGAACAGGGAGCCCGCACGGGTGACACGAGCGCGGCCGTCCGACGACGACTAAGACAGGCAGGCTCTCACTGCAATTCGAACGGGAGGGCTCGACCGGCACTTCGGAAGGGGGCTGAGCCCGGCCTATGAACGGGGAGCCATCGCTGCGTGCGAACGGGGGAGCCTGCGATTGTTTGCAAAAATGCTATATAGATATATTTATTGAGGCGAGTGTAAATGCGGTGTGCAAAAATAAATAAATAAAACAAATAATAATAATACTCGGAAGGTGGGTTTGAACTAGCCTGGCTCCGCCCTCCTACGTGCTTCCGCTCCATTTTAATTTTCCTTAAGAACTACGTCTGGGATTGTGGTGTATTCTTGGGTTTTCTCTAGTCAATTTTTAACCGGTCCAATCAGCGAACAGAGGGAGTGGCTGAGAACGATGACGTTGAGGTCATGCGCTAGTTTGAGTCATCATACGTCACGACCAAATGTTAGCGATTGGTTATGGCAGATCCAGAGTGGCTCTGGGCAGATCCAATAGTTTCAAACTTCAACAGAGGACCCGCCTTCAAGGAAGTTAACGCTTGTCAATGGAGAGAGGCCAGACTCTATGTACAAATGAAATGTACGAGAGTCTGGTAGAACCAGGCTAGGTTTGAACCGGTACTGGTGAAGAAAGTGACGTGCCGCAGGTGATGGAAATGAATGATCTAATTAGTTAGGGCTTGGTGAGCGTTTCTGATGTGGAAGCGGCTGGATCTAATGTAGGTTTTGAAAGCTTCAGATGACCAGCGCTGATTTAGCAGAGAATGGTATGGTTGAATGGGAGTTGGTAGATTGAAAATATAAACGAAGTGACCTTTTTTAGCTCGATCTGTTTTACTTTGTTTGATGAAAAAAATATATAGTTTCATTATCTACGATCTGTAAATCTGAAATTGTAGGGTGAATGTTTGGGTCGAAATTGGATGTGATGGTCAATTCAAAGCAGCGGAGAAAACCAAAGAAAGCGAGGATGAACATAGCTTCTAGCGTGCGGGCGGTGTTGGAGGAGTGGTATCCGAGATGGAGTGATGAAATACATTTGGTGAGTATGTCAATTGTAATGGGTTGTCTGGTATCCGGGCAAGAGGGGTGAGATCTTTCTCCTGATTTTCCTGATTTCCTGACAATCCTGATTTTAGTCATCCTTTCATTGTACAGACTGATGCCTCTGAGAGGGGAGTAGGAGCCGTTCTATTGGAAGGACCACCAGAGAGCCGACAGGCAGTGGCTTACATTAGTCGCAAACTGTTTCCGAGAGAAGTACGTTATTCAACGGTGGAAAAGGAGTGTTTGGCCATAAAGTGGGCGTTGGATTCCCTACGATACTATGTACTAGGCCGTGAGTTTACCCTAGAGACTGATCATAAAGCATTGCAGTGGTCGGAGAAAATGAAGGATTCTAATGGGAGGATTACAAGATGGTATCTCGCCATGCAGCCCTTCAGATTCAAGATACAACACGTTTCTGGTAAAGTCAACGTTACTGCTGACTACCTCTCCCGCTCTACTGGCGAGATTCCCGAAGGGGGGGGAAATGTGACGGCCCGAGAGGTGGCCGCACACGAGCGGTAATATGGATGTATCCAACACACGACACACGACACACGCACACACACATGCATACATTTGCACGAAGGACATTCATTTCAGATGTACAATGTCTTTCAATGTACAGTACAAAATTACATGTTCAACATTTTCTTTCTTTTCAAACCCCACAGTTTTCACAGTTCTCACTATTCCTTTTCCCCATTAAATATAATGTGCCATTGAGCCCCGTGTGATCCACTCTCAGTCTTGTCATTACAATTTCCTCACGCCTGGTCTTTTCCATGTAATTCTTTATACTGACACTTTTTTGTATTTTATAATATCTCCTACCTTTTCTGTCTTCCTCCCATCATTTCTGCCATATTTCAAGACCTTTCTTTTTAACCACTGCTTTACCTTCGCCTTTTCCTAGTGGAATTGTAATTATAATTACTTTTAGCAGTGCCTCTTTGGCCAGTTTATCTGCCATCTCGTTCCCTTTAACCCCCTCATGTGCTGGCACCCAACAAAACTGAATATGTAGGCTATGCCACCCCGATGTAATCTAAATAAACTGTTAAAAAGTTATATTAGAAGATCCTCTCTTATTGATATTACTGCCTGAATACTTTTAATTACGGCCAAAGAGTCTGTGCACAGTACAACCCTATCAGGTCTGACCTCTTCAACACACTGTAGTGCAATAAGGACTGCTACTATTTCTGCTGTGTACACTGATAACCGGTCAGATAGTCTTTTGGAGAAATGGACTATAAATTCTGGTATATATATTCCAACTCCCACACATTCCTATTTATTCTTGGATCCGTCTGTATAAAACTTTAAATAATTATAGTAACTGTTTCTTATGTAAAGGTTTGTTTTAACTCCTATTTCCTCCATTCTCCATTCTCTTTTCTTTTCCAATATATTAATATCAACCTTTACTTCTGGAAAGAGCCATGGTGGAATTTTACTAACTGGATTGGCCGTGGTGAAATGTAAGGCTTCCATTTCATATTCCCTCACTCTCCTTTCTCTTGTCCATCCAAAACCAAGCCCCTGAAACTTGGAATACTCCCAACATTCCTGTATTATTTATTTTGCTGGGTTTTCTTTCCCACTTCCTTTCAATCTAATCCAATACGCCATCACCTGTTTCTCTCTTCTTAACTCCAAAGGTATCTCTCCTGCTTCTATGAGTATAGCATTAATGTGGGTTGTCTTAACAGCTCCGACGCATACACGTAATGCTCTATACTGTAATCTATTAATTTTTCCCAATATTGTTTTTGCCGCTGCACCATAAACTACGCAACCATAGTCTATTGATGACCTCAGGCAAGCCCTATAGATGTTAATTAACGACTGCCTTTCTGCACCCCAATCACATCCAGCCACAGCTCTCATCAGGTTTATAACTTTTTTGCATTTAGTTTCTAAATGCTTAATATGCGTTTTCCATGTACACCTACTATCAAACCATAGTCCCAAATACTAAAATTAATTTACTTTAACCATTGTCTGCTCATATAATGTTAAACTTTCAACATGGCACTTGCGCTTCTTTGTAAACATCATATAACAAGATTTGCTTGTCGACATCTTGAATCCCCACTTATCTCTACTTCCCTAATTGCTTTCCTTATGTTACCTACAAATGACACATTCCTTCCTCTCATCCAAATAGCCCCATCATCCGCATATAGTGCTGTTTTAATGCATCCATCCATTTTTGAAAAAATATCAATAATCATTATGTTAAACAGTATCGGACTAATTGCACTCCCCTGGGGAATACCATTGTCTATATTAAATTCTGTTGATACCTCTGATCCAACTTTAACTTTAATTTTCCTACCTGTTAAAAAGTCCATAACCCAATTATATAACCTTCCTCCAATACCCATACTACTTAGTTTAATAAGAAAACCTTCCCTCCACATGGTATCATATGCCTTTTCTATATCAAAATATACAATTGTCATTAGTTCTTTCATTTTCAATGCCTTTTCCACATCATTACTTACTCTAGAGCAAAAACTAGAGTCCGGCAGGAACACCGTATTTAAGCTTATTGGTTCCGCCCAGACGTACCATTCACTGGGAGTTGCCCGGGGGGAGGAAGGAACGTTGATGTATTTATTAATTGATTTATTTAGTTGTACATTTATGATATTTTATTCTATTTTGGCTTTCTTTATCTTTATTTACAATGTATCTCTGTTTGATTTGATTTTGATTTATGTAGGGTTATATGTTGTATGTAAAGTTAAATTGTTTCCCCTCTTAATTTGTAATGGCCCCATCCTTTCCTTTATAAACTGTTGCTTTGTTCATTTGAGCAGGTCAGTTTTAGTTTGTTTGGTTGGTTTTTGTCTAACTGTTTGATCTCATTTTCTGTTTGTTTATTTTTGTTGTAAGTGTGTAAAGTTATTTTTTTCTTGGGTTCAAATAAAGACCCATTTTTTGTGTAAAGCTTGTGTTCCTTGTTCTTGGCTTCTTGGTCCCTCACAGAAGAAACCCTACCCGTTACAGTGCAGCAATGGCAAAACAGTCAAACGCAGAGGTAATTGTTGATTACAGTTCTGTAAAGTTCTCAGCAAAGGCTGGAGAGTATTTTGGAGGCCTGTAAATAATAAGTAAAATGCGTGGAGCACCTTTTAACACAATCCCCAGATATTCGAAAGATCTTTAAAAAGAGCAGCTACACCCCCACCTCTCCTACCCGTTCTGCAGACACTGTGAGTGTCTGAATTGAAGTGATTTATAAGTGAGCGGATGTTTAAAAGTGCTAACTTAACAGTCTTACTTTTTGTCCCCATGCACAGCAATCTTAGTTTGACGTGTAATAGGCACCAGATTAGATTGTTTTGCTGTATGGCTTTTGAAGGCCTTAGACTTTCTATCATGCAATAGAACAGCAATAGAGAAAGATACAGGCACACTGGGTTCCCGCGGGTTCTGTAAACATTTGAGAAAGTTACTGTTCATAGCAGGTATCATAGCAGGGACCTGACACATATCACTGAGAGCTGGTATCAGTTGTTTTTGGTTCACCTCAAGCAGATGGAGGAGGGTGTGGGCCCTGGCGTTGTGGCAGAGGCCGAAGAGACTGCCGTTTTTCGGTTGATATCTGCGGGCTTGCAGCGAAAGCAAAAGCCCTCGATGGCTCAATCCCAGAGATATGGATCTTTGTGCGGCTCCATGAGTAAATTGGTAAATTCTACTCATTTTCAGTGATCAAAAGCCAAATGTGGATCACTTTGCATATAGCTGATACTTTTTTATTTTAAAGAGGAATATATGAACAACAAATAATGTTAAAAACTGGAAATATATCTCGTATATCTGGGGGGTGAGTACATTTTCATTTTTAGGTGAACTATCCCTTTAAGACTAAACCAGCTTAAGCATATAGTAAGCAATATACGTAATACAATTTCTAAAAGCAAAATTGTCAAACGTAGTCTAATAACATTATCTGTACCCCTCCCCATGCTGTTTTACCAAATAACAAGCAATTTTTGTGTCTTATCCTTGTTACGTCAACCTTTCTAAATTTAAGGCTAGTGCAGTGCAAATGTTTTAGTAAGCTGGGCAGCACTCCGAGCTCACAGCTTTTCAAGGAGCGCTTAGTGCCACATCAGTTCTAATTCTCCTCACCCACCCATCTCCACAAGGTCTGAGATGTCTTATGTTCTATTAGCTCGTGAGAAGATAAAAGAGAGACAATGCATTATGTAACATGCAAGGAAAGTGGGTGCCACTAGTATAATCCATAATTTTGTATAAATGCTCCTACTAAATGTATAACTGTAAAAGGTAAATATTGCCAATATGATTTGAGAATGTTCCAAAGAGTTTCCTATTTGTTTCCAACATTTTGAATGCTCGTCTGAAGTATAAAATCATTGGTTACCCGTAAGCCAATCACATAACGTTTGGTTATGCGCCAGCTCAGCAGCATCGAACTGCCACTGCAAACACATTATAAATAATGCGAAAACGAAACCATCGAGAGAAATACCGGAGTGAACATGGCTGTCAACGACTTTTGTAGATTATGTGATGTAAATCTACGCATCCACGGCACAATCGGGACCTCTAAACTATTATTTGACAGTAAAGAGAAACAGGAAAATATTTGCAGCCAACTGTCAAAGTTAGGATTAGTTCTGTCAAACACAGCTCTTTGTTCATTTCGAGTCTGTCCGAAATGCTGCAACTTAATTGCAAGATTACAGCAGACATGGCAATATTTACGAACTGGAAAAAAAAGGAGACACTGACCTGTCAAAAGGGTGCCAGTTCGAGCTCGACAGATAAAAGAGACCTAGATATCACATATCGACATCACCTCCATTCAAAATGTTTACCAAACACTCTTCTTGTTCGTCCTTCAGTTTGGAAATGCAGGGAATATTCTCCACAACAGAGCGAATTTCATCCCTTGTCTCCATATCCGCGGTCGTTTTCGATTTCGCCAATCTCAAACTCGGCGCTTAGCGGCTACGTCAAGGCTCTCAGCCCGCCCTCTGTTCGTTGATTGGCCGGCTGTTTTCAGGCCGGAGGAAAACCGAGAGACATGTCGATGTCTCAGACTAAGTACAGAAGCGAAATGAAATTGAGCGGAAGTACGAAGTCTGACGTAGTCAGGCTATCTGTGCGCAGCATCTCTCTCACTTTTGCCTCAAGTTAATTGCATTGTCTCCAAAGCTTGTGATGCTCTATTTTTAGTTGTGGAGTTGGTTTAGTGCTTTGTGGCGGCTCTCCATCGCTCACAATCAGCTAGACAGTTTAAGATGTTGTGTGGTGTCCAGTTTAAAGAATGCATTATAAAAGCCCCATAAGACTGTGAGTCAGTTACTGAAATGTCAGCTCATTTACTACTCTGATAAAAAAAAAACAAGAGTTTCTCTTGAGTCTTGACTATTATTGCATCCTGTTCTAAACAAGGGTTGGAAAAGACACCTCAGAGAAACCAATTTAAATTGCAGTAAGCAAACACAAAACGGGGACACTTGAGATCTCTGGACTATGAAAATATTCCATCATTTTTGGACGGCAAGGTTTGCCTTTGTTGCATTTATTATAATTAATGTATAGAGCTGTACGGGGAAACTGTGAGGTTAATGCAAACAAACTAAGGACAAACAATCCAAATAGGCATTCAAAGAAAAATTGGGTTGCATCAAAAGTGGGCTAAGTTTAAACAGACCTACCTGTGTGGGTAAGGAAACCATGAGAAAACAGAGCAGCCAACATATCATATGACGTGGAAAGCCTAAAGAAAACAGAGTGACTACACTTGCACTCTTTTAAAAACCAGGATAAACAGCTCTTTTCTATTCTGGTCTGCATTACAGAATGCTAAAATGTCCACACTCCGGCAGCAATCTAAAAATAAACACTGTGGTCTATGTCTGTAAGACACATGCGGTTCTCAGTCTGTTTGCCGACATGATCCTGCCATTTAAAAGTTTGGTTTGTGTTGCCATTGTTAAATAAACAAGAATAGTAACAGACAAACTATAGGTTGGCTGGAACACTGTGGTTAAATGTAGGCTTTTTTTTATTTATTTTTATTCCAGCATGATTAAAGTTGTGTTGGTATAGAAGAATATATTTTCCCTAGTCTAGTTTTGTTGGTGTTATATTTGGAATAATCCAATGATTTGTATGGGGCACATCAGCAGAACACAGCAGTGCAGTGTCAGAGTAGTCATGATCAAATTCTTGCTTTGATTGTCTAGTGGTCTCAGGTCTGTTCTGATAGGGCAGTGGTCTGTAGGGAAAAACTATGGCAAATATAAAATACAACTAATCATACAATATTTAGTATAGCAAAATAAATAGATTATGTACATCTTAAAGGGAGGAGGAAAAAGTCAGATTAGTGAGCATACATCATGACCTCTGTACACGTGCCATACATTTTTCATTAAACCAAAAAGTATAAGCACTCGAGCTTAAGATACAACCAAGCAGTGAGTGCCATTGCTTACTGTAAAGCAGTTTGATGTTGAGGGAAGAAGGAGGTGGCAACCGGCGAATGTTCAACACACAATTTAATAATAAAATAAAAAAATACAAAACAAAAGTAAATGACAGCAGCTCCTCACAGATGACTGCTTTCATATATAATAAAACATAAAACACAACATACTCCTGGTGGACGGCGACGGCTCCTCCGGATATGGTCAGACGGCAGGAGTCCCCCGTTCTCTGCTCCACCCCATCATGGCGAATGGCTGCAGGCTCCGTCTCACAGCGAATGGCGGCGCCGACTCCGTTCCCTCACAGATGGCAGCAGCTCCTCCAGAACCCAGGTGGCCGGCAGTGAGCTCGTCCATCCCCCCGGCAACTCACTCCAGCGCACCGCCTCGAGCGTCCATGGCGACGGACTCTACTTACCATGCTCGATGGCACCGCGGATTCCCCTCTGCGGCGAAGGCTCTTTGACAGCGCGTTCCTCCGAGGCTGGAACCGGCGAACGTTCAACACACAATTTAATAATAAAATAAACAAATACAAAACGAAAGTAAAAGACAGCAGCCCCTCACGGACAACTGCTGTCACATTTAATAAAACATAAAACGCAACATAAGTCCAGGCCTGTTCCTCTCTCGATCTTCACTGTCTTCGCTCCTCCGTTGGAGATACAAGACCGGTGCGTTGCGCGGGTGTCGCTCATTATCAATCACGCCACCGGCCTCGCGCCGTTCTCTCATTACCCTCTGCCTTGTCCTGCTCGCCACACTTACATATGTGTCCTATCATTTCCAAAGAGGATATGAGTTTATGGAAATGTGCTTCTTTTTTGAGAGGGTTAGATTTCACAAGTTCAATGAAAGTTTAATCAGAATTGGTGTGTGTGCGATAAGAGATCTCTTAGCGCAGAGGCTGAAATCTTCCCAGAATTCGTTATCTTTTTTCTGCAGGATCCTGAGAGCTGTGACATCTTTCTGCAGAAATTATAGATGCTGTATTATATCCCTTATCTAATATGTCTCTGTTGCTGGACAGTGAACTAAAGAGCATAATCTGTGATTCTATTTAAAATGAATAAATGTTACTGCTTATTATTTAGTGAGCAATATAGAGTGGCAACCATTGTCTCCGTTTCAGTGTATTAGTGTGATCTGATTCCATGACATCCCACCACGAGGGGCATGTTACATGTGTGTGTTTTTATTGTCAAAAGTCAGTATGGCTGATGAAGGTGAAAATAAAATCCTGCAAATTTAAAGGCTTAGTCTCTCTTGTATCATTTGAACTCAGTCAGTAACCGGCAAAGTAACACAGTCTGTCTTGTACGTCCAGCAGAAGCTGATCTCCCAGGAGGCTAGGAGATATTGTAGAGACAATACGCTTTGGCATCAGGCCAGCCAGATTGTTAGCCTAGGGCCTTCAATAAAAGGTATGGCACATCACTGTTATGTATTCCAATGTCTCTTGTCTGACATCTTTCAGAGCAAGAGGTTTTGGAGGCGGGGAAAGAGCGCATCCTGCATATCAAATTCATTTCAAACTCACTGATTTCTGCCTATATCAGCAAAACGGTGCTAAAGTCTTGGAGGCGTTCCAACGTGTCAGCTTCTGGAGTAGATGGCCTATGAAAACGGCAAAAAACTGAACTGCTCAATAATGTAATGCATTAATTAGCCTATATGTTTTCTTTGCACTTGCACCCAAGGATTTGGCTGCAACACATTTTGTCAAGCTTCACATATGTTTTAGGATGCAGCATATAAGTTTTGACATTTTTTGTGTCTGAAGTACAAATATTTTTGGGGGCTACTGTATGTGTTACTTTTATCCAAGTGAACAATCATACAGTACCTAATGGAAAACAAATGTATCAAATTATACATCAGAATATTGATGTATTTGGTGAAGTAAAAAAATATGCTTTTTTGCTTTAACTTTAATTAACATATCATTCTGACTAACAACATGCAAAATGACACTTTACTACCTGCAATAATTTATCTGATTGGTTCCAAAGACCACAACTTAAAAACAGTATTGACATTTAATGCATTTCAAAACTGAAATGACTTGATCACCTGTGTTACGACAATAAACCCTCATTTCTAACATTGCTACTAATTACCTTGAAGCAATCGTATCACTTCTCAAAGGCTGCCGACAAACACTTGCCCACATGACATTTCTACATGGCTTGGGGTCAGGATTGCAATGAAACCTGACATTTATCTTATATGATGGTTCAACTGCCTTCTTTACATTAGCTGTCAACATCCTGTTAAGAATCTACACCAGCAAATACAGCAGAAAGACACATCTGTTTAAGGAACGTAATATAATATAATACGTATGAAAGGGGTCTGATAAGTCAATTAAGCTCAAAAGGAATTATTAATAATTTACGGCCGAGCAAATGACGCGTCCAGCGTTCATTTAAACGGGCCGTAACTATCAGTTCTGCAGCGGATATAAATATCCAAACTATAGTGAAAACACTATTAGCAAGGTAACTTAGATCAGCAGTTTAAGACATTAAATTCGTAAGCACAAAACACAAGAACAATTATCTTTCAAATACAAGCAAGACTTTATTGATTATTCTAACACATAAAACTAATATCTAACACATTCATACGAGTTGCAGAAAGAAAGAAAGTGAGGAAAGAATGAGTTTTAAGAATGAGATAATGAAATCCCAAGTATCTACATGCACTTATAAGACATGACCTGAACGAACCATCAATCCTTAATTTAACCCTTCTATCGTTTCTTAGGCGGGTTATTACATTTATATAAATGCACCAGTTCAGTTGAGTCTGGAGGCTACTTGCTTGTATTTGTGTTGCTTTGGGGATTTTGTTTGTCAGCGTAAAAGGGGGTTTCCCGGGTTCGTTGATTGGCTGGCGGTCTCCTCGTGCCTGGATAGATGTCTTGGGTGGCCAATCACGTGGTGTGTTGACGGATGGATGGAAAGTCTTGGAAGTTGGAAGCGGGCTTCGCAGTCGAATCGTTTAAACGAAACTTTGCAGCAAAACTTAACTTAGAACCGAGACCTTCAACGGAAAAGAAAAGAAAACTAAGAAAAATTGAGACGAGTTGTTAGATGGCTTGACTGAAGCTGTTTAACCCATGTTCTTCTGATCTTGATATGGGTTCTTTCGTCCGCTCGTCTACATGGTTACTTGTCTGTCTGGTGTCTTTTCTCTCCTCTGTTAAGAATAAAACTAACAACAGCTCAGCAAACTTTGTTCGGGTCCTAAGGTTTTAAGCTCAAATGTTTGTCCAGCCTCCTGGATGAGTTCTGACCAATTAGGCACTGTCTTTATTTGAGAGGTTGCATTTTCTTCACCTCACGTCGTAAATCATGCGTTATCTGTGATCTCTTTGCTCTCCAGTTCTATCAGAGAGTACAGAGGCCACAGTTTAGACATCATTACTATTATAAGAATACGAAACATTTTACACAGATTTCAATCAAGCCATCTTCTAAATTACGGACATATGATCGTACTGATAGGAAGCACGACACACTTTCATTCAAACATCTAATAGTTATAACCATTACATGACTTATATGTGATCTAAGCATAATAGACACACATAGAGGTTGTAGACACGATATAGAATCATGGGGTTGGATGATGCTTGATTATAAGTTTGTCAAGAATTGTTTTGGGATGATTTTATGTATTTTTATGTAAAGTCTTAGTCTCTGTGGTTTTTGAGAGATCTCAACTCGGAGGTCGTTCAAAGGTCCTTCAAAGGTCCTTCAAGAAGAAGGAGGTCCGTTTTAAATCCTTTGTCTTGGGATAAAACAACCTCGGCCGTTATCTTGTTGGATCTTTAGCAATGCCATCTCTGAACCAATCAGTCTTTCCCAAACTATCTAACTTGACAACGTTCTTTGTTGTTGGGCTCATCTCTTTGAAGCTTGCATGGCCATAAATTCCTTACTGGGGGTGTCACGATAAATACGGATGAACCCAAACGCAAACAGGATTTATAACAAATAGTTTATTTACTAACAAACTGGGAAAACAAAACCCACGAGGGGGCAAAACGTAGACAGAACACAAAGAGACTAAACTAGACAATGACTAAGTCAAGTCAAGTCAAGTCAAGTTCTTTTTATTCAGTCATGATGTTATTACTGACACAATAATGCTCACATCAACAACAACAAAATGATAACATTCAAGACTGAACAGGAGCATGAGGAAGACCTAGTCTTATAATTTCATGCCCCTTTTTTCAATTATCTGAGCTGGCACAAAACAGATGGCTCGCCGTTTTTTTTTTTTTCTTTTTTTTTTTTTTCTTTGTCAAGGTACAATATTTCTTCACATCTAATACTTCTTATGCTTCATTGCCTTCGTATTTTCCAAATATATATTTTTTATACATTTTATTGAACTGAACAATCGTGTAACATGATTTATGGACAATGTCTAAAGAGTTCCATAAATTGATCCCTATTACAAGAAACCCCTTTTGTTTTTGTGAGGTACGTGAATATGGTACACAAAAATTGCCTTTTCTTCTGTTGTTACTGTCTGTGATTAGCATGAATTTTTTATTTATATGTATTGGCACCAAATTATTTTTCACTCTCCACATAATTTGTAATATTTTAAATTTGACCAACTCCTTAAATTTCAAAGTCTGCAGTTTTATAAACAGTTTATTTGTGTGGTCTCGTACACCTTTGTAAGTCACAATTCTTATTGCTTTCTTCTGAAGTAAAAACAACCTTTCTGTATAACTGTTGCATGCATTCCCCCACACTTCGGCACAGTATGTTATATATGGAACAATTAAGGTTAAGTATAGAAGCTGTAATGATGCTTCATCCAATATGTGTCTAACTTTATAAAGAATCCCAATATTTTTACTAACTTTACTTTTGATATGGTCAATATGAGGCTTCCAACTAAGTTTGCTGTCTAGGATAACTCCCAAAAATTTAATTTCTGAAACACATTCAATGTTTACATCCTCAATAACTAATTTTATAACTTCTTTTTTTCCCTACAATAACTAGACAATACTCAGGAACAGGAAACTCACAGGATATCACAAGATCTCAAACTCACAATGATCACAGAGAGGTAAGGATCACAATGAACCGACACAAGACAGCAAACACAAGGAGACTAAATAGGATAACTAATAAAGGGAACAGGTGATGCTAACTAGACAATCATGACAAACGAGGATAACAAGGGGGCGGGGTAAAGTAACGAGACACACAAGCACATGGCCCAAACCAAAGACCATGTGTTGTACACAAACATGGGTCTGCCATGATCCTGTCTCAGAACTAGAGAACTCAAGGACAGAATCATGACAGGGGGGTTTTCGTTGGCTAGCGTGGACTGGCTGGAGCCTGGGGTTTTATGGTTCTGGATTGGTGATTTGAGATCTGGAGTGTTGAGTTCTGTGTGGAATTATGTTTGAACGAATCACCTGGAAGATTCATTTGTGTTTGGTTCGCCCTCAAATCCTACATCTGACACTGCCGAAGATTGATACAGTGTGAAAACTCTAATGTCCAATGATTCTTTTGTTATTTAATTCAACTACTGTTCTTATAAGTCAAAATAATTTGTAGCCATTTGCACCCACAGCAAACATTTGCATTCATTTCATTATGATGCACCACATTAAAGGGATAGTTCACTTTAAAATTAAAATTCTGTCATCATTTACTCACCCTCAAGTTGTTTCAAACCTGTATTAATTTATTTCTTCTGCTGAACACAAAGAAAGATATTTTGAAGAATGTCAGTAACCAAACAGTAGTCTGTACCCATTGACTTCCATAGTGGGAAAAAAATATACTATGGAAGTCAATGGGTACAGACTACTGTTTGGTTACTGACATTCTTCAAAATATCTTTCTTTGTGTTCAGCAGAAGAAATAAATTAATACAGGTTTGAAACAACTTGAGGGTGAGTAAATGATGACAGAATTTTAATTTTAAAGTGAACTATCCCTTTAACAGCAACAGTTCCATGCAGAATCTTGTGTTTTCAGAACTACACAATTCAAAAAAGAGGAGAATGTCAGCTCCAATCTTCCGCTCTTTCTTAGAATGAATCTATCTCATGTGACACTGCCAATGGCTGCTGCGGACTGCAGCATTCAACCCCTCCTCACCCCCCTACCAACCCACCATCCGCCTCAAGCTCTCTCACACTTGCCTGCATCGATTTCTAGCACTAGATTCAGGCTGTGATGCTGGATTTTGTTTTCTGTTCTATTCTTTTCCCAGTGTTGACATGGAGTTGCTATTCTAGGTGCTGCATTTGCCTGTTATGACATTTTAATCTTGTCCCAATGTTGCATGAATTTCCTGCGGAGGCACAAGGGGACTAGCGATGCCTAATAATAGTCCTCTGTATTATCATGCTAATATGAAGGCCCTGAAATATCACAGTAATGGTTTTATTAATCCACAAATATACATAGAAACAATTCTGTCGGTTTCCAGTTTAGCATTTTTGCCTCTGGATAGTAATTAAACACACTTTTAATTTTCTTGTTGCTGTTCTGGATCATCCTGATTTAGAACTCTGAAAAATTTGCATTTTTCTGGATTAAATGCAACAAGTATACAACGTGCTGCAGCATCGGCAGCCATCAGCTACAGCAACAGATTATGTGTTTGCTGGTGATTGACATACAAAGGCCTGCAGCGAAATCCTACATGAGTGAGATCATCAGCTGGAATAATGAGGGAGCAGATCCCCATTCCCGCAGAGCTGACTTAGGATCACTGCTTCTTTAGAGGCAAGAGAGAGCTGATGAATTCAAAACTGAATCATTGTTCAGTTGGCATGTAAAATATCACTAATTCATTCCAGAAACCTTGCTTTTTGGAGCGTGAACTTCTGCTGCCAGTTTTTATCTATAAGACTGTTTGAACACGCTTTTAAAAATGCATTACAAAAATGCCACTCTGCTCCGGGTGTTCCTTGTAAAATTTTAAATCACATGACAGTCTGTGATCACACGCACGCACGCACGCACGCAAGCGCACACGCACACGCACACACGCACGCACGCAAGCGCGCACGCACACGCACACACACGCACACACACACACACACACACACAGGGAAGAGAGAATAGATCACATCTGTAGGGTTAAGAAGTAAACAGCCTATTTTCCCAATAGAAAAATTAATTATTATGCAATGAGTATTAATTATTATGCAAATATTATGCAGATATAAATGACACCTAATATTTAAAAATGTATAGTTCAACTAAAAATTTACGGGTACAACGGGGCTGAAGGCTCCATGGGGTAAAAGGCTCCTTTAGTTTTATTTTCCTCTAAACCACTAGATGGCACAAAAACGTGCTGCAGCACTTGTCCAAAACAACCGCTTTTCAAGATGCACATGAAAATTTGTCTGATCCTTGACACGATCGCAGGCAGCAACTCAAATTTGATACTGTGCTAATTTGATCTAATATTTAATGTTCCCTTTCGAGGGAACTTGCGCTGCATCGAGAATCAACACATTGGGGAACGCCTTCAGCGTGACGCGTCTGAAGCCTGTATGGAACTACTCCAATCTCGATTGGTTTTGCGTCATTACGTCACTCGTGACGTCGCATGTGACGGTGATGCAGAAGCAATAAAGGGACAGCGGATCACAACGGCGTCAGCTTTCTGGTCTTCAGCAAGCGTTCTGTATGACTGTCTTATTTGGTGTTGTCTGTCAATCACTCATATATATATATATATCTCAGGCGGGAATCTTCTCAGGCGTCCCATTTTGCGCATGCGTCGCGAGTGAGCGCTGTGTTTGTGTTTGAAGCTCCGTCGACTTGATTCATAAATCGTTGATTTTGTTCTTTACACTCATTTAGAAACTAGCATTTTCTATTTTTCCAGCGTGTGAACATATCTCCGATACTACTCTCTATAAAAAACAATCGGATTGCTTTGATATCGCTAGTTATATCCAACTTTCCGAACTTCCGTTATTATCTCTAACGATAGCCCGCTAGCATTGCACGCGTGGCCTCGCCTATCGACCGTCTTATTTACACTCGAATCACTGAAATCGCTCTGTTTGTGTTGGAGTTTGTGTTTGTGCTTGTGCTTCGAATCGCTTGTTTGTGTTTGAAGTTTGTGTTTCGAATCGCTTGTTTGTGTTTGAAGTTTGTGTCTGTGTCTCGAACCGCTTTGGTTGTGTTTGGAGTTTGTGTTTCGAATCGCTTGTTTGTGTTGTGCTTCGAATCGCTTAACTGTTAGTTTGTGCTGTATTTCGAATCGCTTGTTGTGTTGTGTTTCGAATCGCTTAACTGTTAGTTTGTGTTTCGAATCGCTTGTTGTGTTTGAAGTTTGTGTCTGTGTCCCGAACCGCTTTGGTTGTGTTTGGAGTTTGTGTTTCGAATCACTTGTTTGTGTTTGTGCTTCGAATCGCTTAACTGTTAGTTTGTGCTGTGTTTCGAATCGCTTGTTGTGTTGTGTTTCTCTACTTTTCCAGCGTGTGAACATATCTCCGATACTACTCTCTATAAAAAACAATCGGATTGCTTTGATATCGCTGGTTATATCCAACTTTCCGAACTTCCGTTACTATCTCTAACGTTAACTTAGCCCGCTAGCATTTGCACGCGTGGTCTCGCCTATCGACCGTCTTATTTACACTCGAATCACTGGAAGGATACGGGTTCTATCCATGATCTCAGTCCTAAATTAGTAGTGATATTGGTAGCATCACTGCTAATTTATTGTTCATCTGTCATAATGGCGAATACATCGGATGTGTGTCTACCTCTGAGTGCAGGTGAGGACACGTTTGAGCTGCATTCGGTGCGGTTGGAGCTGGAGTCCGTGGAGAAGCAGATCCGTGATCTGCTGGGGAGGCAGGCCGAGCTGCGAGACCGACGATCAGCGCTTGAAGCATCACGCGCCGATGCTCACAAGTCAGTGGTTAGTAACTTTTCGACTCCGTCCTCCTCTACTCCGTGTATTTCTCTGCACAGGACCCGAGCACCCCTGGTTTCGTTTACCCCGACACCGACACAGCACCATGGACCCTGGATGATGCCACAGTGGAAGACACGAGCCAGGACCAGAGCAAGGACCTCTCCGCCCCTCCCGGTCTTCGAGATCTCCACCCGGAACCGCTTCTCCCCTCTTCGCGAGACGGAACGCGGCGACGCTGTGATCATCGGCAGTTCCATGGTCCGGCATGTCCGCGCTACCTCAGGTAAAGGTATGGTGCGCACTCACTGCTTTCCTGGTGCTCGTGTTCTCGATGTCGCTGCGCAGGTCCCCGAGATCCTGAACGGTGACGAGCGCGTCGGAGCTGTCGTGCTGCACGCGGGGGTGAACGACATCAGGCTGCGGCAGACGGAGGTTCTGAAGAGGGACTACAGGAGCCTGATCGAGACGGTACGCAGAACATCGCCTGAAGCAAAGATCGTTGTGTCTGGACCGCTTCCCACGTACCGACAAGGACAAGAAAGGTTCAGTAGATTGTTTGCACTAAATGAATGGTTGATGTCATGGTGTAATGAACAGAGACTGCTCTTTGTAAATAATTGGAATCTGTTTTGGGAGCGACCTAGGCTCTACCGTGCTGATGGCCTGCACCCCAGCAGAATCGGAGCGGCTGTTCTGTCGGACAACATCTCAAAGACGTTACACACCATATGACTAGTAAGTCAAAGTCCTAATAACATTCTTTGCTGTCCCAAATTAATTGATATAAGTACCAGTGTAGAACACTATATAGAAACTGTGTCTATTCCTCGTTTAGTGAGGCCAAACAATAAATCTACTGCAGGATCTAAGAAAAATCTAATTGTGATTAAACCAGAAAATCTCAATATTAGTGAACAAAAACAATTTCTAAAGCTAGGTCTTCTAAACATTAGATCGCTTACACCTAAGGCGGTTATTGTAAATGAAATGGTCACTGATAATAGCTTCGATGTACTCTGCCTTACTGAAACCTGGCTTAAACCAAATGATTATTTCGGTCTTAATGAGTCCACTCCGCCAGGATACGGTTATAAGCATGAGCCCCGTCTGATTGGTCGTGGCGGCGGTGTTGCAACAATCTATAGAGATATTCTTAATGTTACTCAGAAAACAGGCCACAGGTTTAATTCGTTTGAAGTACTTGTGCTAAATGTTACGCTCCCAGATGTAAGAAAGAAATCCCTATTATCTCTAGCCTTGGCTACTGTATATAGACCGCCAGGGCCTTACGCTGATTTCCTAAAAGAGTTTGCAGATTTTCTCTCAGATCTATTAGTCAATGTCGATAAGGCAATAATTGTTGGAGATTTCAACATACACGTTGATAACACAAATGATGCGTTAGGGGCTGCGTTCACAGATTTATTAAACTCCTTTGGGGTCAAGCAAAACGTTAGTGGTCCCACTCATCGTCTTAATCATACTCTAGATTTAATTATATCATATGGAACCGATCCAACCGATATAGATATTATACCGCAAAGTGATGATGTCACTGATCATTACATGGTAACTTGCATACTACGTACGGCTGAAATGTGCCATGTTGCGCCGCGTTATCGAACAGGCAGAACAATCCTTCCAACTACTATAGATAGATTCTTGAATAGCTTACCTGATCTATCTCCGCTCCTCAGTGAACCCAAACAAACAGAGGAACTAGAGGAAATGACTAGCAGTATGAGCACCATTTTCTCTAGTACATTAGAAACTGTTGCACCAATTAGATTAAAAAAGGTTAGAGAGAAAACTAAAGCACCATGGTACAACAGTGCTACGCATGTTATCAAGAGAGAAACTCGTAACTTAGAGCGCAAATGGAAACAAACTAATCTAGAGGTCTTTAGAATCGCGTGGAAAGACAGTATGTCACGTTATAAAAAGGCTCTAAAAGCAGCCAGGGCTGAGCATCTCCGCAAACTAATAGAAAATAACCAAAACAATCCAAGGTTTTTATTTAACACTGTGGCTAGATTAACAAATAAACAGACATCACCTGAACAAAATATTCCGTTACATCTTAATAGTAATGATTTCATGAATTTCTTCACTGAGAAAATAGAAAGCATCAGAAACACAATTGTAAATGTACAATCTTTGACAGCGTCTTGTGATTCAGCCTCAATTATCGCCCCTCAAGAACAACTACAGTGCTTTACAACTATAGGACAGGAAGAGCTAAATAAACTTATTACTGCATCTAAACCAACAACATGTTTATTAGATCCAATACCCAGTAAACTACTGAAAGAAGTGTTACCTGTAGTGGAAGAGCCTCTTCTCAATATTATTAACTCGTCTCTATCTTTAGGACATGTTCCAAAAACGTTCAAGCTGGCAGTTATAAAACCTCTTATTAAGAAACCACAATTAGATCCAAATAACCTAGCAAACTACAGACCCATCTCAAATCTTCCATTTATGTCTAAAATACTAGAAAAAGTTGTGTCCGCTCAACTGTGCTCTTTCTTGCAAGAAAACGATATCTATGAAAAATTTCAGTCAGGATTCAGGCCACATCATAGCACAGAAACTGCGCTGGTTAAAATTACAAATGATTTACTTTTAGCTTCTGACCAAGGCTGTATCTCAGTACTAGTTTTACTCGATCTTAATGCTGCGTTTGACACTATAGATCATAAAATACTCTTAGATCGACTTCAAAATTACACTGGTGTTCAGGGACAGGCATTAAGCTGGTTTAGATCGTACCTATCAGACCGTTACCATTTTGTCCATTTAAATGGGGAAAAATCAAAGATAACGTCAGTAAATTATGGAGTGCCGCAAGGATCTGTGTTAGGCCCTCTGCTATTCTCAATTTATATGCTGCCACTTGGTAATATTATAAGAAAACATGGAATAAGTTTCCACTGTTATGCTGATGACACTCAATTATATATTTCATCACGACCAGATGATAACACTAAATTATCTGAAATGACAGAGTGTGTTAAAGATATAAAATATTGGATGACGTGTAATTTTCTTCTATTAAATTCAGATAAAACGGAGGTATTACTGATTGGTCCAAAAAACTGCCCACAAAACCTCTTACAATACAACCTTAATCTAGATGGACGTCCTGTTACTTTATCCTCTACAGTAAAAGATCTGAGTGTTATACTAGACCGCAACTTGTCTTTTGAAAATCATATTTCAAATGTCACAAGAACAGCCTTTTTCCACCTTAGAAACATTGCTAAGCTACGTAATATGCTATCAGTTTCTGATGCAGAAAAGTTAGTTCATGCATTCATGACCTCGAGACTAGATTACTGTAATGCTTTATTAGCTGGTTGTCCTGCATCCTCCGTAAACAAGCTACAGTTAGTCCAAAATGCAGCCGCTAGAGTTCTTACTAGGTCAAGAAAATATGATCATATAACACCAATTTTATCATCTCTACACTGGTTACCTATTAAGTTCCGTATCAACTACAAAGTATTGTTACTGACCTATAAAGCCCTAAATGGTTTAGCTCCTGAATATTTAAGAGATCTTCTATCGCCATATAATACATCGCGCTCTTTAAGATCGCTAAATTCGAGGCTTCTGGTCGTACCTAGGATATCTAAGTCTACTAAAGGAGGGAGGGCGTTTTCACATCTAGCTCCTAAACTCTGGAATAGCCTTCCTGATATTGTCCGAGGTTCAGACTCGCTCTCCCAGTTTAAAACTAGATTAAAGACGCATCTCTTTAGCCAAGCATTCACATGATGCATCTCATACCTTTTATACTACAGTTAAATCAGATCAAATTCATTCATATTATGAACAGCAGCTACGCTAATTATTTCCCATCTGCCTTTTTTGTTGTTATCTCGGGACGCCTGTCCCGAGATAACTCAAATAGAGTTCATCAGCTCCAGTTATGTATCCAGCCTCTCATGGAGACTTCAGATGCCCCAACGCCTGTGATGAGACGACTCGACGCCTGTGAAGAGACGACCCAACGCCGGCAATATGTTATGCCCTAAATTTTATGATTAACTAACTGTATTTTGTGTGTATATTTTTGAAATGCATTTTCTGTAAAGCTGCTTTGAAACAATATGTATTGTGAAAAGCGCTATACAAATAAACTTGAATTGAATTGAATTGAATTGAATATAAAGAAAATGGTGAATAAAGAGAAGCAATTCAGGCAGTGTGCGTCCCCTTGCCCACGCTATTTGAGCGAGGGTGACACACATTCGCTCTGTGTTGTTTGTCTGGGAGTGGAGCATGCACGGGCAGCGTTCGAGGGCGCTGTCTGTGCAAACTGTGATCTGTTGCCCCTAAGAACTGTTCGATGAATCAGGCCAGGCATGTGCTCCCTGTGGGTCAGGTCCCGCGTCTGTCTAGGCAGCACGGCGCCTGCACACATGGGGATCGCAAATGGAGCTGGCAGATGATGTTGAGACTGCTTCGGCCCTTTCTCAGCATTCATCCGCCCGTGACGAGGACCCGATGCTCGAATTATCTGGCTCCGAGGAGTTGGATAGTTTGAGCATCGAGACAGGATTCGCCACCCCATTCTCCTGCCTTCGAGAAGCTGCTGGAGGTTTTGACCAGGGCAGAGGCCAAATTAAACATTGATTGGCCAGCAGAGAAGCAGGAAGCAACGAGAAAGAGCAAGTTAGATGAACGCTTCCTGGTAGCCTTCGCGCCGGCAGGCCTTCACAGCTTTCGCGTCGGAGCCTCCCATTTTTTTTCTGATCTCACACAGAGGTGTCGAGATCGTGGAATACGCCCTTCTCGTCCCGTCTGTCTAGGCCAAATATATTTATATTTATTTATCCACCGTGGGCTCGAAAGAGAAGGGCTATGGGACGATGCCACCGGTCGAAGAGACATTAGTGTCATATCTCTTGCCCGACGCTGCATCGTCCCTGAGAGCTCCGGCCCTCCCTTCCAAGCCCTGCCGTACTACATCAGGCTTGGTGGGGAAAGCATATATGGTGGCAGGTCGGGCATGCCTGCATACTATGGGGATTTTGCAGGCATACCAGGCCAACCTCCACAAAGAGGTGGACGACAGCGGGGATATCGGCCTCGACGATATAAAAGAACTGCATCGAGCGGCTATCTTGTCTCTCCGTGCTACCAAGGAGACGGCCCGTGCCATCGGCCACTCCATGTCAGCAGTGGTAGCAACGGAGAGACATTTGTGGCTGAACCTCTCAGGTATTGGGGAGAAGGACAGGGCCTTCCTCCTTGATGCCCCGCTTTTGCCTTCTGGTCTCTTCGGCGACGCAGTCAATACTGTCGTCAAAAGGTTTCAGGAGGTGAAGCGACAGTCAGCCACATTTAAACAACTCATCCTCCGCCGTCGTTCCAGATATCGTGGGTCTGCTGCCAGGGGGCAGTCCCATGAGGCAGCCGCCCGCTCCTCGCACCTGCAGCAGCAGAAGGAGAGTATTGCCTCTCGTGCAGAAATATGTAACCCTGAAGGTAGCCTTCCTGCTAGCTATCAAGTCCCTAAAAAGAGTTGGGGACCTGCAGGCGCTATCTGTTGCTCCCTCTTGCCTCGTGTTCGCTCCTGGCAGAGTGAGAGCCTTTCTCCACCCTAGACCCGGCTATGTGCTTAAGGTGCCTGCAAATGTGTTGTGGTCTGTAAACTTGCAAGCATTCCATCCTCCACCGCATGTGTCGGCTGATCAAGCTAAGCTAAATAGATTATGCGCGGTCTGAGCTCTGGAGGCCTATGTACACAGGTCCTCGGGCTGGAGGAAGTCGGACCAGCCCTCGGCACACTTCCTGCGCTCCTGAGAACGACTTGCTGTTGTGATCCGGCGTCCCTTTATAGATTCCGCATCACCGTCACATGCGACGTCACGAGTGACGTAATGACGAAACACCAATCGAGATTGGAGTAGTTCCATACAGGTTTCCGACGTGTCACGCTGAATGCGTTCCCCAATGTGTCGATTCTCGACGCAGCGTCTCGTTCCCTTCTCAGGGAACGAGGGTTACAGTCATAACCCAAGACGTTTTCTAAAATATTGTAGATTTAAGTAGCAAATGAGAATCGCTACAATTATTTAATATATTTTTAGAAAAATGTCTTCTTAATGATGTTCAGTTTTGTTCAAGGTAATGAAACCATCATATTTTAAAATATTAAATTAATCATATCATATAATAAAATATGTTTTAATATTACCACTGTAAATCTATATAAAATGATTATGGGATCTCATTCAATGCTATCAGAATCTTTACTTTTTTTAATAATTTTGTTTATAATAATTTATAAAATATATTTTTATATTGAAATAATTTTAATGACAGTATATTTATTGAACAAAAATTATTTATTTTATTTATTAAAATAATGAGAAAATATTGCAAACTTTGCTAAAGTGATTATTTTGAACAAGTATTAACTTAAACTTTATTTTATTTTAACATTTTATTTTAGCTAAAGTATTTGAATCAATACTTTGCCTTTTGCCCCGTGTGTGGGGTAAAAAGTCCACATTGCCACATTATATATTTATGATTTTTAAACAAAATAAACCACTTTTATTATTTATTTTCACACAAAATTAAAACAATTCTGCAATCATACACAAAATAGTGGGAATAGTGAAAAGTAAAATTTTCTTTAGCCCCATTGTACCATAGATGTCAACCGATAAAAAAATTGGACTATCCTTTCTATCGCGGTTATCCTCACAGGACATTGCTGTTCTGTGCCATCTCGAAAGCTTATCGTTTGAATGCGTTTTTAAGCCTTGCATTCTATTTTATCACGGTCAACACGGCACCATATGGGTTTGCCTCGCTAGAGAGCGAGCTGTCAGGAGATCGTATATCAAATTAACATGTTGCACCTGCACGTAATCATCCTAAATAAATACAGGTGCAATGCTCCTGGCACATTCTCTTTTTGCCTCCTAGAAGAGCAGAGCAGAGCTGTAGGGAGTTAAAGGGAAAAACTTTCAGTGAGGTGTCCTTGGTAGCTTAAGACACATGGGATGAGGGGGATGACCCTTCAAGGATGGGTATTTCATGCTCTGAACTGGATAAGGATACTTCACATGCCTCAAATCCAGCATATCTTGATCCATCAGATAAGACTGTGATTTCTAGAGCAGTAGAGCGAGCTCAAGTACCTGTTTCTTGGAAGGCACCTAGGACTACCGCTTTACCCAAGATGCGGTTAGCTATGTGTCGGGGCTGATGGCTGTGGCCTTGCCGCAGTGCCCCTGGTGGGGCCCATGTTTGCTATGTTGGCAGGAGCAACATCAAGAGCAGGTATAGAGATGCAACCAGAGGTCGCGTTTGACTTCCTCATGATGGACAGGGTCGTAAAATTTTTTTCATAATATATTATTACTCGTCATTTTAATTTTCACATCTTAAAGATAATAAGCCATTTAAAAGGCTCTGTTTTTGTTCACATTTTTATTCACAAACTTACAGGACAAGCATATCAGCTTTGTATTTGTATATAGAGAAAGTTGAACAGAGACTGTGCGTTTCATCATGAATGTTTGTCCAATTAATCACAATAAGCTTTGTTACCTTTGATATGAAACAAAGTCTCAGCTTTCAAATTCGGTCCATTTTATCACAAAATTCAAACAATAAATACAATTTTTGCTCTCTTACACGAGAGATCACTGAAACGCGAAGCGAAATGCGAGTGAACACGATCATCCCTTTCTCTTTACTATGTTACAGAACGAAATAAACATGAATGAATATCAGAAAATATGTTGAAAGCTACAGTCCAACTTACCGAAATCCGTATCATGTGTCTCATGTAATCGCACGATCAGTGTTTCAACTCCAGAAAACCTTAAATAAAACAGCTTGTAAACAATGTCATGTAACTCAGAAAAGCCATTCGTTGACCATTAACTTGATAGTCAGCAAGAGTGCTCTCGCCACCAAGTGGACAGGGGTAAGAATTACAGTTTCAAGTTACAAAACATTACCCTCAGTGTAATCTGTCAAAATGACAGACGGCTTTCAGATTTTTCCGTCACTGCTAAAAAATTCTGTCAATGACGAAAATTTTTAACATGGCCTCTGGATACAACCCACCGAACAAGTGCTGCAGTGGTGTGAATGTAAAGCTTATCAGGCATCAGCTTTGGCAGCAAGGCTTTCTGGTTACAAAATCCCTCTTGTTGGTCTATTTAGAGGGCGTGTTACAGGACTTGGGGGGCTGCTGCTGTTGCCTTTGTCCCTTTGGCTTGCTTAGTTGAGGACACTTAATATTCAACAATATTATTGATCTGACTGCATTGAGACCATTGAATGAGAACTGATCTGAGCTGAACGATGACATCACTGTTTTCTCCAGAGCAGCTATATATCTAAATTAACTAAATTGATAACTTTTTACAACAAAAATTAACCATCACTAAACTTACTTAAGCTGGACTGTGATGCCATTTTCTTCTAGATCTGCTGTTCATAGAAACAAACTCTGTTGAATCATATTCCTGTTATTACTGTAAAACTGCTTTGAAACAATCTGTATAGTAAAAAGCGCTATAGAAATACAGGTGACTTGACTTGACTGCTGCTCCCAGTGACCACATACTGGAGATGAGTAGTTGACATGCTGATCCGAGGGGCCAGTGTGCATGCCCAGGTGCTGGGTAAGTCCATGGCTTCAGTGGTCCAAGCTCAAATATTTCTGACAAGGATTGTGGGGCAGGCGGCTCCAGTTTTACCTGGGGAAGTTTTCGGCCTGACATCAGAAGCAGCTCTGGAACAGTCACACAAGGCAAGGGAGGTAACACGTTACACAGACGGGGCGAATAGGGCAGTCTTTGGAGGCTGGGGCCATTCAACCTCATCTATTCAGGGCTGGGGAGGTTCACAGCTGCAACTGTCAGGTATTGCGTACCCAGGGGTATTGGGTACACTGGCCTCAGGTAGCCAGATGCTGAGGTGTAAACTCACTTTATCACACTTTACACCTCAGCATCTGGCTACCTGGGGCCAGTGTACCAAATGCCCCTGGGTACCCAATACCCTAAGATCAGGCTACAGGTTCCAGTTCAGAACCAAGACACAATGTTCCCGGAGTATTGTTTTAACAGTCTTGAACAGCAACCAAACAGCAAGCGAGAAGCGATACAGAGGAGGTGTTGTCGAACCTACTCAGATTAGGCCTGACATTGAATGAGGAGAAGAGCTGCTTGACTCCGTGCAGGACAGTAATGTATTTGGGCTTGGTTCTGGACTTGGCTCTGGACTGGTTTCTGTCTTTTTTCAGCATCCCTCCACCACCCCGACTCCTCACTCTTGGCTTATACTTTCACAGTCAGGAATACGAGGGTTCGGGCCGAATACCGAGCCCGGATCCCTCTCCTCGGACAGCACGACAAATACGCATTTATTCTATCTGACCTATTTGTAAGTGTGAACTCGTGAAATACATGGTGGTGATGAACTAAATGATGACCAGCTGTTATGAATTAATGTCCGGTTACTGATGAGTGACTGGAAAATAAAACAAAGGAACAAATATTCAGAATGAAAACAAACTGAAAGTCCACGAAAACAGAAACTAAAGATGAACAAAACTAAGTGTGTGTGACAATTAACCTTTGTTATTAACAGATAGCAGACATTAACTGTTAACAGACTTTAATGCTACTACAGTGCTAGTAGCATTCAGATGTTTGCTGTGGGCACTCCTGTGGCAGATGTATCTCAGCTAAATTAAGAAACATCCGCCTCATACTATCCTTCCTTCCTGAGCACCCTGAAACAGAGGAGCTAAACAAATCAAGGATCTTTGTTTTGCGTGTCAGATACCAATGGGACTTGGGCTTTATACCTTCCTTCTGTGTTGACTCAAGTCAATACAGAGATTTTTTCGGACTAGGCCAGATATTTTCAGATCAAGTTAGGTCATCAACATAAACGCAAGATGAGGCTACAGGTGGCATCTTGCACATGCAAAATGAAATCCATAAAGTAATTTCATAAAGTAAAACAAAATTTGTTTTACTATTACATCACTGCAGATTTGCATTGAGTTCCATGTTTGCATTTTTTTTGCAGACGGTTGCATCTCAAATCTCTGTGGGGCTTAAATGGGATTTACAAAACAAGATGGGGGAGCATATTTGGACCACCTTGCTCCTCAGAATAACAACCTTTATGTATGATTAATTATTGATGTATATATTTTATATGAAGTCAAGTGAAGTGACGAGAAGGTCAATAATGGAAACCCATACTCGGATAATCTGCATTTAACCCATCCAAGTTAGTGCACACACATTAGTAGCAAGTAATGAGCAGACATGTGCACACTTCAAATTGTGGACACACACACCCGGAGCAGTGGGCAGCCATTCACTGCGGCTCCCGGGGAGCGATTGGGGGTTCGGTGTCTTGCTCAAGGACACCTCAGTAATTTCCTGCCAGTATTGAGAATTGAACCCATGACCTTCAGGTTAAAAGTCCAGCTTTCTAACAATTAGGTCACAACAGCCCCCAATTCTACCGGGTATTCAAAAGACGCAATTTTGTGTTTTATATTGTGTAGGTCTCCGACTGATATTGTTTTTTGAGTAATGAAGCAAGATTTGTTTTACAAACTTTAATGTTACATCAGTCATTCATGTTAGTACTGCTCAGCTAACGTATGCCCTGGAATTTATACAGTTAATGATACAGTTCCGGTATGTGCACCGCAATACATTAGAAATATACTGTACACATTGGCTTGTTGATGGACATACACTTGTTAATGCTGATGGTGAGGAATACAGTTGAAACCTCTCATTATGTACCTCAAAATGAGTAGTGTATCACTAAGAAACATCCTGCTTAAGTCCTTGTGATGGAGGCTTGGGCTGAATAACTAGTTTGATGGATTGATATGATAAAATCGATGACATCGTTAATATAGCGTTCAGCGTCAGTTCAGGCAGGCCGCGTAGTCAAGCTTAGCTATCAGCTGATACCCAGACCTAACAGCTGATCCGATTCCTAAGCACTCAATTGGTACCTTTCAAACAGGGCGCCTTGTTTAAATGCATTCTTAGTCTGCTTGCTTGGCTGCTTCCACTGCATTGCTTGCAACCCACCTCCACCCCTAGCTCTTCCTTTACCTTCTGTTTAACTTAATCAGTGTCATTCTGTTTTCATTGAAGCATGCTCTGTTCTCAATAGGGGGATTTGTTTTTGCTGCTTTCCCAGTTTTAAATGGAAGATTGTCCCCAGAAGCTGCTGCTATTCCCTGACTAGCTGTCATGGAGCTCATGAAAATTATGGGTAACTCAGAACAGAGCCATACCGCCAAATGTAACTTTAACAATCATGCAAATAAAAATGTAAAATATTTCTGCAGAGTGATTCCTGCTTCACTCTGTGCGACACACGACTGCAACTCGTGCTGGATGAGCAGAGCAGACGTTTACAATAGTTTACAAATTACAATGGTTTTAAATTTGATAAAAACAGAAAAACGACAGAGGAGACAATGTAATGTGATTGTGGCGGTGCCATATTCTATGCTAATTTACCTTCAAGCTCTGTCCTGGCGATATCCCGAGACAGCCTTTCACTCTATGAGAAATCTCGTCACATTTCAATCTCGCGAGATCTCGTCACACCCCTAATCGTTACTCTCTTTACAGTGTGTACAATCTCTGAGCTTTAGGAAGCCTCCAGAGATAAAGTTTTTCATTTTTCATTTTTTTAAAGTGTTTCATTTCCGACACGCATTGTAAGCGGTAGACCAATCACAAAAGACTGGGCCATCTGGCCAATCAGAGCAGAGTAGGCTCACAGAAAGGAGGGGTTTAGAGAGACAAATGCTGCGTTCCAAACCGCATACTCAATGAGTAGGTACTTAATTTCAATAAGTACTTACTTAACGAGCGCTTAAAGAGTAGGTACTTTATAGCCAAATCTCGTTAAGTATGAATGCGAACCGGACATCTGCCATGTTGACGTTATCATGTGACCTACGACGCGTTATCACAAGTGCAACAACTTAAAAGATTTGAACGACACGTTTAATTCATCTATCTGTAAATATCTTGATATTGATTAAACTTGCTCATTTTATGGTCTTTTTGAAGAAACTGCTGCCCATTTATTTTGAGAATACATTTAGGGTTGATTTAAGTTATTATATTTAACCCTACTTATGTGACCCACCGTTTTATCCTTAACGATATTATTTATTTTTTATTACGAAATCCCAAAATTGTCATCTCTTGAATATGTTGTTAATTTCTTTATTTTATATCCAAACATTTTCATCCACAAGCAAAAGTGCCTTACTGCTGTTTTCCTCTTTTTCTGTCGTTTCATCCCTCAGACCTATAAATAACAAAAAATGCTTTTTTTAAAATGTATTTTAATTAATTATTTAAGAAAATATATAAGATATTCAACCTTTTTCCTCTGTATAAAATCTCATATTATGTATGCAAACCCATGATATATATATATATATATATATATATATATATACACACCTCATAACATCAGTAACTCGACAGCCCTACAGAACGGTTTTCCTCAGCGTCTGCACAAACACAAAGGAGACGTTGGGCAGCTGTGTGAAGATTAGCCTTTGGAGAAAACTTTTGGTTTTATACATATCATTAATATTAAAAATCAATATTACCCCAGAATGAATTGCATTGCTATCCCACCCCAAACCATACAATAATAACAACGACAAATACTTAATTATATTACTTTTTACTGAAAATGATATAATACAATAAAACGATTATGTAATGTAATGTAAAATGTAATGTATGTCAAATGACATAGCTATGCATGAATACACTCTAGATGTGTATATTGTGAACATATCTACATTTTCATTCAAACAATTAATTAAAGCATTAAGTAATTAAATAATTATATTTTCTTTACTGACAACAATGATAAATATTAATAAATGAGTAAATGAATGAATGAAAGTCACCATCACACAATAAACAAATGCATATACCGGTACAAGTCAACACATGAAACAAGTCAACACATTGAACAGCTTTATTCAAACTACAATCATGTATGTAGACTACAGGCGCTGAACCACATCTATTGCCATCTCAACACAGCGGTTCCCCTTCTGCGGCTTTATTATGATGAACCAGCGGACCGCCGGAGGTGAGCCGTGCAGGAGGTTGTTGCGTGATGTGTTGTGCTTCACAATCTGAGGCAATAAGGGCCGGTGGAGTGATGGAGGGTCTCGTAAGGGCCGGTGGAGTGATGGAGGGTCTCGTCCATGGCCCCATCTCCAGGATTCAGCTCTGAGCTCCTCATCCTCAGTGCTCACACCAGTCTGCTGACAATTCAGATCCTACAAAAATGCACAAACATAACACAAAAGCAGTCATTTTAACAGCACAATGTCATTTGATTTCAGTATTATTTAGAAGACAAGAACGCTTTTTTTCACAAATGCCGCCATCATCTTTCCTTGCAGGCCCTGCTCCACCACAACAGCTGTGCAGCAAATGCACAGAAATCAAGAATCAGAAAAGTGCTGTAATAGCTCTGTTTGAAATTACAATAATTAAAATAAACTACAACTTAATATTTAAATAGTTGTTGTTATTCATTTCTGTAGTATACTTCAGCTTCATGAGCCACTCTCCACCGGATAAACCCACATCTGTTCTTCTGTCCCTGTAACATCCAGACAAGACTCCCATAACCTCTGTGATTTATGAGCTCAACACTACATTTACATGTTGAGGTTGTTTAACAACATACATGTTCCTCAATTTATCAACCGTACTAATGGACAAATAAAATAGATAACTTACTTATGTTTAGTTAATTTATAGATTTGTTCTACATAATAGCACACATACCACTCAGATGTATATGTCATGTTGTGATGTGCTCTTCTGCAATACTTACAAAAGATGTTCCTGTCAGATGTAAATAGACGTTTAAAATAAGCGTCTTCAAGATGTTTATAGTTTATGTGAATCCACGTTAGAGACGTAACTTACGTGTCCTTACCGGAGCTCCCCTGTCAGTTAGAGCTATACATAATAAAACGTGTTTTTACAGCAAAATCACAACTATACTATACTGTCTAACTTCTTTACACATTCAACAGTTAAAACGTTTACTCTATTAGTTTAACACATGCAATTTTAACACAAGGAACCGTGTTTACTCACATTTGAAACCCCGCGCGTCGCTGATCTCCGTGATATTTTATAATGACGTATCCTCTCGCGTGGCCTCCTGGGATAGAAGAGTATCCAGAGTATCCATCGGTTGAGCACTCAAAAATCGGGCCGGAAGCAGTAAGCCATCCGGGAACTCCTCGCCTACTCTTTTATGAATACTGATGTTTCGAACGTACTGCTTCCTTCACGTACTGTTTTCGCCTACTATATAGTAGGAAAGTAGGCATATTGGAACGCACTTAAGTCCGAATCTCGCGATAATTAGTACGTCCCCCAGGTAATTCTCGCCTACTCTTTTGGATTCATACGTACTTTTTCGCTCGCCTACTCTTTTTCCCATACTAAATAGTAGGGAAGTATGCGGTTTGGAACGCAGCAAACGTCTTCGGATGAGTCATTTGAGAATCATTGAAAATGTGGTGATGTGCAATATATATTATAAGAAAATGAAAGTGTATTTTGACCTTTGATCCATGTAAACCTGTTGTAGGAGACCTCAGAAACTAAATTATAAACCTTTAAAATAGCATAATAGGGGCACTTTAATACTTTGTCAGCCCAAATAAACAAATAAAATTGTGGTGACACTTTGAATGACTTCTCTAAATTAATATATAAAATACAAATCTAAAATCCTTTTTTAATTTTGCATGGCCTACACTTTTGTGCTCATTGTGCATGCTAAAGTTTCACATTAGAAAGAAAATATCATAAATAGCATCCCTTTACTCGTGAACTTTTAACAAATGTATCCATTAAACATGTACTTGCTGAGAACATTTCATCAGTCCTATATAACTCGCCTTCAGATCTTTGAGTCAATAACACTAACGTTGGTGTCAGTAAGATATTTTCTGAAAGAAGTCTATGCTCACCAAGGCTGCATTCATTTGATGAAGAAATACAAGAAACTGTAATATTGTGAACCATTATTACAATTTACAATAACTGTTTCTATTTTAATGTCACATGATGCTTCAGAAATATGCTGATTTGGTGCGCAAGAAACATTAATTAAAGGGGTCATGAGCTGGATTTTTTTATTATTTTTATTACATTATAATGTTTTCCTGGGGTTCCCTTATAATGTTAGTATGATTTTTACATTTTACATATTTCATAATACATTTTTCATAATTTAGAAATAAAAAGCATTTTCCCAAGCCTCTGATTTAAACGCTCAGTGTGAGGGGGCGTGTCTGCTGTGAGACTTCATTGTAAAAGCCCCCACTGCTGTGATTGGATGACATGTTTGCATATGAAATAGCCAGCATTACATGGAAATCTCTTGAATACTTTTACTATGTTTTTATATTACATCTATCGAGATTAGCGGATCGTGAAAAGTATTGTTTAAAGCATTATACAGTAGTTAGATTCCATCACACGAAAGGTTGCAGTGATGAGCATTGAACCGATAACAGAAAGTCTGTTGATCGCGTGAATGAAGTGATGATCACATCATTGCAAGGTCATTTCTGCACTCTCACGAATGCTTTCACCTGACACATTTCACATAACAATGCAAGAAAACAAAATATAAATACAGTAAGAGCTTCATTGTGCATTGTAACTGCATCATTAATTTTATAACAAGTTTTGGCAAGTGTCAGATAAATTTGCGCTGTTTGATTGACAGCTTATGGGCGATTGGAAAGGGAGCGTTCTTTGATCACTTTCTGTATATAATTTTATCACAGTTTAAATAAGATTATTTTCATCCGTCTAAGAGAAACGATGCAAAGTTGGTATTTTAGTCACTGGCTTGATTTACTGATGCATAAACAATATTGAATGATTTTGTGAGAAAGATTAAGTCGGCAGTGGTTCATGTAGTTTGTCTACAAACCGGAAGGTTGGTGGTTCTATCCCCGGTTCCACCTGACCAAGTGTCGAGGTGTCCATGAGCAAGACATTCAAGCTGCTCCCGATGAGCTGTATGGCGCCTTGCATGCCTGACACCGCTGTCGGTGTATAATGGGTGAATGTGAGGCAATATGTAAAGTGCTTTGGTTGCCATGGGTCTGCATATAAATGCAGTCCATTTACCATTTTCTGTCCAAACTTGATTACACATCAGAAATCTGATAAAAGGTCGACATTGGAATAAACATGGTTACTGTTTGTGGCGTTGCTGGAAGATTCATATTGTAAAAGTCTGTTTGCAAGAACTGTTTCGAAATTCCGACTGACTCACCAAATAATCCACAGTAAAATGCACCGAATAGCCTACAAACAAATAATGCACTAGCATTAGGATTGTTTGGAAGGTGATGGTTTTGATCCTGTGTCGATCTTTACTCGTTCTCATGTCACTTTTCACTAACGCGCCAGTGTGCAGAGATAAAGTCGCGGGTGATGTAGGCGTTGATATTCTTATGCAAAGGCGGTCTTTCGCTGCCCTGTGACGTCATAAGTCTCCACTTTTGATATCCTGTCTTTTCTGGCCTTAGTTTCAATAAAAGCATTTTTTGGCATAAGGAAGTTTTGAGTTTTAAAGGGGTGGTAAAGTATGATTTCACTTTTCTAACTTTAGTTAGTGTGTAATGTTGCGGTTTGAGCATAAACAACATCTGCAAAGTTACAATGCTCAAAGTTCAAAGCAAAGGGAGATATTTGCTAAAAGGACTACAACAAACGGCTGGTAGGAACTACACAACATTCCTCCTGGGTTAATGACATCACCAACCCTAAAATGTACATAAACCCCGCCCCCGGTAATACATGTTGAGAAGAGGAAAAGTTGTTGTATAAGAGTATTTGCAGCAGCTCATTTGCATTTAAAGGGCCAGGCACAAAACGGTGCGTTTTTGCAAACCCTCAAAAAGTGACAACTTTAACATGCTATATAAAAATATCTGTGGGGTATTTTGTGCTAAGACTTCACACACATACTCTGGGGACATCAGAGATTTATTTTACATCTTGTGAAAAGGGCATTTTTAATTTTAATTCTCCATTCATGACCCCTTTAATATTATCAATGCTGAAAACAGTTGTGCTGCTGAATATTTTTGTGGAAACCATGATACATTTTTAATCAGGATTCTTTGATGAATAGAAAGTTCAAAAGAACAGAATTTATTTGAAATAAAACTATTTTTTAACTTTATAAATGTCTTTACTGTCCCTTTTGATCAATGGATGCATCCATGCTGAATAAACCCATTAATTTCCAACTTTTCAATAGTAGTGTTTTATCCCCTCTTCTCCAGTCTGAAACAGATGCTGAACCCCTGATGTCTGCAACTCTGCACATACACATCATTTACAGTTTCCATTCATCTTCTTTCTTTGAATTTATATGATCTATTGATATTTTCTCCAAAAGTGCTGAAGACAGTCCATAAGAGAACGCGATAATGAAATTTGCTCATTTGGGACAGAGACACTTCATGAGCAATTTTGCTTACACCTCCACCTGGTGTATCGCATGAGAGAGATGGAGACAAATGTCTTTGGCCCAGTCCCACCAACAAACACTGAACTGCACTCCATGCAAATCGTGCCACTGGCAGGAAATTTCTGCAAATTACTCTCGTGACAGGGGCAAGCAGTGTGTCATTTTTGGCTGCCAGCTTTCCAAGGGAACACTCGGAGGCAGTTGTCACATTGAACACCACAGCTCCTTCCACGGCGGTAGAAAACCGTGTGTGTCTGCGTGTGCGTGCGCGTGTGTGTGTGTGTGCGTGTGTGCGTGTGTGTGTGTGTGCGCGCGTGCACTGAGCACCTTACGCTGGGCTATGCTCCAGGACAATGGAGCGGGGTGGTCTCTTCCTCATCTGTCACCTAAGTCGCCAACACCTGCTGTTGAGCGAAGAGGCACAGCAAGTTATGGGGAGCTCACTCTAAATCATACCACCTTTCATCTTCTCATGCCTGGGTTTTATATGTGGCCTCATTTGTAACATTACGCCATTCGCTCTGACTGACGAGCCAGCAGTGATATTAAAAGCAAGGCAATGGCATAAAGGCCTGAAGCTATTACAGCCAGCCTGCAATATATGAGCAAGAGTTGCACCATCCATTTGCACACTAAATGGTATCTTTCGGTCACTCCAGCTGTGTACGGTGATCCATGCGATGGAGAATGTTTAGGATGAGCGTATCTATCAACGCTACAGACAAAGCCTCTTTGAAATCCCTTAGAGGGAAGTTAGGCTAAGCGTGTAATTTTCTAACAACATAAGATTGTTACAGTGCATGCAATCAAACATTCAAGCTAGGAGTTTGTTGTATGATGTGTGATGTTTTAAAAAGTATTTTTGCTTTTTGTAAACTTAAGACAGCATGTAATCAAAATCGACCCAATTTACTTTCCTAATGCACATTATGATAAGGGATAGTTCACCCACAAGGAAAATTCTGTCATCTTTATGTTATCAAATGACCATGTCATTTCAAACCTGTATGACTTTCTTGGAACATAATATATTAAAACATTCTTCGAAACATTTTTTTTTTTTGTTCAGCAGAAGAAAGATAAAGCATACAGGATTGAAACAACTTGAGGGTGAATAAATTATCATGCAATTTACATTTTTGGGTGAATTGTTGCCTTTAAAGGGCACCTATTATGGAATTTTGAAATTTACCTTTCGTGTAGTGTGTAACATAGATCTAAGTGAACAAAAACATCCTGCAAAGTTTGAAATATGAAAGTGCACCGTATATAAAGTTATTGTCTTTCAAAAGTAAGAGTCGACTCTGAGTCATTTGTATGAATCGTTAGAAGACCGAAGCTTTTTCTCTGACTAGATGACGTCAACTTGTCAAGTTATTTGAATACGATACGCCCACTTATTGCACTCCAAGGCCAGGGAAAATATCATGGCGACGAGACGCTGTGTTCTGATGCGGCTCATCTGCCCAAGGAGGAGCATTTGAAGACTAAGTGGCTACAATTCATACAACTATACCACAGAAGTATAGTCCGAGCCTTGTGCTTTGTTCGCGCCATTTTGAAGACGATTGCTTTACCAACTTAAATGCAATCAAACTTGGATTCGCGAGCCGGCTGATATTGAAGGAAGGTTCAGTTCCAAGTGTATTTGCATCAGCTTCCTCCTCCGTATCACAACCTGTAAGTGTTATTAATAATTTTTGCTTTTATATTTTATGTAGCATGCTTAATAATTATTTTGTTTGTTGTGTAAGCACCGTTTAGCTTCTAGGTCTTCAATGGCAATTGTATTGAGATATGTGAAGTGTTTGTCGTTGTTTTCGGAGTTGTCTAAAGAATAGAATTATACCTCGTAGTAACGTAAGACTGATTGTGCTTTTACAATATGAACTCTTGGCTATGCTCGCTAACATAACATTAAATTCTTTATCTTATTTTTAGTTTTTTACTACTAACTATAAAGCAGTGGACTATAATCATTATTATAACACAATTTAATTGATAAAAGCATCATTGTACTCCGTGTTAAAAATAAGTATTATCTCTGTAAACACTGCTGGGTCATCTGACCAATCAACGCAGATTAGCGTCGCGCAAAGGAGGGGTTTAGAAAACGAGTCGTTGAACGAATCATTTGGGAGTCGGTGAGCAAATCAGGTAAAAATAAATGCATATTATACGAAAACAAAAGTGTTTTTTGTCATTGCATACATGTAAAACTGTTGTTGGGGACTCCCACAACAACATTAGGAACATTTTAAATGTCATAATAGGTGCCCTTTAATGCTTGTCCTTTGTGAACGATTCATCACATGTTATTCAAAGAAATCAATTTTGACTTTTGTATCATAATCAAATCTAAACAATTTACTCTTTCTATGAAACTACTTTCCTTTTGCAATAATTCAATTTAGGATCTGTGGATCATTGGATAATGTCAAAAATATTGAAATTGTTTTAGCAAACTCATTCATTCTGGCTCATATCAGGTGTGGTGACATGAGTTAGCCAATTGTCTCACTACATTTTTTAAATTGAACATTTCCTTCTACTCAGAAACAAGTCACATTGTGGAAGTAATTTGGTGATTCTATAATGAAAACTAGATTAAATAGATTACTTCCACTGCGCTAGAGTCACATAATGGAACTAATCCAGTGATGTCATCATTTGCATATTGAAGTGTACCATAATTGTCTTCCTCATTTAAACATAAATCTGCCTTTACATTGTAGAGCGAATATATATTGTTTCTTACAGTAATGTGAAATTAAAAACAAGATTCATAAGTGTCATGCGGGAAAGCATTTCATTTATGCACAACAGAAGCCTAAAACCTACATAAATCTTACCTGAAACTACTCTTATTCTGCTTTCTAAGCTCTGGTGTTTCCTTCAGGAAATGTGAATCTATTTGCATTGAAATGTCATTCCTTACAAAGTTTTTTGAATAAGGAGGCTCAAAATTTTTACATCACGGGGCCTCTAACTAATTAGCCAAACAGCCTTCCAAAAAGACAGTTAGAAAGCCATGTAATTTAA
This sequence comes from Phoxinus phoxinus, assembly GCF_949152265.1. NCBI lineage: Eukaryota > Metazoa > Chordata > Actinopteri > Cypriniformes > Leuciscidae > Phoxinus > Phoxinus phoxinus. Next base: position 25,474,483 of record NC_136876.1, read on the forward strand.
TTTCACCTCTCTTCCTTTATTATTTTAGAGTTCATTTAATTAGATCACTTTTTGGTTCGTGTTCTGGTGAATTAGGAGCCTCTCTCTCTGTGTGTGTGTGTGTGTGTGTGTGTGTGTGTGTGTGTGTGTGTGTGTGTGTGTGTGTGTGTGTGTGTGTGTGTGTGTGTGTGTGTGTGTGTGTGTGTGTGTGTGTGCGTGCGTGCGTGCGTGTGTGTGTGTGTGTGTGTGTGTGTGTGTGTGTGTGTGTGTGTGTGTGTGTGTGTGTCTGTGTGTGTTCTTTTTTTCAACAAGCTCCTTCAAACCAAAATGAATCATATCGTAGAATACACAATGATACTTCACATTGACACGATGAAATAAAATGTTGCAGTGTGAAGACAAAACTCATTATAGCACCTTGTTAGTATATGAGTCATCACACAAGTTCAGCGTCTCCTCCAAATGTGCTTTCCGTTTGTTTGCTCAGCACCACTGCTGATTTGCAATATCATGCGTCAGGTTAAATACCCACAATGCTGTAGTCACTATACAGAATAGAAAACCAGAGGAAGGTGCTGTCAGTTCAGTGTCCTGTTGTGGTGACTAGGAGCCACTGACACGACCAGATGGCTGTGGACAGGGACAAGCTATGTCCAGTTTGTCTGGCCCACCGCTTGTCCAGTGATTTCTTTTGAAAAAAAATTGACTTTTGTCAGAGGGATAAAAAGTTAACAACATCCAGAGGATATGCAAAGTTTGTAACCTGGAAGTGTTCTATGGTATTACATACTGTACTGCATTCACATTTCATGGATATAGTCCAGACTCTAAAATGCTAAGACTTTAACAGCCACATTTAAAAGATGAAAATTACAATAAAATAATATCTGTGACCGAACATATATTAATGTTGCTATGTTGCTTGGCAATCATTAGCCTACCAATAGCATTACTGTTCTAAAGTGTTGGGTTGGTAAGATGTTTCTGGAAAAAAAAAATATATATATATATTTAATATCATATATACAGTATACCGGTATATCATATATATATTTTCTATTCACAGTTTTGACATCACATCATTTACTTTTTTTACTGTTGTTTTAATCAAATAAATGCAGCCTGCATTTATTTGATTAAAACAACAGTAAAAACAGTAAATGATGTGATGTCAAAACTGAATTTTCAGCATCATTGCTTCAGTCTTCAGTCACATAGTCATGATGTGATGATTTGAAACATTCTTATTATTATCAATGTTGAAAACCGTTGTGCTGTAAAATATGTAAAATAATAATAATAATAATAAAAAGTAAAATATGTTATTAAGCAATGATACATTAAATTGATAAAAAGTAAAAACATCATACTTCTGAATGGGAGTGTAAAGTTTGTATAACGAAAATTTGTTTTTATAAACAAGATTTATTTAATGTGAATGTATTTAAATGCATTTCAATATTTAATTAATTAGTATTTTACATATTATTATTAAAATGTTAACTTTTTATTGAACATTTGTGTCTTGTAGTGATTTTGCCACCACTATTTAACAACACCCCTGACTGACATCACTGTGACTGTCATATTGTGGAGGCTAAGTGTGCACAGAAATCTCAGATTCTCATGCCCTGGAGTCAAACCACAACCATCTCAAGTGTTTTTGCAAAGGAAAGTGGTGCATTTCACAAGGTGACAGAGAGGTTTTTATGCAGCAGTGCCCACAGATTTATACCCGTTTATTTTAGACCTATGAGGTCACAGTGACCTAAAATACCAGCCTCTCTTTTTTGGGGTTGGGACAGACTGGTAAAAATAGTCCCTCCATACAGCATGAAATACTTCTGTAAGGAGGCACTAACCATGGCATGACCTAGTTCACGGGAAGATGGTTTAAGCATGCAGAGGTACCTTTGGCCATACATGCTAAATAGTTAGTTTCTTAACCACGTATTTGTGAAATTAATGTTCTGAAATTCTCTAATAATATTGGGATAATACTGTGCAGTTACCTGTCTGTTGGAGATATGACACCATAGCAAATTGACAGGTAACTGCCCTATACCCTGAGAGAATTTTCACGATAAACTGAGAACAATAGGAAGAAGAGCCAATGAACTAGAGGGTAAAAAATGGTAAATGACCACACAGCCCCATAGTAATCATAAAGATCAAAGTCTTGCATGCAAGTTCAGAGCACAGTCATTATAGCACTTTCCATCTATGACCTGCAAGTGCGAGTGTAACATTTGTTAAAGGCCCTATCATTCTTCCAAGTCTGCAATGTACCGGTACCCATCCACATGGTATACTATAAGTGATCAATAAGAATACAAATAATTAGCCATTCGACAAATTCACAAAAGGCCCAGTAATCTCTACATTTTTCCCCAGGGCTCAGTGGTATATTGTTTTGGGAACATACTTTACGCTTTAGTCATTTGGTTAAGCATAATTAACCTTACTTTTAACCAATGAGTACTTTTGTCAATGTACTTGTGAGAGTTCTGTTCTTCTCAAAATCAATCCAAAGCACAGCTGTCATCCTCAGTAATGCTATTTCATTTAATTTAAACTGATATCAAACAGTCTGCATCTAATTTAATACATCCTTGAGCTTTCCATCAATGTTTGGAAGAAAGAGGACGCAGCAAACTGCACCTGATTTGAATGATCTATAGCGCATATTGGAGTCAAATGCTGAAAAGCTTGAGCTTGTATCAATGTTTGGACGAAAAATGATGTAGCAAACTGCTTCTGACTTGAATGATCTATAGCACATTTTTTTCAATCATATACTGAGAACTTTGATTTAAACAGCTCTGCTGAATGCAGAGGAAGAGATGCTCTGAGTCTGACTCTTCATGCAACACAAACCCCCAAAACAGCATGATCAGTGTCATCTAGTGTTCAGATAATGTAACTGCAATCTAAGTTAGAGAGACAGGAAAAACTCTACATTGCAGAAAAAAAAGCTTTTTGAAGTGGAGAAAAAGTTGCATGATTTATCATCATTTCAGCTTGTCTTGCATTTTCTCCTCTTAGATACATCATATATTATAAATAGGAAATAGAAAGATTTGTGTGAACAACAATAAGCTTGATCCTTTATGGTGACTTCAAATGAAACATAAAACAGCGTAGATAACACACTGGACAGTATGTGACTTTAAACCAATGTAAACACAACTATAACTCCTACTAATAACCAACAACCAACATTAAACCAACAGCAGCAACTATTAATAACCAATAGAAAGTTCTGTCAGGTAACTCTATCAGTGCAGGCTGATAGGTCCCTTAATTTGGTAGAAATCACATCATTATCTACATAGCACAGCTGATTGGTTGCTATGGCATCAGCAGCCAATGAGCTTCAGCTCAACATTCAAATACTTGGCATTGTTTGCATATTAGCAGTCTGCAGCACACTACAGAAACCCTCCAACTTCCCCAGCTCCACCAGTATAGATCTGCTATGGGGGTTATTACATGTACAGCAGCAGCAGCATGTCTGTAATGTATTGGCAGTAGCAAATCTCTTTACTTGCTCTGCAGCAGCAGCGGCAATAATCAACAGCAGCAGCAGCATAGCAGATCTATTCCGCTAAGACCAAATACATTAAAGGGTTATTAGTTCACCCAAAAATGAAAATTAGCTCACTCACCCTCAAGTCATCCTAGGTGTATATGACATTCTTCTTTCAGACGACTATACATTTTTTTTAATATAACTCCGATTTCATTCGTCTGAAAGAAGTATGTCAAGAAGAATGACACCTATGACTTGAGGGTGAGTTAATCATGGGCAAATTTTCATTTTTGGGTAAACTATCTCTTTAACTTCCATATCCATTACCATGCCAAACTCTCCGAGAGTTGTCATGACAGAACTCATTTCATCTAATGAGTGTTCACATATTTCTTGCACATAATTAAATATTCATGAGAAAGAGTATATGGCATATACGGAAACATGTTTCCAATATATGGAAACATGACATTTTTATTTGTTCAAAACAAAGAAAATATTTAAAATAAAATAAAAATTGTAATATAATAACATTAAAATTAATTAAAACTTGGGGCCAAATAAATGTATTTTTCAGTGTTTTTGTACTAACACATTATATTTATTCTGAAGAGAATTCTCAAATTACTAAGTGGATACAGTGATCTGACGTGTGCGATTGTTAGTTAAAGTTTTGAACATAAGCCTTTTTTGCACATTTTTGCTGATGTTTAACACTTCTGGCGAAACTGGAATCAGCAAAGCTGCATAGTGCTTATTCAGAAAAGGGAATGACCAATAAATACGTCTACATTAGCATCTACTGGTAGTGGCAAAAAGCGGATAATCAGGTTGAGATGTGGAGCTGCCATCAGTCGGTGGTGTGATTTGGAGAGGGAAGAAGGCCTCTGGCATGGCAGTGGCCTTCAAGGACTGGCTCCAACTGTTCCACAGGCCGGTCTAACACTGATGGATTATCTGCACGTGTCCTTCACGCTGTCAAAGCCTCAGTCATCAAACCGGATGCATCCAACACACCTCATCTCGCTTACAAACAGGTCTTCATAACAAAGCATGTTCTCCATCTGAGTTATCACAAAAACTATAATCAGACAGAGAGCAGGATCGTGCTGCATGTTACGGCCACTGAGCAGCTGTCATTCATTTGGAAATAATGGGATGGCGTGAGATATGTTGGCTGAGCCCTGTTTGGAATCATGTCATTGGAAGTCTATGAGTTCTACAGACTGATTCACAAGAGAATTCTATGTTACACTCTAAGGTAATTCGCTCAGGGGTAAAATATCAAAATACGTGACCAGCGATAAACTGTTAGCGAACATCCAATGTCACCCACACTGCTAAGAGGGACATTTAGATGATTATGTAAATATGTCCGGAGTGCTTTCCCTTTCAATAACAAAATAAACACAACAAAATTGAGAAACAGCAAGCATTTTTTAAATAAAGCATAATCTGATCATAGAAACGATATGTTTGCACGAGCTCTGCAATTCGGCACTCTAGTCACATCACATTTATTTATGTCACTTTATACAATAGATTGCTTAAAATCAAGCTTTACTCTATTAAACATGAAATACAGTGTCAGTGTTTTGTTTCATCAGAAGTACAACTTCATGTTGTACTGTAAAGCAGTGTGTGCATGTTTTCACTCATCGACGGACTGAACAGGAGAAATGAAGCGTAAAAGTTTTCCACGTGAAAGTATAGACAGAGCCTACCTATTGCGTAATTGCCACAGACCAGTTTATCGGGGCCAGAAGCTTTATTTTTAGTGTTTACCTAATGTGAATCTAGGCCAGCAAATCTGCAATAGTTTGCTTTCATCATCAATAAGGCACTTTATTTTAGAGTGAATTTCCAAGTCTGTGTATTGAATATTATAATCTTTGGTTTGCATTTGTACTGTTCTTGGAGAACTGTAAAAATATGTATACTGTCCCTTTGAAGCTTTGAAGAACAACAACTAATGGGGCCAAATTTCACTTATGCATTGATGTTTGCTTTGAAAGCCCCTCTTGAATACATTCGAGATCAGAATAACGGAATAATGGAATAGATACTAGTATCTAAAAAATAAGTAGCATGAAAATAGAGACTAGTCGGTTTAAATGATTAAATGTTAAAACGGCTTGCCATAATATGCGAACAATACATCACGGTTGTTTAAACCTATGAGCATTAAGCTGTGTCGTCAGCAAGTCGTTTCCCATCGCACTCTTGATCAGCGCAGTCAGTGGAGAGCAACTGCGCTCGACTGCAGAATCCGACACGTGCTGCTTGCGCTCGCGAGAGTGTTTTTACATACGTCAGCATGACATTAGAGCCAGGTGGACTGCACAGATTTCTAACCGGCATGCATCTCGCGGTGATCACCGGTGATCGGTTCTGCGCAGATTTTGCTCACCTCAAACAAGCCTAATACTAGACAAAGACACAGAGCAAACTTGAGGGGTTAAATACACAAGACTATGACTAGACAAGGAACACCTTTGAACAATTAAACAATGAACCAATGACAACATGACACAACAGACAAGAGGCTTGTTTGAGATGAGATAAATCTGGTGATCAGCGTGAGATGCAAAAAACTCTTGTGTTTTTATGTGTATAAATCATGTGTGAGTATTCCCAAACTCTCTGACAGTGTGATCTCTATATGGGTTATTTGATTGTTTTCATATTTATTAAACATGTTTATAAAACATATGTAATTAAAGTAAAAAATTATTGATAAACACGTCTTTGGCAAGTAATTAAATAACAAGAAATTTGAGTGTCTTGTTCATTATATTTATTTTCTTATAAAAGCAACAGAACTTAAATTACATCCAGTTTATTAGCAACACCGTGCACGAGCGTGAATCCCGCGATATCCCCCTTTGATCTCACAGGTGTCTGATCCACTACGAGAAGAAAGAACTGTCCGTCTTGCATGCACTTTTTTCCACTCCTCCCATCACTGCAGCCGCCTACTCTCCACTACGAGAAGAAAGAACTGTCCGAAATATCACTGCAGCCGCCTACTCTTGCATACATTTCAGGCGAGGTAAGGCGCATTTCAAATAAGCCAAGGGTACACATGGCAGGATCATATGACTAGAACAGGGGATCACATGACTGACAAGAACCAGGAACAAGAAACAAAACCCAAAACGTGACAGTATACTTTCTCCTAAGCTGTTGACGTAGTGTAACAGTGCAGGGCTTATATGTTGTACATCACTACGTCAACAGCGGAGAATGACATGGAAGAGAAGAGATGGTTGAATAAAGTCGTTATTTATGTTTTTTTGTGCACAAAAAGTATTCTCATCGCTTGATAAACTTAAGGTTGAGCCACTGTAGTCACTTGGACTATTTTAACGATGTCTTTGCTAACTTTTCTGGGCTGGCAGATATAAAAGACCTTGCAGCCTATGAAGGAGTGAGCCAGCTCTCAGATTTCATCAAAAATATTCTTGTTCCGAAGATGAACGAAAGTCTTAAGGGGTTGAACAACATGAGGGTGAGTAATTACTGACAGAATTTTTTGGGTGAACTAACCCTTTAAAGTTATGCTTTACTACAATTTAATATATTTTATCTAACATATACTTGTTTCAAAATAGCACACATCAAATTAACTTATCATTAACACACTTGAAGTATACTGATAATTAGTCTGGTTGCAAGTATACTTAGCATATATTTTTTTCACAAGGGACAATTTCATTTTTAATATAATCTGAAACATGAGCAGATGATGGACACTTTGGAAGGGGAGACTGGCGAAAAACTTTATTTTGGTAGTTAAAGAGCAACACCCCTGACAAATGATGTTTTATGAATAAATAAATAAATAAATAGCCACTGACTTTTATTTCTCTTGTTTCGTTTTGGCAGTTTTTAGCTGCATATCACACCTTTTTGTGCTCTTCAAAGATTATGTTGCATGTTGCATTAACACTTTTTCTTGAGGGCTCTGATCACATCCAAAGTTTTTGTAGTAGTTCTTGTCATACCAATTTCAACAGTCTGTCAGTGCACAAGCTGAGTGCATGCTAACACAAGGAGAGCACACCATCAGAGCATGCTGGTCTACTGCCAGGAAGCAAGAGGCCTTTGATCGCAATATCTAAAGCTGTGCTTGTAAGACGATTGTCATTGCTGCAGGTGATGAAATACTACAAAACAACTCACACCAACGTTCTGTTGGTATAATATTGTTGCTCAATGACTTCAAACTTGTAATATTTCTCTGCATGATATCCTGATTTTCTGTTCATAAGTAAATAAACTAAAAATCAGCAATGTCAAGGCTTCCCTGTCATGAGCACACAATGCTCTTTATAACAGTCCACTCATGATGGAGGAGGAGAGAGAGTGAGCAAGAGGGAGAGTTGAAGAAACACTGTACTGTAGAAAGAGAGATGGCTAAGAAACATTACAAAAGAGAAAAGGTCAGAGGAATATCACTGGAAAAAGAAGAGTTTTTGTTTGTCCACAAGTTAATATCAGCCATTTTGATTTCAGGGTTTGGGAAACCAGTTGTGTGTCTTATAATGGCGATTGGGGTCTGTGATGGCCAGTGTTGTGGGTAACACGTTATAAAGTAACGCGTTAGAGTAGCCTACTCTAATTACCTTTTTCGTGAAATGTGTAACTTAACGCGTTAGTTCTGTGCGTTAAGTAATCAGTAACTTCGTTATTTTTTTTTTAAAGTAATCCGTTATTTTAAGGAAAGGAAAAAAATTCCCCAGGATCAAGACAGTGTTTCTGCGCTTCAATACCCCACCACCCTCCAGCTTCATTAAGGCACACGCGCGCAGTCTCTTGCTCTCTCTCTCTCTCCCGCTCTGCCATGCACGCGCTGCGCGGTTTGGAGCACAGTCTCTGTCTCGCGGGCGCGCTCGCTCTAGATTCCGGGAGATTTTAACTAATTCGCGGGCATCAGTGAGCCGCTATCAATATATATGCGGGAGACTCCCGAAACTTCCGATAGACTTGGGATGTCTGCATTTCTATACTGAAATAATATCGCCATTATAATTATTGATTTTTTTATTGAAATAATAGCCCATCCGCGCATCTCTACTACCCGGGCTGGGAAGGTGTGAATTTTGATTAATATGTTCTGTGATAATAAATAAATAAAACGCTATGTGGAATAGCCTATGACTGTCTTTCCTGTTATTGTTATCCTGCAGTGTTAATTTAGTCGGATGACTGACGTTATTCATTGCCAGGAGTCACGACTTCTAGGTGCATTTAAAGGGGGCCGTGTCTGTCAATCAAGCTGCAGCATGTGTGAGGCGCTGCAAACGGCTTTTAATTTTTGGTAACGCATGAGTACTCTAACGCGTTACTTTTATGAATAGATAACGCAGTAACGTAACTGATTACTTTTAATTGATGGTAACGTTGTAACCTAATTAACTACTTTCCAAAGTAACTATACCCAACACTGGTGATGGCAATGATTTATACCAAATTATGGGTTTGTTTTGATCTACCAATCCTGATAGGAATTTAATGGCAAATATATTAAAGCCCAAATCTCCAACATTTCGGAAATGGGTGTTTCAGCTTCACAAATAGCCCATTTCGGTCATTATGAGCTCAATTTGAACAAAGCACTAATCTAAAACAGCTCCAGAGTACATGAAGAACCTTGCAGTGTTGTCTTCGAGAGTTTGTTCGTAAACAACAGTAATTTTAGAGTATTGCTGGCAACATGGCACTAAAGGAGAGAAATGCATTTGTTTGCCTTTAGAAACTTTCATGTTGGAGATGTGGCTCATTTTACAAGAAGCTGACCGAGCTGGGCCTGTGGGCTAATTTCTGCAGCCAAGTTTTTCTTCCCCTTGGAGGTCTACAGCATATGTCCCACGCCTTTGCTTCTCTTAAGCAACTATATCAATGTGCACATCTATGGGATTCAGAAAGTGCATCAATTTAAACGGCAGGCTCTCTGAGGTGGCATTACTCTGGGCCTCAATAGGAGAAAAGTGCTTATTTTTTGGGTTATGAAAATGCCTCTACAGCTATTTTGAAAGAAGCTTACTTGAGGAGTTTACTATAGGGGTCAATCACATTGGCCTTTCCTTCAGTTTACGAGTCCTAAGATGGGAAAACTGAATAATAATAGTAACCAAGCATAGCAAACCTTCAGTCCTGCCCTGTCTAAACCAGTAATGAAGAGCAGAGACAAGATGCCTTAATTAAAGTAGGAGTAACTGAAATGAGGGTGAACCAGAAACAGCGCTTTAAAATGCTTCGTTTACACTTTTAAAAGAAGAGGTTGCTCTTTTGTAATTACACAGTTAATGGATCTGAGATTATTAACATGCATATACTGCCAAATGGAACAGTATTTATATAATAATGGCCTACAAAATCTCACTGTAAAATTCAGGAGGGAATGAGGATGATAGACCCTGGTGCCTGAGGGTTACAGTTTCCAAAACATATGTGAATAATTTGTCATCTGTTCAGTACTGATGTGATTTGATAACACAAGTAACAGCTGAGGCTGAATGTATATTAAATGTTATCTGCTTCCATGTACAGGTGCTGGTCATATAATTAGAATATCATGAAAAAGTTGATTTAATTCAGTAATTCCATTCAAAAAGTGAAACTTGTATATTATATTCATTCATTACACACAGACTGATATATCTCAAATGTTTATTTATTTTAATGTTGATGATTATAACTGACAACTAATGAAAATCCCAAATTCAGTATCTCAGAAAATTAGAATATTACTTAAGACCAATACAAAAATGGATTTTTAGAAATGCTGGCCAACTGAAAAGTATGAACGTGAAAAGTATGAGCATGTACAGCGCTCAATACTTAGTTGGGGCTCCTTTTGCCTGAATTACTGCAGCAATGCGGCGTGGCATGGAGTCGATCAGTCTGTGGCACTGATCAGGTGTTATGAGAGCCCAGGTTGCTCTGATAGTGGCCTTCAGCTCTTCTGCATTGTTGGGTCTGGCGTATCACATCTTCCTCTTCACAATACCCCATAGATTTTCTATAGGGTTAAGGTCAGGCGAGTTTGCTGGCCAATTAAGAACAGGGATACCATGGTCCTTAAACCAGGCACTGGTAGCTTTGGCACTGTGTGCAGGTGCCAAGTCCTGTTGGAAAATGAAATCTGCATCTCCATAAAGTTGGTCAGCATTAGGAAGCATGAAGTGCTCTAAAACTTCCTGGTAGACGGCTGCGTTGACCTTGGACCTCAGAAAACACAGTGGACCAACACCAGCAGATGACATGGTACCCCAAACCATCACTGACTGTGGAAACTTTACACTGGACTTCAAGCAACGTGGATTCTGTGCCTCTCCTCTCTTCCTCCAGACTCTGGGACCTTGATTTCCAAATGAGATGCAAAATTTGCTCTCATCGGAAAAGAGGACTTTGGTCCACTGTGCTTTATTAAGTCCAGAGTCAATGCAGCCGTCTACCAGGACATTTTCAGAGCACTTCATGCTTCCTTCATTTTCCAGCAGGATTTGCACCTGCCCACGCTGCCAAAAGAACCATAACCTGGTTCAATGACCATGGTATTACTGTGTGGTTTCATGTAATATCCTAATTTTCTGGGATTTCGTGGGTTTCATAAGCAGTAAGCCATAATCATCAAAATTATAACAAATAAAGGCTTGAAATATCTCACTTTGCATGTAATGAGTCTATATAATATATTAGTTTCACCTGTTAATTAAAGGACAAGTTCGGTATTTTACACTTATAGCCCTGTTTACAGATCGTATCTGATGAAATAGAACGGTTAAGATTAAAATTTGGACACATGCTGCTGTCCCGAGAATTTTATGTTTAATTCGCTTTTGTGGACCTATTTTGCCAAACGCGTCACACCCGTGATTCTTCCGTTGAGAGCTTGAATAATAGACACTCCAGCCCAGTTGGTGGCGATAATGCACCTTTGCCAATTGCAAGCAAACCGCTGGCATTTCATTGAATACACAGAAGAAGCAGAAGAAGAAGCGGCGGAGTAATACCGTACCTCACACAGCACATTCAATACAAGTCAATGGAGTTGGACAAAAACTACGATAAAAACTGTTGGAAAGCATCTTTTTCAGCGATTTTTTTTGGGACCGTATCAGTGAACACCCCTGACCACTCGGTGAGTTTCACGTCTTTGTAAACGAAAGTTTAATGTGTTTTTAGGAAGGAATCTTCCAGTGCACATAGACAACCATTGTGGAGGTGGGGGGGAAAGCAAAATAAACCTAAAATTCTCGGGACAGCAGCATGTGTCCAAACTTTAATCTTAACAGTTCTATTTCATCAGATACGATCTGTAAACAGGGCTTTAAGTGTAAAATACCGAGTAATCCATACGACGCCAATGGATGTATCAATATCTTCTGAAGTTAAACGATAGGTGTTTGTAAGAAAAATTACAATATTTTAAACTTTTTAAACTCTAGACTATCGTTTCAGACCAACTGTAATAAGTTGGTTTTCAAATAAAGGTTTCCGAGTCAGTGATATTAGATTGTGTGTATGTATTTCTATACTTACCCTGAAACTATATGGAACAAGAGGGTAACAAGCACCACTTTAATTTACGGCCCGCAATGTCACACTTACCCTGTAACTACGTGGAACAAGCGGGTAACAAGCACCACTTACCCTGTAACTACATGGAACAAGAGTATATTTCCCAGTATTTAAAAAAATAATAATAATAGTTTTAGTTTAAGCCCAAACTTAAACTCTGCACTTTTGTAATAAAAAGCAAACCAAAAAAAACGGTATAAATGCATAGATATGCTAAAGTGTTACTGATAGGTAAAATATCTAATGAATGAGCTCTCATTTTAGGTTGTTGTCTCTCTATTGTATATTACAGCAGGCAAGATACAGCAGCCTGGATCTTTACATTCAATTTATATCTGGGACTGTCAGCGTTGATAAGGTGTGACAGACTTTTGCCTCCACACCTGAATCAAACCTGACAGTATGTCAAGACTCAAGCAGCTCTATACTTCTTTGAAAAGAATATTGCAGGTCTCCTGCACCAATTACAGAAGTCAGTTTATTGACTCCAATTACATTGTCTTTTCATAACTGCACTCAAATTTATCAAACAGTTACATCAGTTTTGCTTGCATAATTGCAAAAACCTGCGTATTATTTTAAAGCTAATATTTTAAATTGTAATGGTGGAAGAGTCCCTACAATAAACCAAGTCTCCTTGAAATCACCTGCTAAAAATCATGAATTACTTAATAAAGGGATAGTTCACTTTGAAATAAAATGTTGGTATGTTTTAGCTTACCTCAAGGGCATCCAAGATGTAGGTGTCTTTTTTTCCGCAGTATAGTTTCAATTTTTATATTTTTAGGTCAAACCGTTTTTGTCTGACAGTCATATCATGCAGGTCCACGGTCACTGTCTCAAAGAGCATGCACAGAGTCCAAATTAAAACAATTCCCCATCGTCCAAATTCAACAATTCCCCACCGTAAGTAGCCTACACATTGATGGCCTAACGGTACTGATCCACTTGTCCGACACGAATGCATAGACGGTATATAAACTTGTCGTGTGGTGTCGCAACCATAGGAACACAAAGGACCCGCGAGAGACTTCCCTCCGTCTCCATGTGCGTGCTTCTATTGGATAGACGCCTCGCGTTCAACGGAATTCATTTGCATAAAGATGGGCATCGGCCAGCTTTTTGACGCGCGGCTTTTTTTCAAATGAAGCGCCGCTTTCCCGGAATGCTTTGCGAGCAAAAACAAAGTCGCAAAAACAAAGTCGCAAAAACAAAGTCGCTTGACGTCACCCATAGGAATATAGTGGAGTGCAGCGCGACAGAAGTGTTGCACGGACAAGTGGATAACCGCCGTAAGACACGAAACGAGCGGTTTGTGTGAGAAAACGAACGGTATTTATCGTTTTTACCTCTTGTAACACAGCCACGACCAAGTGATCTGAGGGCGCGGGCGCTTCCTTCTGTGTGACGTGTGCGCAGACTGGTGCATAGATGTATACACTAGATGTCGCCTTGGCCACGGCAGTTCATTGGAACCATAGACAGTATATAAGATGGACACAGCGACCCCATAGACTTCAACGGATAAAAGTGAAGCCCATTTGAAGCACTCACTTCCTGATCGCCAGGCGAACTGCGCAGACTCAAACTGAGCTTGAACACGTGAGCAACGTGTCTGACAGCTGTCAGTCTTCTAGTAGCTGTGCGGAGAGAAATCTGAATCATTCCCTTCCGAATCTCGCAGAGACGGAGAGCGTGAGCATTAGCTGTCCATGAGCTAGCAGTAGGATCAACTTTATCACTCTCTGTGGGCTACTCCCTTCACTTTATCGGACTTAATGCCTCCGCGTCCCCCGATCGCCCGTGAGCTTCTCCGCCGGTCTATACGGTAATTTCTCTACAGTGCGACAGAGAGTCGCGTGAGTTATGACGCAATCGTTAGCCTATTTTTACAAAAACGGCTTCTACGGGGCCATAACGTAAGGTACAAGGTAATGGAGCCTTTTATACATTGTCGAGTTTCTTTAGAAATAAATAATGGACAAATGGAGTCTTTAAACGCCTCAGATGTAAAGTTATTCGCTGTCAAAGTGACGCAAAAATGAATGGGAGTCAATGGAATGCTAACAGCAGGTGAAGTTCTGCTACAATGGCGGCGCCCGCGGAGGCTTCAGTTTCCGGCGGATGGATTACCCCCTTGATTGGAACTAATGTCTTTAATGCGAAGTCTAGTGTATATATATCTATGCACCAGTCTGCGTACACGTCACACAGAAGGAAGCGCCCGCGCCCTCAGATCACTCGGACCTGGCTGTGTTACAAGAGGTAAAAACGATATAAATACCGTTCGTTTTCTCACACAAACCGCTCGTTTCGTGTCTTAGGCCATCAATGTGTACTTACGATGGGGAATTGTTTTAATTTGTACTCTGTGCATGCTCTTTGAGACAGTGACCGTGGACCTGCATGATATGACTGTCAGACAAAAACGGTTTGACCTAAAAATATCAAAATTAAAAATACTGTGGAAACAAAGACATCTACATCTTGGATGCCCTTGAGGTAAGCTAAAACATACCAAAATTGTATTTCAAAGTGAACTATCCCTTTATCCTGTCAACCTGAATAATTTTTCCTTTAATGGACATTAACTCCACAGCCACCATTATTCAATATTATGGTCAGTCACATTGAATATATCCTAATAGCCTCAATGCAAGCATTTAATGCCCACCTTCTAATTACTCTGATTTCGTCAGGCAGACTACACTGAACACAACACAGCTGTGTATGCTCACTCTGTTTTTTAGAAGGATTCACTTTTATGCAGCTATCATTTTGTAATTGAAAGTACAAAAAAGGGCATTTGGAGCTTACTCTTTTCAATGAATGGGCTGAGAAAGAATAACAAATTACAGAAGCAGTGTTGAATAGAGGGCTACATCATATTGAATGCACAGCCTATTCATGTAAGCATTACAGCTGACATCAGTAACATCAGAAAGTCAGAGACATTGATTGAATGATGTTGGGGGGAGGGGGGCTGGGGGGTCAATCAGAAAATAAAACATAAATTTAAGATTGAAATGAGGTTGACTCATCAACATGTACCGTCAAACCATTTGGTTGAAGTCATTACTTCTGTTGATTTTTTTTAAAATGTAGTGTTTTGCTCATCTGCATCCTTTAAACAATGGCCACTACCACTGTGTAAGGTAAAGGTAAGCAATTATGTATTTTAATATATTATTTACACATTTAATGTTACATTTCCCTTTTTATAGTTGTAATGTTGATAACACTTTATTTTGATGGTCCACTCAACATTCTGTTGACTATAAGTAACGCTGCACCTACACTCTAAAAAATGCTGGGTTGTTTCAACCCAATTTTGGGTCAAATATGGACAAACCCAAACGTTGGGTTAAAAATGTAACCCAACGGCTGGGTTTGTCTATATTTGACCCAAAATTGGGTTGAAACAACCCAGCATTTTTTAGAGTGTACGTTGCAACTTAAAGGAGTAGACTGTTTGCTCAATAGCTAACACTATTTTCTATACATTCTTTTAAGGGATGTCAATGTTTTCTACCCTACCCCAACCTGTCTAGTACTAATACTCTAATGAGAGTTAGTTGACATGTTGAGCAATGTTACTTAAACAGAATATTTAAAGGGGACCATTAAAATAGAGTAACCAAAATGTTTTATATTTTAAAGCACAAACTTTTCTTCTTATGTTTGTAACTCATCGTCCAGTACTAAATTTGCAAAAGTTGAAGAACTAAAATTAATTAAACTTAAATAAATTAATTAAATCATGTTACTATACTTATACAAATATATAAATAACTATTAAAAAAACATAAAACATTTCAATAAAATTGCTAAAATAACATGAGAGTGAAAATAAAATAAATTTCTAAATATAAATAAATACTAAAATAATTATAAAATAAAATTTTCACTCCCTAAATCTAAGTTAGCTAACATTATACTTTCCTGTGCTTGGGTCACTTGGAAAGTGAGGAAGTTACAAATATTTATCCTATTCATTTTGGTAAGTTGTAGCTTGGTGCAAAACAATATTAAATCGCTAGTTATTATGCTCTACTTGCTAATAGCTATTGCTACTTCACTCTCAAATTATTTCCTTAGCCTAGTTGTCATTGAGAGAAATTTCAAAGTAGCAAATTGTGTGACAAAAGTGAATATAGGATTTGCTGTAAATGGAGAATGACAGATAACATTTACATCTTTTTTTTGTCTGTTTGACAAGACGTAAGATTGTTTTCAACAAAATACATCTTGGAAAAACAATATAGAAGGCCACATGCTGCAGAAAGATGGATATGGTTGTTGTTTTTTTGGTCCTGTATGGCCTGAAGGAACAACAGCTGGGCTGGAATTCAGGTCTTCAGACTCTTATGATGCATACGGACTATCAGCATGAATTATGCATTATATTCCAATGCTACGTCCAACAGACGGAGATGGTCCCAAGAGCAAACTATACCTTTGCATGTAGAAGTTCATGTCCACCCCAATCTGCTCACATGTCACGCTACATACATGGATCCATTAAGTAGAAATGAGCCATTTGTATATCACTATCTATCCTCCAGCAAGGTTAGAGAGCAAATTATGACTCAAGGGAGGGTGATTGTGATTTCAGCTTGCATGCTGAAGTCTTTAAATTTAAACATTCATATTCCTAAAATAATTATTGCACTATAGCACTAGATTTCATGTTTCAATAACACGAGAGAATAAAAAGTCCTTCAGACCAACTGGTAAATCATGGAGAACGCCAGGAGCAAAAATAATGATAATATAATAATGATCAATGGGGTAAAGGAGTATTTGATGATGTTGTATAAGAAACACGACAATTACTGCCAGAATTTGATGTTGTGTTTTTGCTATCAGACTTTTGTACCTCTGCTATCTAGTTTTAGATCATGCAACACTCATGTAATACCTCATCAATGCTGTGCTGCAGCAAAGGCAGATATTAGGTGAGATGGTGTCCGTTTTTAACGGTACTGTGACTCCAGGCTTTGAATTAAAGCTGGCAGATGCTGTAATTAGCATTGCACTGTGCTTCAAAACCTTTCGCTCAGCTCAGCAAATTTCCTTGTGTTTTCCCTGTACTCATTCCCCTCGTATAGTGCTAGACACAGAGCCCATGCTGCAGTTTTCTCACAGTTGTGATCCCGTTTATAAAGCGTTCTGCTGCTTAAACCCTGAAGAATAAGGCTGAATTCAGCTAATCTGATTTGCTATTCCTGAAGCTGGGATCATATCGGTCCAACAGCTGTTTCATTGTTTGGCAGCTCGCAGGGACCGACTGCTTGCTGAAGGGATTCTGGTGCTCACTAGTCTGTCCAGCACGTCATTTAACTTTCATTTTGTTTCGTGTCAGATGTGAGGCTTTGATTTATTTTGTGTTTTTAGTCTCTTTGTTTAGCTACAGAAACTTGATTTCCAGAGGCAGCAACTGAATGGGTAAAATTCTTAGAACACACTCCATGAAACACTTATTCTTCATATACACTTATACTCTTATTATTCTATGGGTTGGTGAACACATTATGAATACTAAAGAAGTTATTAACGTTAATTGTATTTAAAAAAATACATTAAAAAAGCAATTAGTTCATACAATGACTTGAATACACCTCTTCAATGATACATTATTTCTGAATTAAAATGTATTATTTTTAATAGGGCGGCATAAAGTCAAAATGTATTTATTTTGAAATGCTCATAGTCTTGGTCATGTCATGTGATTCCCTGTTGTTGTTGTTGTTGTTATTCTTCTTCTGTTGTTTAAATGGCGGTTGGCAGTGATTCTCTGTTCCCCTCATGTGATCCTGTCATGTGCTTCCCCTGTTCATGTGCCATTTCTCTGTTCGGTTTTGTAAATGGTTTATTACTTTAATTGTTCACGTGTTTCTTGTTAGTCATTAGTCCTTTTGTATATATAGCCCTAGTTTTCCCATTGTCTCTTGTCTAGCTTTCTTTGTGAAACTGCTGTTTGGTGAGTTTTCATGTTCATGCTTAAGCTAGTGGTGGGCAGATTGAGGCTTCGTGAAACAATGAAACAGTTGAAGCAAATGTGCCATATTGTGTTGAGGCTTCGAAACAATCCGACACCCGTCTCAACGGTGACACCTAGTGGTCACTTGCTGGTGTTGATCTGAAACAACCTTGACAACGAGCCATTAAAAAATGTGTTGTTTTTTAATTATTGTATTTTTCTAATATGTGAAGCTTGTAACGTGTAGGCTCCTCACTGTGCATAATGTTATTTTTATTTATCTATCTATCTTAATCTATCTATGTATGTATGTATATATGTATCTATCTATTAATCTATATGTCTATATATATTTCTATCTATGCATCTATTAATGTGTTACTATATGTATACTCTGTCTTTCTCTAGCCTATCAGTCAATGTGTAAATTTAAATGTAAGCCTAAATATAACTAAACAAATCACACTATAAATGTCACTATATCACCAAAAATCCGCTATCTCAAAATCAAACTCCTCTCACAAAAACCCACGAGGTCAAGATGCGTTGGCTTCACTTTTATACAGGTGTGCGATTGTGTGGTCTGTTCCCGACCCTGTCAATCAAATGCTGACCATGCCACCTGTCGAAACACTTGTGAAACACTCCGAAGCTTCATTTAGCCGTAGTCACGTGACATGGGTGTTTTGAATCACGGTTCGGATCAGTGTTTTGAAACATCAGCGCTTCGGGATCTCGAAAAGCTTCAGAATGTCAGTTTTGCGTCAGCCATCCCTAGCTTAAGCCAAGTTTAAAATTTTCTCAGGCCATTGCTTAGTTCTGTTTATTTTGTGTTATTCCCACTGTGTACACACAATGTGTGCCTACTAGAGCCTCGTTATATCATGGCTGCCACACCAGAGTCCCTTAACTTCATGGCAATTGAAGTCTCCCCTGGATATTTTTTTGGAGGGGGTCTATAGTAACCCAGATCCAGAGGATGCAGAGCTTGGGTCATGATAGATCTTCTCAGTCATCAGATCTATCTCAGGGTGGATGAGACTAACTGCCTGTGTTATTGTTCCACAACTGGGGTCAGTGAGAGCGGGTCAAGTCTGGTGGTCCCAAGTTTAGTGGTCCCTGAGGTCAATCCATTACCTGCAGTGCTTCCAGTGAAACCACGACCATGGAAACCATTTCTGAGCCATTTGCTGAGCCACAGAGGGCTGTCCTTGAACTTTCTGATACTCATGTTACAGAGATCCCTCAAGAACTTATTTGTGCCCTATGTCTTTGCTCCACCATGGCCCAGGGTCATTTGCTCTGCTGAGGAGGTCCTCTCCTTTGCCTTCTCCACCCTGGTGGATCCTGTTCCGGGAAATGTCAGATTTTAGATTTTTGCATTCCAGCATTGTTTTTATACGATCTGGCGTAAACAAGTGCATTACATGTTGACGGTGCTTGCACACTGACGTGAAACAAGCGTTTTCAGTTCAGTTCTCGTGCGTCAGCTTAAACCACAGCTTCCATAGGAATTAATTGAAAACGCTTGCTTCGCACAAGGGTGCATGCATCGTGAGAGACAGAGGGCGCGTATAAAAAACCTGATTAATTATTCTAATAAAAATGTTCATATCGCCAAAAAGACAGTCAAGCATACTTTAATTTTTCATATCCACGAGTAAAGCTAGTTGTGTTTCTGATCAACGCAAACGTGGCGTTGCGTTATCACTTTTTATTCTGCGTTTAGACAAGCGTTATGGGGGGGGAATCTGTGTGCATATGGTGACGCAAAAGTGTGTGAAATTCGATGTAGTGTGCACTCCAGGCGGCTAGGTGGCAACGTGAAGCACTGAAAGTGAAAGAGACGCGGACACTGTTTTTCATGTTTAATACGGTGTAGCGTTTCGCTAATAGAAGTAAACAGATGGATTCTTTCTCCTTCTGAGGCTTTATTCAAGAACTGCAGGGTTATGTTATGGCCGTAACCCACGCCGTACATAACATGAAGAAGAACTCTAGCTCGCTTCTCTGGCTGTTTTAAACTCACTCTCCACTCTCACTTCCCGCTCTGAACTCTCTCTCTAGCCCCTTAACTCCGCCTCTTAAAATGAACCAGGGACTAACAGATAGAACCACTTCTTATTCGATTAACACTGTTGAACAACATCACATTAACTAGTGTCTTTCAGCATTTCAGCTCTTTTTTTTTTTTGTCAATGAAATTAATGCTATATTTTAGTTTGATAATGTTTTGTTATTTTCCTATACTGGCGCATGCCTGTGGCGTAAACGCGTACGCGACGCCTTCACTGTCTAGCAGACTTTTGCCTTTTTACCGTTTTTACCCTTTAGACGGGAACGCGATGGTGGAGCGTTTTTAAGATTTCCACTTTTTGTGGAAAGGGTTGTTTCACTTTTTTGTGTTTTTAAGCCCCAAAAACGCAGTCGAAAGGCGAAAGGCATATCCGATAAAATATTTTTACGTTTTCACCCGCGAGCGTTCTCGTGTAATCAGGCCTGAGTCGGTCACAGTGCCTTTTAGGCTACATCTACATTAATCCGGAGACATTTGAAAACAGCATTTCCGTGTATAATGCTCTCTGTCCACACTAGCGTTTTCGGACATTTCAATGTGGATGAGAAACTTTTAAAAAACGCCTGAAAATGTTAAATTCACCTCTACTGCGCATATGCGTAAAACCCCACAAAAGATCACTGAGATGATACAGATGGAAAAATAAATAATAAAATTATCGTGCAATTCTTCTAACAGGATAATTTTATTTAGCAAAATATCTCACCATTCATTGATGCGTCCAGGTCGCACTCAGTCACCATATGTTTTGTCTAAAACGCAAGTGCTCTCCTGTATGCCGCAGGACAGCAAATGTGAGTACATTTTCTTCACAGTCCACACTACAACGTGAAAACGGCATTTTCAAATGTATCCCCTTTGGAGAGCGTATTCCAAAAGCTGCGTTTTCGTTGACTTAAAACGCCGTCTCAGTGTGGACGAAAGGCCAAAACGGAGAGAAAAACATACGTTTTCAAACGAAAACGTATTAGGCCCCGTTTACACGTACATGGTTATTTTGAAAAACTGAGACATTTCCCTTCGGTTGTGCCCCTCGTTTACACGCAAACGGAGAATTCTCCTCTGAAAACGATTATTTCTAAAAACTCCGGCCAGAGTGGAGATTTTTGAAAACTCCATTTGCACGTTTGCATGTAAACTGAGAAAAACTGAGTTTTAGGCAGTCGAAGTCACAGTATGCGACAGAACTTGCACTGCGTCAAAAGTGCGACCTGTATTTTCGGGATTCTGATTGGCTAATGTGGGATTGAGCTTCTCGTTACACTGCCACCTATAGGTTTGGCATGCTCTTGATGGCATATACACGGGTTCGTGTAAACGAACACTTTTCTGAAAACGGAGAGGGTGAAATGTCCGTTTATGAAAATAACCGGCCACGTGTAAACGTAGCCTTAGTGTGGACATGGCCTTAATTGCTGTTTTTGATTCAGCAATTATTTATTTACAAATTAAGCACTGATCAACCTTGATAAGAAATGTTTCTTGAGCAGCAAATCAGCATATTAGAATGATTTCTGAAGGATCATGCGAGTAATAATGCTGAAAATTCAGTCTCTAAACTTTTGAACAGTATAGTGTAAATATTTATTTTGGAAATAATGATTTACAGGTGATATTCAAATTTGTATTACTTTTTACTTGATGGCTACACCAAATGAGCCCTTAAATAAATTTTTTGGGGAAAATGGCTTTTCAAATCCATATGAAACCAACATGAATACAAGAGTCGGTTTCTAAGAACTTAACACATACACGTCATTGACCCAAACACATTAAGAGGTGAAGTCAGGGACTTGGTTGATTTCTGCAATACAAAATAATGCCCTTGCCTGCGTGTTCTCCCCTGATGTTTCTAACGGAGCGCTGCTGAAGTGCTTTTGAAGGCAGAGAGCGTCAGTTGAATTCGAATAGCCTACTCCTCATGGATTTCTCATCTGCTTTTAATACTGTCCAACCTTATCTTCTTTTAAAGCGCCTCTATGATTTAGGTGTTAGTAGTTGGATGATTTTATGGTTTTTAAAAGGCCGAACTCAGCGAGTCTGTATTATTAATAATGTCATGTCAGACTGTTTGGTTTTAGATACTGGGGTACCGCAGGGATGTGTACTGTCCCCAATACTTTTTTCCGTATACATCAATGAATTGAAGTGCAATGATGATAACCTTACCCTTATAAAATATGCCGATGATATGGCAATGGTCTCCTGTCAGAAAGAAATTAACTGCTCCTCATTCTTTGAGTACATTGACAGTATTATTTGTTGGTTTGAGAGTAGTTTCTTATATCTTAACCCATTTGTGCCTAAATTTTTCTATGGTTTCATGCATAGTCGTGTTAATAGTGTATGAACATATTCTGCATTTATTTTCCCCAGGTTTTTGTTTTTTTTCTTGAAAATCATATTTGAATGCGGCAACTAGTTGCCGATAGGTAAATATGCTGTATGCACCCCTCAATGTAAAATATGAATAGGAGGAGAAACTTTGGCATCATGGAAGAGGTGTTAGTGAGATTCTTAAATTTTAAAACACAACAAACAATAAATCCATTTGTCTTAACCCTTGTGCGCTGTTCGGGGTCTTTTTGACCCACATTTCTAACTTTCATTCATGGGGATAACATGGATAATTTTACATGGTTTAGTGTAAGATTTTGGCACATCTTTTGGAAAATGCAGTTTTTAAAGTAACATTATCACTTTAACCAGTAGATGGCTATTTGCTATTTGGCTAACTGAAAGACATCTTTTCCAACACTATCTCACAACCAATTCGTACGAATTTGTACGAGTGATTAAAAGGTGGCTAATTCGTACGAATTTGTACGACCTCACTCGTACGAATTTGTACGATTTGTCTAAACCCACGTGATGGGTAGGTTTAGGGGCGGGGTCAGGGGTAGGTCATTCGTATGAATTCATACGATTTTGGCAAATCGTAAAATATGTACGATTTAGCAAAAAACGTACAAATCCGTACGAGTGAGGTCGTATGAATTGGTACGAATTAGCCACCTCGTAAAATTCGTACGAATTGCTGTGAGATCGGGTTGTCTTTTCACAACTTCTTCCAGTTGTATTTATATATATATATTATGAATTAATAATAATATGTAGATATTAATCCAACTGGAAAAACTGAATTTTCTGAAATATGGGCAAAAATCTTACACTAAACCATGTCAAATTATCCATGTTATCCCAATGAATGAAATTTAGAAATGTGGGTCTTTTATAAGGTGAATTTGACATAAAAAAAAACTGTTGTTGTTTTTTAAATAAAAACCTATATATTAAAAAAATATTTTTTACATTTATTTATATACATTTTGTGGAGTAAAAATGTCCAAATGTGAAGTAAAAACATTAATAAACTGAGTAAAATGACTGTCAGGATTCCTCCTTCACATCACTCTCCATTACCTCCCAGATCATCACTGACTCCTCCCACTCCTTCAATCACCCGTTCACAGTCCCCTGATTACTGATTCCCATCACCTGTGACTCATCACCAGTTCCCTTTTTAACCCAGCATTCACCTCTCCTCCGTTGTCTGATCTCGTCATTTCCTGACCACAGACCCACCGTGAACACTCTCCTATGCTAACCCGCTACTTACCCGAGCTTACCTGCATTCCTCCTCGGATCCCATCGTCTCGTCTCAGTCCAGTCCCCAAGGCTCCTTCTCTTCAACTCCCTCTCCTGGATCCGCACCTGAATACACATCACGGAATCAATCATTCAGCTAAGACTCTCCATATTTGCCATAGACTGTCTCACTTACCATTCCACTGTGTGTCCGCAACTGCATTGTTCAATAAAAGTGTGTTTACAACTTACGTCATCTCTCTCCGTGTTTCAAACCCTGACAGAAGATCAGACCAACAACATGCAATCGGATACACGAGACGCTGCTCCTCACCCAGTGCCCACCGCATCAGCGTCTGCTTCAACCAGTCCATCCCCGGATCCACTTCCGCATTCACCCGCTGCTTCGTTCACTGCCTCTTCCAGTCCCATGGCCAAACCAGCGCCTTACTCCGGCGAGGCGGAGGATTGCAGTGGGTTCCTCCTCCAGGTATCGTTATATTTCACTATGAATGAACAACAATTCCATAATGACGCCGCCCGCGTGGCTTTCATCATCTCATTACTCACCGGTTCCGCCCTCCAGTGGGCTCAATCTCTTTGGAATTCCAATTCTCCGACCATTCATGTTTGCAAGGATTTTATTCAACACTTTAGGGATGTGTTTGGACAGTCCGTGGCTTCCCTCTCTATCCACGATCAGCTGTTCCATCTAAAACAAGGCCGTTCTTCGGTGACTGAATATTCCCTTCGATTCAGAACCCTCGCTGCTGCTAGTGGGTGGAACGAACCCGCTTTAATTACTGCATATCGTCAAGGATTAACTCCGAAGATCCGTCAGCTGGTCGTGGTTTACGATGACGTCATGGGCATAGAAGCGCTCATTCAGAAAACTATCAGAGTCTCTCAACTACTAACTGCTTGTGACGTCAATATACCCACTGCACATCCTTCGCCCCCGGCGTCCCAACCTTCTCATCTTACTCCTCCAGCACCTATTCCTATGGAAATTGATTCTTCTCGACTAACCCGTTCTGAACGACAACGAAGAATACAAGCCCATCTCTGTCTATATTGTGCTTCTGACAAACATCTACTCAACAGCTGCCCCATTCGACCTCCGCGCCTTGCGGTAAGCTCAATCTACCATCCTCCTAGCGTTGAACATCTTATCAAAACTCAAGTCCATCTAATAACCCCTAAATTCTGTTTCCCAGTACAAGCCCTCATTGACTCCGGTTCCGCGGGAAACTTCATCTCCTCCCAATGTCTCCAGAAGATGAATCTGAAAAAGAAACGACTTGAGTACGATCTCGCTATTCATACCATCCAAGGTAAACCGCTAGGAAGGGGTCGAATCCGTTACAGTTCTCCCATGTTAACTCTGCAGATTGGATGCTTACACACTGAGGAGATCTCTTTTATGGTGCTGGAGGAGTCTACAGCTGAAATCATCCTGGGACGCCCGTGGTTAATACAACATCAACCCCATCTCCACTGGAAGACCGGTGAAATACTCCAATGGGGTTCGGACTGTCATTCTGCCTGTCTAGTCACTATCACCAAGATTACCCCTTCTCCGTCATCCGCTGAAATAGAGAGTCCTTCCTCAGAAGTTTCTTCGGATATTATCCCTCCATCCTCGTCTGATGTCTCCGAAGTGTCACTGCATTCCACTTCGGTGGAGAGCCCTGAGACTCAACGTCAGTATGAAATTCCAGTGGAGTACCGGGCGTTCCAGGACGTATTTAGTAAGGCGCTGGCCACCAAATTACCACCACATCGACCATGGGACTGCGCAATCGACTTGCTACCCGGTCCAACTCTACCTAAGGGCCGTATCTATCCTTTGTCCATCCCGGAACAGAAGGCCATGGAGGAGTACGTAGAAGAGGCATTACAGCAAGAGTTCATTCGACCATCCATCTCCCCTGCCGCTTCGAGCTTCTTCTTCGTGGCCAAGAAGGACGGAGGCTTGCGGCCGTGCATCGATTACCGTCAGCTTAACTCTCAGACAGTGAAGTTTCGGTATCCTCTTCCTCTGGTCCCGGCTGCTCTGGAACAGCTCCGAGGCGCCCAAATCTTTTCCAAGTTAGACCTTCGAAGCGCCTATAACCTCATCCGTATCCGCCACGGCGATGAATGGAAGACCGCCTTTCGTGACTCCCTCCGGTCACTATGAATATCAGGTGATGCCCTTCGGACTGTCAAATGCTCCAGCAGTTTTCCAGGGGTATATGAATGAGATCCTTCGCCCCTTCCTCAATCGCTTCGTGATCGTCTACATCGACGATATACTTATATACTCATCTTCCCAGGCTGAACATCATCATCATGTCGTTCAAGTGCTCCAGAAACTACGCGAGCATCAGCTTTTCCTCAAACTGGAGAAGTGCGAGTTTAACATCACTACTGTTCAATTCCTCGGCTATATCATCAGCCAAGATGGAATCCAGATGGACCAGAGGAAGGTGGAGACCATTTTAAACTGGCCCTTACCATCTACTGTAAAGGAACTCCAGCGCTTCCTAGGATTCGCCAACTTCTATCGACGTTTCATTCAAGATTACAGTCAACTCAGCTCTCCACTTACCACTGCTCTGAAGGGTCGGCCCAAGTCTCTGTCCTTATCATCTGCGGCTCTACAGGCCTTTCAGTCGCTCAAGGAAGCCTTCTCTTCTGCTCCAATACTCACTCACCCTAATCCTGATCTGCCATTCATCGTGGAAGTCGATGCTTCATCCTCAGGAGTGGGGGCCGTTTTGTCTCAGCGGCAGGGGGATCTCTCCGTACTTCATCCATGTGCCTTCTTCTCCAAAAAGCTTGCCCCGGCGGAGTTAAACTACGATATCGGGAATCGTGAGCTACTGGCTATTAAGTTAGCCCTGGAGGAATGGAGACACTGGCTGGAGGGAGCTAACCATCCGTTTGAGGTCATCACGGATCATCGAAACCTGGAGTATCTACGAGAAGCTCGTAGACTAAATCCGAGACAAGCCCGTTGGGCCCTCTTCTTCACTCGATTCGACTTCAAGGTGTCATATCGTCCAGGCAGCAAGAATTGTAGAGCTGATGCTCTTTCCAGAATTCATCAAGTCCCTCACGAAGATAGTGAACCTGTGCCTATCCTCCCTCCAGCCTTATTTCTCAGTCCGATTGTGTGGGACATTGACAATCGGATCCACCAAGAAAACCGTCTCCATCCTGCTCCGCCGGGAGGTCCAGAAGGGAGTATCTTTGTACCGGAACATCTAAGAACTTCTCTTCTGGACTCAGCTCACTCCGTACCGGGCTCTGGACATCCGGGTAGCAAGCGTACCCTCTCGCTTCTCAGTCAACGGTACTGGTGGCCAACCATCTCCGAGGATGTAACAAGGTTCGTCAAGGGTTGTTCAGTCTGCGCCATTGTCAACACCCCGAGGAGACTGCCAGAGGGTAAATTGGTGCCCCTTCCGATTCCTCAGCGTCCTTGGTCCCATATCGGTATCGACTTCATGACCGACCTTCCTCCATCTGATGGTTTCACCACGGTACTTGTAGTCGTTGATCGTTTCTCTAAGGGCTGTAAATTAATCCCTCTACCAGGACTGCCGACTGCTCTGGAAACCGCCGAAGCCCTCTTCCAGGGAGTCTTTCGCAACTTCGGAATCCCGGAGGACATCGTCTCTGATAGAGGTCCCCAATTCATCTCCAGAGTTTGGCGTGCCTTCTTTCAGCTCCTCGGGGTCACTGTCAGTCTCTCTTCCGGATACCATCCTCAGACCAATGGCCAGACTGAGCGCAAGATCCAGGAAATCGGTCGCTTTCTAAGGATCTACTGCCACCAGTACCAGGACAGCTGGAACCGTTACCTTCCCTGGGCTGAGTATGCTCAAAACTCTCTCCGACAAAGCACCACTGGTCTTACTCCCTTCCAATGCATTCTCGGTTACCAACCTCCTCTGTTCCCCTGGTCTGGGGAGTTATCTGAGGTTCCAGCTGTCGACTTCTGGTTCCAGCAGAGCGAGGGGGTATGGGACTCAGCTCACGTTCATCTCCAACAGGCAATAAGGAGACACAAGACCCAGGCTGATCGTCGAAGACTACCAACTCCCTCTTATCAGCCTGGGCAGAAGGTGTGGTTGTCCACCAGGGACATTCGTCTCAAGTTGCCATGTCGTAAGCTGAGTCCTCGATTCATTGGACCTTTCCCCATTGAGAGGCAGTTGAACGAGGTCACCTACAGACTTACACTCCCAAGGCAGTATCGCATCTCTCCATCCTTCCATGTGTCATTGTTAAAACCTTACGTTGACCCTGTCCTTCCTCTTCCTTCAGATACACCTGCCATTGACGTACCTCCTCCTCCTCCGGTGCCTGTGGAGGATGAGCCCATCTATAGGATCCGTTCCATCTTGGACTCCAGGCGGCGAGGCCCCCGTCTCGAGTACCTCATTGACTGGGAGGATTACGGGCCGGAGGAACGTTCTTGGGTGCTGCGCGACGACGTAATGGATCCCACTCTCCTTTCCCAGTTTCACGAGGAACATCCCAATCGACCAGCACCCAGAGGTCGGGGTAGACCTCGCCGCCGACAGCATCCTTCACAGGCGTCAAGAGCCGCTTCGGGAGGGGGGGGTACTGTCAGGATTCCTCCTTCACATCACTCTCCATTACCTCCCAGATCATCACTGACTCCTCCCACTCCTTCAATCACCCGTTCACAGTCCCCTGATTACTGATTCCCATCACCTGTGACTCATCACCAGTTCCCTTTTTAACCCAGCATTCACCTCTCCTCCGTTGTCTGATCTCGTCATTTCCTGACCACAGACCCACCGTGAACACTCTCCTATGCTAACCCGCTACTTACCCGAGCTTACCTGCATTCCTCCTCGGATCCCATCGTCTCGTCTCAGTCCAGTCCCCAAGGCTCCTTCTCTTCAACTCCCTCTCCTGGATCCGCACCTGAATACACATCACGGAATCAATCATTCAGCTAAGACTCTCCATATTTGCCATAGACTGTCTCACTTACCATTCCACTGTGTGTCCGCAACTGCATTGTTCAATAAAAGTGTGTTTACAACTTACGTCATCTCTCTCCGTGTTTCAAACCCTGACAATGACATTGTAAAAACAAAAACAAAAAACAATTAATTTGTTACAAAATTACATTTTGTTGCCTGGGGTCTCTAAGACCCCAAACAGCCCGACTGTAAACCACAAACGAAACGCGCACAAGGGTTAAAGTGGTGGAACATAGTTCAGAACAAAGTGCAGCCATGCCAGGGCATTGTGTATCAAAAAGTTAAATGAAAACTAAATAAATAAATACAAAAATAGAATGAAGAAAAATTATATCTATATAACAAACAAATAACAAAATGGCAAATAACTAAAATAACAGTGCATACAGATGTCATTTAAAGGGTTAAGTTATGTTTATGCACTAAACAAGACCAATAACCTTGATTTATTAACCTATTAACACAGTATACTCCATTTTCCCATTCGATCAATGATTGAGAGTATTCTCACATATAATATTGGTTCATGGTACGGCAATCTAACATTAAAACAAAAGAACAAACTCTCACAAATAATTAATCAAGCAAATAAGATTATTGGACACAAACAACAGCCACTTCAGGGCTTGTTTGATCATTTTATGAGAAATGGCAATTGCGATTTTTAAAGATAATACACACCCTTTTCACTCTACTTTTGAATTGCTCCCATCTGGGCGTAGACTAAAAAATTCCCTTGGCTAGAAGAAACGTCTATAAAAAATATTTTCTCCCAATGGCAGTGATTATCTTAAATCGTACAGTGTTTTAAGTTAAACAATAGCCTAGAACGGCTGGCAATATTATTATTATTTTTTTCTTTACTTTCAGTGTTTAATTCTGTATTTGTGCTGTTGATGAGTGATGTGTTTTTAAGCAGTAAGCTAATGTGAACGTATGTCGCAGTGGCAAAGATAAATTTCCGCTCTGTGAAAACAGACTGGACAATAAAGTTCAACTCAACTTAATTCTGAAACCGTGCAGTCTAAAAAGTTCCTCAAGATTACTCAATAAGTCTCTTTCATGAAACATGAGCAGGATGACTGTTCAATGAAAATCATTTGCAAAACCGTTCTTGCTTAAATAGTTTCATTCTACTAAATGCAACAATTTATGTAAGAATTGTTTCACAAACTATTTAGACAGAAATCCGTTCTGCTCATGTTGCATGAATGAGCCCCATTGCAAGCTGGATTGTCTGCCATCTGAGACTGTGTTAAGTGCAAAACTAACAGTTCTTGAGAAAAAGCAATCATGTGGCCTCAAAACCATCATGCTATCATACTTTTATGGTGTTTCTGTGTCTTTTATTAATTGCAGTTGTTGTTGTTTTGTCTTTATACGAAAGAAAGTCATATGAGTTTGTAAATATCTGTGGGTGGCTATTAAATCATGATATGTTTTCCCTTTTTGGGTGGACTTTCCTTTAAGCAATATTGCCTTCATGATTTCATCAGAATGAAATGATAATGTCATATATTTTCTGGGTTAACTCACTGTCCTTCAATAAAAATAGAAATACCAAATAGGTTTTCGTCACGGATTTTGTAACCGTGTGCCTGTAAAGTAGGTTACCTCATTAACAAAATAGTTTTTTTATTTCACTAGAGTACAAGTTGGTAGTCTCGCAACAGATCTAATCAAGCGAGTACAGAACACTAAAAATAAGAAGATATTTTGAAAAGCTAAACCTTTGTAGACATACTGCAGGTCACAGGGGTTATTGGTGCAAGTGATAGTAACAAAAAGGTGCTAATATCTGAATGGTTAAACTTCCAGTGAATGCTATTTTAAGACTTGTATCATCTATGCCTCATTGCACCGATTTCTCTGGCAGTCGTCTATTAAACTAACACCTGCTTTTCTAATTGAGAACTTCAGAGCCATATTAACCACTGTTACAGCTATAACTTAAGAAAACACTAAATAAAGAAGATGTTGCAGTTATTTGTGCAAAAATAAATATGTCTCACTAGAAGACAAAGCATTGTGTGAGCTTGTGCATATATGAGCCATTATTCTAAGATCACATTTTGAAGTGAATCATTAAAGGCCCTCTAACAGGGAAATTCTCCCAGTGTGACTCTGATCTCTGAGAGTTTTTGCTGTAATTGGATGGGCCAAAAACAAAAAAACAAATCCACCACCACCCTTGAGATAATGAGAACTGCAGAAACAAACATAACATGTGAAGCCTCATCAGCAAGTCTTCTAGTTCTCCTGGAAAATATTTGAAATCACTGAAGGTCCTGGGATTTTGCTGTTCACAAGCAATTAATTTCATGCCATTAACAAATATACAAGTTTGGCTTATTTTATCTGCTTTATGATGAGCAATGCAAAAGTCAGAAATGCCAAGTATTAACCAAACCAGTAAAAATGCTTTTATTTAACATTTTTCTGATTTAATAATTTCACTGTTACATGTAGCAACATATCAATTAGTGAAAAGCTTAATTTAAAAATGAACACAAATTAAAGATGTCAAAATGAACGCGTTAACACGCATTTTTTTCCAGTTGAACGCATTAAAAATATTTAACGCAATTAACGCAGAATATGTTTTTTCCCGTCATCCTTTGGCTAGCATTACATTAAATGATCACGCTCTTACATGCAAATGCTTTTAAACCATTCAAGCATGACAAGACACAAAAGAGAATGCAGTTTGGCGCGTGTCTGTGAATCTCCTGTCTGTGTGACACAAACACACACATGCGCACAGAAACCAGGGCAAGTAAAAAATCTGAACCGGTCTGAGTGGGCCAAGAGAAAAAATTGAGCCCAGCAGATATATTAAGGGTATACAGGTAAAAGTGGCATTTATTATAATGGGTTTATCTTAAGATTGTTTTAAGTTCACTTAAATTAAAAGTTGTTATATATTTTTTTAAGCCTAATAAAATAAAATGTATAGCTTTCAGTTATACTGTAATGCTGAATGGCTATAATTAATGGCTAAAATTAAATTCAGAGACATCAGTAGCAGTGTTGGTCATAAAAATATGCTATTAAATAAATATTTTAAATATAGGCTATTGTCATTTCAGCACAAAAATAACCTCATTCATATGCATTTATACACGCCACTATTCCGCAAAAAATGGCGAAATATATTTAAAAAAATGTATTAAAAACTTTTGTTGGGTGCGAATAATTACAGAAATCTGTTTTAATCGATTGACAGCACACATGCATATGCAGAATTAATATCCTCTCATGGAGTAAAAAAATAAACGAAAATCACATTTAGAAAGAATGGATGGGATTCCTAATGAATGTTGATTGCACCCTCATTGAAACAGCGGGCACCTTAAACAGAGGCCAAGAATGCCATTCTGATTGACTTCAGCTAAGCATCAGTCTGAATCATTTTAGAAAGCTGTCCACACTGGTAGACAGGACTAAATTCTAAAACACTGCATTGTGCGTCACAGCTGCACCCTTAACAGTCCTCAAGTCAATTTGAGCTGAAAGGTCTTTTAATCTTATATTTTCTTTTTGACTAAATACAAAGTAAACTGGATGGCAAAGATGTAATCCTTATGCATTTTTCATCAGCTCCACTATGTGCTGAAGTGGAAAATTAACAACACAACAAAAAGCATTTGGAGTCAGATCAAAAATAACCTCATTCATATGCATTTAAACACGCCACTATTTCGCAAATTCTCTCCCTCCAACCGTACAGCTCTGATTAACTTATTCTCAGGGGGTCCAGAGCTAAAAGAATAAAGCTAATATTTCCAGAACACACTGAGCTTTGAGCATTACAATCTTTACAAGATTAAGTAATTCCAGAGTCCAACAACCATTCAAGCAAGACAATAATTTAACTAAATCTGATTTACATGTTAAATGTATTACTGAATTTTTCAGTGTCTTTACCAAAAGATGCTAAAAAAATTTAAATAACTACTGGAGCTGCAAGAAAATATCACCATGATGACAAAGCTGATCATGTTGTGACATCGTTAGTCACATCGTATTCATAGTTCGAGTGATTATCTCAAATAACCTGCAAGCACAAATGTGTTATGCATCTAGCAGGAGCTAAATAGGTCATGCTAATCAACCAAACATTAATCCCTTGGGTTATAGCACTGCAGGAAAATCAACTGCTCAATCACCCTCTGAACAACCTCCCATGTGTAAAAAAAAGTAGTTTAGAGTCTGCTGGATGTAACGTGTGCGTGTAGACAGGCAGATGAAGACAAAGATGAATAAAGTTCCAACACACGGTTTAATAGAATAATCCCAACAGGTATGAGTCTAAATAGGCAGGCAGCAGGGTACACACAACTTGAAACGCAGACCGAATGGAATGAATATGAGGGATTAATTTATAAAGCAAACAAACTGAGATAATTAATAGAACACGGTTACAGTCATTATTAGTTAATCCCTGTCAGCTAAGGAAATAGATGAGTGGCGGGAATCTGAACAAAGACATGTGACAAATGACAACAACCTGAGTCCATGAAAACAACACTAAACAGAACATAATGTGACACCGAATAGTAATGGACTCAAGAGTTAGCTTTGCATAACATTTATTCCCCAACACTCTAAAAACTAATTCAGAGGACCTTTAGTCATTACTTAAATATATATATTGTTGTGAAATAAAAAAATCAAGTTCTGAGATACTGTTAGACTTTTTACTTGTAATTGTTATTTTTTTGAGTTTGGATGACACACAAATTATGCCTATTGATTAAACCTACTATCATGACTTGTCAGAGTTTAACATTTTCAGTTAATCAAAAATAATTTAATTTTAAGTTCTGTTAATGTAAAATACAATTTGATGACGTGTAAAAGGACCACAGTTTCCGCGCGCATGCATGTTCAAGGCCAGACGACGAGTGGGACCACACAGTTGAAACTCAATCTGGTGAATGGCAAGTCATTTTATGTTTAATTACACATTTGCATTCCCTCAGGATTCTGTTGGTGATAGCCTACTGTATAGTAACCGAATACCGAAATCTCGAAGTCCTTATTCTGAAATTGGAGTTGAGTGTTGATAGTAGGCTATAGTCTGCTTGTGGCCGAGGTAAAGTTAGCTAACGTTAGCTATAACGTTAGCCTGTCACTGATTGAGTAGCTACACTATTTGTTCAGATACTTTGCTCAAAACCATTCGGAGTTATAGGGCCCTGTGAATTCCGTTTTATTTTTTCCTAAATTTCGTTTGATTTATTTTTCCAAATTTCGTTTTTTTCCATTCATTTTTTGGAATTCCATTTTTTACCTTTTGCTTGTATTTTACCACAAAAGAGTGTGTTTTTAATGTTTATGAATAAAATTACAAAAATTAAATAAAAATGACCAGCGTCTGTCTCCTGTTCCTCTTCACGCACGTCAAAGCCATCTTGCAATAAGGCCGCAAAATTAAAATATATGCTACTAGGCTACTGTTTTATTGTGTCACGAAATGTAGTTTTAAGAGTTGTTCAAGTCGAGAATGTAGTTGTTTAAAGCTCAAATCTGTGGTTTATTTATAAAGATAGCGCCTATTTCAAAATTTGATCGGACGTTTTCGGGTTGTGTGAGACCCAGGGGATCACCGGGTGCTCGAGCTCATGTAACCCGCTGGAGCAGCCTTACCTCGGCTAGTCCTCCTGACGTCTGCCGCTGGTAAACGACTCGAGAAATGTTTAAATTCACAATATATAGCTTCTGTTCGATTGTATGAAACATTTAATTTAAAGGACATTAATGACTCGTTATAACGTATGTCAAACGACTTATTTAATTAAGTTAATATTATTATATATTAATATTATAGTTCATTTAAATGTTTTGAAAGGGAAATATATTAAAAGATGAATGTTACATGTATGTTTAAAAGAGAAATATATTACAATTTAAAATAATTCCTTATAAAAGTCAGTCATTTCATTTGTGTTATTTAAAATTAGGGCTGGTCCGAATACCATTTTTTGAGCTTCGAAATTATTAAGTTCATGTTACTTAGAAATGTGTTTTATTGTGGCCAAAAAACTTCACCTAACTTAAAACATTATGTTGGATCAACTTAATTACTTGCATTCATGTTACTTAGAAATGCGTTTTATTGTGGACTAAAAGGTAATTCACCATACTCAAAACATCGCTTCGAATTAATGTAATTATGCAAGCAGTCTTAACTTAAAAATTCTAGTGGAAAACGTTAACATACTTATTTTTTTGACCCAATGTTTTATTTTTTAGAGTGAACAGAAACGTGACATGTTTTTCAAAAGAAATATTTATTCATATTAGGCATGCAATGAAGTAAATTAAGGAGTTGCTTAAAACATTTCGTCCTGCCACTGCAGCTCCTTGTGAATGTGGTTAATGTCTGTAAATTACAGAGGAGTAGGCAGTAGTTATCTGTCAGCCATTCCACACAGGAAGAACAAACCGAATGCATTTGAGACAGATGGGTGTTAAGGTTGCACCATACATCTACATTGTGTTGCTGATGTAAATACAGGCAATAGTAAAGTGTGGATAGCACAGGGTAATTACAGCTTCACCTCACAGAATATGGGGTGATTACAGCTGTCACCCTGCAAACTGTGAATGGTTCATTAACAAATACGAAATTGACAATGGAAATTGTGAGCTGTAACCCTTAATTGCAATGTTACTTCATACTTTGACAGTAGTTGAACTTTAATGCTTGTACACCTACACTGAAATTAAAATAAGGGTGAAGTGGAGTTTCAAATAAAGCCAAATATAAGGACCGCTTAGGATTCATTCGCATTGAATCTTGTAAGACAAAACAGGCTGCAAAACTGAAGAAAAAAGTTACTGTATCAAGGAATCTGTTCAACATGTTGAGGTGTTCACCATGTTACAAAATCCATTTACTCACAGAAAGTGTTCTACTAATCACTGAAAACTCCTCAACACTGTTAGATACAAAAAAAAACATTTGACTAATATTTAGCCTATTAAAAAACCGATAAATCTAGAATTCACTTCAAAGAACAAATTAATTGAGACTACATGATGGTTTCAAACTGATGTCATGTATAAAATGTAGCAGCTATATATATATTTTTCTGATATTGTTAGCTACTCATAGGCCTTACTTAAAATGAACTGATTGTTAAAACGTTCCATACAAAGAATTTCCATACTTGTTGGATGGAGTTTATACCACGGTGGTTAATGAGGAAGAAAATCTATTAAAATAATGTTGACCAAAATAATGGATTGGACATGTTAAACTTTATGAAAGACATTATTTTTATTTAATTTTTTTACCATTTCCTTCTGTCAGTAATATATAATAAAGACACATTTGCTGAAGTAGAAAATTAACAACACAACAAAAAGCATTTGGAGTCAGATATAAAATAACCTCATTCATATGCATTTAAACACGCCACTATTTCGTAAATTCTCTCCCTCCAACCGTACAGCTCTGATTAACTTATTCTCAGGGGGTCCAGAGCTAAAGAATGAATCTAATATTTCCAGAACACACTGAGCTTTGAGCATTACATGGACAACATTTAAACGATTAAGTAATTCCTGAATCCAATGAGCAAGGCACAATAATTTAACTAAACATATCAAATTCTGATTTACATGTAATACTGCATTTTTCAGTATAATGATTTATGTTTTATATTTTCCTTTCTATTTCTATTTACCGTATGCTAGAGGGGAAGAGAGCGATAGTGTATTGTTATAATTTTGATTTAAAAAAAAATATTACATTTTGTGTCAAGATCAATAGTGACTGTCTCAGATCAATTTCAAAGTGGAAAGGCTTTTTTTTCCTTCTAAATAGCAGATAAAGTTGTCACATGTCTCAAGAATCACTGTTCTGTTCTTTTGCTTATTTTCCTTTTGTCTTTTTCCACTTTCTACTCCACCAACACAAAGCAAATTAAAAAGAGGGCAGGTGTGTCATGATTCCTGTCTTGTGTTCCCCTTGTCTTGTGTGGACTTTTGTTATTTCCTGTCTTGTGCCATGTTTTGTAGTTCTTTTTCTGTAAACTCTGCTGTGGAAGGACTTAGCCTACTTCTTTTTTTACAGATAATTTCTGCAGCCTTTGAAAAAATCCTCTCACAAAAACACACGAGGTCAAGATGCGTTGACTTCACTTTTATACAGATGTGCAATCAAACTCTGATTCGGCGAACCATGCCACCTGTCGAAACACTTGTGAAACACTTCGAAGCTTCATTTAGCCGTAGTCACGTGATATAGGTGTTTTGAATCACGCTTCTGATCAGTGTTTCGAAACATCGGTGCTTCAGGATCTCGAAAAGCTTCGGAACGTCAGTTTCGCGTGAGCCATCCCTAGTTCTCGGTTCCCGTTCTGGTTTTGTTTATGTCCTTATTAAACTAGTTTGCATTTGGATCCAACTCTCCCTTCATTTCTGTAGTTCACCCTCTACGCCGGTGTCTTTAGACAAGATGGCAGCCTCTACGCCGGTGTCTTTGGACAAAATGGCTGACTCTAGGCCGGTGTCTTTGGACAAGATGGCCACCTCTACGCCGGTCTATTCGGGCAAGATGGCCGACTCTGCCCTTTTTCTCTCTCTCTGTGGAGTGTCTGGAATCCACCCCTTAAAGGCAGGCTCTGTCATGATTCCTGTCTTGTGTTCCCCTTGTCTTGTGGACTTTTCCTGTCTTGTGCCATGTTTTGTAGTTCTTTGTAGTTTTTCATGTTGATTATTCTTCCCCCAGGTGTGTCTTGTTAACTTGTTGAGCTTGTTTTCCCCTGTGTATTTATACCCCTCTGTACTTTGTCAGGTCTTGTTCTAAATGGATGTATGTTTGGTGTGTCTCATTCTGTTCCCGTTTTGTTTATGTCCTTATTAAACGACTTTGCATTTGGATCCAACGCTCCCTCATTTCTTAAGTTCACCCTGTGTTACCAGGTGGAAAGCACATCCAGCAAGTTGCCCTAAACTTGTCTCAATCAGCATCCCTGGATTTAAGTCTTAAAGAGCAGCGGTCCCTTTCGTGTCTCTGAATTATTGAACCGCATCTTCAAGTGAAGCATTTCCCCCTGGAGGATGTGGGGTTTGAAGATGAAAGGCATGTAAATGACAGCAGCTCTAAAACCAGGACAGCCGCGTTCCTCTATGAGCTTCAACGAGCTGCTGGAATCACTCAGTAAACCACCATGTTTTCTGTATTTTGTGTCCATGTCGAATGTCTCATGTTTTCGCTGACTGTGACAGAGTCACACAGAGGGATGAGTCAACACCTTATCAGATTCAGCCTGGAAAATGATCTGTGAAACCTGTGCCATGTTTTTCTCTCTGATAGTGGAGATTCGTTTCAGTATGCTGAATCTTTTGTCCTTTGAAGCAGCACATATGCTTGTGAATAAACTATTCTATGGCTAACCTGTTATACGCAGTTACTAACATCAGCACAGACCTTTACTAGCTCCTCTAAGTAGGAGCGAACCTGCCATCATGTTGAGCATTTTTAAATCAAGAAGTATATTTCTATTGAGACTGACTTTAGTCTAACAGCCTCTGATGACATGTAGATCTAAAAAATAATATGGATGCACCAATATAAAAATATTGATAAATTATCAAATAACGATAAATGGTCAAATAATTGAATTTCTATAAATATTTGCTTTCTATACTAAATTTAGTCCAAACAAAGAAAAAGCTATACATACTACAATAAGTTGCTTTACTAAAAGTATATAGCTACTACAAGTACATTTAGATGGATAAAATGTATATAACATGTACAGTATGAAAGATGGACATTCACTTTGAGATTTGCCAAGGTTACATTTAAAGGACAAGTTCGGTATTTTACACTTAAAGCCCTGTTTACAGATCGTATCTGATGAAATAGAACGGTTAAGATTAAAATTGACACATGCTCCTGTCCCGAGAATTTTAGTTTTATTTAGCGTTTGTGGACCTATTTTGCCAAACGCGTCACACCCAGATTCTTCCGTTGAGAGCTTGAATAATAGACACCAGTTGGTGGCGATAATGCACCTTTGCCGATTGCAAGCAAACCGCTGGCATTTCATTTAATACACAGAAGAAGAAGAAGCGGCGGAGGAATAACGTACCTCACACAGCACATTCAATACAATCAATGGAGTTGGACAAACACTACGATAAAACCTGTTGGAAAGCATCTTTTTCAGCGTTTTTTTTTGGGACCGTATCAGTGAACACCCCTGACCACTCGGTGAGTTTCACGTCTTTGTAAACGAAAGTTTAATGTGTTTTAGGAAGGAATCTGCCAGTGCACAGACAACCATTGTGGGGGGTGGGGGGGGGAAGCTAAATAAAACTAAAATTCTCAGGACAGGAGCATGTGTCCAAATTTGAATCTTAACCGTTATATTTCATCAGATACGATCTGTAATCAGGGCTTTAAGTGTAAAATACCGAACTTGTCCTTTAAAGGTGTTTTTAGCTATTGGATTAACTTTGTTAACTGTTTAACTAGCATTAAATGATGCAATGGTGATCTAATTGCAAAAATAGAGAAAATCAGCAAGCATAATTATATACAATGTTATTTGACCAAAATTTTGTGAATTCCTAAAAATAGTCATTTTTAAATTACCCTAGTAATTCAGTGAGTGATGATGAGGGCGTGGCTGTGACAAGTACTTCCCCATTAAATTCTTACGTTTCTAGAATCAAAACTCAATATACATATTGATGCTGTATCACTTTTGTTTATTCTATTTTTTTTCTGCAGTATATTCTAAGCCTTGAACCCAATACAACACTTCTCTAAAAACCAGCATATAAATCAACCAAAAGGGACGTAAGGAAAACTGAAAACAGGGAGAGCAAATGTCAACTAAATATCAACAAATCCACTGGGCAAACAAATCCTTTCGTCCATATAGCAAAGATGGACCAACATGTGTGAGAAGGACAGCAACAGTGATGTTAGATAATCCTGAAGTTGGCTGGCTGAAAGAATAAAAAGTTGTCTGATTAAGTGATTAAAACAACATATTAATTTTAATGAACATATGAATTATTTTCTAACAATAAATTAATATTAATAAAAAAAAAAGGTTAGCTCATTTGATTTTCTTTCAGATCATTTGGCATTATGGTGCCTTCTAACACCACAGTATCCTTAAAATGTGCCGCCTTACTAAATGTCTGTTAGTTACTGAGGCAACAGAACATATGGTTACTTTTGAATGGCCATCATTTTTCCCTATACTAGATGGTGTAGTTCCAGGATCTGCCAGCGGGGGTTCATTGGACCATGCTAATCAACCAAATCCTGACACATTAAACATACAAAAACGAATGTATTATCACCACATAACCAAGTCAGCAACCTGGTTTTCAAACCCAGATCTTTCTCTACTTAGCAACACAGCCCAATCCTATCATTTACAGTGCAGTCGGCTGGCTAGATTATATGCATGCTTTATGAAGTAGCATCCTCATGCCTCACATTGGCCCTCATTTATCAATCTTGCGTCGAAACGGGCGTATATGTTGGCGTGAGATTATGCTTACACTCCTCTCACCGCCTGATTTATGAAGCTGTGCGTACCTTTGAAATTCAGGTGTACGCAATACCTGCCTCTTGATAAATGCCGCGGCTGAAAACGATCGTCATTAGATTAATGTATATATTAATTCCCTATATATTCACGTCTCCGCCTCCCCACGCCCTCATTTTACGCCATGGACACACGGAAGACGGCAAAGAGGAGAAACTTTTCCGGTGGAAATCCAGTTTAAATCGCTGGTTGGTTGAGCAAATTACCCATCACAATGCATTATTTTACAGCACGTGTTTTGAAACTATTAGCGTTGAATTTCGCATGACGTCACATGTAATGGGGTGTACAATAGTGATGATGATGTGAATAATTGCATGATAATTTGTAATATTCTTCTTAATAGTATTATGATTTTGATTATTAATGAGGCTTATTGTTATTTAGAAGAAGAATGTCTTTGTTATTATTATTATTTAAAAGAAGAAGAAGAATGTCATTTTAATTATTGTTGAGGCTATCCTATAAGCCTCGGCATAGATGGCATGGTGTTCTCAACGCGTAGCAGAAAATCCTCAGTCCAAACATTTGCTCTCTTTGGGTGGTGTTCCCATTTATTATAAAGGTAAAATTGATAGTTTACATTAAAATGGTACTTCACCCAGTGCTGGCTAATAAAGTGCTGTCGTGCTGTTGGCAAATTGGGTGCTCACGGCTACGGTAAGAACCGTGTGTTCCTCGCCATCCACACCTTTTCCCAACTGATTACCACACCTGTAAATATACCTAACTCCCAGTGACGTGTCACACCCAGTGCAAGACTGCCACCAAGTGGCTATAATAATTAATGACAATGTTAACCTATCCAGAAAAGGTGAATGTATAAATGGCTCCTACACACCGGCCCCATAATTGTGAATATTTACTTTAACCACAATTACCCAAATTACCTATTTTAAACTAAAGGAGTCATTTATGCAATGATAATCTAAGGGAAATCTTCTTCTCTTGAACTTAGGACATCTGTGGTTAAGACATCTAGTCAGGACCTCATCTGCGACACTTCGACTTCCATCAAAAGGCAGATCTTTGTTACAGGCCGTTCCAGCTGACCCGTTTTTGTTTTCAGCAGCACTGAGCGGACGAAGCCTTTCTTGTCAGGGTGCGTCTGCATAATTTTTCCCATCATCCAAGACCCTCGTGGAGCGACAGGATCCATTATGACCACAATGTCTCCAACAGAAAAGCTTCTTTTTGGTCTCATCCACTTCTGTCTCTCCTGGAGTAGCGGCAAGTATTCCCTCACCCAGTGTTTCCAAAAAAGATCAGATAGAAACTGCACCTGCCTCCATCTTCTCTTCAGATACAAGTCATCCTTACAAAAGAGCCCAGGAGGGAGGTATGGCTTTGACTTTAAGAGCAGGATGTGGTTGGGTGTAAGTGCTTCGAGGTCATTCGCATCATCAGAGGCCTTTGTGATGGGACGACTATTGAGAATGGCTTCGACTTCACAAAGAATGGTATGAAACCCTTCGTCATCCAGCATTTGGAGTCTGAGCGTGGAAGAGAGGACCCTTTTCGCAAGACGAATAAGACGCTCCCAGACCCCTCCATGGTGAGACCCAGCTGGAGGGTTAAAAGACCATGTCAGACCACTCTGCAGTAAGGCATGCTGAATCTTCTGATGGTCTAACTCCACAATGGCTTCCCTTAACTCCCGCTCAGCTCCTATAAAGTTGGTGCCATTGTCTGATGTCAGGTGTATCACCTGACCTCTGCGACACATGAAACGGCGAATGGCATTTATGCATGAGTCAGTGTCTAAAGCATAAGCAACTTCGAGATGAACTGCCCTGCTCGCCATGCAGGTAAAGAGAACGCCATAGCGCTTCACTCTGCCCCTGCCTTTCTTCACCTCCACTGGCCCAAAGTAGTCGACTCCCACATTTGTGAAAGCAGGTAAGTCTGGCACAATTCTCTCTACTGGTAGGTCAGACATTTTCTGTTCACCCATCTTTCCTTGGAGGCGGCGACAAACTACACACTCAGAGATTACCTTCCTGCAAGCAGAATTGGCATGAGTAATCCAGTATTGCTTCCTGAGAGAAGAGAGCATGTGATTTCTACCTGCGTGACCCAGCTTTTGATGGATATGCTTTAAGATGAGTTTGGATACATGTTGCTCCTTAGAAAGAATGACAGGATGTTTTTCAACTTCAGGCATGGCAGCCCTACTAAGCCTTCCTCCCACACGCAGCAATCCATCCTCCAACACTGGGTCCAGCTTGTAGAGGTCGCTGTTTTGTTTGACAGATCCTCCGTCTTTCAAAACAGCAATCTCATCAGAAAACCTCTCTTGCTGGGAAAAACAGATGATGGCACCTTCTGCCCTCTCAAGGTCACCTGCTGTCAGTGACCGTCCATGAAGTGCTAATTCTTCCCTTAGCATTTCGGCATAAAGGTAGTGGTTTCTTTGGCTTTTGTTATCGTGGCGAATGCTTTCAGAGGCTTCAAGAACCTTTCTCTTTTGGGACAAGGTTAGAAGCACGTCTCTGAATCTGAACATCCATGCCACAGACGTTTTTAGTTTCTGAAAGTCTGAAAAGTAGCTTAAAAACACTTTTGTTGCATTTAGTGGACTATGGGAGACAAAGGCATTCACCAGTAGATCTTTCTTCACCTCCGGGTCATCCACAGGGATCGGAGGTTGTTCCATGATGGTCTTAGGCCATTCCACTTCCCCCCTCAAGAGAAATTCTGGTCCTTTCAGCCACCCCTCGCATGCAAGAAATTCTTCAGCACTTAGACCCCTGGATGCCTCATCTGCTGGATTAAGTCTTGTGCCAATGTGTCTCCACTGTGCAACATCTGTTTCATTTCTGATCACAGCCACCCTATTGGCCACAAATGTATGAAACCTCCTGATCTCGTTTCCAATATACTTTAAAACAGTTGTGCTGTCTGTCCAGAATACTGATGGGTATAGATCCAGCTGCAACTCCCTCTTCAGCATCTTGTCCACCCTGACTTCCAGGACAGCAGCAGTCAGCTCAAGACGAGGAATTGTTGTTTGCTTTAAAGGAGCAACCCTGGCCTTGCCCAAGATAAAAGCAATACTGACATGGTTTCTCTTATTTTCCATCCTGAGATATGATGCAGTTCCATAGCCATACTCACTGGCATCGGAGAAGTGATGCAACTGCAGGCGAGTAGGTGTTCCAAAGTCCTTTGGCTTGATGCACCTGTCCACTGTGAGCTCAGTGATGTGATGGAGATTAGCCAGCCATTTTGACCACTGCTCGGAGAAGACATGAGGTATGCTGGCATCCCAGCCGATGTTCAGCCTACACATCTCCTGCAGCATCCTTTTAACAGGCAAAGTAAATGGTGCAAGACAACCCAAAGGGTCATAGATAGACGACACCACAGACAATATGCCACGTCTTGTATGTGGGCGCTCTTCTATGGCTATCCTAAAGGTCAGAACATCTGCATCTATGCACCAATGAAGACCAAGAGCTGTTTCAACAGGACTTGCCTTTTGATCCAGGTTAAGCCCCCTGGTGGTCTTGGAGCGCTGTGGCTCAGGAATACTAGCCAAGACTTCACTGCTGTTGCTTGTCCACTTCAACAGGCGGAATCCTCCCTTCGCACAGGCTTCAGTCAATTCATGCACCATTTTTATGGCTTTAGCCTCCGATGACACAGATTTTAAACAATCATCCATGTAGAAATTTTGGAGTATGGTGTTCAAAACACTGGGTTCAAAGTTGTCTTTGTAGTCTCGCACAATTCTCCGCAGTGCATAATTTGCACAACTGGGCAAAGACACAGCCCCAAAGAGGTGAACTCTCATCCTATATTGCATGGAAGCTTGTCTTATATCGCCATCAGGATACCACAAGAAGCGTAAAAAGTCTGTGTGCTCCGGAGTCACCCTCACCTGATGGAACATGGCTTGGATGTCTGCCATCAGCGCTACACGTTCCTGTCTAAACCTGGTAAGTACGCCAAGTAAGGTGCTTGTGAGGTAAGGCCCCTGCAACAGCTGTGAATTCAATGAAATTCCTTTAAACGCAGCAGCACAGTCAAAGACAACTCTAAGGGTTTTCTTTTTCAGATGGTATACCCCATGATGGGGAATATACCAC
Organism: Phoxinus phoxinus; assembly: GCF_949152265.1. NCBI lineage: Eukaryota > Metazoa > Chordata > Actinopteri > Cypriniformes > Leuciscidae > Phoxinus > Phoxinus phoxinus. The sequence goes on from NC_136876.1 coordinate 25,518,922, forward strand.
ACCTTGCCGTCCGCTCGCTTCAACTGCTGATGTGGTACAAGCTCAGCATAACCCTTTTCAATGACTTCGGAGAGGAAAGCTGTGTACTCTTGATGATAATCTTTGTTCCTCTTGAACTTCCTGTGAAGACTTAAGAGACGCTGCTCTGCGATGCTGCGGTTATTCGGCAAGACGACGTCTTCAGCCTTAAAAGGCAAATCAAAGCAGTAGTGTCCTTCATCAAGCTGAATTGAAGACTCCATTATTTTTATGAATTTTTGATCCTCTCTAGAAAGGCAAACATCGTCTGATTTTTCATTGAAATCCTGATTGTATTGGGCAACCAATAAGTCTTGTAGCTTGGCGACGGATATCCTATTGGCAGTGACAACAGGACGACCCATCTTGCCTTTACGCAACTCACCACCTCTCAGCGGACCATTCACGACCCACCCCAGTAGAGTCCTGACAGCATATGGTCCTTCTCCTTGGCTATTTATTATTTCCCATGGTTCCATGAGCTTCGGCGCATTGGTGCCTATCAGCAATTCCACCTCTGCCTCAAAACTGGGAACTGTAATGCCTTCGAGGTATTTCCATCCCTCTAGGTCCTTTTGAGTGAGAATGTTATTTCTGCTCACAGGCATGGTCCTCTGAGTGTAGACTTCAGGTAAGTCCAGGAAATTTTCTTCATTCAAGCCAGAAACTTCGAGACCACTAAGCAAGAATGTGTCTACAGACCTCTCTTGGCCAAGAGTACGAAGAAGAATGCTAGTATTGACTCCTGAAAGATTCAGTTTTCTCATTAGATGTTGGGTACAGAAAGAAGCTGAACTCCCAGGGTCTAGAAAGGCATAGGTGTTCATAATCGTGCTCCCAGACTTGGCTTTCACCTGTACAGGCACAATAGAGAGAACACATTCATCACTTCCGGCCCCAGTATGGCCACATGTCTCCAATGACACAGATGCATTATTGACTGACACTTCCTGCGTTTTAGATTCGACGTGTAGGACGGTTGGATGTTTGTGTTTACATATAACACATGTCAAAGGCTTGTCACATTCCCTGCTCATATGACCTCTCCTCAGACAGCTGAAACACACTCTGCCTACTTTCAAAGCCTCCAGTTTCTCCCGGTGTGTCATCTCATCAAGCTGTGAACACTTCTCCACTGAATGCTGGCTCTTACACACACAGCATGACTCTTCGTCATTCTTTTGTGAAGCTGGCCCTCTGTACTGTTGGTGCCAAGCTGCTGATGTAGTTGATCCTGAGGCAGTATTGATGGCAGCAACAGTAGCTTGGCCTCTTCCGTTGTATCTACTCTTGGGTTTAGAGGAAGGGTCTGGTGGCGTACCCTGTAGGTCACCAAAGAGAGGATCAGACAGAATATTTACCTGACGCTCAATGAAGGCCACAAAGTCTGGGAACATAGCTCTGTAACCACGATGCTCCTGTAGCTCCCAGGCGACAGACCTCCATTTTTCCCTCAGTCTATATGGCAACTTCATCATTATCAGGCGAAGATTGGATGGCACGTTCAATTCCTCCATATGCTGTAAATCTTCCATGACATTGCAACAGTCCCTTAAAAAGATTGAAAAAGACTGCAGAGCATTAATGTCATCAACCCTCATCGTAGGCCACGCCATAGCCTTCTCCATATAAGCTACGGCAATTTTTATTTCATTTCCAAAGTATTCTTTCAATAGATTCTTTGCTCTCTCATAGCCCTGCCCAGGAGCCATGTTATAGCAACTCTGAACCAGTTCTCTTGGCTGCCCTCTGGTATGTTGCTCAAGATAATAAAGACATTCTTGTTTATCTGTAGTTTTCTTCTCAATAGCTTGCTCGAAAGCTCTAATGAAGGCAGCATACTTAAGTGGATCACCATCAAACTCTGGGATAGCTCGTGGCGGAAGAGAGGCTAAGGCTTGGTTCTGAACCAGCTGAACGATGATGTTAGTTTGCTGTTGCATAAGGTCATACAAAGTAGGGTGTTGAACATTGTCAAAAGAGGAATGATGATGCGACTGTGATTGCATACGTGTACTCCCTTGTGAGGTCAGTGGCTGAAATCCTGCTGTTAAAGCGTTGGTGAGTCTGGATCCGTTTCCCTGCACTTCAGACTCATGCATGTGGGTAGGTCGACTCCCTTGTGAGATCAACAGCTGAAGTCCTGTTGGTGCAATGTTGATGAGCCTGGTTCCAAGGACATTCCCCCGCATTTCAGCCCTGTGAGAAGATGGTGCATATGACACTGAAGACAAAGAGTTATCAGACCTTACTGAAGACTGGGCTTGTGGAATGTGCGACCTTCCCTTAGGCCGTACAGCCAATGGCAGGGAATGGTCCTGTTGGAAAGAGACAGTTTTAGGAAGTTGCAAGACAGGAGCTGTGTTCGAATAACTTGATGTTTGTGATTTCAAATGAGCATGAAGATAGGCATTCATGGCATCCTCTCCATTATCCTCTTCATACTCATCCACATCTTCACCACCACGCACATTCACTTCACCATCAAACACAGACAATCTAGCTGTAGCAGCAGCCAACTTGGCCTCAACTGCTTGCTGTTCCTTTTTCCTTTTCAACTTTGCCTTTTCCATTTGAAGGGCTTCTTCTTCAGCGTCAATGTCATGCATTTTTCTCAAAGCAGCTGCAGACTGTAAAAGTGCAGCCCTTTCAGCCTTTGCCTTTAAACGTACAGAAATAATACTGGAAGCCTTTGAATGGACAGAAGAGTGATCTTTATGTTTTGACCCTTTACTTGAAACATTGGATATACTATCTTCAGGCCTTATGTCGGAATTTATTATAGACACCACAACAAGATTCTCATCATCATTTTTTGCAGCAGCATCGGCCAACCATTTCTTCACATCATTCTCAAATGTATTAATTTCCTCTGTTTTCTGTGCAAGCCAATGTTGTTGTTTGTTGTGTTCAGGATCTGGCATAGGCATTTCCAACAACGTAGTTTGAATTTCTAAAGCCTCATTGCACAACGTGGTATATTTGTTTAGATATTTCTTCAAATCAATCACAGTTTGAGATGTTCGCTTCCCAGAAAGAACCTCATTAATCCTCTGCTTAATTTTATTAGCTTGCATAAGTTTGGATTTCCGATTTTTTTGCAGATTTTCAAACAACATTGTAAATCCCTTAGCCGTTAATTTTCTTATGCGTTTCCCCGAATCATCAACAGCAACACTAGACTTATCAGAAGTCTCATTTTCGTCTGTAGCCACAGAAGCAATTTTGGCTCTATCGAGCAAGGTTTCTTCCTCTGCACTCATCTTTATGCATTAAGCTTAAGTTCAAAGCGCTCAATAAAAACAGCACAATTAACTTTACTAATGCAGAGGCAACCAACGTAGCACAACACAGCAATTTCATTTTTATGAAGCAACAACACAGAAACAGTCTTTCATTTAAATTTCAAGAGTCCATCTTTTTCCAATTCCATCAGCAGAAATATATGAAAGTGTACCCACCAGCTTTCCGTGATTGTAGTCTGTGGGGACTTACAGGTGTTTCAATTATGACTTCCAAGTTCCGCGACAGGTAAACAATCCAATGAGATGGGCAATCCTTTTAATATCCAAACGATCAGGACACTCCTGTCCAGTTCAGAAGTGTATCCAAAACGGAAAGGAATCGGTTCTTACTGTGTTGAGGCTATCCTATAAGCCTCGGGATAGATGGCATGGTGTTCTCAACATGTAGCAGAAAATCCTCAGTCCAAACATTTGCTCTCTTTGGGTGGTGTTCCCATTTATTATAAAGGTAAAATTGATAGTTTACATTAAAATGGTACTTCACCCAGTGCTGGCTAATAAAGTGCTGTCGTGCTGTTGGCAAATTGGGTGCTCACGGCTACGGTAAGAACCGTGTGTTCCTCGCCATCCACACCTTTTCCCAACTGATTACCACACCTGTAAATATACCTAACTCCCAGTGACGTGTCACACCCAGTGCAAGACTGCCACCAAGTGGCTATAATAATTAATGACAATGTTAACCTATCCAGAAAAGGTGAATGTATAAATGGCTCCTACAATTATTTTGTCAGTCTGAATTATTTTTTGGTCATTGAAAGCCTTTCATTACTGAACCCAGTCCGTGCGCACCTGCTGGGCTTAACTCACAAAAATAAACACTGAAGTTTATAATTTCTATGTTGTTGTTTTTTTACAGTGGGTCATAATATATCATATCTTTAGTTTGTCAGTGCGTTTTGTGGTGTTAGGAATTGTTTTTCTGCGCATTTCAGCACTAACTCAAAACTTGCGTACATGTACACCACCTCCTGAGCTGGCGTAGGATTTGAGCGTGCCGTACGCCAACGTCCATATTGATAAATCGCAAAGTCACCGTGGTTTTGGGTGTACGCCAGGTGTACGCTGGAAATTTGGTGTACGCACTTTTCATAAATGAGGACCATTATGATTAGCGAAGCTTGCTGAGAGCTGCTATCGTGAACTTTTAAAGGGGTGGTAAAATGCCCTTTTCACAAGATGTAAAATAAATCTCTGATGTCCCCAGAGTGTGTGTGTGAAGTTTTAGCACAAAATACCCTACAGATATTTTTATATAGCATGTTAAAGTTGTCACTTTTTGAGGGTTTGCAAAAACGCACCGTTTTGTGCCTGGCCCTTTAAATGCAAATGAGCTGCTGCAGAGGGCGGAGTTTTAAGAGCTCATGTGTGTTAGCAGCTGCTATTACCTCACACAGACACACTAAAATGACAGAAACTATTCTGCCTTTAATGTTAAAACTGAGTCAGACAAAGATGGGAGACTCAAGAAGAAGTGACACATGTAGAAGCAACAGGACGTCTCTGAATGGTTAGTTGATGGATTTATGTTGCTGATGTGGAGTTAACTATCTTCAATAAGGATATTCTGTCACGGTAATCTATAAATCGCTAGTATAGGAACTTGTGAGATGCACACAGAGTGACTTTTTATTGCATGTGAAAAGATGGATGCTAAAGTTTGAGCTGACTCACAAATGTAAGAGCACGGCTTTTAAAACAATCTCGGTTAACACAGTCTGAAACAACCACATAAGCTAACCTTTATCCCCATATATGTTTATGCTATAGCACTACCAGTCATAAGTTCAATGTGAAACCTACATGTAGCTGGATATGTACGATTACACACATGATACAGTATATGATCAGCACAAACATGGGTGTGAGTGCAGAGCTTTCTCGCATCCAAACGCAGCCAGAGGATCTTCACATGACTAATTCTGTTTGACATTAATGGAATGTTTAATTAATCAGAAGCCGTAGAGCATAGATAAGTAAAGGTTGCCATTTGTCTAAAACGCCGTTGACAGGATATCCCACTCCCCTATAAACCTCTGGTGACATCTAACCTCTGCCCCCATTAGGAAGGCTTTAGTGTTGCATCAACCATCAGGGCAAAACACAGAGAAAAGAGATATGATCATCCTGACACATTGTCTAATGTTCAAATGTCACATAATATACACTAGGGCCCGGTTACACAGACAGGGCTAAGATTACAAACCAGGATTAGGCCTTAGTTCAATGAGGACATTTAAGTAGCTTTTAAACATGCCTTAGAAAAATAAAATAAAATATGGCAGTGACATATTTTAAGATATGTCAAGTTGCTTTCAGTTAAAACTGCTCAAACTTATTTTAAACTTATTTTATCTTACGTATTTTAGTCTGGGACTAGGTTTAAACCTTGCCTGTGAAACTGGGGACAGGGGTCCCAAACTAGCAATTTACAGGTTTATATGTCCCACATTGCTTGTGTTTTGACATGCTGCTCTGTTATTCCAGCCACTTTGTCTTTTCCTGACTGACTTAAAATAAATAAAACATTCTTTACAAATATGATTGGTAATTGATTGCTATTACATTTTTGCAGTTTATTTAAATATATGACCATTATATCATAAACTAAATCAATTTCTAGCAACTTAATAAAACTACCTGAAACAGTTGAGTAAACGGAGTTGCTCAAATCCAAAAGGTGTCTGCCCATCCATTAATAATAAACAATCAGCTGCTCTAATAATTATACGGAAAATTCACATTATAACTAATCTGATCATAGGCCAATTTCTTAAATTATTAAATAAATTTAAACACTGCTCTAAAATACTCAACACAGGGTCAGTCATGTAGGCCTACTTGATGATTTACACCATTACCAACAACAAACAAGTCCATTCACTCCCCACCAACAAGATTTTAGTCCAATCCTAAATATGCAAAAAGTTAGGGCTCAAAATATTACACTCAAAATAAAAATAAAAGAACAAGGATTTGTCTTACCAAGTTCTTTCTCTTAGTATCCTAGAAGCCCCTTGTTGTGTCCAAATAATCCTTGAAAAAATAATTAAATCCACAAAAGAAGTTGTTAGAAATCCCATATATTACAGTTGACATTACATTTCCATTTAGGGGGGAAAGGGTGGCCCCAACACAAGCTGGCCCCAGACAGGTGTAATAGCCTATTTCTTCCTTTCAAATAATCCTAATTAAAAGTCCTCTACACTTCCTGTTGTAGACATTTGGAACACTTTACTACAATGGCAATTCAAATTCCTAATTTTGTGTAACTGATGTCTACATATGTACCCCACAAACTCAAACGTGTGGCAATGTCACAATGGTTGTAAATACAGTTTGTTTGTTGTTTTTTTAGCTGTACACCTTTAGCTGTTGGTGAACAACACCTGTCTACTGAGACCCAAGTAACTGAAGTTTGAGACGCCTAAACAACTTTTCATTTTTAGTCCAACAAACGAGGAAGAGTAATTGGCAGGATATTTCATGAATAGGCCTTTCTTAAAATATGGCATATATTATTTGAGGTCTAAGAGACCAGGACGTTAAAATTCATTCTCCGTTCTCACTGAAGCCTTTTCTGCATCTTCAGCTGTTTTTGAATTGATAGACTGAGCCAGTCTTTAATAGCTGCATTCTTTCTTCAGTCACATAATAAGTTGAAAGGAAAGGTACAGGCTATTAGCCCTGCAAGGTCTGTTAACCACAGCACTGCAGCAAAAAGCTAAAAAAAAAACCTGAATCATCATTTATACCCATTTACAACATACCAAAGATTACTCTGGAAACTTTTATTTAATTTTAAAAACCGTAGGAGGTCATTTAGTGTAAACAAACTGTGAATTGAATTACTCGGTTATTAAGCATATTACGTTTTTATTTTTTATTTTATTTTTACAATTGCTTGCAGACAATTTCTGAAACTATGGCTCCATTTCTCAAAACTCTGAACACAAACATGCACTGCACACCTCTTGCAAAAGCAAACACTTGCAAAATCTATTTTAACTCTTCTTAAAAAAGGTGTGGTTTTTTGCGTAGTAACTCTACCCACAAACCATTAAATGATTAGCCACATACATGACAAACTACACTCAGATGTGAAAAATGTTAAACACTACTATATTTAGTTTCAGCGCAAATTTTTCACAGTGTGTCTTTAGTAAATCTTGACGCTAGTTTTTTAACACCAAGCTGTTGCCCAAAGTCTGCAAAACTGCAAGCACATTATCTGTTTTACACACAGTTTGCATTTGTAAAACAATCTTTTATTCAACTTTAATTAACAATCTTTTAGTTTTGAATGATGTGTCTAATCATTCAAAAAGTGTGTGTGTGTTTGTGTGTGTGTGTGTGTGTGTGTGTGTGCGTGTGTATGCGTGCGTGCGTGCGTGCGTACGTGCGTGCGTGCGTGCGTACATGTTTTTCTATCCCGATGGGGACTTAAACCTGAATGCACACAGACTCATGGGGACTCGTGTCACCTAAATTGAGGGTCCCCATGAAACAAGCTTATAAATCATCCAGAATAAGGATGTTTTTTGTTTTGGTTTTATCTAAACATGCAAAAAGTTTTCTTTGATGGGTATGTGTGTGTGGTCTTGGTAAACCTATGTTGTGAAGACCAAATGTCCCCACAAAGATAGTAATACCAGTAAAGTTTGACCTTGTGAGGACATTTTTTGTCAGTAGCCTATACAATGTCCTATCATTTTCTGTAAAATTACTTCTTTTTTTAAATATCAAAAAAATAAATGACGTTTTATGTAACAAAGTTCGGGAGGAGCATGTTCAGGTAATCATCCAATCAGCACAAGAAGGAGCCAGTATAAATAAAGCCTTTCCTTACCTCCTGTCTCATGACTAATTTCTCAGCATCCCACCTCCACCCCTTCACCCCACATTCGGCTGGGTCCGTTCATAGATACCTATGATCTCTAAAGTTATGGGGGGAGTACTCTGGGGTCGGGCCGAATTCTGAGCTGAATTATGGACAGCAAGCCAAATACGCATTATAATATTACATCAGATTTCATTAACATGTAAACTCATGAAATGATTAAATGAATAACACAATGCTTTCAAACAGGCTTTTAAATTGGAAAATGATGCTTTATCATCCCTTTCACTCTATCTTGCTGTCGTTTCGTCCTGTACAATGATACTAGAAAATGTGCTGTGGGCTTTGTTTGCCATGTTTTCAGTTTGTAGAAGACTACAAACCACATGTGACCCCATTTTAGAAGGAAGGTTCTTCCACTTTGCATCCAGAAGCTCAAACCGGGTTCACTGAAATGGAAGCAATGGACCTTTCTTTTACGCCATCCATGGTCTTTGATGTGTGTCGTCCCATCCATCGCTGAATCCTCTCAGGGAGATGTGGAGCTCTCTCACCCTCAGACTGCCTTTCCCTGCTGAGTGCAGATAAGACCACCCAAATAAACAGCACAGCATTGGAGTGCGTGGGTGCTGAAGCTATTCATTTGTGAAAGGCCCCTCGTATATACTGTTCCATCATTTATTTGTAGACAGTTTTTGCTCCAATTTGAGAGCTCGAAGTCTTTAGTCCTTGTGGTGACGAGTAACTGTCTTTACGAGTAATGAATCATTCCCTCAACTGATGAATTCAGGAACAAACAAGTGCCTACTTTCTATTTTGAGTCAGTCATCCACTCAATTGATTCATTCAACAACACAGATTCAATCAGAATCTAAATAAGTGACTCGCTCGCTCGCCTACTTATACTATGCCCTGAAAGGGGATTTACAGTCAAAGACCCAGAATCAGAAATGATTAATTAAGACAAGAGTCAGAATTATAATAAATTAAAGAAACGTTTTACTGAAGATAGTTTGCCGTTTCATCAGGTAGAAGTCACTTTCAAGACTCAATAGAGTTCGTAGGCCGCCCCGCATACAGTTACAAAGATCACAGCACTTATACCATACACCAAGGTCTAAGCTACGTCCTTGCTTCAGGTTGAATGATTCTCATTGGCTGAGAAAAAGATAGACATAGTAATTTTCCACACATATACAGATAGACTGAAGCATATCTCCATGCATTATGCAGCTGACACTCGGACCCTGAAGTTAGGCACGTTGTGGCCTTCTAGGTCGCAGATTTGGGTTGCTGCGTGCCAGTCTGTCCAGAACAGCCCGGTCTCACCCCAAAACGTCATATACTGACGGGTCTTGACCATACGTCAACATACGACGAAAAGGGTACCCCTATAACGTCAATATGAGACGCAGACATAAGCGCACCAGCAGCGCCTCCTAGCGGTACCCTAACGCATACCTAAACCCAACCATACCCGAATCGTCACACATGGACGTTAAAGGGTACCCTTTTCGTCGTATGTTGCCGTATGGTCAAGACCCGTCAGTATGTGACGTTTTGGGGTGAGACTGCATTATCCAGAACAACAAGTCAGTCAATCTCCAATAATGCAGTTGTTCCTTAACCTGTAACCAAGAAGACTAACACACACACCGACACACAGCTTTTCCAAGGTTGGATTTGGCCAGGCTCTAACTATAAACAGGGGAGTATTCTCAAAACATCAAGATAATACATTCTTTCTCTCAAAGAGAGGACAATTTAATATAACACAGTAAAGCAAAGCTTTAACTACGAAATGGTCCCTTAAACTATTGGTTCCAATGAACATTGTGACCTTGTCAGGGTATAGAAAAGCAGATGGATGTCTTAACACATGTTGAAGACCTTTCTCAAACAAAACGAGTCCATATTTCATTTCTGGAAGCCGGGCTAAATGAGCAAGCTCTGTTGCTGTATTCCTGACATCAAATACAGACATTAGAGAAAGAACATTTCAGTAATCACACTGGTAACTTCTATAACAAAGTCAAATCTCCTAAGCCTAGTGAAGTCATTCAACTCATGTGATATTTAAAAGGAAAAATATTGATTAATACCTTGATTATAATCACTCATTAGATAGACATTGAAGCAACAGTGGATTACATAATTTACCCTCTTCACTATGTTTTTGTGAAGAAAAAGTGCATACTTTTGAGTGTGTAGCAGAATAGGCAAGCTTTATTGGGACATAATATACTTAACGTCATAATTGCATCTTTAAAGGACAGTTCTGTCACTTTGTTACCTGCATCCTGTCATTGTTTAAACTGCCCTGTCAATCATCTTGTCATAGTTAAAATCATCCACATTCAATTTAATTAAATTTCATACCGTTTAGGAAATTAATATAGTAGCACATTGATCTGCCCGTCATGGGTATTTCATGTGGAGAACTTTCCGTGTTTGCAATTTGCATTGCGATGCATTTAAAAGTTAACAACTTGAATGTAAGTTCACTATGCTGTTGCAGATGAAATGTGAATAATGTGGATAACATTGAATAAATATATTTTCACACAATTGTGTGTGTGTGTGTGTGTGTGTGTGTGTGTGTGTGTGTGTGTGTGTGTGTGTGTGTGTGTGTGTGTGTGTGTGTGTGTGTGTGTGTGTGTGTGTGTGTGTGTGTGTGTGTGTGTGTGTGTGTGTGTGTGTGTGTGTGTGTGTGTTTTAATGGGTCACAGACACCAATGACATTGTAATATTCATTTAACTGGTAATAATCGAGCTTCGGTTGTTGGTCAGGAAAATAATCTAAATGAACAAAATGCTCATATTACAGTTCACCACCAACATGCTGCACGCAAGTTCGCGCTAACTCAAAAACTTTGCGTACACGAACTGAGACCTGACGTGAGATTTGATCGTAGCCACTGCTCATGTCCATATGAACCTTAATTCCCAGCAGGGCCATCTTTAATTTCTAACAGGAATGAAAATGAGGCTGTGAGGGATAAACATACATCGTGTGGGTTGTACTGATATTTAATGTGTTTTGAATTGTTCTGCTGACGAAACACTGCAAAAATACCTTTACAAGAAAATTCAGTAGACATAAAACTCCAGACAGCATAAGCAATGGAAAATAAGTGATCTAGGAGCTTTATAGAGCTTTTTACAGTGGATGCCATTGAAAACACAGCAAGTCAATCCCTCACAACCTCACGTTCATACCTGTCATGGCACTGCACTGAATTTCTTTGATAAATGCCAAGTTTTGCGTGGAAACGGCTGTGCACCCAGTTTTCTGTCGTACGTTTGTTTCATAAATGAGGCCCACTGTGTGTAAAATGTAAGTTACTCAAAACTAATTTGATTTGTCCAAGCTCAGGCTTATATCCATAGGGCTTGATCTCTTATTTGCCTTGATGAGATTATTTGATTCTCCTTTAGAAGTTGCTGCCTGGATCAATACCCTGATTGACATGTCCACACTTGGGAAAGAGAACCATACCCCTGGCACTGCTGCCTGTGATTACCCCATCTGCAAGCCTCTAAATCAGACAGAGATTGAGAGGGGAGTCCTGGTACCCCCTTTAATGAGAAGGCCAGAAGAAATAATGAGAAGACTGTGTGTCAGAGGTGCTTAGAGACCCAATCAGGCAATTTAAATCACTCCCTGAGATGACAAATGAGGCCTTAACCCCTGTTGCAGCGATTGGGCCCCTGGGTTTTTTTTTTAAATAGGAGAGCAAATATGTAAGAAGTAATGCGTGGGTCACAACTCAATTAAATGCCTGTCGTGAATTTTTGCCAGTCGCTCTAAATGTTGTTTGATGCACAGAGCTTCAAATGTTGCAGTGAATACAAGGAGAGGGTGAACAACACTAATCAACATGTCATTTTGCACCACCACACCAGCATTTATGGGATTAATATTATATATATATATATTTACCCATGGTATATCTACAAGGTTTTAATGATTCCAGGTGAATCTCATTCATGCAACAGTATTTCAAATTTTAATTCTCTCCAAATTTTCAGAGAGACGGACCTGAAGCTTTTTGAAGTTGTAAAAGTAAAACCAGCTCTGTTAATTAGAACATATAAAGGGATAAAGGGTAGCTGTAATTGTTTAGCTATTAAATGAACCCTACAGCTGATTTAGCTTTTTGGTCAGTGAGAGGATATACAAATAATGTCTGTAGACAAACAGTTTTTTGTCTTCACTTTGCGCATTTCGTCAGTCTGCATACAGATATCAACAGATAAAAGCCAATGAGCTGTTTTAAAAGTATGAACATGTGGCCTAATAATATACCTGAAAACATCAGCGGCATTGATGCACATCAAAGAGCCATGTGAAATAATGATTCCTAATGGACCCTGAACTAGTGAATAGTTTTGTGCTCATTATGTATTCTTCAATGCTATGTTTCATCTCTTGCACTCTTGTCAACTCTTTAAGTCTTCAGTCTCTCCATTGTTTCTTGCGTCAATCCTTATGCAGTACATTTTCGTGTCCTCATCATACACTACTGTTCAAAAGGTTGGAGCCTGTAAGATTTTATATATTCTACATAATACATACTTGTCTATATATATTCTACATCCCTTAATCCTAGCCCATTCCTAAACTTAACCACTACAAACAACTACCTTACAAACTATAAAATTATTATACATTATAAGTAATACAATTTAATTGTCAGACCATATTTCCAAAAGTATATTATAGAAAGACACCATAGCAAACTTATTTATTTTTAAGAGTTACAGAGTTCAAAGGGGTCTGCATGACAGGAATGGGCTTTGTGTCTAGTTTAGTGAGGAGCAGCAGACCTGTGGAAGGCCAAAATACCTTACTAGTCACTGGCATGAGGTTTGTCCTTGGCAGATGCACTCTTTTCACTCTCATCCTGAGCTCTTGCAGTCGACTCTTTCCCTGAAGGTGTTGTGAAATAGCATGACATGTCCCTTCTCTTCACTCTTCGCTATCCCACATACCCGTCATCATCGTCAGGTCTAGGTCAGTCATTCTCCACTCACACCACTGCACTCTGGACAGAGAGTACAGGTTGTAAGTCACTAATCTGTCCAGATGATGATAGATATGATCGGAAGACAACCGTGTCTTTGACGGTCCCTAGAGATGGGCTTGTTAAGGACATGTAGAGGACAGTCTGTTTCCCCTCTGCTAGCACGTCCATGGAGAATCTGAAATGGCAGCACAGCTGATATGCATTTCTAATTTGATATTAAACAAATAATTATGCGAAGGAGAGTGAGGATGCACTTTGACTTTCAGAAAACTCTCAAGCCTGGAGCTAATCAAGAGTGTGTGGGGGGGGGAAATAAACCAAGAGTACGAAAGGGGCACATGGGTTTGTCTGCCTCTTAAAAACTTGTAAAATATGTTTTTTTTTCTAACATTACAATTCACACTCTTCACAAATAATTAATGTAGGCTTTCTGCACAATGATACTATTGCCAGCAATAAGCTAATTAAAATTATTATTAACAATGAAACTAGAAGCTATACTTAAGTGAAGGTTGCTGCCTGTCTGTACATAGAGTGTTTCTGCTCTTGTCATGTTCGCATTATTCAAAGCTCCTTGACCCGGTTTTGCTATTTTAAGTACAGTGAACAATGACTGTTTTATTCTCCACAACTGTAACCATTTAATACGTTTACCTCTATGAAGTCATTTAAATAAATAATGATTTAACATCACATATCTTTGACTACACCTGTCTTGCTAAATAGCCTTTTATTCTCTATCTGTCTGTCTGTCCGTCCTGGATTTTTTTTTAATCAAACAATTAATGTCAATGCGTTGGTAATTTAGTAATTATTTTATTCCACCTAAACATAAATGTGAATATGGAGATCTGTGTAGTCCCTGTCTTTCTCTCTCTCTCTTTCTAATTTTACAGTAAATCTTGGCCATGATAGGTGTGTTTATGAGCTTGTGTGTGAACGTGAAAGTGCACCACTGCCACCTACAGAGCACATGGCACTTCCAGCAGCCGACAAGACAGACTCACTCCCTTTGGGCCTTATTAAAGCCTTATTTTCACCCATGAGAGGCAGATAAGGCCCAGTTCAGTTTCCCCATAATTATAATTTTGCTGATTTCTTCAGAAAAGATAAAGACAGAGACCGGAATAAGGACGGGAAACTTTCTTAGTGGTTTGCTTTATTGATTGAGATGCTGAAAGCCGATGGGCCTGTGGTCTGAGGTTCAAACAAGGCTATTATGTCATGTCTGTCCAATCTTTCTAATAAATATTAATTAAAAGAGGGAGGTTCAAAAGGTATTTTTCAGCGACCCTTCAGTTTCGAGAACGGATGAGCGAGTGGGAAGGATCCGTCTCATCACCTCCTGTAGACGGACTATGACAGCAGTGATAAAGAGTTCACTTCACTCCATAATTAGAGGCACAGAAGCTAAAGCAAGACTGCATTAATTTCAAGACGATGTGCGACATTGTGCTGGCGAATCACTTTATGAAGCACTTCAGAATGTGATTAAAGGACTGTGTTTTAAATGGCAGTTGGTTCATCCTCACTGTTATCTCCATCCATTCCATTAAAACCAAAAACTACTGCCCATCTCTTTACTATTACAAATATCCTGCACAGGACTTCAGGCCATATAAACACTATGAATCCTAATTAAAGCAGTAAGGCTACTGCTCCAATGAGATTTACCATCAGGGTTACCTTGTTTCATGACTCAGCGTATAGTGTACCTCAGAGTAAACTTTAGCTGCTTGTTAGCCCATGGTAGAAGCCAACAGCTTACTCGCTATGTCCCTCCTCAACTATATGGGCTTGTTTAGTGAATAACTTTAATTGACTTTTATATAATAGTTTGGTCCACTCTCCCTCTTATGCTTATAATATTTTATGCCAAGGGGGATCAATTCAATGTAATCAGTGTGTATTAGAAACATTTGGATTTATGGCTAGAGATTAATAAAGCCAGGGGCTTCAGGTAGCTCATTTTTGAAGTGCACTGGTTGAAATACTGGCTCGTTTATTTCCCCTGGGCTAGATAAGATGTTACCGCAAAAAATGCACTTTTTATCACCTTAGTAATGTATTTCTTGAGTGTAAAATGTTATTGGTACTGTTTTTAGCAATCCCAACCTAAAATAAATATTTTATTTTATTGATCCAAAATTGCTTCTGAACTAAACAGCTAGCGAAATCAGCACACATTTCTGTTATGTGGCAAACAGCAACTCTGATTCAAGGGAGACAAAAAGGTCATGGAAGTTGACTGCTGGAAATTCAGCTTCAGAATATTTTAGAATACATTCAAATAGAAATCAGTTATTTTAAATTGTAATAATATTTGACAATATTACTGTTTCTTCTGTGTTTTTGATTGAATAAATGCAGCCTATAGTGACCAAATGGTAGAGTGTGGTTGTGTATATGATTTAATTATTGTTAAGAATTAATTATATTTTATTTTTAATAATTATAATTATTTTAGAATAATTTAGTTGGATTTGTTTTTAGAAATTACATTCAAAATCCATTTTACTCAAAAATCAAAGGAGACTAGATATTAGGCATATGGCTCAGCTCTAACAAAACAAATCACCCACCACAGGGGTGCAAAAAGATGAAACAAGAAAAATTTGATGAAACAAGATAAAAGACTTGCAAAAAAAATATGTTAAAAGACCAGAGAAATGCTGCAATCAAACCTAACAGCAACCCAATCCAACAGTATTCATGCAGCATCCCCTCTTTCTAAAAATAATTATCCAAATGCAGCTGCATGTAATTGGCATCACTCATCAAAGTCATTGTCATTGGTGTTTAAATGGGTGGTAAAATGCCATTTTCACAAGATGTAAAATACATTTCTGATGTCCCCAGAAGTGTGTATGTGAAGTTTTAGCACAAAATACCCCACAGATATTTTTATATAGCATGTTAAAGTTTTCACTTTTTGAGGATTTGCAAAAACGCACCGTTTTGTGTCTGGCCCTTTAAATGCAAATGAGCTGCTGCAGAGGGCGGGGTTTCGAGAGCTCATGTGTGTGTTAGCAGCTGCTATTACCTCATGCAGAAACTGTTCTGTCTTTAATGTCAAAACGGACTCAGACAAAGATGGAGAGACAACATGTAGAATGCAACAGGACGTCTCTGAAAGGTTAGTTGATGAATTTATGTTGCTGATGTGGAGTTAACTATCTTCAATTAGCATATTCTGTCATGGTAATCTATAAATCGCTCGTATAGGAACTGTTGTGAGATGCACACAGAGTGACTTTCGATTGCATGTGAAAAGATGGATGCTAAAGTTTGAGCTGACTCACTTCTGTGACAAAATACTATACAAATATTACAAATACAAATATTTGACTTGTTCCCTCAACTGCGTGTTCCCGGGGGCGGGGTTTATGTACATTTTAGACTTGCTGATGTCACTAAACCCGGAGGAATGTCGTGTAGTCCCTACCAGCCGTTTGTTGTAGTCCTTAAAAAAACGATTTCTTTAAAAGCAAATATCTCCCTTTGCTTTGAACTTTGAGCGTTGTAACTTTGCAGATGTTGTTTATGCTCAAACAGCAACATTACACACTAACTAAAGTTGGAAAAGTGAAATCATACTTTACCACCCCTTTAAGCCAGGACATGTCCAGGACAACTTAAAAGTGATCACACACCCTCCTGGACCCACCTGGACCCTCCTATGATACTGGCGGTCATAGCATCATAACTTAAGTGGGACTTAGAGATGACCAAACAAACATTCAAAGGTTACAATGTTTATTTCTCAGGTCTAAATCAAATCATAATTTGAGTTACTAATTGAACGAACGATACTTTTTTTTAATGAGATCAGTGATGTCCAGCCTAAGAAAATTGACATCTTCACCCTTTATTCAAATTATTACAATTTTGTTAAAGTTTTTGTAAGAATGTTGCATAGTTTTTTAGTCTGTTTTTGTGATGACGCAATGACGTATACCAAATTGTGCAGTCATAATTTTTGGTCTGGCTGCCATACTAGGAAATTATGAACACGTGTAAAAACAAGAGAGAACTAACAAAATATCAATAAATTGAGCTGCATCGCTATTTGCTAACAACACAGCCTCATCAGCTGATCTGCTCCAACTGAGCTGCATTAGCTGGTTAACTCACCTCGAAGCTAAATGGCTCGCTCAAACAGGGCGCCCTATTTAAAGCACTTCAGTTGCATCCCGTCTACTTGTTTGCTGTTTGCTTTGCTGCTGCCCGCCACCTCCCCTGCTCCTCCTGTCGTGTATAACATGGCATTTGCTTATGTCATTGCTGCCTGCTCTGTTCATGGGGGAATAATGTAGCTTTCCCAGTCCTAAACTGTGTGAGCATTCCCTTATGCTGCTGCTGTCCTCTGACTCTCTGCTATTTCATGGTGCTCATGAAAGGTCAGAGGACTCCCTGAACAGAGCCATACCGCCAAATTTAATTAAGAATGATCAACTTGAATTGCAATTTATTCAATAGAAATTCTTAATAATTTTTATTGTCTGTGTGTTCTTGACTTTATGGACCTGACAGAACTGATATTGTTGTAGTCAATTTATGCATTTTCCTTTTTGATTTTATGCATTTTCCTATGCTTTTTTGTTTTTGTGCATTAAAATTAAACCTGTAGCTTTTCCCCTTTTTATTGGTTTAGTGTTTTATTCTTCCCTCACATTTAACATATTTAAAATATATAATATTTAATATTTTGATGGTCACATTTGCAGGGTCATTAAAAACAAATTCTCAAACCAATCCTCTCCTGACATCACTTTAGGCCACTAGTGTATATAAAGAAATGGGTAAAATTTGATAAATGAGAAGATTCAACCACTTCATCAGATCCTTCATCGCCATTTTTATTCTTTCCACAAACCATTGAACATAGACTGGATTGTGGAATTGGACTAATCACACATCTTGCCTGTCCACGCTGAACATGATTTTCTATATACTAAATGGAGGCTCACATACCTGCATATATAATCATCAGTTAGTACTATTTTATGAAACTAAATGCTCTTAGGATGGATAAACAATCAAACAGCAGAAGAAAAATAACAATAATTTGGTTGTTGTTTTTTTGTTTTTTAATATAAATCTATGAATATTAGCTGCTAAGCCCCATTTGCAAAGAATACAAATGTTTAGGTTTAGCATTTGTACTTCAGCAAGAGATTGCTGCAAAAAAGCTCACCCATCCACACGTGAGAAACAGAGCATGCTAAAAGCAATCGCCTTTCCTGTGAATGTGATGTCATGTCTCATCCGTACACATCTCTTTCACGTGCACACAATCAGAAGTTCCTTGGTGACATCTAGGAGTTGGCAAAGAGCCATAAGCCATTTGCAACAAAGGCAACAGTGGCAAGAAACCAAAACTCCATCAGTGACAGAACGGAGAAAAAAACCTTGGGAGAAACCAGGCTCAGTCGGGGGCCAGTTCTCCTACATCAGCACCTAAAATAACCATTCAATTTTCATGAGGTACAAATGTAATTTTCTGTGTGCTAAGCTTGCTGTATTGCCTCCTGCAGAAACAGACAAAATTGTGCAGTGTACCAGAGTGCACCCCTTCCACAACCTCTCTCGTGTGGTAATGTTTTTGTTTGTTGGCGCAGAAGGGAAAATGTAGAAGTCGGAAAATTCTGAACTGCTGCAGTATGTGTACATGGGCAAAAAAGATCTGCATTTTATTATAATTATTAGTATTATTTTAGATTTGAACCAGAGTGAGCCAGGACTGCTAAGATGCCCCTTAAAAAAAGTGCACTCATTTGGCTCATTTGTCTTGTCGATATCACATCATGCTTGAAAATGTTGACAATAAAACCCCAAATGAGATTCAACCCTACATATGGAGGACAAGCTGTTCTGGGTGATATAACAGTGGATTGGTCAGCCATGGTGGCATCTGTGACCAGTCAGAGCTCTGGAAAACACAAATGAAAGACACTGATGTGACTTGACTGTGAAGGCAGAGAGCTGACGCGCCGCTGGGCTTTTAATAAACTCCAGCACATGTGCTCATTGTTGTTTATTTGTCAAAGATCAGAATAAATAATATTGATATAATATAAGTATTTATTTTTAAAATTATATATTACAATTATATTAAACAATTTTAAAGGATTAATAATAATACACAGATAATTATGATTATATTATTATTAATGTAATAATAATAATAATTATTATTATTTTTGTCATTGAACATTTTAATATATAAAATGTAAAAAATATGGATTTATTATATAACATTTCATGTATTTAGTAAAACACTTTGTTTTTAAAGGACACAATCAAAACACTAGCTGGTGAAACCATCAAAAGATCAAAGCCAGTTTCCTATGTGTTTCTTCTTACTAACATCAGTAGTTCTTCTTTTTTCTTTCTTTCTTCTTCTTCTTCTTAGTTACTACATTATATCATTCACAATAAAAGACTACCCCTGTCATTACAAACAAGCAATACATATTTGTTTGACCTCAGAAACACCTCCTCTTTGACAATAGCAGCTCTCGTTGGGTCTATGTTAATAATAATCATCTTAGGGGAGAATTTCTGTGTTTTCATTTTACAGTGATGGACCCTCTAGTATTATAATCATACATAATGATACAAGAAACGCTGAGACAGAAGAAATGCAGTGTGTGAAAATTGCTTTGAGAAGATTTGGCTTTCTCTTGACACCCTATGAGAACAAATATATTTACGCTTTTCTCTCAAGGGAAATAAGAGGGCTTTAATATATCCTATAATATCTGATGTGGGATGGATGCATGCTGCTAATAAAGTCTTAATCATTATAAAGTGCTAAGCCTTTTCCCAGAAACATGTACAATGTGTTTATAATTGTGGTGTCTTATGTGTTGCAGTGTTCTCATAATGAATCACTCTTGGTAATGAAATTTTTGATATATCATTGTGTGGAAAAAAGCAGACTGTCAAATGTCCAAGCTAATCAAACAAATCCTCATCAAAGGTCAACGCAAATCAATATTCTAATGTTATCAGTTTGTGTGCATTTAATCCCTCTGTTCTTTGTTCAGCCTTGTTTATGTTTGTTTTTTTGTTTGTTTGTTTGTTTGTTTGGTAGTGGGTGAGTTTGATTCCTTATTCTCCTGTCTCTTTCCAAGTAAAGACTTTGTTGATGAAATTCCTGCGTCGTGCGAACATTGCAGCCACATTACGTTACAGAACTGAACTCAGAAAGGATTTAAAATATGGACTCGCTTGCCGTCCTTGCTCGGCCTCGAGCAGAAGGACCATCACCTCGAGGAACACACGAAAGATTTTCTCGATCTGGCATGCCTGACCCATTACCCGGACTGCTCAAATATTATTTTAATCATTATTTTAATAAATATTTCTACAATTATGAACAAATCATTATTTTAATAAACTTTTTTAAAATGTTAATCATTTTAAATATTATTACAATTTAAACGATTTAAAAATCAAATTATATAAAGACATAAATATATAATTTCATATATAACGCAAATAATTGTGCTCTGCATGAAACCATGAAATTACGGATCGCTTTGGAGACAGAAGCACAGTGCTTGCGTTGTCCTTGGTGATGAACTCTATTTGACCTCAGGGGAGCAGAAATTGAATATAAACTCAAGGTCAAAACTTTAAGCTTTTATATTTCACATCAAAGTCTGGCTCAAGACAAACTGAGAGTTCTTTGACCCACTTTGCTTTTGTTTAAAATACATTTCATTAGCACTGGAATCACCCAGGGAAAACATTGCCTCTCTAAAAAAATGCACTCAAGACACGATTTCTGCATCTTAATAACCTCCAACTATAATTCTGGGACCTTGTTATCCAACCAAAAATTCAGTTGTGAATTTGAAAATTACTCAGCATGTCTCTCTCGCTGTGTAGTTATCAGAGCACTCTTTTGAGCCTTCATGCTCTGCTGGTCTTCCTGCGAGTGATGGCCTCTAGTCCATTAATTACCCCCACAAATAATTGGTGTTTCCAACACTGCATGGAATGCAAAAATGTCATCTCGCTTGGGTAATTTCTGCTGACTAATGGATACATAAATTATTAACTATTCACTCAGCTGACCGATCAAGTGCTCTCCGCTTGGCCCTTGAGGTGGACTCACTTTAGATATCATTCATTTTAAATGAAAGCAACTATGTCCAATTATGAAGATGTGCCACCCTATGGGATCAAGCGGTCTGACAGCATAACAACATGAAAACTTGAGTGAGACATTCGAGAAGCGCAATGGTCACCCTCCTAAAAAAGTTTGTGCGTATTGTTGTAAAGGGATAGTTCACAAGTGGCACATAGCGGAATTACCAAAATACAGCATATTTTGCAAACGCCCCTTTCGTGCCCACCACACACCAGCTTATTGGTGGAGAGGAGAGAGAGTGATGAAGCCAATCAGTATATGGGGATGATTGGGAGGCCATGATGGAAAGAGGCCAAGGGGAAAATTTGGCCAGGATGCCAGGGTTAACCCCTACTCTTTTTCCTAAGGACATCCTGGGATTTTTAATGACCACATAGAGTCAGGACCTGGGTTTAACGTCTCATCTGAATGGTGCTCTTTGACAGTATAGTGTCCCGATCACTATAGGTTCCACACTATAGGGCGTTAGGTCCCACACAGACCACAGGGTGAGCACCCCCTACTGGCCTCACTAACACCTCTTCCAGCAACAACCTGGTTTTCTCAGGAGGTATCCCATCCAGGTACTAACCAGCCTCAACCCTGCTTAGCTTCAGTGGGCAACCAGTCTTGGGCTACAGGGTATGGCTGCTACGCCCCATAGTCACGCCCCAAACCCTTGCTATAGGTTGAGCTGGAAGGAAATTGACAGATCTTGGCGGACCGCTCTCAATGACAACTTGATTTTGTCCATCAGGAATTGATTAGATGGTTGGAACGTTGTAGTTTGCTATCCTTGCACCAGAGAAGACAATAAATATTGCTGCAAGTGGGAGGTTATATTGATTAAAGATTATGAGGGTACGTTCATTTAATTTCATGGTGACTTTAAAGCAGCAACATTTCAACCTTCATAATATATTTCCAAGTCTCTTGTGATGGTACATCGACTTACAATAGGTTGAATGACACGTCTGCCATAGCCTGACGGGGTCTGTAGCGTTTTTAATCATACTTTTAAACTTCGGGTTTCGGGTAGTAACCGGCGAACAAAGAGAACTACAAAATTCGACTGCTTTACGGCATATACGTCACTTCCACCACCACCCCCACTTCCTTAAAATCGGACGTGCGAGCCAAACTTGCGTTTGTTTGCCAAATGTTATAGTCATGGCCGAAGCAGCACAGAAAAGCAAGAAAGCAAAGGTTTTGTCGGAGGAAAGCAAAAAGAAGAAACGAGAAAGTGATCGCATTAAAGGCAGAACGAGGATCAACATTGTTTCTCGCTGGCGTGAGCTGAAGGAGGAGGAGGGGTGCCCGATGCCACCCGTCCCGGTTTTCCAGGGATTGTTCTCCTTTTTTGAGCAACAGTCCCGGAAAAATTATATTCTTTCCCGGGACAAGAATTGTCCCGTTTTTCTGTGAAAATGTACTTCTAAAGTAGAATTTCCTGGTTTCAAATTAAACCGTTTCCGTCTACTGTGTTTTCTTCATAGTTGTGTACAGTACATCCAATCCTGTGTCCGTAAACGGGTAAAAACCATGGTAAAAACGGGTAAAACAGTGGATTGGCCAATGCCAGGCGTTTACTTTTATTTGATTGGAAGCTCAACTTATATCGCCTAGCAACTGCCTGTGCTGTCGGTCGGTCACGCGCGCGCATCAACACACATCCAAGATGATACAGTGTGAGTTAGTTGCTAGCTATCTTTTTAAAAACTGTCTATTTACATCTATTGTGTGAAATGGGGGGAGAGACGGACGAAGAGGATAACACAACAAAATCGGATGAGCCACCAGTGTCAAAGAAAATAGGCCTACTATTTACAACCTACAACTCAGACCCCAAAAAATTATAATAATCTGAGTGTCCCGGTTTTTCACAAATCAAAGGCAACCCTATGCCCGACCGATGCGGACTTTCAAATATCAAATGAAAGCCTATGTCTAAAGGGCGTGTACAAGTTTGGTAGGGGCTACATTCTTGCAAGTAAATATATAAGATGTACAAAATTATATTTTAGGATACCTAACATGTCTGTGATATTTGTTTATTTGTCTTGCCTCAAGCTATAATGCAAATCGATTTGTAAAATTTGCAGATTCATCTGTGGTAGCTTGATATTATAATATTGACGATATATGGTTATTATCTACCACTCAAACATTGCATTGAAGTATCATATAGATTCAGTAAAACGGTAACCAATAGTCTAACGTTACTATAATGACGCTGGCTTGTAAACGTGAGCAAATTTGTCGTTTGAAAAAAAAAGAAAACCCATGAAATTATATTCATATGACATGCTGGAATATATGCCACTGTACCTGGGATGAAGACATTTCACACGCGACGCAAGCAGAACACCTGCATGTGAACTCCTCCTACACTGTTCAGGGCTATCATGGTTGTCAACAAATGCACCTGCATGTATGACAGAGTTTTCGACAGTAGTAGAGGACAATACTGTTTCCCAACTCTAGGGGGACCCCGAGAGCAAAAGTTACCTGTTGTTGCTTTAAGAAACAGAGAGCATTTTACTTTGAGCTTCATGCCTTCCTCTCCAGCCAGTTCTTCTTCTGCAACCGGTTCACTGAATCAGTGAGTTGAATCTGTGAACTGAATCATTCAAATTTGAGAATTAACCATTCCAAAAGCTTTTGTGAACCTATAAACTGATTCACTGCTTATGATTTATTCAACAATCACACATATTTTAAGTCTCAGAACAATGCTCGTCCCTAGTTGACAAAAATTGCTATGCTATAATTTACATTCAACGTATACAACTACAGCTAATAAAAATGCCCTCAAAACAGCAAAATAAACTAATAATCCCACAATTTCTCTTCACTAAAAGCTTCTTTATAATAGACTTTCAATTGTATCTACATTCCCTACCATGGGAGGTAATGCATTTTTAAAACCATTAGATGAGTTGCAAACCAATGAATCAATAATTTAGACATTTCACATGGCAAGCATCCACTCTCATTGGTTAAGACAAGCCTTAACAAAATGTTTTCCATTAGAGAGGACATGCACTCTATATAGAGTACTCTTTAGTGACAGCAATTTTAAAGGGCTAAGTGCTAATTGGGTTATACAGCATAACATGTCAATTTTATTTATTTGTATTTTTTCTATTTTTTTATTAGAGTTGGAGAATGGATTATATTATATTATATTATATAATATTATATTATATTAATGTAAACATCCAATCTAATGTCTTTCATTAATCCTACAATGATACCGAGGCATCAGAAGGAATGATGGTGATACCATAAGTTAGCACATTTAAACACAAGAATAAGTGCAATTACACTATTCTCAATTAGTCTGTTGGACCGAACAAGGTGTCATGTAACATAACTCATCTGGAATGTTCCATTACAGTCTGATGCAGGGACTTTCACGTCAACATCTTCAAAGAGGAAAGAATGTGATAGAAACTACTGCACAGACCCACAAATAAAATAAAATAAAAGTTCTCCACTGTCTCATGCCTTGTGCATCACTTTATGCTCATAGATCAGCTCTGAGGGCGGCATCCATAATTTAAGGTCTGCAGCCGTGGAAGTTCAAGATGGGAAAGTGGTGTTGCATTTTTCATTAAATTCGGAGAGACAGTGAAAGAAAATAGAAGACTTGTCAAAGCCTGATGTCTGGAAATGGGGATTAATGCAGAAAAGCATGTGCTATCGGGTCCCCAGCGCTCTACCTTCAGGGCTCCTCTGCTCCTGCCCTCCTTTGTTGAGCAGTGCACATAATGAATGAT
The DNA here is from genome assembly GCF_949152265.1 of Phoxinus phoxinus. NCBI lineage: Eukaryota > Metazoa > Chordata > Actinopteri > Cypriniformes > Leuciscidae > Phoxinus > Phoxinus phoxinus. The sequence continues at coordinate 25,544,040 of NC_136876.1, forward strand.
TTAGATGGAATTAGGAATGTAAAAACGCTTTGAGTCAGATTGTGTTTGTTTCAGATTTTGGGAGGTATATGGTGTATTGACTAGCTGCGGCATTATTAATTGCTGTATTCGCTTTCTGCTTTATTTTCATATCCCTTTATTTAGGGGTATAAGCAATAAAGCTGGTGGGCCCTATTACTTTTGCAGGGAGTTTCTGTTTATTTTATTTTTTTAAGTATTCTTCATGTGTAAATGGCTATAACTATGTCCCTATATGCTGAAAAGTCACCAAATCTCGCATTCAGATAATAATAATCTCAAACTGAAATAAAAAAAGCCATTCTTCTGAAAAATATGAGATGAAGATTATTTGCATCTGTAGAGACATTTTCATACAACTGGATATGAGAAGTTATAACAGTTAAAAATGAGCTGATATCAATTTTCAGATGCATTAATTGATTTTGAATGTACACCTCAAAATAGTGATCATGATCATATGAGCAACCACTATGTTTATTCAGACGCATAACATGGCAAACATACAGTTTCATGAACATCTCATAAACGTCATGGGGCTAGATATATCTGACCTCATTGCACGACTGCAGGTCATTGTCACAATCTGGATCTATGAGCTGTGGAATGAGTAAGTAAAATGCGGTTTGTTGCCGGGTATTACTTTCTTGTCAGGCACAGTTTATGGGTTTCATAAATTGTTCATGGCTGGCTCCTAATACACACAGAAGTCTCCTACATCACTGCTAAAGAACAAGGGATAGCCAATGTCATTCAGTACAGAATGCAATATTTCAGTTACACCTGCTCATGTGGAGATTAGACCACAATTCAAGAGTGTGTGATGGGCAAAGCATTAAATACAAAAATAATTATAAAAATAAATAAATAAATAAAGGTCATGAGGCAACCAGTTTTTTTTCGAAGTGTAAAAAGGATTGAAGAAACACATTAAAAACATAAGTACAAATATGATTGAAAACAATAGTTCTGTATTGTGAAAAGGAAGTTCTGAAATCAACATGTAGAGGTCAGATTTCCTTAATGGAGGTCCTTAATGCACAGTAGTGCTCATAATTGTACATTTCCTTGCAAACAATTTTTTTACCTTTTTTTAATTGTATTTAGCGTAGTTGTTTATGCGACCATGTGGAAGCTTAACAAGTATTTACGTAGCCTAATCTCTCCATCCATCCATACGTCTGCAAACTTTAGGCTACCTTGTTGTGGTACAGGGGTCCAAAAATGGACTATGCAAAATACATACAGGGCAGATGACCAAGATGCAAATGATAGCATATCCCCTCAAAAGAGCTTGTTGAACCCCTAAAGGGTGACCCAGGAAGTGGAGAATAGGCTACTGTGATACAAATCACCATTGTTCCCATGTGCTAATGCATTTAACCCCAGGTTGCTCCAGGGGTGGGCAGTATCTGCAATTAGCGAGGCACAACGGATAAATGCTAAATGACTATTAGTCTAACATTTGCTGACATCTTCCTTTTTGCCAACAAAGCTGCTGATTAGCCTACCAGATAATCAGATCAACTGTTGAGCAGACAGTCCTAATGGTGCTAAATAAGTTAGCCTAGTGTTAACATTGGTGGAATGTTTCTGTTTTATAATAAATTTCAATTATGTTAAAAAAGGGTTATGATTGGTGAAAATGCTTTCCACAAGGACACGTTCTTCATTTCATGTCACAGTAGCAATTTCCGATCATTCGCCTGGCGCTATGCCATGTGATGTGTATATGCTTGATGTTGCTTCAAACATAAATTATATAGCCTAATATAACTACTACATTCATCTAATTTTTAGTTATAAAAAAAAATCTAGAACCTGCTGAATATGTGCTTGATTTTACCCTTTTCCAATTTATGCCGTTGGTCACACGGCTGAGATAACAGCGCCATCTAGTGTTGTGTTTTCTAGCTGCAGCCGCCAGAATGAAACTCCCCTGTGCACATACATGACGTCATGGACAGCGTCACTCAAACACAAACTGTAGCCATACAACCATACATACAACAGGGACACGGCAACTACAACAACAAATGATTGTTGCTAATAGTGACCTTCCGTTCAGCCAAACCACATAAGACAGTTCATGTTAGTTTCATCAGGTCACTCGGAAATCGAAGAAAATGTCCTGTGCAGTGTCATTCAAACGTCTGAACAATATTATCCTTTTATTACATTTTTGAAATAATTACCCTCTCACTTTCATGTAAATTATTAAGGCTTATTGAGCTGTTAACCTGAGACAGACTTGAACATTACATTGTCTATAGGCCTAATTTAAGCATTAATGAATATGTAATGCTTGTATGTGTATTTTGTCTGCATTTTCAGCTTTCATATAAATGAATGAAGTTCTACATTATTTAATTGTTAAACTCGTCAAAGTTACACCATAATAAAATAGGGTCAATCTATAAAAAGGGTGCAAACCCGCTTATTCCAACAAATAAACAGAAGATGCTGTTGTTGTTTTTTTCTATTTATTTTCTGAGGATTGGGGTTTTGTGCAAATGCAGTTTATAAAGTTATAAAGTTTACAAATGCAAATGTTTAAGCTTTCATTCAGTAGCAATTTATGTACACATGGAATGGGGTTGTTATTAAGATATTATTTTCAAAAATGTCCATGTTAATGAGTCAAAATAAACTTTTTAAAATAAAGAATCAGACAGATCTTGTATTATTATAATTAAAATCATTTAAAATAGTAAAATATGACAATGAAACATTTAGCTGAACTTTAGCTTTTGCTGAAGTTCGTTTAATAATGTATTTTTGTTTAGTGCATATTTTCATTTTGTTCACAAAATTTCGTTTCAGACTGACAGACCCCTGAACTATTGTTGACTTATTTTCTGTGTTAGAATATAAATGACCACAAGAGGGCAGTTGAGCATCAGTTACTGAAGCACTTCACAACAAATACAGCCCATGCCAATGACAAAACTCACAAGAATCACAGTGATTTGAAATATTTTCCATCTACGAGTTATAGATAGGTTTACATCAAATAAAGGTTTAGATTGTCAGGAAGGTTTTGCAATCACTCGTGCCTCTGGCTTTCACCGGACCAGTTGAGCAAAACTCACAAATATGCATTACATACATGTGCAAATTCTAGTGCTATGACAATAGATATTAAAGATCAATATAATTACTGAACAAACAAGAATCACTGTTTTAATCATTAAAGTTGCTGTTATCAGGCTCATTTGGGTGTGACACATTCTGTTTTCGTTAAACAAAACATACACACTTGATGTGAATATACAAATGTAACTTTAATAACTTAGCCCATAACTTTTGCAAGTTTTTTTTTTAAAATGGCAACTGTGGTTTCGTATGATGTTCTGGATAATCTAGACTATTTTACTTTCCAACTTGACTTTTACAAAATGTTAGCTTTACTCTCTGACCTTTAAATAAATCAAATGCCTTACATGTCAATTCAATCAATTAACTTTTTTTGAGCAATCAACGTTAGATGCTTGTCAAATTAATCATAAAATCAATAACCAAATAGCCAATACTCATATTACAGAAACAAAAAGCAAATTCTCTGAAACATTTGTAACTAAATATGTCCGCATAAAGCAGTTTGATTGGGGTTTGACAACATACACTCCACATCATGATTCCCCACCACCAGCGTTTTCTGAAATTCCAAAAACTCATTAATCTAGAAGTGTCAACATGAGGATCATATCAACTAATTGGTCATTCTACATAAAACATCTTATATCAAGAAACAAAGACAAGGGGGAAAGAAAATGCATACCGTTAGATGAAAGGTGATGTATGAGAGAAAAGGAGCACACACTAATCGCCCAGGGACTCATATTGACATATATTTCTACTTCTAAGAGGGTAAGTATCCAGCTTGACTTCTATACATCAGTACAAAGCGGGACCGTACACGTGCAGCTCTCCAAATCCTCTGGCCTGGATTTGAAAAGCACTTAAAGGACACTTCAATTTCAAGACGACACGGTTTTTCTCTACTTCAGTATACCTCTCCTGAGACAGCCATTCTCATAGCACAAAGACTCACCCCTAAACCAAATCACAACAGCCTTGAAATGTAAAATGTCAACAATTGCACCATTTTATCATAAGCCTCGCTTCCCCTTGCATTTCTTTTTATGTCTATATGGTTCCTAAAAAAAACAGGTCTGGCTGAATGCATTAGTGCAAAATCATTATTACAACTATCTCAAGTTCACACAAACATTTAGATCAGCAGCAGCTTCAATTACGACCAATAATGTTGCACATTGAGTGCAAAGAAAAATAAACTGATGGGAAATTAGATGATGCTGACATTATTATCTGAAAACAAATTAAAAATGGTTAGCTTGGCACTACTAGAAAATGCAACTAGTTGGTACAGTGAATTAAAATAGCCTATTAGATGTTGTAATCCTGTAGTTTATATGTTTCCAATAAACTGGATACTGACAGCATCATACAACTCAAAACATGATGCGGTCACTTGACTGATGAGATTCATTTTGTGGTAAGCGCAAAAAAAAAAACCGAGTCAACATGCATGGAGCGACAAGCCTCCACAGTATGAATATGCAAGTGTACTGCGCTCCTGGTTTCCTTTTGAGGGAACGCAAATGTTGAGGATTAAGTGGCTTTTATTTCAAGCAGCACAAAGCATACAGAACAAGAACTGAGCTCAGAGCATTCTGTTGCGTTTATGGGTTGGGGAGTCTGTGATGACGTCGGCGCACTGGACCGAGGTCCGCTTCCTGGTGCCCGCGCTGCCAAGGTGGAGGGCCATCTCCTCCGATATGAAAGTGTTCAAGTCCACATCGTGCAGTCCATTCCGCCTGCGCCCCGCATTTGAGCTTCCGCTGACGTGAGTCGGAGAGCCGGGAGTGCTTGAGCGGACACTGATGCCGGCCATTGCTCCACTTAGACCTGGAAAAGAAACCAGATTTAATTTACCATTATCACTTGCACCTTTTCCAAATGTCAATGCCACCCATTAGCTACCCATAATAATGATACATTTTAAACATGTTGTGGCTGTTATTTACAAATCCTCTAAATAAGAGATGGTAACAACTGTAGGTAATGTGAAGGCAACTTCATGTTTCTAGTGTATTACTGTGATGCAATGTTTGTAGAGGTATGACACGCTGTGCTTGAAAATAAACCTTAAGGTCCTTTCAACCAGATATCTTACTCTAAAAATACTAGTATGGAACGTACAGTCATGCAAACCTTGTACTTGAACCATGTGAGGGTCAATGGACAAAATTATCTTTTAAATGTCTGACAGCATACACTAAGATTTCTCAACTTGACAAAAACATGAATGTAAATATGGAAATAAAATATATAAAATACTCATTTACATGCTGGCATTAATCTTTCATTGATGAATATATATTCCTAAAAAGAACAGCATTTATTCAAAATAGAAATCTTTTCTAACAATATATTTTTACTATCACTTTTTATCAATTTAACACATCCTTGCTGAATAAAACTATTAACTATTCTTTCAAAAAAGAAAAAAAATGACTGACCCCAAACTTTTAAATGGTAGTGTATATTGTTACAAAAGATTTCTATTTTAAATAAATTCTGTTCCTTTTTAACTTTGTATTCCTTAAAGAATCATCAAAAAAAGTATCACATGTTATAAAAAAAAATATTAAGCAGTACAACTGTTTTCAACATTGATAATAAATCATCATATTAGAATGATTTCTGAAGGATCATGTGACACTGAAGACTGAAAATTCAGCTTTGCATAACAAAAATATATATATATTAAAGTATATTAAAAAAGAATATCGATTATTTAAAATTGTAATAATATCTAACAATATTACTGTTTTTTAATATTACAAATTTTCTGTATTTTTGATCAATTAAATGCAGGCTTGATGAGCATAAGATACTTCTTTCAGAAACACTAAAAACAGTAATGTTTCCAAACTTTTTACCAGTACTGTATGTATGTATGTATATATATATATATATATTATATATATATATATATATATATATATATATATATATATATATATATATATATATATATATATATATGTATATGTATATGTGTATATATATATTATATATATATATATATATATATATATATATATATATATATATATATATATATATATATGTGTGTGTGTGTGTGTGTGTGTGTGTGTGGGGAGGAGAAAATATATACCGGTAAATAACCACCATATGTATTCTACAAAGTGCAGTCACTAAATGTTGAGACATGTCATATGGTAATCATGTTCAGTCAGCTGTATCTTAACTGTGATCGGGCAGTAATATTTACCATGTAGTGCTATGGCCTCACAGAAGGGCTGTAAATCAGTCTCGACAGATGATACGGAGTCCGACGAAGGTGGTCGGTTAGGAGAATGGACAGTCAGTTTGGGGGCAGCTCTAGAAGTCCTTGGTGGTGGTGCTTTACCACAAAGGAAACTAATCAAATCTTCCCGTCGTATAGTTCTCCTTCGCTTTTTGACCCAGGCCAAAACATCTTTATTACGTCGCTGATGACCAATCTGGATTCCTAAGTCAAAGCTTCTCTTATGTGCATCAACACTCTCTGTTGAACAGATTACATTCATTTAATTATTTATGCAATTTATACAACAAACAACAGTGTGGGGTACCAGATATCTGCAAACTCAAATCTTTAATACCTTTGTAAAGATTGGTCACTGCTGTTGCAGCGTTCTGAAACGGAGACCACAATGACAGTCCTTGCTGATGACAGACTCGATCTGCAAGACAGGAATAAATCAGGGGCGCTCATGTGACCTTAAAGACAATAGAGATTACTCAAATAAATTAGGTCCATAAATGTATTCAGACAGGATTTCTATTGCTAACCTTTACACTATAAGACTGGGGAAATCACGGTTTTCTAAATGTGTAGACAATACATGTCAAATTAATCTGGTTTTGCAATGGATTAAGCTATGTCCATGCTATTTTTAAAGAGACAATAAAGGGTTAGTTCACCCAAAATTGTTAATTATCCCACAATTTACTCATCAAGTCATTCTAGGTGTATATGATTTTCTTCTTTCAGCCAAACAAGTTATTAAAAAATATCCTGGCTCTTCGCAGTTTTATAATGGGAGTGAATGGTACCTTGTTTTTTGAAGCCCAAAAAAGCACATCCATCCATCCATCCATCATAAAAGTAATCCATACGGCTCCAGGAGGTTAATAAAGACCTTCTGAAGCAAAATGTTTTTGTAAGATAACCATATTTATAACTTTATAAACTTTAATCACTGGGTTCCGGTAACGGCCCAACGAGAGTCTAGCTCCGGCGGAAGAGTGACCTCTGACCCGATGCATGATGTAGGATGTAGGCGTAGCGTAAGCTTAGGTGAGAGTAGACACCTCTCGCGGTTCAAACAAATTGGGCCGGGCAACAAACTCAAGATCCTACCACATTTCTCTAGAAAAATTCTCGTTTTGGACCTCTAATTTTTGTGACTGGTGTTTTGTTTTGTTCTATACCCTGCGCTTCAGCGTTCGTCAATACATCATGCGTTGGGTCAGAGATCACTCTTAGGCCGAAACTAGACACGTATACGGACGCCAGTGATTGTAGTTTATAAAGTTATAAATAAGGATATTTGTATTACTAAAATGCATCGCTTCTCTTCAGAAGGCCTTTATCAACCCCCTGGAGCCATATGGACTACTTATATGATGGATGTGCTTTTTTTGGGCTTCAAAAACTCAGGCTCTATTCACTCCCATTATAAAGCTGGGAAGAGCCAGGATGATTTTTATTATAACTCCTATTGTGTTTGGCTGAAAGAAGAAAATCATATACACCTAAAATGACTTGAGGGCGAGTAAATTATGGAATAATTTTAATTTTTGGGTGAACTAACCCTTTAAATGCTTAACCATAAAAATTGCTAATTTATTGCTAAAATAAAATAGGCTACAGTTTCCATTTTATACATTTGTACAAGCAAAAGCTGCAATTAAAAGTATACTTTACATATAAAAGAATATTATTGATTAACAGTCTGTCACTCTAGGTATGGAAAACAATGCAATGAAAATTAATAGTGACTGAGGTACTTAAAAGGCACCTAAAATTCTGTCTAACGTCTGCTTTTGCATTCAAAAGAAATTCTTACAGTTTTATAAAAACCTGAGAGTTAGTAAATAACAAAAGGATATTAATTAAAGGATTAAAGATCATATTTGTTTTTCTCTAGAGGGAAAAAATGAAAAATTCTAACATTTACACATTTTTTTACAAATAGGCCTAATACAAGTTTTTTTTATAAACTGATCAAAATATTATATATATATATATATACACACAGAAACTAAAATTACACTAGATATCCATTTTATATTGAGCTAATACTATAGCATTATTGTTTTTAAATAACTAAATAAAGCAAAAGATGCACTTATCAATTCAGCAGATTATGAAAGAACGATGGAAGCGAATTGTGACCGTTCCTGACAGTACCTAACGTTTTTTTTTTGTGTGTGTGTTTCACATAAAAAAAACTTCACAGAGGTTCGGAACAACATAACAGCTAGTAAATAATGAGTTTTCATTTTAGGGTGAACTAACTAACTTATCCCTTTAAGAGCGAGTTCAGATACTCCTCGTGTAATCCAGACAATGGCTGTGTGCCAAACTCTAGTGAGCACCAACCTGGAAAGATAATGGCAACATAAGTGTGTTCTAACGTGCCTATGTTGCACAAAGGTAGACAGTTGAGTGCACTAGGTTTTGAAACACAGCCACAAAAGGACACAAGCTAGCTCACTAACCGACCGGGCTTTGCCAAAATGTGTGATTTTATAAGACTGTAAAAGGTAAATGTGTTACGCATGAAAATCAGTTACTCCTATACAGATAGTTTAGCCGAAAGGAACAAAAATCTCATATTAAAGGCCCGGGCGAACTAGCCGGCTTTCAGGCTAGCCGGTTAGCAATAGCAAGGCCAATATAATAACGAACAAACTGTCAAACACAGCCAGACCGGCGCGGCTAAAGCTAATTATCATCCACACGCTCGAAAACAAACATAAAACGCAGCTTTTGATGACGTTAGTGGCCAAATGATACCGGTATGTGTTTTTTGATCGAAAGGTGTGGTTCGGTCGAAAAACAGCAAGTTTACGAGATTTTTCTAGACGCGAAATGTCTTTTTAGTCGAGCTGCTGGAAGTCTCAGGGCCGCTGATATGGTCTCTTTCTCTGCCCACAGACCTTTATAAAGTTGCGCCACCGCCGTAGCGGAATTCTGGAAGAGATGCCAGAGTTTTTCCTGGTTCTGGTCCACCGCCTCCTCGTTCGGCTCTTCCCTTTCGGCCTCTGCCAGGCACTGGCGCTCCCATTTGGAGAACCAGTGTTCGGGTCCGTGTTCGTGGATCTCTGCTTCGCTCTCCTCCTTCTTCTCCTCCATGATGAATACTGAGAAACTTCGGTAAACTTCTGCTCGGTTTTTTTTTTTTTTTTTTCTTGCTCTTGTGGGTTAATTCTAGTTCTTGAAATCACGCAACACCCGATCAGTGTCGGTTAATATCCTTATTTCTGGATTTACGGGCCTGAATTAAAACGAAATGAAGTGAAATGTTTTGTCTTTTGTGACGCCGAAATGTAATTACCCAGGACAGTAGCTGTCTACCCCCGGTTAGAGGATCGCTTTTGCCCTGCGCAGTTTCTCGATGTGGGCGGATCATATTTAAACACGCCCACTTCTTTTGCGCATGCCCGTTTCAACGCTGTTGCTCTATGACAGGGATGTTCAACTTCGGTCCTGGAGGGCCACTGTCCTACAGAGTTTAGCTTCAACCCTGACAAAAGCTCTTTTCTAGTAATCCTGAAAACATTGATTAGCTTGTTCAGGTGTGTTTAATTAGGGTTGGAGCTAAACTCTGCAGGACAGTGGCCCTCCAGGACTGAAGTTGAACATCCCTGCTCTATGATTATAGAAAAAAACATGAGAACCAATGGGTGGAGACAGCTTAACATCCAGTTCCCCCTCTGGATATAATGGGTGGAGCTTGAAGGTCCAGCCACACCCTAACCCTAAATCGAATTATGTTGAGCTCCACCCATTATATTCAGGGAGGGGGGGGGGGGGGGTTGGGGGGGGACTGGGGGGGGGGGGGTCTAGACGTCATTTGGCTCTGCAGCGCCAGCGAGCGCCACTTGAAAAGTATCACACTAAACCAAACTGAAGAGTATCGCCTATATAGGCCTACTGTATGTCGTGCTACATGCTAACATTAAAACTTAAAACACGTGTGGTTACGTTTATTAATACTTTTAGATGATCTGAAAGACATCAATGTTAGCAGGCTGTAGGCTAAAGCAGGCCTAATTTAAATGTGATTAATGTCAAATAATTTATTTGACCCACATATGGATTCTTGTAGGTTAAGTTAACAGTGCGGCTTTAGCTGAAAACTTAAATTCTGCTCAAATATGTTTGCTGGATGTAAGAATTTTGCTCAAATAATAATTTTAGAAATATGGAATATCGAAATATGGCTACTTTATTTGAATAGCATTCAGGCGCAGCAACACTAGCGAGGTTATGGGTTTGATTCCCACGAAACACATATTTATAAAATGTACACATTGAATGCAATGTAAGTTGCTTTGGATAAGCCAAATGCATAACTGTAAATTAAAACCAGTCATAGTTATTCTCTTTGTACACTATATGTAAAAAGGTTTGATGGCTGTCATATTGTAGCTGCACAATGTCCACATAAACATGATGAAAGAAGTAAAATATTGTTAACTATTATTAAAGGAAATTCCATCCTAGTAAACTTTGGGAAATATTTTAAAGGATTGTACAAATTCCTGTAAACAAATCATAGCCTATTTGTATTCTAAACCACAAATTATGTCCAATGTAATATTAAACAATACAATGTGGAGACATCTGTCAAGTTCAATTCAGCTACTCCACACATTTCCACTCTTTTGTTTGTATTTATGATGAGCTGAAGTTCATATATGTATAGTTTCTTTTTTAAAAGACTGTATAGTAATTAATGTGCTGCTCACACAGATGCAACATCTGTCAATTCTGTAATCAATTTGCATGATAGTAAATATATTAAATGAATGCAGGGACACTGAAGGGCTCCAGGGAGCAATTGTATTAATGCACACAGTCACCCCAATTACTATGAGCTTTTATTGTGAAATCAAGTAATTATTTCCTCTTGTAAACAAAAGGAGCTTCACTGAGCATAAGTTAATCGAAGAATCAAGACGAGACTGTGCACTTGAATTGGTTTTGTCTAAAATGATTTGGCTGAGAATAAAAGTATTTGAAGCAGAACACAAACACCTTGATCATGTTCATTTATTAACCATATGACAGTCATTACAGAATACAGAGCATTTATTTTTTGTTGAATATCCGATTAGTTGCTGAGAATAGTTTAATTCTGTGACATTTTCAAAACTTGAATGACTATGCAGCAGGAACCATACAGCTGACTTCTTGCCAATATTTTTGCGCAATCCTCCTCCGAAACCCATTGACTTTATGTTGACTAATGTTGTAGACCCTTCTCAGTCAGCAAGAAATGGACTCACCATATCAACACCATGGTCATGCCAGCTAAATCAAATTGATCACATATTGTCAATCAACACTATATCAGACACAATAATAATGTATTTATTTAAATATTTATTAGAATAATACAACATTACTTCAAAAAATTAATTGTTGTTGGGCTACCAATAAATGCACAAAACAATGAATTTTTACTGTGTTGACAGTGTATTTTGCATAAAATAGCATTAAATGTAGCAGCTGAGGGAAATGATCTCAAACTATTTATTTAATTACTTAAAATGAATAAAAACAAACTCATATTGTTTAAACGGCAGTAGGTAAGGTGGTAATAGAAACAAAATGCAAAAAATATATATATTTTTTTGCTTTTCTTTAAAATAGGGCTATACATATTTAGGCTAGGCTATATTTATATGTTTTTTCATACGTTTAATACAGACCTATAGCCTATATTTTTTTAATCTATAAGCTATTATTGTGTAATTGTCTGAGGACAAGTATTTTTTGAAAAGTGATAATTATAAAGTTGTGGGATGTGCGTCTCAAGAATCAATGAGCGATTTTTGCTAAATAAGATTAATAAAAAAAAAAAATGGACCTACACATTTCCGTAATTTTATACAACCCACATAACTGCATAACCCATAGGGATGCTGCTGTCAGTAAAGCAAAATGTGAATGAAAAAATATATAGAAAAGTTTCAATAAAGTCTAGCGTGAGGCAGCATTTGTGTGTTATGTCGCTCGCGGTGTGCGCCACTGTTTGGATCTCCATGCGGATGTGACATTTCAGAGAGGAGCGCGACCGCCATTTTGAGTTTTACCTCAAACTGAACACTATAAACCACGGGAGCGGGTGAGAGAGGCTCTGGCCGTGACCGGGCAAAATTATCTTTTCTCGTTTGAATAGCCGTTTGGGATGCAGCTTCAGTGTACAATTGAGCGTTAGATGTTCAGGTTAGTTTCACTAATAACGGCAAGGCGAAACGCAGTCATTTTAGTGAGTTTAAACTTCTAAATGAGTGCGATTTCACATTAGAGTCTGGTTTGAATGGATAGGTTTTTTCTTCGTTCCCCCCCAGAAGAGGGACAATCGGAGGAGCACACGGACTGGAAATATTGCAGGGAAAGTTGTATTTAAAATAATCTTGCGAAGGCGCATGAGTTGCGCTGTTTCTTGTTTTATCATTCTTGCTAGCTTCAGCTGGGCTATCTGTGTTTGCCCCGGCTGCAGGTTGTTGTGAGTTGCATTCGCCCCGCACTTCTACGGGGGAAAGCCGGGGTTTCATTCATCGGGCCTTCGTGAAGCAGAAGCCCGAGGCCTCCGACTATCCTTACCGTTAGCATCCCTTCACCCAGGCGCCGAGATTGGGCGAATAGCGAGCAAATACGTCCGCGTTTCTCTGCCTGCTCCCCCACCGGCCTCCCTTCCTCCATCCCCGGCGCTGACAGCAGACAAGGCCGAGGTCGTCTTAGTGCAGGCCCAGCCGCAAAGGCTCGACCTGTTTACCCCGCGTCCTCCGACTCCCCACCAGTCTCTGCCCGCGGAACCGCCATCAGACCGGCCCGAGGGAGACAAAGAGCCCAAGCATCTTCCCATTCTCAAAGCCGCCAACATGAACCACCATCACACGCAGCAGCAGAAAGCCGGCGAGCAGCAGCTCAGCGAGCCCGAGGACATGGAGATGGAGGGTACGTCAAGGCCTCAAGCAAAAACAAAAAGCTCATAGCCTTTATTTTAATATCACAGACCACATTTTCACATTAAGCCCATATTTACCAGAGTTAACTGTTTATAAGTAAGCCGCACTGTCGCATGTTTTGACCCCAATAGCTTGTTAGCCAGCAGCTAACGTAACTTAACCGTTAAGTTAACGTTACCTCGCTGCATGAGGAGTTGAGCCAGTCAGCAAAAAGTCAATTTTTTATTTATTTAACTTACCTCATCTGAGTTCTATTGCACTGCTGCGTCGTTATTAGAAACCCCATAACGGTTGGTTTTTAAATAACAATACTGTTAATGTTACTCTTAACGTAACGTAACTTTACGCGAGGTGGATTTTGTTGTATTAGCGTCTGTACTGCCTGCATTAACGTGGCGCAGCCCATCTTTAAGCCTTGCTATCTAACAAACTGTCAGATATTCATCTGATTATGTAAGGAGCCCCTCGGCTACACCTGTAGATCCTGTGGGGAACTTTTTTTTTTAAAGCATTATGGGGTTAATGCTCACAGATGAGCTAGTTATTTAGATGGGCAAAACCGTATTCGCATGCAGAATGGATAAACGTAAGTCATTAACATTGTTTTTGTGCTATAAGGTGTGATTTAAAGGACGGAGAAGCGTTTGTTGTTGATGCGATCTGACAAGAGCATTAAACGGGACATTCGCCCACTAACGTTAACATAACTAGGCGAGTTCACCATTTAATCGGGCAGTTTAGTGCCCTTTCAGAACATCTGCTTGTTTAGACAATTCTGAAACCAGTTTATTTAATTACTTCAATATATAGTCCGCGAATACTCATGTTCAGTGCTGCTAGTGGAGTCAAATAAACAGCATCACCGGATGATTGCTGGACAACAGCACCATTTTGAACTATAATTCGCTCCTGAGGTAACGACGGCACATAGAAGATGACGATCTTTCTGTGCGATCTCTAACGTAACTTAACGTAATCGGCTAAGTTGCATTAAGCTGGTACAGTGTCTTGTTAATGTTACTGTTGTTATTATTGGCTTTGGATGTGAGCAGCATATGAAGTTGTGCAGCTCGATTAGGGGGAGTGGATGGCAGTTTTATTTCAAGATGGTGGACTGTATTTTGCACAGATCAGACTCACGAGAGGCCTGCTTGCGTATGTGTTTGTTTATATCTGGGTGACTGCGCGACCCGTGGCACATGATGGCTCACCAAAGGATCCGCGATCCAAGTAATTTATTTGCTCATTAGATGGTGTCGGATGACACAGTTTGTCCGGAATATGTGCTCTGTTTGCGCAGGGGAAACGTTAGCAGCTCGGCTAAATGTGTATGGAGGGGGAGGGGGTAAACGAGAGGAATCGAGCCGTTAATGTAGCGTATTTTTCCTCAGCGACACCCTTATTATTGATAATATTGGGGGAGTACTTATGCAGTAAGCTTTAAATTTAGATGTGGTGCGTTTTCGACATCGTAATGACTGTGCGTCAAGGCCAGCGCGTGGGGATCCACCGACAGCGCGCGGGGATTTTCTGCTTCTTCATTGTATAACGAGTCATGCTGTGGGACCGCTCGCCATTTTTAATGATTACGGCTTTCTTGTCAGTTTTTGGCTCGTGACCACTCGCGATCGCGGTTATAACACTTAAAAGGCCCTTGAACATTGATGTGATTTCTTACTCTGTATTTCAGACGCTACGTTTTGCGCTGCGCTTCATCAAAGTTCTGCAGTGCACGCGTGGGGGCGTTTCTGATGCTGCTGTCCAGAGACCCGCACCAAGACCTAAACACATGAACATTATACACCACACGAAGGCCTAAAAATGCGCAAATTAAACGCAAGTTGCCACTATGAAGCATGCAGGTTGGCCTGTTTTTAGTCTCACTCATTCAGGCCTCATTAAACAATAAAACGTCGTGAAGAGAACCTGTTTGTTTAGTCTTGCATGCTCGTGGTGCATTTAATGCAGCTTTCGTGCGTTATCAGATATTTTTTTTGTCGTAATTACGTATTTAAGTCGTAATTTACAAGTTTTTTGCATTCAAGTTGTCAGAAAAATAGGAATAGTGGAGGACACCGTGGCTAATTTGTGTAGCCTATATTTTGGCGAAATCTTAAAGCCAAACTGTAGCCTATTTAATGTATTTTGTCAATATCCAATGGATTTCATACATTGAAAACCATAAACATTCATGTATTGTACATGCATCATGCTACCTTGTCAGCTTGCTAACAATTCTGTAATTTCTAAAATAAATGTGGTCAATTTTTTTTGGCATCAAATGGTTTAGATATATGTAGATGTTGTAGGGGGGAAGCAAATAAAACTGTCACTAGCAAAAGTTCTCTCCTCCGCCATGTTTTAAGTTTATGGCCTGCCCAACTCGGAAAATCGGGTATCAAAAGGATCTCTCAGTTCTTGTAAATGACTTGAGAGGCCATTTCTGATTAGGAAATAGTATTTGATAATTCTGTTCACTTTGATCTAACACAAACAAAAATACGGTGTTTTTTAAACTCCTTCAAAATTATGAATGCGCATTGGGTGTGTGTTTGCTTAGTTCTAATTAAATGTAAGAATGCAAGTAATTCTACAATACTGTTGTATTTTCGTTTTTACAAATAAATAAACACTACAGCCATTGTATCCAACTGAAGATCTCCCACTTGTAATTACAACATTTTGGTGGCGTTCCTATGCTTTCAACTTGTAAATATATGATCTTTCCAACATGACTTGAATGCACCATCTATACACATCTTATTGACTACCTTAAAATGTTACAAATACAATTTCAATCATCACTCACAAAAAAGATGCCTCCAGCTGTGTTTTAGAGTCTTCCGTTGTTACAGATGCAAATTTAGCTTCGTCACTGGCAGTTCTCAGTGGTTAATTGTGGCTTTGCATGTTATCTTTAAGTAAAAAAAAAAATAGAACAGGATATATTAAGTAGTTTGTTGTATAGAGCTAGCTACACATGCTAAATTCTTAGTAATACATTGTTTTGGGTGGATCTGAGCACCACCATAATAAGAGTGAGTTTGCAATAAATCTTAAGGGCCTGGTGCTTTTTACGCTAGCATTACAAGTTGACAAGGGAATTTCCTTTTTGCCTTTTTCTTTCAGCTGGGGACCCAGACGATCCTCCAAGAATTCCTCAAAATCCAGTCATCAATGGGAACGTGCCTATGGCTGACGGACACAACAACACAGAGGAGGACATGGAGGATGGTAAGGAACATAACACCATGCATGATAACACTTTTTCGTTTTTTTTTTATATGATTGTTTTTAATCTCACGTTATGAGTGGAAGTAAATCTGCAGCTCTAACTATTTATTACAACACGCCATAACAGACACAAGCTGGCGCTCTGAAGCAACTTTCCGCTTTGTGGTGGAGCGCTTTAGCAGGCTGAGTGAGTCTGTGCTCAGCCCACCCTGCTTCGTGAGAAATCTGCCCTGGAAGATCATGGTGATGCCCCGGTTTTACCCAGACAGACCTCACCAGAAGAGCGTTGGATTCTTCCTTCAGTGCAATGCTGAGTCTGACTCTACGTAAGCAATCACCGCCATTACACAGAAAAATGGACAATGAATAAGTCAATTAATTTAAGGACATCAGTGAAATCTCTGTACTAGAAAATGTAAAGTTAATATATTTAGCCTTTTCTTTGCTTAAAGTGAGGGAGGACTATTCCCAAATAAATAACTTATTTTTGTTTTTTTAAGCAAGCCTAATTAAATTAACCGGTTCCTCCTCGTATGTAGGTCCTGGTCATGCCATGCTCAAGCCATGCTCAAAATAATCAACTACAAAGATGATGAGAAATCCTTCAGCCGCCGCATTAGTCACCTGTTCTTCCACAAGGAAAATGACTGGGGCTTTTCCAACTTCATGTCATGGAGTGTAAGTACAGGTTTTTATTTATTTATTAGCGTCTCTGCTGAGCTGGTGTTGTCAGAGGGGAGCAGAGCTAAATAGCTGATGTTAAAGTGATGTTTTGATTTCAGGATGTGACTGATCCTGAGCGGGGCTTTGTGGAGGATGATAAGGTCACTTTTGAGGTCTACGTTCAAGCCGATGCACCTCACGGTGTGGCGTAAGTAATTTCTCGTGACGTTTTCGATGTTGAAAAGCTTTTATGACGATAGCTGATGTCACTGTTTTACTTACAGCTGGGATTCAAAGAAACACACTGGTTACGTGGGGTTGAAGAATCAAGGAGCCACATGTTACATGAACAGCTTACTACAGACTCTCTTCTTCACAAACCAGCTTCGGCGGGTGAGACATCTGCCTTTCATTGTCACAATCAGAAGTTTTTTTGTTTTGTTTTTGCGATATTCTTACAGAAGGCTGTATGTACCACATAATTAGATGTCTGCTTGGGATGTGCATGAGTTAAACGACTATTAAAACAGTATTCCTACTTTGCAAATTGATTTTCCATGCTATAAGCTCCAGTGGAATACAGCCTACTTTCCTACTTGCATCCCTCACCTAACTGAAGTAGATGCATTATGTTGAGGTGATGAGAGATGATGCAGTCTGCTTTCAGGTGCAGCCAAGTGTGGCCATATTTTGAGTCTTATTGGTAATGTTTGGTTCTTATTAGAGTCATACATCTCACCGGATGGGGATTCACTTTATATTGGAAATAAAATGTGAAGCAATAAGAGAAAATATTGCTTATTAGAGCCAGAATCAGTGTGTCCCTTTGCTGGCAGAGCACATTTTTTACAGCAAGCGCTGGTATTAACAGGCAAAACATTTCAAAAGAAATTCTGAATAAGAGCATGTAAATTGATAAAGCGTGGTCAATTTTATATACTGCCATTCAGAAGTTTGGGGTTGGTAAGAGTTTTTTGTATCACGGTCTTATGGTCAAGGTTTCGGTACGGTTCAGTATGTGCTATGTTCAGGGAAAAATGGACAACCGTCAAATAAAAATAAAGAAAATAATATAAAATATATTTGCGTGCTTCCGATGAGCGCGCACAAATCTTCTCGCAGCGGCCGCAAGTTCTCATTTGTGTCTTCTGGTTCTTGAATGTTTAAATTGGCATGGCTTAAATTAGTTTAGTTTAAACACAGATAGCAATGTGTGCTGTTCAGGTCTGGCCAGTGCTCGCGAGTCGCGGGCTATCAGCACCCGGGTGATGACTATCTATGAGAATCTAGTGAATGCCTGCTGTGCCCCATTCACTCACTGCATGCTTATGTGGACAGAACTAGCTCCTTTCACTCGCCAGAGCAGTTATTCGTCTGGTACGGGGGTATTAAGAGACGTTCTATTTCCTGTTCATATATATTTATATATAATATTCACTTTTTCCGGGCATTATATTTCCAGTTCATTTTGAGACCATGGCAGGAAATATTATCTCCACGGTCTAATGCAGGGTTTCTCAAACTCTGTCCTGGATGGCCACTGTCCTGCACAGTTTAGCTCCAACCCTGATCAAACACACCTAGCTGTGAGTTTCTAGTGATCCTGAAGACCTTGATTAGCTTGTTCAGGTGTGTTTGATCAGTGTTGGAGCCAAACTGTGCAGGACAGTGGCCCTCCAAGTCCGAGTTTGAGAAACTCTGGTCTAATGTATGGGAAACCCTGCTTCACATTTGTGGGGGTTGTCTATTTTTCAAATTGTTTATGTAAGCTCTGGGTCAGTGGAAGAGTTGTTATTTTTTATTTTTTTATATATATATTTTTTATGCTTTTAATAGCATTATTATTTTGTTTATTGTTGTTTATTTAAATGTTTTCATAAAAGTAAAGCACAGGTTGATGCTGTGCATATAACCTGCTTTGTATTTGCTTTTTAGGCGGTTTATATGATGCCCACTGAGGGAGATGATTCCTCTAAAAGCGTTCCCCTCGCCCTGCAGAGGGTGTTCTATGAGCTCCAGCACAGCGATAAGCCTGTTGGGACAAAGAAGCTGACTAAGTCTTTTGGGTAAGTTTTGTTTTGAATGTCCAAGTTTACAAGCACTGTGAATCAGACACTGACACATCTGCCTGTTGACATCTTCACGGCAAGATGTGAAGTGTGGGTTTCATGTTGTGCCTTGTCATTCTCCTTGAATATGTTTTATATACTCTTTTTTTTTTTGGTCTTCGTAATAATTTTTTTTTTTGTCCTTCCTGTGAAGGAACATTATTTTTCTTTCCTGTAAAATTCAACAAACTACATTACTTTTTTTTTAGAGTAAAGTAGAAAAGGTACAATTGTGTCGGTAGGTTGCAACAATAAGGATTAAATTAAGCTAAGTTTAGAGATAATCAAGGATTTGTTGATCTGTATTATTTTAAATCAAGTTGTTGCACCACTTAATATTGAACACAGATTACCAAATCAGGGATTAGAATTCTAACCTGTGATTTAAAAACCTCCATTTAGGATTAATTTTCTCATCAATGATGAATTCGCCATTGTAATTAAATGGCAACAATGTTAATTTTCCATTTTGCTCTTTGACCACCAGAATCTCACTCACTCACTCTCTCACTCTGAAATAAGTAGCTCTAGGAAAAAGGGATGTTAACGATTAATTGACGATCGATTAATTGTCGATAATACATTTAATCGATACAACTTATTGAAGCAGGTTCGCGTGCGTGCTGCTCAACCGCGAAACAAAGCAGCTGTCATATTACCTGACATTATAAAGAGAACAATATTGTAATAATTAAACATTGTGCATTATTTGAGTTTAGTTGCCGTGTTGCGTTGCTCCAGGAAGAGCGCGGCCACAACATTCTGAATGAATGGCACGTAAAATGGCACTTAGTTCAAGTTCACTTGTGCATTCGCGTCATTTTGTGCAGAAATAATTTGCAATAGTTTATTTTGAATATACCTGATTAATCTTATATAGGATGTGTTTATTTGAGTTAAATAACGCGCTAGCAAACTAAGTGCTCCAGTTTAACGGTAGCCTATTCATTCAGCGCGCGCAGCTCAAACAGAAATGCACGACTAATAATAACGATTAATAATTTGGGACTGACATATTACATAACATGAGAACACTATTGTATTAAATCGTTGTGAATGCATTGGGTTTAGTTGCCGTCTTCAGTGCGTTGTTCCAGGGAGAGCACGTCCACAACAGTCACATGCATCTGAGGCGGCGTTGGTGACACGTTGTATTAGTAGTAGTCGTCATTATATTTGATTATTAAATAATTAATTTATTTAAATGATCAATCACATCGAAACATTTTACAATCCTACTAGCCCTTTATTTAGATTAAAACCCATTCTCATTCATTTGGTGAGGAACATAGCGTTTTGAGCAGGATTTGCAGACCCTGTCATGCCACTGCAGCAGACGCATATGGCAGTATTAAGGCTAACGATTAAGGCTTAATTGATCGTTAATTTAAACGACGATCGATCATGGGAATTTGTGAAAATTGACATCCTTACTAGGAAATTAACTTGTAAAATGTCAGCTTTATTTATAAACTGCTGCATATAGAGACCGTTACTGCTCAAGCAGGCACTGAAAATATTGAGGCAGCGTGTGTTGATTTTATAAGCCTGGAAATATATTTATAGTATCAATTAATGGCAAAACTATTAATTAAAAAAAACTGGCATGACCTGACCGTTTGATCGTGGCCCTGAGAAACAAGTGCGGCAGCGATCACTGGTGCTCACCAACATCACCGCTGCTAAATATATTCCTCGTCTTTTCTTGAACAGAAACACAGAGACGAGTGATGGATCTGCATCCCAGATTTTACAGCAGGCATAAGCTTACTGGCCGCCCGACCATCACACTCTGCCGGCTCAATGCACTTTAATTTACTTTTATTTGTTATAAACGCCTGTTTTTGTCTGTTCAATCAGCCACATATTGTAGTTGCACTTTATTTAAACCTCCTCACCTGTAAATTTAAAGTTAATCCCCAATTGAGGTTTAAATTTATGGTGCAACAGGATTAAAGTTAATCCAGGATCAAAATGATGGTATAAATGTAATCCTGCTTATTTTTAAACGCATTTTAAAACCTTATTGGTGCAACCCACCCCATGTGACTAAAATGTTTTTGGTTAGCAATACCAGCTCTATTCATAGTCAGGTGTACTTTTATGTGAATCCCCCTTTTTCTCCTCCATTGTCCATTTCCTCAGATGGGAGACTCTAGACAGTTTCATGCAGCATGATGTACAGGAACTGTGCAGAGTGGTGAGTAGCCCTATATCCATGGATCCTTTTGGATCCTTCTCTTTTTTTTAACTTGTTGATCAAATTAAGGATTAGTCATGTCAGATTGAATGAGCTTGATTTCGGTCCATCTGTTTTGTGATTGTGCCAATTATAGTTGTTGGACAATGTAGAGAACAAGATGAAAGGAACATGTGTGGAGGGTACTATCCCAAAGCTCTTCCGAGGGAAGATGGTGGTAAGTCACTCGGACTCTCTGTGGTTTCGCTCTACATCTGATTCATTGATTCAACCTTACCACATTTGGGTGTTTTCTCCATTTCAGTCCTACATCCAGTGTAAGCATGTGGACTATCGGTCAGAAAGAATAGAGGATTACTATGACATCCAGCTCAGCATAAAAGGAAAGAAAAACAGTAAGTGTGGCTTTCTCTGATATTCTGTCTTTGCTGTTCTGTTCCAGGAAGGCCATTCTTGTTATGTGGTCTGTAAATGCATGAATTTGCTGACATCTTGCAACTGAGTTCCATGATGGATATTTGATCTGACAAAATTGGCTAATTCAGCTAAGTCGTTTCAAGAAAAATATTGTTGTAGGACTGCTCACAGTCTCAGATTTAAAGGGTAGAGGTGTTACTAATGCATATTTTCTGCCCTGCAGTCTTTGAGTCATTCAAGGATTATGTGGCTGTGGAACAGCTGGATGGGGATAACAAATATGATGCAGGGGAGCATGGTCTACAGGTGAGGGGTTTGCATACTTCATACTTGCATACTTTAGGCTAACCAAACCTAAAAGTGCAGTCACATTTACCTTTGTACGGTAAAATGCATTCTTCTATTTATTTATTTATTTTTTCTATGTGAAGCTTCCGATTGATTAGCTGCTATAGGTAAATAACTATGAAAAATAACAGTGCAGTAAATGGTAACTATGTGTGCTACAACCCGGTGTTTAAATATGATACATACCAGTTTGCAGCATAATGGATGTTTGCACAGCTGAAATAACTGGAAATGGATGACACAAATGTCATTGGATTCAATCATTTTAAACTTATAACCTGCCAATTCGCACCGTTTACCAATAAGCTGCTTGGTTTTAAAGTAACCTGATTAAGATGTGCTTTAAGCATCGCTACACCATTTACAATAGACAATGCACCTAATTTTTCTGTTAAATTTAGCTGACGTTTTGGTGATGTGACTGCCTTTACTC
The DNA here is from genome assembly GCF_949152265.1 of Phoxinus phoxinus. Lineage (NCBI taxonomy): Eukaryota > Metazoa > Chordata > Actinopteri > Cypriniformes > Leuciscidae > Phoxinus > Phoxinus phoxinus. The sequence goes on from NC_136876.1 coordinate 25,566,769, forward strand.
TATCTAATAATATACAGCTTGTTGTTGATGATACTGGTTTTATTTTTTTTACTTATTCAATTGGAGTGCTGTTTGTGGTTCATTTGTCTTCTAGGAGGCAGAAAAGGGTGTAAAGTTCCTGACCTTCCCTCCTATCCTGCACCTACAGCTCATGAGGTTCATGTACGACCCTCAGACTGACCAAAATATTAAGATAAACGACAGGTAACAGCTTTTTTTTTGTGTTGTAGATGTAATAATCTACTGTGCTTTAGATCTGCCGTTTTGACATTAAACGTGGCATAATAAATGAAGAGTTTGTGACAGAACAAGTGAAACCGATACTCATTAAACTTTTGAAATTATTTCTGTGATGTAATGATGAATTTTGCATCCGGATAGAATATATGCTTGTCCTGTGGAGAGGGAGATTACACTTAAAAGATCCTTGTAAGAGTGACTCATCTAAATGTTTTTTATTGACTGAGTTCTAACTTGGATATGGACTGGAGGGTACACTTTAAGATGGTCTGGCATAAGCTCTTGTTCACTCTCTGAGATGATGCTAGAGAAATGGAGGCTGAGCTTGATGTTTTGCCTTGCAGGTTTGAATTCCCAGAGCAGCTACCTCTGGATGAGTTTCTGCAGAAGCCAGATGTGAAAGACCCGGCCAACTACATTCTCCACGCCGTATTGGTGCACAGCGGAGACAACCACGGGGGTCACTACGTCGTCTACCTTAATCCTAAAGGAGACGGCAAAGTGAGTGTCACCGCACCAATAGTGAGAACCTTTTATTTCAGGGGTCCCTCTCTTTTCTAATGGGTGGGCTTTTTGGGTGGCTTGTGGTTGCATGAAATGTTTTGTTAATTTTAGTAAAGTAAAACTTAAAAGCATTGGAAGGCTCCAGACTGAGACTGAATTTGGCTATAAATAGTCTTTGTTAGTTTCACACTTTTTTTAGCTTGTTGATAAATTACTGTTTAAAAGTTTTGGGACAATTAGTTTTTTTGCTTGATATTAATACCTATTTAGCAAGAATACATGAAATTGTTCAAAAGTGACAAACGATTTTACATTGTTACTCAATTTGTCTGTTTTGACACTAAAGGGGTACATAAAAATGTTAAAAAAAATGGCAATTTTTAGTATGAAAATGAACATGTTGGATGTTAAGACTGTCAAAATACACATTTCTTTAAAATCAATGTAAGAGATATAGCCATTCAAATTAAATTTACACCTTTTGTGTGCAGGTTCGTTTTAACCCGGTAGTAAACTGTGTCCTTACACATGAAATTATGCATAATGTTTTTCTGGTCCCACTTTATATTAAGTGGCTTTAAGTACTATGTACTTACATTGAAATTACTAATTTGATACAATGGACTTATTGTGTACATGTTTTTACATTGTACTTATATTTTTAAAATACCTGCATGTAATTACAGCTGTAATTAATGTATGTAATTACACTGTTGACCCTTCCCTTACACCTTAACCCACCTTAAGTGGTCTCCCGGATGAGTTCGCGCGAGCTTACGTAAATGTATTTTTTTACGTCGGTTTAAACATTCCCGGATAAGCGCAAACTAGTACCATTTCTATTAGCCGTCCTACCTACAATCTCTGTTCTGTACTTAGGTTCTGGTGTAAACAATGAGTGACGTAGAGATCACTTCCGACGCTTACGCAGACTAAGTAAACAGATCACTTGGACGTCGTTGTGTAAAAGAGATAAAAACGATATAAATACTGTTCGTTTTATCACACAAACCGCTTGTTTCGTGTCTTAGGCCATCAATGTGCATATATGACTGACAGACAAGAACGGTTTGACCTAAAAATATCACAATTAAAACTACTTGTGACTAAGAGTGTCAAAGAGGTCTGTCGGTACACGATCCGTTCCACCTGCACGATCCGTTTCACGCATGCGCGTAGTTACGTAGTAGAAAACGTCACGGTTTTCCTACACTATCGGTACCGCGCATGCGATGAAACACTTGACGGCCAGGCGGCACAACTTGCGGCATATTTGTGTAACGTTAGTTGTGTTGTGTTTAAAATTTCGATGTGTTTACGTGGTTGCCAATCCAAAACAATAAAGGAGTTACATGAACATACATGATCAGTTTCCTCCACACTCTCCTTTGCGATTCATTGCTGTATGGTATTAGGCTTAATTTAATGTTTTGGTCTGAGGTCAGTATTGTCAAAGACGGTTTGTATTTTTATTTATTTATTAAAAGCTGCTAATATTAGTTAACTTTTAAATTGAGTAATTTTGTATTAGTATGGGTCTATATAGGCTAATATATAGGCTATCTATAGGGTCTATACAACATGTTTGTCCCATCAATGGTATAAAAGCCGAAGTGCATCCAGACTTCGCACTTAAACGTGGCTGGGGCGTCTTTATTTTACTTGCACTTCTGTTAAAAACCTCCTTTTCTTATGCTAGTTAACTTATGTTCATGTTTCCCTCATTCATGTTGAGCACTACCTCGAGGAGCCATGAAGTAGCAACGCTGGGAGCAGGAAAATCTGTTTAGAGCGCCTTATTATATTAATTAAAATCTCTATGTTTGGCGTCAGCGTATAGATTATCGTATCACTCGGGGGACGACAACGATATGTCGTCCTATCGATATTTTGTCCCACCCCTAGTTTTCATAGTCTGGAGCCCTGCATTGTTTTTGTCTTTAGCTGTATTGTTTAGTCTGGTAGCAAACATTGTGTTGACTTTGGCATTTAGTTTGATCTTTTCTGGAGTGGTTTATTCTATTAATTTCCACATGCCTTTTCCAGATGTAATGTTTGTTTGTTCTTGCAGTGGTGTAAATTTGACGATGATGTCGTTTCACGGTGCACTAAAGAAGAGGCCATCGAACACAATTATGGTGGTCACGATGATGACTTGTCAGTGCGTCACTGCACTAACGCTTACATGTTGGTGTACATCAGAGAGTCCAAGCTCAGTGAGTGCCATGATCATAATTACGCCTGCTGTGAGGTTAATTTATGATGTTACCATTTTAGCCTGAGGTAATGTGGACCTGTAGACTGACAGCAATCCAACTCTTATGAAAACCACCCTGTCTTTGGTTGTGGATCTTAGGGCTTGTCCTCTGTCCATCTGTGCTTATAAGTGCTGTTGTCATGTCCAGGTGAGGTCCTGCTGCCGGTCACAGACAATGATATCCCCCAGCAGCTGGTGGAGAGGCTGCAGGAGGAGAAGAGGGTGGAAGCCCAGAAGAGAAAAGAGAGGCAGGAGGCTCACCTTTACATGCAAGTACAGGTATGGAGCCACATTATGTCCAACCAAACCAATTATTCTTGTGAATGCAAATGTTCTTTCTAAATGGAAGACGTATTTGTCCACTTAATTAATAAAATTGTCACTTTAGGTCATGTTGGCATAGGCCTTAAGTTTAGATCTTTAGAGTTGGATTTTTAAAATAATTCCAAGCTACTTTGTGTTTGTTTAAACCATCCTGCCATCACTCTGTGTTCCTGTAGATGGTGACAGAAGATCAGTTCTGTGGACATCAGGGCAATGACATGTATGATGAGGAGAAAGTAAAATACACAGTGTTCAAGGTTCTGAAAAGCTCCACTCTGGCTGAGTTTGTCCAGAACCTTTCACAGACCATGGTGAGCCTTCACTTGACACAAGTTCCTTGGATAACATCTTTCTCTTTTCAGTTCGTTACAATGTTAAAGGAATTTAGTAAAAAAAAAAAAGAAGGGAAAATGCATTCAGTTTGAGTTTGCTTAAGCTACTTTTTTTTTTAAGCGTCCTACGCGGTTTTACCTATTTTCATTTATTCTTTCACAATACAAAATGTCTTGCCAAAATTTATTATTAGGGATGCACCGTTACCACTTTTTCCAGAATGAGTCCGATACTTTTTTTTTTTGTATAAATCAAATTACCGGTAGTGTTTAGCAAATAGATATTTCCTTTATATTAAAAAAACGTTTACCGCTAAAGGTGGGAACACATCAAGAAAAAACATACAGTTGAGTACAACCAATCTTTCTGAGACTCAATTTCACAAACTGTATTGTTTGTGAAACAGTATTGAAATCACGATTATGTAACACGATTATTTCACGTGACTTTGGGAACGTGTTGCATTTATTAAAAAACACCTTTCAACAATTCTTAAAAAAAAATCAAAATTTGAACATTTATTGTACTTTTTGAAATATTAAACAGACCTGCAAACTTACAAGTGGTGAAAAAGGCAGGGCTTTGCTTCAAGTAAAAAAAAACTTTTTCACAAAAATTATGCATTATCTTTCATGTCAGATTCTTACATTTGATCAAATTCAGTTTTAATAAAAAGGGCTGTTATCAATCAAATTAATTTACACTGCAAAATTACAGAGATTGATGTTTAATCAAATCAAATAAAAAATATAAAAAATAAATGATGCCTTTAAACAATAAACCAATAGTTGGCGGCAAGTGACCCTCTTAATAAATGATTCATTGAGTCATTCATTAAAACGATTCGTTCAAAATGCTGAATCATTCAATAACAAAACAGCGCTTAGTGTTGCTTTTCTTTTGTAACTATTATCATTGGTGAAAAAGAACAAAACCAGTCAATAATGTGTCTAAATTGTAAGTAACTAACTTGCATATTAACTCGGCTACTTGTTTATTAAACTATGAATTCAATGTAACATTTGCAATCGTGATATTATAGAACAGCTCCCTTAGTCGTGTTATGTTACTTAACTATATCATATATTATAAATAAAAGAACTCAACATTTTTACCTCTGGATTTCTCCACTAACGTCTCTCTCACAAATAGACAGGCAGCACAGCGACCAGAAATACACTATCCATTACCAATCGCTGTTTACACTGACTGACTGTATAAGATCAGAATCATTCTCGCGTTTTGATTGGTCGGGCAAGTAAAACTCTTTCACTTAAAACTTTTTAAAAAATCCACTTTTCCCGGACAAGCAGACAAGTGTTAATGTCGAGCCCTGTGTTCATTCTTGATTTTTTTTTTTTCGTGCTGTAAAGCGGAACAGATGAGAATCTGGTAGCCAGGCAAGTGGCCAATCCCAAGTGGCGACGTTAATACATGCATTCTACCAGCAGGGTTCCTGTTAGCCAACCGCTTTGAAACTTTCAGTTTGTAATCGTGCCGTACCAGGCTTAAGAACGTTCTTGGAACCGTTCGGCCCTATGGTGGAAAAGCAGCTTATGTTTGAAAGGGACATTCATACATGGACCTCAACCTTGAATGCTGAAACCTGATTCATAGTGACAATCAACAGTGTAAAAATTTGCATCACCACTTAACATCACCACACAGCAAATAACTGATGACCGTCAAACAGCAAAAAGATAATCTTGCTACAGTAACCATATAATTTATTTAATGCTGCAATGCATACTGGGAGCTTTCAAAAATTCTCGTTTTGTTGGTATTCACATTCACTTAATGCCTGAGGTTAGTTGTTTCTTTTCTGCTCTTTCCATGGAGATGGTCTCAATGAATTTCAATTCCTCCAGGGTTTCCCACAGGACCAGATGAGACTGTGGCCAATGCAGGCCAGAAGCAACGGCACTAAACGCCCGGCCATGTTGGATTATGAAGCAGATTGCAACAAGTCTGTAAGTCTGTGCACTTATATTTTTAAACATCTGTACTTTTTATAGCATTCTAATTTCATATTTTGCTCTTAATGTGAGAATAAAGCTCTGTATGTCAATGTCACAAACAGATGATCGACTTGAGCGATAACGAGAACCCATGGACAATATTTCTAGAAACTGTAGATCCAGAAATGGCCTCCAGTGGCGCAACGTTACCCAAGTTCGACAAAGACCGTGAGTTTCAATGTGTACTTTTATATTATGAATATACTCAGAACATTAATGTTGTAGTCTGCAGATGTTTCACATTTCATTTTTATGTAGAGCAAAAGGCCTAAAAATCTTTTTCAGCTCTGATTAACCTTTTAACCTTGGTTTTGATTTTCAGATGATGTAATGTTGTTCTTGAAGATGTATGATCCAAAAACCAGAAGCTTAAATTATTGTGGACATATCTACACACCTATATCCTGTAAAATACGTGAGTAATAAAAGATAATAGGATTGTTCTCATGAAGTTTTTGTTGTAAAGACAGAAGTCAATCCTTTATTACATTTAATCCATTCTAACCCTGACCCAAACAGGAGACCTGCTGCCCGTTATGTGTGAAAGAGCAGGGTTTCAGCAGGGAACTAGCCTTATCCTCTATGAGGTAAGACTGTTGGTTTGAATAATCTATCAATTTGTTTTTTTTAGAGAAAATTGTTAGTAGAAATGCATTAGTAATCAGTAATTGGTATGGTTGAAAACATAAATTTGTATGCTACAATTGAATTTAGGCATTGAAACATTATAATAGAGCAGCATGAAAATATATGGTTTGTATTTACTGTTCAAAAGTTTGGGGTCAGTAATATTTATTTATTTTACATGAGAATACGAGGTTATAATTATTATAAAAATAAGGATGCATTAAATAAAACTTTGTTCATCAAAGAAGCCTGAAATAATGCATCACATGTTTCACAAAAATATTAAGCAGCACAACGGTTTTGAACATTGATCATAATGAATATTTCCTGATCACCAAATTGGCATATTGGAATAATTTCTGAAAGTTCAGTTCTGTATTAGATTTTAAATTGTAATACTTAACAGTTTTACTGCTTTTACTGTATTTTTGATAAAATAAAAACAGCATTGGAGAGAGTATGAGGCCCTAAACTTTTGAGCTGTGGTGTATTTCATGCATTTTAATGGTTAGTATAAATGCATTCTGCATAACTAGGAATTGGCTTCAAATGGGGACCTTTAGTTAAAACATGATGCATTCTGTTACAGGAAGTTAAACCGAATTTAACAGAGCGAATACAAGACTATGATGTCTCCCTGGACAAGGCTCTGGATGAGCTGATGGATGGAGACATAATTGTGTTCCAGAAGTAAGAATTCGTCGTTTTAAGACATTTTACACAGGTTTACATGGCCTTGAAATCGATTGATCTTTTGTCGTTTCACCACCAGGGACGATCCTGAAAATGAAACCAGTGAGCTGCCTACTGCAAAAGACTACTTCAGAGACTTGTACCACCGTGTGGATGTCATCTTCTGTGACAAGACCATTCACAATGACCCAGGCTTTGTTGTGACACTGTCAAACCGAATGAACTACTTCCAGGTTGGTATAGATAGATAGATAGATAGATAGATAGATAGATAGATAGATAGATAGATAGATAGATAGATAGATAGATAGATAGTAATGCAAGCAACCTCTGAAAATTGTCATCCTGATTCATTTTCAGGTGGCAAAGACTGTTGCGCAGAGGTTAAATACTGACCCCATGCTCCTACAGTTCTTCAAGTCACAGGGGTACGTCTTCTAATTTTTTTTTAATGAGACCTCTTCACCCCCCACCCCGTTTGCATCCATGATCCTGAATTTGTATTCTCCTTCCTCTCAGGTACAGAGATGGTCCAGGCAACCCACTCAGGCACAACTATGAAGGCACTCTCAGAGACCTGCTGCAGTTCTTCAAGCCCCGGCAGCCTAAGAAGCTCTACTACCAGCAGGTGAGAGAGAGGCCTTATCTTCCACTTGGCACTCCTCTAAGGGAATATGAGATCAACTAAGCCATTACGTTCGGGGCATCTGATTTATTCATGGTTTTCCTCCCACAGCTAAAGATGAAGATCACAGACTTTGAGAACAGGAGGAGTTTCAAAGCCATATGGCTCAACAGTATGTTTCGAGAGGAGGTAAGAAAGTGCTGCAATAGTTCTACATTGAATATATCATTATGCCAGTTAACCCTACTTAATTTACATAATGTACGTTTCCAGCGTCATTGGCACACTTATCAGTGACTTTTTTTTATTTTTTATCCCCCTGTGCATTAGGAGATCACACTGTACCCTGACAAGCATGGCTGTGTTCGGGACCTTCTGGAGGAATGTAAAAAGGCAGTGGAGCTTTCAGACAAAGGCTCAGAGAAGCTGAGGTTTGTGTATTCTCATTTCAGTGAAAATTGAAAGCCCTGAATAATGGAAAGGGGTTCCTACGCAGTATGGAAAAATATTTGACTATTGCCCCATTCAGTTTTCTAAAATATAAAATGAAGAATTAAATGCATCACACAGGTTGGGTTAAAAATATAATTTTCTCAATTTTAATTCTCATTTTTATGAACGTATGAATTATTAAATCACATGAATCGATCTTTTAGTCTATGCTGTTTTCAGTTGATGAATAAACAAAACTATGTAGCATCTCCCATCCAATAAATCGCAATAAGCTTTGAGCTTTTTTTTTTTTTACTTTTGATATGAAACCAAGTCTGAGCTTTTTAAATTCTGCCCTTTTTATTATGAAATTCAAACAATAAACACCGTTTTGGCGCTCTTTAATGTGGCGACAGATGGCTGTGGTACCTCAGTTTAAGCGAAGCGGCAGCACGAAGCACCTAGAACCGATCATCTCTTCCGTTTACTACCAATAAACATGAATGATCATCAAAAGATATGTTGAAAGATACAGTACAACTTACAGAAATCCATAGCAAAATGCATTGAGACATGCCTTATAAACATTAAAATTGCATTTTGAAAACAGACACGCGCCTGTACGTTAGGGGTGAACATTACACATAAGTCACTGTTCGGTACATGCCTCTGTTTTGGGGTCACAGTTCCATATGAATTCTGTACAATAGGAAAAATTGGCACACTTAAGTTTAGGGTCCAATTCTCACAATTAACTATAACCTTTGCCTCAAACTCCTAATTACTGCTTATTAATAGTTAGTAAGGTAGTTAAGTTTAGGTATTGGGTAAGATTAAGGGATGTAGAATATGGTCATGCAGAACAAGTCATTAATATATGCTTTATAAGTACTAATAAACAGCCAATATCTTAGTAATATGCACGCTAATAAGAAACTAGTTAATAGTGAAAATTGGACCCTAAACTAAAGTGTTACCAGAAAAAGCAACAAATCCACAATCCTTGATTTTTCATTTTATTTTGAACAGACAGTTGTGCAAATAACAGTTTGTTCCACCTAGAGGCATTTAGTCCCCCCTTAGGTAGTTGGTACAGTACAGCCTCCTTTAGTGTATTGAGCACCAAGCAATAAACACAATGCACTCTAGCATAAGTCAGTTTTTTGCAGGGCTGATAAAAAAAATAAGGTATTTGGACACAATCTGCTACAAAACTGAAAAGCATCTTGTGTTATAAAAGTACAAAATAAATAGAATGAAAAAGAACTTGGCAATTTCAGTTATGACCTCATTTAGGACAAAAGCTATGACATTTCTTAACTGTTTTAACTTTGGGACAATTCCAATGGTGTCCTAACTTAAAAATTATTTAAAAGCCAACTGTAAAAATCACATAATAGCCCTGTCTGAGATTGATGTCACATTTATTAATGCTACAAGATGAAGAACAGTGATGTTTGATGGTGGAAAGACTTTGTAAACACCCAAATTATGTTCTGCACTTTGACGACAAATAATTAGACTCCTATGAATTTAAAAGATTAGGCTTTGTCTTTTTTTACCAAGCTTATCAAAACTTTACTAAATGAAAAGCACCACTTATTTTGTTTCTCTGTTTTAATCTAGAGTTTTTCAGTTTTACTTCACAGCAGCTGTTTTCTGTTGGTAACAACAACAGACCTGAGAGTTGATTACCGAACTCAATGGAGGGGTTTAAGATTTCCTAACTGCAGATAAGATGAGATTTTGTAAGAGAATAGGAATCCTAAATCAATTTAAGATTTGCTTCTGTAATACGACTCTTGAAATGGAAATCTTTTGTTAAAGACGGTCACTTCTGACCAATTTAATGAGAAATCCCACTGACCCCAAACTGTTGAACAGTAATGTGCAAGTACAAAGGGATACATAAGAATTTCCATGCGTTAAATTTTCTTGCTATGGATAAGGAAAGAGACATTTGATGTTTCATGCAATGTTAATGCACCTTGCGTGTTTTGAAATTGATGAGCCTTATAGATCTCTTGAATGTGAATCCATTACAAACTGACGATACTGAGGAAAATCAGCCAGTCGTGCTTTAATCACTCACTAACGCTGCTATGCAAGTCACTGTTCATATTTCTGACTCCTTTCACTTGCCACTACTGATATCATTCTCTCTTTTGCTCTTATAGGCTGTTAGAAATTGTCAGCTACAAAATTATTGGGGTTCACCAGGAAGATGAATTGCTAGAATGTTTATCTCCAGCAGCCAGTCGAACATTCAGAATAGAGGTAAGGACGAGCTGATACTCATCAGCCATCAAATCCCATAATTCACTGATGTGCACAACAAAGAATCTGTTCTCCAGTAAAGCCTCTTAAAATGATTTGGAATCTGAGAGTTGCCGCTTATTTGTGGAGGATGTTCCCTTGAACCAAGTTTAATGTCTTTCGTGGCAGGAAATCCCTCTCGACCAGGTTGAGCTGGACAAGGAGAATGAAATGCTGATTCCAGTTGCACATTTCCACAAGGAAGTCTTCGGGACATTCGGAATTCCGTTTTTGCTCAAGATTCGTCAGGTGTGTTCGCTGAGTGTTCACTGGGTGGATTGTGGTCATTTGTTCGATTTGCGGTCATTTGTTCGATTTGCATGTGTCGTGTCCTTTTTAATGCGTGCATTTATTTTGGCAGGGGGAACCCTTCAGAGAAGTGATGAAGAGAATTCAGAGCATGCTTGACATTCAGGAGAAAGAGTTTGAGAAGGTATGAGCAGCAAATGTTAATGTGCAAAAAAATGTCCAGGTTTGAAAATGTAATGTAAATGTCCAGGTCACTGATGTAAATGCAAACAAGGTCTCTAGTGACCCAAGGTATGTAATAGAGCAATTATATTGTCCTGTGCAACAATATTGAATCTCTAAATGACGAGAATGTGTCAATCATAATACTACCTTGGACATGACATGATTTAATTATTTCCTGCAAAGCAAGTGCACAATCATATTAGCGTAGTTTAATGGTGGATCTGATAACGAAGCTCTCAGCTAACAATTTATTTTTTAATGATGAAAAATCATGTTTTTAAGAGTAATGTATGCTATGCGCTTCATTCACACGATTTAAACTTCTGCAAGGTGTATCAGTTTCATAAATGAAACATAAATTAACAAATATTGTTGTTGTTAAACTAGTGGTGGGAATCTTTAGGCACTTCAAGATCCAATTCAAACCCAATCTTGATCTTCTTTTTTTTTTTATTAGTTTACATCTTACATTTATTTGTACTTTTTATTTATTTAATTACTTATGTGACATACAATTGATTTAATTTTTAACTTTTAAGAACTTTCAAATGTTGTTTCAGAACATGCAAGCAGAGTAATTAATAGAGGAACAAAGAAACATTACTAGCAATAAACGGTGTGTTCCGTATCTAAGTGGTTTCGGTATCTGAACATTTTCCAGCCAAGAGAACCAGCCCCTAATTTCTTAGCGGCCCCTAATTTAATATCAAATGATCACTTCGACGGAAGTGAATCAATCAAAACTAACTTTAGCTGGAAAATATCTTTATTCAAGAACCGCTATAAAGCCAAAACAATGTTACCTTAAATTATACGTTTATCTCTGTAAAGCTGCTTTGAAACAATCTACATTGTTAAAAGCGTTATATAAATGATGACTTGACTTGACGAGCAGTGAGGGATTTTTCTCTTTCTCAGCTTTCCTGCTGCTGAATTACTGATGCCAACAGATCTAATAGGCCACGTTCACACTAATGTACAGCTCTATTTTGACACATCAGATGTTTGTCCTGACTGTCTAATCCCTGAAGACATAACTGACTGTTTACATTAATTTTGCATCATAAATGCATTTTGAGATACCACTTACACGAAGTCGCACAGCTGCATCCCTATTTTAAACTATTTATAATAAATTGTTATACACGATAAAATGGCTATAAATTAAAATAGTTAATTTTTTTTTGTTATGTAGTGACTCAAATTATTTGATGGAATTTAGTGCTTAGACTATTTGTGTGCCTGCATTACTAGAATATATAAATATATATACACTGGAATGCATGCATCAACGATGTCAAAATCTAGTGTAATATATAATTTTATTATTTTGTAATAAAAATATCAGGGCAGTTTAGAGATCTTAAATATGCCTTCTGGTTTGCTGAAGACCTGAATATGGAATAATGAGTGAAACATTTAAGGTTTAAATGATGGTTGATTAAATTTTTTCTGACAGTTAAATGACGAAAAATTGACTAAATTTAAAGGTCTTAAAATAAATGGTTTAGACAAAGTGCCTTGTAGACAATGTAGAAAGAAGAAAAAAGTAAATAAACAATGGTCAGTATTTAGCAGATCACAGTCCTGATTCAGACCCAAGTTAGGTTTCACCCAGACCACCAGTCATTATAAAATAAATGAATATTATAATATAATGTTTTTATTTTATTTTAGTTCAAGTTTGCAATAGTCATGATGGGCCGGCATCAGTATATCAACGAGGAAGACTACGAGGTGAATCTGAAAGACTTTGAGCCACAGCCAGGTATGTCACGCTTTTTTCCTCAAATCACAATGCATGTGCCATGGATACATCAAATGGATTAGCCATCGCTTGATCAATACAATTATTTTAACTAAACCATATAGTTGATGAAAAGAATACAAGAAAAACAAAAGTGCTAGTTATTAATAATGCATCAATATGTTTGAAAAAGAAACGGCTGAAATGAATATTACCGTTTCAAATAACAGCACTGCTGTTTGAGCGGCGTGCACTGAAGCAATAGATGATTACCGATAAACCGACGTGCTTTATTACTTCTTTAACTTTACTAAAGCATCCCATATGGGATAAATCAGAGATATACACGACATAAACATATATTACAAATTGCATTTGCACAGGATAAAAGTTTTTGAATAACTTGACTGTGATGGTCATTAAAGTATAACTGTTATGAATGCTCTAAAACAGCTGCACAAATAATTCACATTCTTTTATAGTCATGTTCTCATAATTTTATGTAGCCTGTATGACAGACTTGCGCTGCACATGTTGTACTTAACTGTATTTTCCTTCTCAAAGTGATTCCAAATATATTTCAAAACCTTCAGTGTGAACAATGCACATCTGAAATGTCTCCGCTGAAGGAAATAATGTGTAATTTATTGGCTTTAATGTATCTGCCAAAATTTCTTATCAGGCCAATAACGACAACATTAAACATTGAACGCATATCGGCCGGTACCGATATGGTGGCCGATATATTGTGCATTCCTAAACCTTATCATATTCTGTACTTCATCAGGGAACATGTCACACCCGAGGCCTTGGTTAGGGCTCGACCACTTCAACAAAGCTCCAAAGAGAGGTCGCTACACGTACCTGGAAAAAGCGATCAAGATTCACAACTGACAAGCCCCCACTCTAACCAACGATACTAAAGACTTTAACCAAACCTCTTGTGTGCACCACTTTTAACACCTGCTGTCTGGGTACACAGGCACCATGTATGAAGTCTTCAGCGAATGGAGTGACTGCTGATGCTCCTGTTTTTCTTTTGAGGCTGTTCGATTTGGCTTCTCTAACTATTGACTGCCTATTTGTCTGGAAGAATGAATTGGATTTTAACAAGAAAGGGGGAACGGTATGTCCTAGACTTTTGTTTTGATTTTGATTTTTCGTTTTTGTTTTGTTTTTCTTTTTTAAGTTCGTTTTTAAAAGAATTGTTACGGCAAGAAAGCTGCTGCATTGTGAGGTGGAGGCGATGGAAAGAGGAGTTATGTCATTTGCAGAAGATGAAAAGGATACCTCCATCCTTCAACAAAAAAAATCACCACAAATGGCTGATGCTTTTGCTAGTTGCCCTGACATGGTTGTCTCATTTTCTGGTTCCTTAGTGCAACTAGTCAGTTTTCATGTTTACACAATTCTACTTTCTCACTTAGTTTGGTTGGAGAAATTCAGTTTGTCGTCTTTGGAAATCCTGTATAATAAAGTAAAGCGCCACAGCATCTGTTTTAAAATAAATAAAAATGAAATAAATTGTCTGTACTTCATCTTGCACGTTGGCACTTAATAATCCAAGGTTTTACATTTTTCAGCACTGTTAAATGTAATCTTTGGTTGGAGTTTGATTTGCATATCCCTTTGGGTTTCTCCCTCTCTCTTTTTTTCCACTTCTCCCCATAAGGTCCTTCCCCCCCCCCCTTCTTTAGCGCCTCTGTCACTGGCTGTGGGATTATTCTGATGGGGAGGGAGGGGTCGCTTGCTGACGGCTCCAGATTCGTTGTACTGTTTGTTGGCACGAGGCTGCAGACGCATAGTAGACTGGTTTGGGACATAGATAAACCAGCATTAATGAACCAATACAAACTTTTTTTCTTTAAGCACAGAAGGAATGCTCCCTAGTGCATAGTTGGCTTTGTAAAAACAATTAAAATTGTATATTTAAAGAATGAACATGTAAAATTAAAACAGATTTGTTGGGTACAGATCAATTCAGATGTTCATATTCATTGTGTGTAGTTTCATTTTGGATCCTGACAGTTTCATTTTGGATTTTTTTTCTCCCCAACTAATTGCAACAGTTTGTCTCGTTTAAGTGCAGTACAAAGATGACCTGCAGATCACATCTATCTTTTTGATTTTTTTTTTCTCTCCAGTCTAATTCCTCCGTGTAGCAGCAGTGTACGACAACTCTTCCTGTATATTGCCTTTTTGCTGGAAAATGTATGTTGAATAAAATTTTCTATAAAAGCTACAGCCATGGTCTAGATTGTAATGCTGTGCTAGTGTCATGTAATATGAAGATGAGAACCCATATTGTGTTTAAGGTATTGCACAAGCATGTTTCAGTTTTATTATGACAGTTCCATTAAGATACACACAACAATTGCACACAATTGTAAAGATTCCAAGGCTTTTTACAGAAGTGAATCATGGCTAAACAGTGACCCAAAGCAAATTTTGAAAGTGTAATTTCTATTTTTATTTAACAAACAGCACAACCCTATTCTAAGGCTCCATGACTTTTCCCATTGTTTGTAATGTACAAGGATGACACTTTATTTTTTTATTACACAATTTGTACCCTATACAATTTTTTTAGAGCTTGACATGAGCATGTAAATATTTTAGAGCTTTTCCAATTGAGTTTAATATACATGACTTTTCCAGCTGTAGAAAGGTATTTTTATTAGATCATGTGAATGGTTCTTCAAATGAAAAACATTGAAGTATATTAAAATTAGAAATATCTTTAGATGTTTTAATGCTTGTTTTGGTTCAAATCAAGTCATTTTGAGGCCCCTTTGAAGTTTGCTGATGGACTCTAGCTTGAGAACCACCACTCTATATGCTGCCATTGATGGCAAAATGGGTGATATATACATTATGTGATGCAGTAATGTAGTTAGCCAAATCAAATTCTGTGAACACCTCAAACTTGTGAACCCTTAACCCTGAGTCCTTTATAGATATACAATCAAAACCATGAGTATTCGTATTCATTTGTGAATAAAATAATACAGACTAAACCAGATGAACACCAAAAGGTTTTTAGTTACAAACATTCCGAAGCATAAGTTCATACGGCCAAGTTTGTATAAGATGACATCTGTGTTGGTCTGAAAGTGTCCTTCATATTGTGTAAGGTGCAACTCAAATCTGGGAGGAGACGGCCCGGGACGGGGTTAGCTACTGCAGCATCTCTTTTTTTCAATGTGCAGGATCTTAGTGCATTTCGGGCATGTATGAATGACGTCTTTGAAAAAATTGTGGAAAAGTGGAATCAGGCAGCAGCATAAAATCAATCTGGAAGAGAGGAAGACCGTCACAGTTTGTCGGTGCACACAAGATTTGATGTTTTCATCTGCAAATTCAAATGGACTCTTACCCGCACAGTATGAAGAGTAAGCACGTCAGCCAGGCGAAAACTCCCACTTTGTAGCTGATTTCGGTTAAGACCTGCTGTTGGCAGTGCGTGCAGGCGGCCATTCCTGGCTTGCGGCCCAGCTCATATGAATCATAGCTGACGAATTTGTTTTTGGCTTCATGTGACTGGGACTGAACTACAGGAGAAGCATGTGTTTAGTAAGTATTGTTTTTTTTGTTTTGTTTTTTTATCTTGTCTTTATATACCATTATACAACAGTAAATTCAGGTCCAATAATTGCATATCTATATTTAGTGCAGCTTTGGGATTTGACCGCTTTTCCTTCCTAGACAGGAACCAGTCGCAAAGACTCGTGCATGATACGTTTATTTCATTCATGAATAACAGGAACATGTAGGCTATGGAAGTACATTTCCAAATTTGAAAAAATATATAATTCACAATTCTGAGTTTATATCTTGCAATTATGACTTTTTCGTAGGATTTCGAGTTTATATAATACAATTGTATAAATATTTCTCACAATTTCAAGTTAACATCAATTGTTAGTTTTCTCAGACAGATCCTTTTTTATCACAAGATTAGGTGGCTCTTAAAAATATTAAATAAGAATTATGAGGAGGGGGGAGTCTTGCGTGATTTAAACTCATAATTCATCACCCTGCTGAAGAAGAAAAAAAACAGCTAAAATCAACATAAACTGGTTAACTGGTTTTAGCTGGTCTTTCAGGTCATGTCTGGCTGGCAGACTGGTTTTCGAGGGGTATTAACCACTTCTTCAGCTAGTCAGGCTAAAACTAGCTGAAAACCATGGCCTAGGTAGGAGAACAGCTTTTTTAGCAGAGAGAGAAAAAAAGTCAGAATTGCAAGATATAAACTCACAATTTGAAATTGCAAGAAACAGTCAGAATTGTGTTGTAAACTCACAATTCTGAGAAAGAAAATCTGAATTGTGAGATATAATAAAGATAAATATAAAGATATAATACATTTTATATAGATTTATTTTTTATTCCATAATGGGAACGGGCTTCCATAAACCATCCACTCTGCACATATCAACTTATTTATTTAAATGTATATACACAATATAAGGACACTAATAATGGTCAAATCCAGTAAAATCCTGGCATGATTAAAACATGGCCAGTTCTTTTGTTTCCCACCGATAATTAACAGATAACAGACTGACCAGGTGTTGATGATTTCTCTTCGATTACAGAATCTCTGATAGTGGAGCTGTGTGGGGAGAACGGGGTGTGCACGTGGTAGACCCTGACGTCACCGACTGTTGATGTCAAGAGGAAAGATACGGTAGAACATTAATATTTCCCTTCATATTTCAGGTTTTCACATTTGCGTCACTGGCTTGCTTTCATCATTATGATTATTATCATGAAATGAGTCATTCAAAACGACCAATGATGACTCACAGACTCAGCAACTTACTTGGTATGACATACGGAGGCGGGTCCCTTCCGTCAGCACTCATTCTGTCTTTGGCTGAGTTTAAACTGCTGGGACAAAATAAAATAAAAGTCTCAAGATGTGATGTTTGCTATTATGGCTGTTGCAATATACTTAGGCCTACATATGCTAAAGTGTGATAAAATGACAATATATGCTGGCAACTAAAAGGATATGTTCAAAAAGTCACATTGTGAGCAAGGTATTTGAAAACTGTACTGTAAGTAAGTAGGATTTCTAGCTGTCTCTTACTGTTGTGAGTACAAACATCAGAAAATGCCCAGTAAAGAAGCTGAAAGGTGGAGACCGTCTTAAAAGGGCAACACCTTTGAGTTTAGGGGGAAGACTGAGAAAGTCAGGGATGACATGACATGTCTTTCCACAATAAAATAATCTGAACACTTCTCTTCTTCCTGCTCAATTATCATCAATCTATGTGTAGCTGCCAGCCAACTTCATGTTAGCAGACATGTTTTGCCAAAGTGTATAAAATGCAGACATATTATTAGTATATTATTAAGTCATGTGACCTTTATGTCCATGATGCTACAGTGCGGTTAACGCCTTAGATAACAAAAAGACAACAGTTCTACAAGCCCAGGCACTGATTGATACAGATATCCACCCAATGATAGAAGTGGAATGTTGCTCTACTACATGTCTAACTGCGGTAGTAATACTTGACTAATAAAAACCCTGATGCTTCTTATGGAAAACCAGCTCCAGTCTGTTTACCTGAACTTCACAAACCAAATATATCAGATCCACAATGTGTAGGTACAATAACATAAAATATTCCCACCAAATACATTTGAAAGTGTATAAATGATTGTAAAGTTAATTGTATTATATTTTAGGTGTATCGGGAGGTGACCTGGAAACCTCACACAGTCCAAATACATCAGTTGTTTTACAGCTAAAGCACACAAAGTCAAAAGCCCCATTTATTGCTCAGGGCAGCTTTGATCAAAGCATTCACTATGCCGTCTTTCAATGATGATTTAGAGCTCTGACAACAACACATTATTTTTAATTCTAATGTGAAATTTAAGTTGTGATAAATAATCACAGCAATCATCTTTCACAGTGTATAGAGCTTAACATTCAAACTAAAATACAAATTTAATTTGCATTTACATTTATTAATTTACATTTTGACTGGGAGAAAAACGTAGGCTATATTTTCTAATTATTTCATCCCTGTTCTGTCTTGTACTATTCTGTACTGTTCGAAACTGTATTAGCCATTAATAACTCGTGTTATTGCCTCCTCAAGACTAATCGCTTAAAAAAAATACATTATTAAATAATACCATAATGTGTTTGTGAACGGGGTAGTTACTGCACAACGCATAACACGATTTCACGATTTCTTTTTTTTCTTTTTCTTTTTCTTTTATTGCCTTCTAATCTGAAGCAAATCACCTTTAAAATCTAAATAAATCATTTTAATCAACATTCGTGGAACATTTAGCATAAGTTCTAATTAAATTAAACTAACATTTCAAGAAAAAAATCCTGAAAGGAATATAAACAGCAATGCAAAACTGTTGAGTAGGCTACTCAATACTTCAAACTCTTAAACCTTTTCTTAGATCATCAAAAATGCCCCACCTAAATCCAGAAAACTGTACAGAGAGCTCTCTTACCTGTCCTGTTGCTGATGGTTATAGACTAAAAAACAGTTTCGATGGCGTTTACAAGCTGTTCACTCCACCAGCTCCACCCCTGCCTACTTAGTATGCATTAACATATTCTGTCATCTTTAATGAATGTTCTGATGTCAGAAACAGGAAGAAGGCTGTAGTTCATGGCATATCCATCATTCATTTAAAATGTTTCTTTCTCAGTTTCGCTAATAGCATCAATAGTGGGGTACAGTATATGAATGTAAACCTAAATATTGTTTGCTATCATGTGAAGTTGGTCAGATATGGTAATCAAAACTAAGTTGAAGTTGATATATTATGTAGTGACTCCTTTACTCTAACCCTTATGTAATCCCAGAGCCCTCAAAGATGTATGTGTAAAAATGATAATAAAGAATAGTATTTTTTTTAATTAACTTATTTTCTTATCAAATTGTTAAAACCCATTTGACAGTTATTATGTAATAATGGAATATTTTAAGAACTTTTTGGAAATGTGAATGTTGATACGGTAACATTGATGGGACCCCAGTAAAAAAATAAAAAACTATTTTTTTTAAATACCAATAGGCAGTTAGTAGAATTGAGTCAGAAAGTAACAGAAGTAATGTAGACTATTTTGCTAACACTTTACAAGAAGGTTTTTACAGCATTTATTAATCCGGATAGCTAATGTTTACTTATGCATAACATTTTAACATTTCATGATCTATAAATTAACATTAGTAGTATGAACAAACACAATTTAATAATTAAGTATATTTGTAAAATACTACTAGTAGTAGCCTGAAGAGTAGTATGTAGCCTGAACTGTAGTATAGACTATAGTTTCTCAGGTCAGTTCATGATACCTATTGCATTAATTAATGTTAACAATTTGATAGTTGTAAAGTGTTGCCTATATCTTTAATAGTGTGATCAATGACATCAAAGAGTAAAACTTTTATAGCTTATAATGAGTGATTATACATTTTATGAAAGTGTAATGTTAATATCAATGTCAACCTGATTTGTTAATTATACTGAACAGGATTCTCTTTTAGGCCACAAACAGAAGATGTAAAACAACATGTTACAGTTGTCTGAAAAATGTGAAAAATCCTTTCTTGAAACGAACTAGATTAGATAATGTTGGTTTCCAGCAAGATATTTCACATTTTTCAGGCTCTTTTTCTGTTTTAAAGTGTAAGCTCTCAGCCTGTGTTACACGCTATCACATCAGCATTAAAACTTACTTAAAAGAGAGATGAACGTCCCTACATGGGCTAAGGTCAAAGAACTATTGCGATGGATGGATGAGGGGTACGTGAGCTGACTTCATGAGATCTCCAGGTGTGGCAGGGAGTGGAAGAGTCTGTGTTGCTGATATCATGAGAGTGGGCTCGGCTTCTCAGCTGCGTCCTTTTGTGCGACACTCCTTTTACTGCGGTTTAGCTTGTCCGGCAGCATTCCATCTGCCGTCATCAAACTTTCTGTTCACATTCCATCAAAAGGTTGCAAACCTTCTGCTGACGATTACAGAGAAACAAATATAGTTTGATGTTGAGTTTGTCGGGCCTGTAGTATTTTGAATGAATGAGGTATATAGCGCATTCCTATGTCCTGCTGTACACCCAAAGCACTTCACAATCATGTCGGGGTCTCTCCTCAACCACCACCAGTGTGCAGCATCCACTTGGATGATGCGACGGCAGCCACAACGGCACCAGTGCGCTCAACACACACCTGCTATAGGTGGAGAGGAGAGTATATCTGCCAATTTCCTCTGGATGTGCACTGGAAGAGTATGATCTCTGGTTATTTGTACATGTTGCAACATCTTGCAACTTTTTATTTACAGCTGTAATTAAAATGATTCAACCCCCAGTGCAAATCAGGTTAATTGACAAAATATACAGACTTTGAGTTGTTTGCAATGAACAAATCAAACAAAAATAATTGAAATAGCTCAACATAACAAATTTTTTAAGTGGTTTCCCCAAATTCAACTGAAAATGCAACTTTTAATGACTTCTGCAGTCTCAAAATTATTTTACCCCCTGAATAGAATCCCTCATAACAGCACAAATCTGCAAAACAGGTGTTGTCTCAAGCACACCTGATGCAACTAATCAAGATCTTCATTAGTTGTACCAGGTGATCTTGAGCTAGAACACATGAAATACTTGAACTTGCTAAGTTTGTTGAGTGTCACGTTTGACTGCATGTTAGAAATATGGTCAAAAGTCAAAAGAAACAGTGTTTTTCTCAGTTACCTTAGTTCTTTGACTAACTTTACTGACAGAAAGCTTTATTTGGCTGCTGTCTCATTAAAACCAGCAGCTGCTGACAGAGACGCGGATCTCAGAAACGCGGATCCTCAGACTGCTCGTATGAGGATACTCGACAAAACGGACATTTTGGCATTATTGCGTGTGTTAATGCCATCTCTCTCATGTTCGTCCATCCTCGGGATTCTGCTGTTCTACTTTGCGCGATTTGTTCCCCCCCCAAACTACTTCAGCAGAAATCCCGCCCTGCAGCCGATTTTAAAGATTTTATTGGTCATGTGAATCACAGTACAGATTGCCTATCAAACACTGATCCCTAAACATACCCGTCACTGTAACCTTAACCAATGAAATTAGCTGCAGGGTGGGATTTCCTCTTAACTGGTTTGCGCCCAGTGTTATTTTTTTTAATATATATTAAAAAAAATTATAGAAAGATTCAAATCTGGGAGAAATACGGGAAAATATTTAAACGGGACGATAACGGGATAGCAAGGTAAAATACAGGAGAATCCTGGGAAAAACGGGAGGGTTGAATGACCCAAAAGCACAAGAAAAGTGCTCAAAATCATATAAATAAGGCACAGAAGTCTTGGGATTCTGTTCTGTGGAGCGATGAAACAAAACAGGAACTTAGCAGCCCTATGGTTCAGCGGTATGTCTGGAGGAAGAAGAATGAAGCATATGCTGAAAAGAAAACTGCCAGTTAAGCATGGTGGGGCTCGGTGATGCTCTGGGCTGCTTTGAAACCCAAGGATATTACTGAACTGCAGGCCATTGCTCATGAGGATTCATCAGAAACACCGATAGGGAAGTTATAAACATCACGTGAGATGTTTTGAACAAAACGCGTTCCAAAACCTTTACTTAAAGCCTTTAGGCCACTGCAAGTGATTTCCTAGCATAGCATGCTTTAGTTCAGTTTAAAAAGCACAAAAAATTCAGATTCCAAATTCTGACTGGATGAGATTAGTTAAAAACTGATGTATAAAAACACAACTGTGAACATACATTCTAACCTTAACCCTATAGTCTCCCATTACAATGATAAACCATGTCACTTATGGACAGAGTGGATTCTGATTATTGTTCATAACTTCTTACTGAACGTTTGTGTGTCGATTGCTGTTACTGCAGTTTTATAAAAACAATAAACCACTTGAAAAAGTATATGGCTCCTATGGCTCATTGCTTTATTTTGCGGTAACAAGACAAGTCAGCATGCAATATCCAACCAAACTGGATTTTCAAGATGTGTTCAAGGCTTCATAGAGCTATTTTAAGAAAGCTGTAAAAAATTCAGAGAGTACAGTAATAGTTGTCATCTAAGGGGTGTTTTTGCCTTTAAATGTCACTTATGACGGAAAAGATCCACAGGAAATCTTTGGAAGAGTATACTGTAACTTTTGGGAAAGTGAACGGGCATCAATATGTGGTCCTGCAGGGTGTGGTTGCAACTAAGAAACAAATCTAGTAGGACGTCAAAAAGAAAAAGAGATTAAGTGTGCAGTTCCCATAAAGCATGGAATGACAACCAGGGCAAGAACGTTCATAAATCACATTCCAACGAGAAAAGTCCACCAGAAACATCTGCAAAAAAAAAAAGCAAATAAAAATATGGCCCAATCTACTGCTGTAATATGAGTTTCGCACTGTGTTTTAGGGTGAAAGAAAATGAAAAACTGAACTGTCCAGGGCAGAAAATGACCAGTACCTTTTCTGTTTTAGTCATCTTTCCAGATTTGTGGTGATAAAGACATTATGAAGGCTAGAAACTGATGCAGAGAGTATATGAATGCTGTGCATATGCATCATGTTTAATTTAAGGATAAATAATAACTTTAAAATGAGAATCTTGTTAGTTTTGCATTTTTTGCAGGATCATTTATTGAAATAATATTATCTGCAGTATAAAGCTAACAGTAAAAGCAACACTTTCTGCTTTTTTGCCATCGAGCAGCTGAATAAATGGTAACACTTTATTTTGATGGTGATGATTTTGACTTGATGAAGTGACTTATAGTATCAACTAACTCTCATTACAGTATTAGTAGACTGTCTGCTTAATATCTGCTAACTATTTATTTGAATGTTTCCTAACAGACATTCTATATCTATTACATGTAGTAGTACATGTGTTTCAATCTGAACAAATTTCCCTTTAGGCATTATTCAATCATGTATTGTTCATTTATTTATTTTAATTGAGCTGCACTGAAATATTTCGACCTGTGAACTGAAATGAATTTAATGTAAATAGCCTGTGTTATGATCCAGATCTTAGTGCTGAATTGTGATCAACTCCAAATTTAGTGGCAAAGTAATCACAGATCCGAATTCAGCTTGGAGGTTATTCTCCCAGGCTGTTGTAAGCACTGGTTGCAGAAAGAATGCATGTAAAAATCTGAAACATGATCCATGAGTGCAATTTGTCCATTGCTACTGTACCACCTCTAGGGGTAGCTGAAACTGTTTGGGCTCAGACTTCAGGTTTCAGATGTGCTTTAAATTGGTCAGCCATATTAAAGTTAAATGTTGTAAATCATACCTCAGACATAATATATGTTTATATGTTGCATTGTTATAATTATGTTTGTGTTGTTTTTTCCCCACGCTTTGAACAGTTTGTGTTACTTTATACAGACAAATGCAGACCTTGTGCACAAAATTTATTTTTGATTGGCTGAAGGTTAAATTGAGATTACAACTCATATTCCTGCACTCTGTCTTGGAAATATTTATGATTGCCTGTGTTCACACGTGTTTTGCATGTGTGTTTGTTTGGAGATTTCTGTTTGTGGTCTGTGAAATCTATTTAGTCATGATTTAGTTTCCCTGTTGTCCACTGCACCAAAGGAAAGGCAAAATCTTTTTCAGAACATCCAGGAATAAGGATGTATACAAACTGTATTAGATTTGGACGGCTGTACATGGCTGTAAAGGAGGTAAAGAGACCATGATGGACCAGCAGAAGTGGCTTGTTCATAATCTTCCTGCTGATGTGCCTCTGACCTGGACACAGTGAGGAGCACCAACTAAGACAAATAAACCCTTAAACCAAAGACTGAGAAGGCTGAATCAGCAGTTTGTCATGTTTATCATTTAACATACTGTCTTCAAATATCAAATTACATGTATCTGATATGTATTCCTCTATTCCAAGTTCAAAACATTTCAATGGATGACCTTCACTCATCTTCAGAGCATTGCTGAAAACTACAACATTTCCAAAAGCATTGACTCTTGATTTCAAGTGTTTTAGTCTGCAGTTTGAGAGGATCTGCTCCGTGCATTTAAAGAAACATCAGAGATCAGTCTGAATTCCCTCAAATCCTGGAATAAGAGGCTTGACTCGAGTCTGGCCAACATGAGAAGAGCTTTGAGGGAGAACAACCATCTCAACCTCAGACAAATCCATATGCAGAGAACTGTGCGGTCCCACAAGATCCAGAACCAGCAAAATCACATCAGTTCTTTGGAGTCCTTGAGGAATCAGGTCTGCATGGTGGGATGCAGGATCTTCTGGCCTCTCAAAAGACATCAGACCCATATAATGAAATTGGAGAGTCAGATGCAAGAGTTGTTTAAGATCATTTCAGCTTCCAATGCATGAGTTTTAGATCCCCTCAATGTTATCAGGAAGCAACAAGGTGAGGTGAGGCATGTCCAGCCTATAAATTAAAGTCAGAAGAACACAGAATGAGAGATGGATTGCCAACTTCTGGGCACACCGAACAACCACAGACACACAAAATAAGACACAGACAACGGCAACCCAGGTAGAGCACTGTACAACCAATAGTTCACTTTTTCAACTTCCACTTCGATAAAAAAAATCCCACATATTCAACCCCCAAAGGAAGAAGCCAGAAGTAGATATTTCGAGTGGTTTTGAGTCTAAAAATGAAATTGAAATGCATTTATAAACGCGTATCCACAGTTTTAGACAGAAAAACTTTTACTGTCACTGTTTAACAATTTTAATTTTCAATCAATACTTTGCTTTAAATAAACATACATCATAATTTTGTCACAGTCTACATTTGTTAAGCAAAATATATAAATTAGCCTATAGAAAATAAAAATTCCAGACTTCAATATATGATGAATGCTAGGCTATAAATTTAGCAGGTAACGAACCACAAGTATTCATACTGCCAAGCACATTCCCCCAATCTTAACCAATCAACAACACTGTTCAATATAAAAACAAATTTGTGTTTTTCATGATTTACAAAATTAAATATGCACAGTATCATCAAAAATACCAAACAGGACAGTTATGAGCATGTTCTTAAGCGTTCAGAACAGTCCCAACTAGACTAGACCTATCGCAAATCATTGACACAACCCAGAATAACTGTGAACTACATTTCCCAGAATTCCTTTGAAAACCGTTTCTTTCTTGGACCTTTGTGCTTTCCGTACATTCGTCACGGGATTGCTTATGATTGTTAGTCATGGGGAAGAAGACATGTTTGCAGTAGTTGTCCAGTTCGCAGGTTTAATGTATGTATAATTGTAAAAGTTGACATGGCCAACATCGCGAAGAAAGTGTCATGGTCTGCCCGAGGCGAAGATCGCGGAGAGAGAACGCCACTGCTGAACGGTGCCGAGGATGGGAAATACAACAGAAAGGTACCAGACAAGCCATGCAGACTACATAAAATACATATATTGGACTCACATTCAATCTGGAATGTTTTGGCTTCTACTTATATGAATTACTTGCTCTGCTGATTAACTAGGCTTGCTTACCGCATGCAAAGGTAACGTTAATGTGTTGGCTTCCAGACTCAACATAATATTGACAGCACAGTTGCTTTAACTTCATGTCATTCCACAGTGTTGAAACGTAAACAAAATAGTTATTACACCTCTTATAATAGGGTAAAACCTTTGTGTTACTTGTAAATCCGTGTATGGTCCTTATGTCCTTGTATTTGTGCACTTGTGTTTTGCAACTCTGGATTTTTGGATTTTTAACTTCCCATTTATTTTAACCCTCTTATTTGGCTAAGAAACTGCAAGCACCTGTGATCCTTTGACCTACATTGAATCTGTACTTTTTTTTGTCAGAGCCATAGCTAGAAATTCTGGCCCCTCACTGTATACTGCACTGGGCTTCATATATTGTTGGGGGCCCCTCTTGGCATACACACACACACACACACTACTGTGTGTGTGTGTGTGTGTGTGTGTGTGTGTGTGTGTGTGTGTGTGTGTAGGCTACAGGATATTGTGAGAAGAATTTGTGTTATTTTTATGTTAAAATGAGTCATATTTTTTGTATTGTTGATGTAGATACTAAATGTAGATCAACATAGACTCTTGATAAGTGTAATGTGTTTGGTTCATAGTTATCTGGGGGAGGTATGTTTCATATAGGCAGACTGAGCACTGTGGACCTTGAGGAGGAAATCACACCCGAAGAGGTAAATCTGTTTGATATTAATTAATTTTTATTCATTTAAAAATAAAAGGACACTTCAAAACAAAGAACACTTGAATAGCCCTTATTCCAGTCCAGTAGTGGCTTCACTATTTTGATGCAGCTGTAGTTTCAGTTTTAATTGTGTTTTTGGTTTATTCATGATTTGCATGTTAGGCTGTACATAAATCGGTTCTAAATATGTCCTAAAATCAACCACTCTTGGCAGGAGACTCAGGAAAAAGCCTGACTTGATGTACTTGATTATTTGTGAGGACATGTTTCCGTCCGATGTGCTGGCATGAGGTCAAGTTTGCTCATGGCTGCAAAGAGTTGATGTAGCTAAATAAAGTGTTGTGCTATTCTGATTGCATGAGCATAGAATGACTGTATATGCCCTCGATGAATGTCGGCCGTGCAACTCTTGAGTCTGTTTTTTTCTCCAATTCACACAGGAGATTGTGAGAAGTCGACTGAAGGAAATCCCTCACAACGAAAAGCTGCTGTCCCTCAAATTTGAGGTAATTGAATCTAGAGCTGACCTCTATTTCAATTGAGTGTCTGTTGGGAGTGTTTTGAAAAATAAGTAGGTTTTCAGTAACTTAGCTTAAAATGAAGCAAAATGCAACATGTACACTTCAAATAGTGTCTTTGAAGAGCTGTGATATAAAATGTCTCAACTATGCATTTTGTGTTTCAGAGCCTTGATTATGATAACAGCGAGAATCAGTTGTTCCTGGAGGAAGAGAGACGAATGAGTCACATGGTCAGTAGACTCAAATGCAGTAGCGAACCGTGACTCTTGAACCTTGGCCCTCTCACCCCCTTCCCTCGTCGGGAAAAAAGTAAACCCAACCTAAAATCAGCCTAGCTGACTGTGTCCTCTTCTATAATACTGCATGTTACCTTTGACAAGAAATGCCACAAGCAACCAAATTATCACCAAATTAAACAAAAAGTAATAAAATGCAAATCATCATTAGAAAGAATTGCACCATCACACAATCGGTGTCATTACAGTGGAATATGGTGACAACTGGCCACAAAAGCAACACAATTTTATGTAAGCCGAGTTAGCCGACGCATCATGACATCGCTCAGACCGAAGCACATTAGTGACATACTTGTTGACTCTTAATTGTTGTGGTTTAAATATTAATTGAATAAACGAGCAGACACTGATTTGCTACTTGCTCTACGTTTATTTAAAATGAACAGCAAGACAACTAGCAGTGATTGTGCTTTCCATTAAATGAATCACACACAGCACAGTAAACAAATCCTTAACAAAAAAAGAAAACGAAATGTGCTGGGGACAGAGACTCATTCGGAAGTGCATTTTCAGAAGTGCTGGGTACAATGACGCATTAATTTTTTCTTTTTTTTCGCGCAGTTCATGTTTTGAAAGACGATGTCCTGTAGCTTACTAATGCTTACTTTATTATATTGGTTTAATGTAAGCTCTCTAAGCTACTATGCTCTCCACAGAACATAAAATATTCATTTTATTTTTCGTGTTCGCATTTATGAGGAAAAAACAATGTTATGGACGTGACAGTTCTCGGACTGCTTTAAAACTTTCACAGAAACCTCAACCAGAAAGCACAAAGCCTTTCTTTAATGTGAATTTCGTTTTTATTAATTGTATCTTAATTTTAATCAATGTTTCATCAACCAATTGCCTAGATTTAATAAATAATAAGTAAAGCAGATAATAGATATCACAACGACACGGGCGTTGGCGCATGAACTGGAGCTCGTCTCATAAATGAACCGAAAGAAACTCTGCATAGCCTACTTGCCTCACAGACCTGAGAAATATATATTATCTACAGAATGCTTGAAATCATACTTTTAAACAGAACAATTCAAAACGAAAGAAAACTATGTAATCCGTGTGAAAAACTAATAGAATATCATAATGAAAATTCCTATGGCAACTGCGCTGCACGCATTTATCTGCACATCTCACTTGTGCTGTTTTCCAAAGAATCAAATACAGTTTACCATTAATAACACAGACTGTTAACAATTGTTTTTAATTAGTACCATTTAAACATTCTCTATGATAAAAAATGTTTGTAAAAAATATTTTAATAACACGGTTTTGGCGGTTATAGAGTTCTAATGACGGTGTTCAACTATAACCGTCGGTCTCACGGTTATATAATAACCGTCACACCCCTAAATATATTTGCATATTTTGAGGAAACATGCTAAGTTTACATACTCGGTTCTCTGAAAAACACTTCTACAGCCAGGTATTTTACTTTGAAATGTGTGTTTCCAGGCTGGAATGTTTGTTTTTGTTTTGGTCTGTAATATTGCACGTTGCCAATTTTCATTGTCATTGGCGCTCATTCCTGTTGTGTGCTCAACTCAAACTGGTTAGCCCGTGTGAGCGCCGTCCAGTCTGAGGAGCAGGTGGCAGGAGAAACGACTATCTCTGATATTTAGAATTGGACTGCAATACCTATTTCGACCACTAATCATTCTAATCAATTTGACCTTGTCATTCTTACAGACTGTGCCTTTAAATGCTTTAAAAAGCTTTGGCTTTCTGAACACAATGAAGCTCTGGTGTAGGTCTTCCTTTCCCGATTTAACTTCAGCTTTTCTTTAAAAATTCATTTTGAAAACTGCGTGGATAATAAATTAGCAATGATGTCCTCATTAATGTTGCTTGCTGTTTCCATAGCGCTAGCTATTTTATTAGCACCGACCGACTAATTTCAGGTCTTGCAGTCTCCACTAATGAGCTCGCGAGTTGAATCAGGTGTGATAGATGCATTCAGATTCTACATCCAAAAGCACAACAAGACATTTTTTTTCTCTTGTTCCGTGGATTTTGTCCATTTTCCTCCTCGTTACCACTGTTTTCTGCCACCACAATGCGCACGCAGCTGGCCCACCAATCAAAGAGCTGAGTGCTTTAGGTGGAAAAATCCTAAAATGGAGAAAACTGGCGTCTACAGTCTACACAACACAACGCACACTGAATAGGCAGATTTGAAGGGTTTATTTCCTCAAAAAGATTTAGATGGTTATTGTCAAATTATAGATTCCTAAAATAACATTAGAACTGATAACTTTTTATTATAACATTTTTACTTTTTAAACTATAATTTAAAAGTTTTTAAATATTATTTTTTACAATAGTTTAGGCCCCCTCTGCTAATATGACATATGCTGTATCAACTCAACCCCTAAACACATTGCTTTTTTTTCAATCACATTATTTTCTTTATAATTTATATCACTAAATGAATGAATGAAACTAAAAGCACAGTTTAACACAATTTGTTTCTTGATAATCTTCAAACATGGCTTGATCCAAAATGAATATGCCATGCAATCATTTTGAAGATTTGCAGAACGGCACTCCACTCACTGATAAGCTGTTTCCACTTAAAAGCAGTTTATTCAGTGTACTGACAGAACAGACGCTGGTTATAGAGTCTATAATTGTTATAGCCATTGCAGATTAACATGAAATGGTTATTTGTCCTAACCACAGGGTTTTAGATGTCTGGAGATCAGGCGATGGGTGATCTGTGGTCTGATTGGGTTCTTCACTGGTCTCATCGCATGCGTGATAGACATTGCTGTTGAGGTTCTTGCTGGGTACAAGTACTTTTTAGTCAAACAAAGTATCCTTTTCTGTCAGTCATTTACAATTATCTGATATAATCTGTTTCTCACGTAAAGCACTCAAAAAAGTGTATTTGTATAAAAAAAGTATATTCTTCAGTTAATTAAAATGAGCCAGTATACTGCAGTTCTTGAACAATGTGTCACAACATAATTTAATTTCATGCAATCAGTTTACATTTGTAATATGAAAGTTGGTGTAATCCATTTCCTTTGGGATTACATGAATAATTTGGCCATAACCAGATGCACGACAATACAGATCCAGACAGACACAGATTTGAAATCAAGATTTTTTTATTTTATCTAATACAATCTGTCTGTCTGTGTAGCTTATTAAACTTATTTCTCAACTATATTAAAATGAGGATGATATTAAAATGATATTTTTCCAGGAAAAAGACTATTAATAGCAATGTTTAGTATAAAGAAACAAAAAATGTTCATGTTATTATGCAGTAATATACCTCAGTATTATTTTTTAATACAGTGCTAATCTGATATGTGATGTTTCTTACTGGCTTCAGAGTTTCTTTAATCAGATGTTCAGACATTGAGAAATTCACAGAGCACGGAGGCCTGTCCATCTCTCTTATACTGTGGGCAGTGCTGAACTCTGCTTTCGTGATGGTTGGCGCTATCGCTGTTGCTTTTATTGAGGTTTGTTTTCTTCCTGTCCAAATGATATTTGTGTTGTGTGACTTCTGCTTCCCTTCTGTGTTTCAGAGTCACTTCAAAGAAAGCATACAGCTCTTTCAAAACAATGTACTCAATGTACAATGTAAAATTTTACTTTTTTCTGAAAGAAATTAATACTTTTATGCAGCAAGGATGCATTCAATTGTTCAAAAGTGACAGTTAAATTAAATGCTGTTTTACTATTAACCAAAGAACCCTCGAATTTTTTTTATTATGGTTTCCACACAATTATTAAGCCGCACAACTGTTTTCAACATCGATAATAATAAGACATTTTTATTATCAGCAACATTGAAGACTGGAGTAATGATGCTGAAAATGCAGCTTTGACATTACAGGAAATATATTCAAATAGAAAATAGTTATTTTAAACTGTCATACAATTTCACAATGTTGCTGTTTTTACTGTATTTTGATCGAATAAATGCTGCCTTGGTGAGCATAAGAGACTTTATAAAATGCTACTGACCAAACTTTTGAATGCAGTTTGTATACTACGTAGTATTTACATAGTTTTACTTTGAACATTGTTTCAAATTCAGTCTTCTCGTTTTCTCTCAGCCCATTGCTGGAGGAAGTGGAATCCCTCAGATAAAATGCTACCTGAATGGAGTGAAGATCCCTCGAGTTGTTAGACTAAAGGTGATGTCTTTTATATGTCTTTTTTTGTGATAAAGCTATGTAGAGCAGTCGTGGCCTAATGGTTAGAGAGTCAGAGTCTCTTCTCTTCCACCCTCAATAATCCTTGAGGAAGCCATCGCTGCCCACTGCTCTGTGTGTGTCCACGGTTTGCAGTGTGTGTGTTCACTTCTCACTACTCCTAATGTGTGTGTACTAACTCGGATGGGTTTAATGCAGATGACAAATTCCTAGTATGGGTTACCAAACTTGGCCTTTACATCACTTTCACTATTTCTCTCTCTTTTGTTTTTTTTAAGAGATGTATTTCTAAAAATGTATTTCTTCTGCGTCCACAGACTCTGGTGGTAAAGGTCTTTGGTGTGATCTGCTCAGTTGCTGGAGGTCTTGCTGTTGGAAAGGTACAATAGAAGATCAGTCAATTGGGGTTAATGAGACTTTAATTTGGGGTTAACAGACTCAGCATCTGCTGTTCTCTCCCAGGAAGGGCCCATGATTCACTCAGGAGCAGTGGTGGCTGCAGGAGTATCTCAAGGCAGAAGCACTTCACTGAAAAAAGATTTTAAGGTCCGTTTTCTGTACTATTGAGTCTACTTGAATCTAACAGTGAACATGGAGCCTGACTGCAAGTTTCTGTTTCCTGCAGATGTTCGAGTATTTCCGCAGGGACACAGAGAAGAGAGACTTTGTCTCTGCAGGAGCAGCGGCTGGAGTCTCCGCTGCCTTTGGAGCACCTGTTGGTGAGACATGCAGAAAATCATTTCAAATATCCACATTCTTTACATCAGATAGAAGCAAGTTATGCAAAGTCGATTTTTTTTTTTTTTTTTTACATTTCTTAAAGCATATTAAAATACCTGATATACTCAAGAGTTTTAGCCTGTAAGTGAAAATGCATCACTTGTTGTTCCTCTGAATAAAAGCTGTTAAATTGCTCTGGAATCAATCTTGGATCAGATTGCTTGGATCATCTTTGATTCATTGTGTTTTTTTGGCACAGGTGGGGTTCTGTTCAGTTTAGAGGAAGGCGCATCTTTCTGGAACCAGATGTTGACTTGGAGAATTGTGAGTGATTGTGAATAAGACCTTGGTTCCTTATCAAAGAGCACTGTCTATTTCACTGCTTGAACAAAGAATCCTGCTTTGTTTTTCATCTAGTTCTTTGCTTCGATGGTCTCCAGCTTCACACTGAACTTTTTCCTGAGTATTTACAATAAGAAGCCTGGAGAACTCTCCAGCCCCGGTCTCATTAACTTTGGCCGCTTTGACAGTGATGTAAGTCCTGTATCTTTCTCTCTCTCAGTTACTCGAAGTTTTTTTAGCTGTCAGTTTTAAGTTTTTCACAGCACTGAGATTTGAAAGGAAAATCTGTATTATTGATCCTTAAAGGACAAGTTCGGTATTTTACACTTAAAGCCCTGTTTACAGATCGTATCTGATGAAATAGAACGGTTAAGATTAAAATTTGCAAAATAAACCTAAAATTCTCGGGACAGCAGCATGTGTCCAAATTTTAATCTTAACCTTTCTATTTCATCAGATACGATCTGTAAACAGGGCTTTAAGTGTAAAATACCGAACTTGTCCTTTAAAGCTTTCCAAAATGTCACAAGAAAGAAAGAAAACATCGTAATATTTGGTGTATCTATATCATGACATTCCTGAACTAAATTGAATGTGCTTTCTTTTTTTAGACTGTGAAATATACTTTATTTGAAATTCCTCTCTTCATTATCATAGGAGCTTTAGGTGAGGGGACATCACTTTGTCTGTGCAAAAAACATTTTAATAATTTTGTTTACAAAATTAAAATGAGTGGATGTAACTTTTTCATTATTTTTCTGATTTTCTTTCGTTTTCCAGGAGGGTTGCTTGGGGCATTGTTCAATCTGCTCAATAATTGGCTAACAATTTTCAGAATAAGGTAGGATTTTAAGCTATTGAATTCCGAAGGTCATGGGTAATTTATAAATGTCATAATTAATTTAATTACTGTAGGTATGTGTGTATACAGAACAGAAGCAGTTGGGATGATATGAGGACTTTTACATATCAATCACTTGTCATGTGCCCAACCATTTTCTAAGTTATGCCCTTGTGTCAAATTGAGGCCAACAAGTAAAAGAAGAGACTTTCCAAACTTGTATGGATTTTAATAGAGTCTAAGAATAGCCGCGTTTCCACCGCGGGAACTTTCCCCAGGAACTAGGAACTTTGGGGTGGTACTCTGTGTGTTTACACCGCAGGAACCAGGGTCTAAATGAAGTTCCGGGTAAATATTTCCCCCTCCGAAAGTCCCTGCTGGCGAGGTAGTACTTTTTCAAAGTTCAGGAACTTTCGGGGGCGGGACTTGTACGCTGAACATGCTGATTGGTTGTGTTCACGCCGCATTTTTATTGGATGACTCCACGCAGCATTCTAATCAGGGGGGCCGTGTTTCGGAAGACACTGAAGCATCCCCGGGCGCCGCCATTGGCTAGCGGACCCCCACCTGCTGTTAGCATTCCATTGACTCCCATTCATTTTGGCGTCACTTTGACAGCGAATAACTTTACATCTGAGGCGTTTAAAGACACCGTTTGTCCATTGTTTATTTCTAAAGAAACACGAAAATGTATAAAAGGCTCCATTACCTTGTATCTTACGTTTTGGCCCCGTAGAAGCAGTTTTTGTAAAAATAGGCTAACGATTGCGTCATACCCGCGCGACTCTGTCGCACAAGTCGAAAAATTACCGTATGGACAGGCAGAGAAGCTCGCAAGCAATCGGGAGGACGTGGAGGCATAAAGTCAAGGGAGAAGCCCATAGAGAGTGATAAAGTTGCTCCCGTTGCTAGCTCATGGACAGCTAATGCCCACGCTCTCCGTCTCTGCGGGTTTCGGAAGGGAATGATTCAGATTTCTCTCGGCACAGCTACTAGAAGACCTACAGGTTGCTCACGTCACATCTACGTCGTCAAGCTCAGTTTGAGCCTGCGCAGTTCGCCTTGCGATCAGGAAGTGAGTGCTTCTAATTGACTTCATTTCTCTCCGTTGAAACCTATGGGGTCGCTGTGTCCAGTTTATATACTGTCTATGATTCTAATTTAACCGGCATTTTTGAAAATCTATTGCGGTTCGTGGCTTCATGCAGTAAGAGTCGTCTGTCTGCAAATATGGAATTTAATAAAAAAAAAAAAAAACACAGCTGGACCGACGACGAGGTATTTGTGGAAGAGGAAATTTTCAGCGCGTTCGTCCCAGCCATCTCACGGTCAATGTCCGTAATAGTCAGAGCAATATCAGTGCTCGTCTCTTTTCTGCCGTTTTGTTAATTACCTCGTTAGTAAACCAATACATCACAAACAACTACAGCACAGTTTGAATCTCCTCCATACTTATTATAAATGTGGCGCTCAACTGATTACTGTCCGTCGCAGAGGAGGAGCAGTCGCGCGCAGTTTATAATCTTCCCGGTACTTTAGACCGCGGTGTAAACGCAGAAAGCAACCGGTCTGGGGCAAAAAAAGTTCCTGGGAAAAAAGTTCCTGGGACAAATTGTTCCGGGTAATTTCGGTGGAAACGCGGCTTATGATACTGAAAACAGTCAAATATCTGTGTTTGAAAGCATAATGTTAAGTAATATTGGAGAATATTACATTTAACAAACCTTTTATTTTTAAACGTGTCAGCTTTATTATTTACACTGCCATTCAAAAGCTTGTGGTCAGTAAGATCAGTCTTTTTTTAAAGAAAATGAATACTTTTTCTCTGCAGGGAGGCATTAAATTGATCAAAATTGACTGAAGGCAAAGTTACTCAAGTTTGAATTTCATAAATGCAATTCTTTCAAACTTTTCATCCACTTCCATCCACCCATTGGCCTGTGAGATTTTTAACATGATGTGTTATGTCTCAGGTACGTTCACCGGCCGTGTCTGCAGGTAATGGAGGCTATGCTGGTTGCGGCGGTGACCGCTACAGTTTCCTTTGCTATGATCTATTTCTCCAATGACTGCCAGCCATTGGGACAGGACCACTCTGAGGAATATCCTCTGCAGGTGTTTATGTGCTTACTGAGCTTTCAAAATGTTCTCTTAAATGTTCAAATACTTAGTTGAACTGTTCCTAGATCAGAATAAATAAACGTGAACATGTATATCAGAATAAAGAAAACACGTGATTTGTTATATTGTTCATTTACAGCTCTTCTGTGCTGATGGTGAATATAATGCCATGGCCACCACCTTCTTCAACACACCTGAGCGGAGTGTAAGGAGTCTGTTCCACAACCCTCCAGGTGTGTCTCTGTACGGGTGTGGTTGGGTGTGAACGGGCTTAAGAATGTGTGTATACATTATCAGACTTGCATTCTCATAACATCAAGCCTCATGGTTATTGCAGCACTTCTTGAATTATGTGGTGTGTCTGCATGTTTTTTGTGTATGTGTGTGTTTGCGTATGTCTGCCAATTATTTAACAGATTTGGTTACAAGCTGGAAGCATTCCAGCTAACAGGCAGCTAAAATCTTCCTACGCTCTGGAGAGAAGCCATTTTTGATCGCTTTCTCAGAGTGCTGCAAGTGCACAATAGTCAGTGCTCAGCCACTGGACAAGCAAAATCACAACTTACCAATTGGCAAAGTTTATAATGACTATATAATGACCATGTTGGTAATTCTTCAGAATGTAATACGATTATATTAAAACATCATAATTACATGTTTTATATATGATTCATATAATGTTATGGTTTTAATATTACTTCATGGCTGGTAGCCTTATCCTGCCCTCTAGAGCTAGAGTGCTTGATAGTATGCTGAAGAGAACAGATGTTCACCCTACTACAGATCATGCAGGGTTGTGCATGTCTTTTGCATTTACATTTAAGGCATTCAGAAGATCCTCTCATCCAGAGTGATGTACCAACAGTGTTTTAGCTTAACAAATGAGACCGTGGTGATCAACAGATTGCAAGCATGCCACAAAACCTAGTACAAATAAAGAAACCATTATCTTATTTTATTGTTTTTTTGTGTGTGTCTTTTGTTGTCATCTTTTTAGAAACTAACTTTGCATATATATAACAAACACGCCTCGCATATATTTATTATTACATTAGTTACAGGCCAACATAGTTCTATAAACAAGAACAATTAACAGACATTATCAAAAATAAATATGAAAAAATTACAATAAAAACCTATTTAAATTATTATTATTTTTTTTTACAAATAATGATATTAGTACTTTAATCCAAGCAAGGGGACAGCCTATTATAAATCCTTCAGTCCCTACCATTCCTTCTAACCAGGCTAGCCATCTCTCTTTTTTTAAATGAGTCTCTCTGTCTCTGTCTCTCTGTCTCAGGAACGTACAACCCAGTGACTTTAGGGGTCTTCACTTTAGCCTATTTCCTCCTGGCTGTCTGGACATATGGTCTGGCCGTGTCGGCAGGAGTTTTCATCCCCTCTCTGCTCATTGGAGCAGCCTGGGGGCGACTCTTTGGGATCCTTTTGTCTGTCATCGCTCCCAACCAATCAGTAAGTACTTACCCTTCTCTGCACTTTTTTAATTATAGCAACATTTTTAATTCATTTTTACGGTGACCAAGAGGGGACATGTTTGATTCACTTAGTTTTGTCGTGGTCATGGGATATTATTTATATGAACTATTGGGAATGTGATAATTCATGCCCATGAGAACGTTTTGTTGAGGTAATGACATTCTTATGTTGTGGCCGCGTGATGTAAAGTCGTGGTCTCGAGATCCTATGTTGAGGGAACAATATATATATATATATATATATAAATAAATAAATAAATAAATAAATATGCGTAAACAACCCGCGCGACCATATCAACCTGGAATTATCAGAAATGGATTGGCATAAAATAATATTCATTTTTAATTAAGAAAAAGCGAAGTTAAGAAATGATTAATGATATATTAACATTGCCTATTAAATTGTAAGCATGTCAGAGGTTTAGCTAAATTTATCAATAGCTAATTGTTTAATATTCCTTATAAAACATTTTATCTATCCCATCCAACAGTCTTTTAAATCCATTCACTGATCATTTATTTTAATATTTATATATTATTATTGTTTAAAAAATGTTATTCATAGTTATGCATTTGCTTTATTTTCCCCTTCATTTCTTGTATCTCTTTACCTAATTAACTTTTTGTATGTTATGTCACTTAAAGGGTTAGTTCACAAAAAACAAAACAAAATTCAGTCATTAATTACTCACCCTCATGTTGTTCCAAACCTGTAAGACCTTTGTTCATCTTCGGAACATAAATGGGGATATTTTTGATGAAATCTGAGAGTTTTCTGACCCTTTCATAAACAGCAATTTAATTACCACTTTCAAGGCCCAGAAAGGTAGTAAAGATATCGTTAAAATAGTCCATGTGACTCCAGTGGTTCAAGTCATGAGAAAACAATATAGTTCCCTCAACATACAATATGATCTTGGGTTCACAACTTTACATTGCATGGTAATATTACATTACCACAAATTAATATCTCATGGCCACAACATATTATCACGTTCCCACGAGTTAATATGTCATGGCCATGACAAAACTAAGTGAACCTAACATGTCCCCTTTCGGTCATCGTAAATCTTTAACCCCAAATTTGAGAAAAAATAGAGCTAAAATATGAGGAAAGATTAACAGTACTGTGTTGTGGACATTTTCTAAACTGATAGATGTGGGCGGATCCTGGGAAGTATGCTCTGATGGGTGCTGCGGCCCAGCTTGGTGAGTTATTGATGATTCATGTTAATTTAAATTTTAACTAGACTTTCTTTAATGAAATGCAGCAGGAATGCAGTCTTGGGGTTTATAATAGTGCTCCCAACTGCATTTCTGTGAAGGAAGTACGTGTCATCATCATTAACAAATATAGCTGTTTTGTTGTGTTAATTTGACAGGTGGCATTGTCAGAATGACACTCAGTCTCACTGTAATCCTGGTGGAAGCCACCGGGAATGTGACCTATGGCTTTCCCATCATGCTTGTGCTGATGACTGCCAAAATTGTGGGGGATTACTTTGTAGAGGTGAGAAGCAAAATATCTAGGATGGTTGTTTTTGTGTCTTGTGAACTGGTTGTCTTTCCAGTAGTTTTTTTGTTTTGGTTTCTTAAGGGTGTCACAAAGCATTAGTCATGCATGCATGTCATTTGTGTTTTGTGCTATTAGAGCATTAAGCTCATGTGTGCGTTTGTCTGACTGGTTATTGTTGTTTATAGGGCCTGTATGACCTCCATATTAAGCTGCAGAGTGTTCCTTTCCTCCACTGGGAGGCTCCTGCTACTTCTCATTGGCTGACGGCCAGGTAACCACACCCTTCATCTTTACATGTCATGTGATGCTTTTATCTTCTCTGATGCACTCTATACTGACTCTCAGTTCTAATTAATGTAATAGTAATTCACACAACCATGCAAGTTTATGCATGCTAAATCATGTATGTACAATATATGTGTACAATAACAATTTTCGGAAAAAATAACATTACGATGCCCATAAATCGATTTCAACTGTACATTGGGTTTAATTTGTCGTTAAATGAGATCTACTAATATATATATATATATATATGTATTGTTAGTGCCGAGAATTTTCACTTGAATAAATGCATAGATCTGCGAACAATACTTGTGTAGCCTACAGTAATGGTAAAGTTGTACAACTTTTGCCAAGCGTGTCAGAGGTTCTGGGTTTTTAATCTGCAATCATATTTCTTTTTTTTTTTTTACATTAAAAACGAATATGTTCATCTTTGGTTGTATATCAAACAGGGACAAACGAATGAATAGAAAATAGAGACTGCATTATGCTTCAAAATTCATAAAACTTGTCCATCTTTAAAAATTATCTTGATGGACAAAACTTGCAAGTATCATAAACTTTTGTTGATGCAAACACAGAGCTTGTTTTTAGCGATAATCCAAAAGCCTATGGTAAAAGCCTATTGTTTTTTTGTCGAGGGACATTTTTCATAATTGAAAAACGTCATATTTGAATACATTTTAAAGTGGATAACATTTTTTATATTTATATTGAACAGATTTAATGAACTGGACTAAACTAATAAAAAGAAAGTAGCACGTTAACCAAGTGTATACTAATTTTTCTGTCAATATCTGTACTTGTGAAGTTTGTGGCATGAAATGTTTATTATATATTCAAAGACCTTACCTTTCAATTATTAGACGGAACTGTTAAACAAAGACCGTAAACTAATGAAGATGGAGAATGAGTGCTTCTGAGCTCAGCTCTGTCAAAATAAAAGTCTTGCTTCTGACTATTATCGGCTAAACAAAAAAACATATCTGCCAATGCGTCACGATAACAATAATAATAATTAAAAAAAAATTCTGATAGATCTTCTCCATTGCAATATATCGGTCAGCTACTAGTCTAGTGCCAATTAAAACAATATTTTTCATTAATTGAAATAAAGCTTAAAATAAAACTAACTAACAACTTACTACTATTTTAGTTTCTAAAATAGTTAAAGTAATAAAATAAATAAAAACAAATGTATTAATAAAGTTGAATAGAATTATTTAAAAAAAATAATAAGAATGATAAAAGCACAACAATTCGACTAGAACTTAATGTAAAAATAAAAGCGAATTCAAAATATGAATTTTGTACTACAATATTATATAAATAATACTCAAATGATGCTGGTGCAGTGTCATATAGTGAATGTGTTCACCACAGGGAGGTCATGAGCTCTGCAGTCACCTGCTTTACCAGAGTGGAGAAGGTCGGAACGATTGTGGACGTTCTCAGCAACACATCCACCAATCACAACGGCTTCCCAGTGGTTACCCATACTACTGGGCATGATGAGGTGACATAACCATGACAGCATGACATCAGATCCTGTTACTCCTAGTATTTTCCAGTTTCAACAAAGACTAATCTCCAATCTTCTTCCCGCAGCCGGGCAAAATCTGTGGACTTATTCTCCGCTCTCAGCTTATTGTTCTTCTCAAACATAAGGTGTGGAAAATTTTGATTATGATGGCTTTAGTTGGACTTTCATCTTTATTTTATAGGCAATACTATAACTGTTACTTTGGCAAATTCTAATAGTTCAGCCCTCTGTGACTCAGGTGTTTGTGGAGAGGGCATCTTCACGTCTCATCCAAAGGAAGTTACAGCTGAAGGACTTCAGAGATGCATATCCGCGTTTCCCTCCTATTCAGTCCATCCACGTCTCTCAGGACGAGAGGGAGTGCATGATGGACCTCACTGAGTTCATGAACCCAACCCCATATACCGTGCCTCAGGTCAGTTAACTTGAGTAACTTACATTGTAGCAGAATATTCTGGCCAAGAGGCTTTCTGACTTGCATGTAAAGCAACCAATCATAGTTTTTGTTTTTGCATGCCATTTAGAGGCAAGTTTATCTGAAATGTATTATGTAAGGAATAATTGGTTCTGGGCCGTTGAATTATTAGAAAAACAATGCACAACTGAGGTGGTAATCGTGTCGTGGCCGTTACACCTCGGG
Source organism: Phoxinus phoxinus (assembly GCF_949152265.1). NCBI lineage: Eukaryota > Metazoa > Chordata > Actinopteri > Cypriniformes > Leuciscidae > Phoxinus > Phoxinus phoxinus. The sequence goes on from NC_136876.1 coordinate 25,608,069, forward strand.
TGTGCATTATTTTTATAATAATTAAACGGCCCGGAGTCAATTATACTACGGTTATCACACCTCAAAACATTGGAGAGAGAGAGAACTGAAAGAACCTTTGAAATGGCTGAAATCATATACTGAAAATAATTGCACACCTTACAACGTTCGTCAACCAAACCGATTCAAGAATGCAACATCCCCATAATATATAAATCATAAAAATCGACTAGCATCGAGAAAAATAATTTGATGAGACTAGAACCTCTCCAGTTTGCGGTTTATTCATACATGGAATTATGCCATCTCCAAGCCTTAACAAGAATGCCACTGCCACACCGTATTGAAATACAAGAAATGCCACCAGGAAGTGTATTTTAGTTGACAAAACTACAGTATGTGGTTAAATAATGTGCTGTATTAATAACTGTTGGTTTTCATATTTGATTTCAGGAGACTTCACTCCCTCGTGTGTTTAAATTGTTTCGGGCGCTAGGACTGAGACATCTGGTGGTGGTTGATAATGAGAACAGAGTGAGTCTATCAATATTCCAACTATGTTACTACATTTAACTCACAGCTACTGTTTAAGAATGCACAATATGTTGGTACTATATTAGTATTATTAATCAGCTATTGGCTGATAATAGTTTTTCTTTTCTTTTTTTTCAGTATCGGTTGATATTGAATATTTAATTTTGCATGTTAATTTCTTCTAGTTTTAGATTACCTTTCTATCATCTAGTGCTATCTTAAAGTTTATATTAAAAAACGCAAATTATTTAATAAAACTGTTACATGTAATCTTTGGGAAATCTCAAAATAAATATTACTTTTTTATAATGTAAATTTATAATGGTGGGATTCCTAAATACACTTGTAGCATTTAAATGATTATAGTTTTTTTATTCATTTAAATATTTTAATTTTATATCTTTTCAAATTTAATATGTTGAATTTCTTTTTTCGTTTAATATAATTTTATTTATTATAGAGGAAATAGAATAGAACTTGAAAACCGTCCATTTATCGTTTGTCTGCAATAACATCAAAATTCAGAAATGTTGCAAGTTTCTAATTCCCTGGGCTTTGGATGTGAAGGTTATGGGGCTGGTAACCAGGAAGGATCTTGCACGCTACCACATGGGTAAAGATGGCCTGGAGGAGCTTCACCTTGCTCAGATGTGATTGGTTGTCGAGTTCATCCTGGACCCTGCCTTCAGAGCACCAGCTTTGGGCCGTAATAACTCAGGGGCTGGTCAGAGTCTCTCTCATGTCAAAGATGCCAAACACAAACCTGCGACATGCACAAATTTGTCCGACATTCAGTATTTTAAGGGCTCGATTATTTGAAAAATACATTTTTGCTCCTTTACAAAAAAAGTTAGTTATGGTTTGAATGAGCACATTATGTTAGTACGTAATGTTAGTTTTGCACTATGTGACTATTTATTACATTTATAATATTTTAGAGTAGATGAGCTTTTCGGGAGCCCTAACTTTTCGTGGCTCTTCAAAAGCATCATTTTGTGTCACCTTACATGTTTATCATGGGTAGTTACCAATTAGGACATGTACATCAATATGTCAAGCCAATGATAATGTATAGTGACATGACAATGTGGCACTATGCAAAAACGAAACGCTGTTGAAAAGAAAAAATGCAGTCGCAAAACATTTCCTGCACAATATAAATTATGAATGCTTACTTGCTTATGCATAAAAATAGTTATAGTAAATTGCTGTTAGCTCAAAGTAAGACATCAGTTATGAATGTGCTGGACAATTTAAGCAAGTTTAATGATCTTAGATTTCTCTTATGCCCACTTGTAGCATTACGAAACCTATTGGTGATACCTTTATGTGCACTTAATACAGACTACTACATATATTGTTACAGTTAATATGGTTCTTTGCATATTTGTTTACCTAGTTCTATTTAGGATTTTTGTAGTCCGTCTCAAATAATACCATATTTTTGGTTTATCAGTTTGTGTCGATCAGGCCCTAACATTAAATATATAAATCCTATTTTTCACGTGGCAAGTTTTGGTACGAGCTTAACTAGTGAGCGGTTTTATGTAGTGCATTTCCTGAGGGCAGTTTGCCTACAGAATGTGAATTTTCTTCTGCATTTGTTTTCCGTGAAAATCCATACTTTAAAATGAACACATAAATCACAGTATTGGGCAGTGAATATTATGCTAAAATAATTGCCAAGCACTGATGGCAAGAAACGGTCTTTAACTGAACATCAGATGAAGCGTATAAACATGACGTTGTTGTCTGTGTGCTAAGAACTTTGACGAATGCTGTACGCCTCGATGTTTAAAGCCAACATTTTGTTTTTATCTATCAATGATCTTTTGCTCTGCTGATCTCCACTTTTATATTGTTGTTGATTTGAAGCAACAAAAAAAGAGTGAATTTTATAAACATTTGAACTTTGTGAACTAATAAAACTATGAATCAACAAATGAATTCCTAATGCCTCTTCAGTAATTCTCTCAGATAATTATGAATGGTTTGGATTTTTTTATTTTTTTATCTGCAATGCAGTATAGAACATCAACATCTCTTGGTCCAAGACTGTATTATTTTAAATGTGTATCTGGTAAAGGTTACTTTTGTCAGCTTTTATGAATACACTAGCATATAGATGGCTTTAAAACTAATAAACATGGATTCATGTTTTTTTTTTTTTTTGGGAAACGTGCAGTGTGTGTACTGTATATGCAACTGACGAAAATGGCCATGTTTACATTTGCTAAGGCAACAACACTACATGACTAAGCAGTGTTATTTTTCAGCTTTTACTTGTCATAATCATCCCCGATACTACACTGACACGTTCCTGTGAGGCATCTGAAAAAATGCTGTAAGGTGTGGACATGTGCAAAATGTAATGCTATGAGTAAGGATGTTTTCATGTATGAATCCCATGTTGATCCACCCTGTTCATTATAATAGTTGCTGTCGTGTGCCTCTAAACTTGTTTTATTAACACGGTGATCTCTCTGAGCCTCTATGTAGTGTTTCTCAAGAGAGAAGGCTAACGTAATTGCATCATATCTGGATTAAAATGAATTTATAGAACAAATATTTTTATAATTTATAACTAAGTATATTTAATTATGAGTGAGTGAGGTTATCTATAGTATTTAACAGCAATAAATATAACCATTCACAGAAATGTATTTATTTTATTTTGATCGTGCTTAAAGGGTCAATGACATGACGTGCATATTTTTGTGCTTGAATGAATTATTTCCTTTTAAAATAATGTAATACATGACATGCATCACTTTATCCTATTTAGTTTGAATTCATTTTTAGTACATTTAAATAAGACATATTATTATTTTTTTAAACCCCCAAATGTCAGGTGGTGCAACTGTCCGAACAAATCAACAGACTAATAAAACTATTTAAAATGGTGTCTTAATACTAAAAAATTGACAACTAAATACTATTGCATCATTTTAGGTTTGAAACTTTTCATAAACACATTTTATAAATCTCAGTAGTTTTAAAGCTGTTGAGATAATTGAAAAACTTTTGTCCAGCAATTTGTATATTCTCAAATGTCAGGGTGGCACAGCTGCAAACATGGCTCTTTTATTACGAATTCACAAGGTACCGGTAATAACAGTAAGCATGATAATGCATCATCCAGCGGAGCCCAACTGGTCATTGTGGCAGAGTGAAAAGGTTTGTAGATCTCTCTCAAATACTGGCAAAAACAGCACTTTCCATGTCAGGTGGTACAACTAAAGTATATATATAACTACATTTGGTTGTACTGCCAGACATAAAAATTGTAAAAAATAAAATTAAAATAAATGTTAAACTTTTTGCAGTGTTATTTAACAACTGAAACTTGTTTAAACATTGTTCATGACTCAAAAATAAGCATTACGTCAGTTTTGAAAAGATTTAAAAAAAAAAAAAAAACTTGTTTGAAGCTTTATTTGTAAATGCCCATAAACTTAATTTGCTTATTTTAAGCTAATTTCAGACACTTTCTGTTGGTCTTTAGTATAGATAATGGTTTCTGTCAGTAATTTTCTTAGAAACCCAAATACCCAGGCAACAAAAACATTAGGCCTACTAATGTTTTTATCAAGTTGACCATCTACATCAAATCTTTATTTTATTGGAACATAATTAACAACATCGATCAGGTTTTGTATTTTAAATTAAGCCAAACCTGAAAACTAAATTTGCTAACAACAATGACAGATGAAGTGATCAGCCAATAACTTATAAGACCTTTCCTCTCAGAGAGCACCTACTGAAAAAAACTACAAAATATAGAACCAGCTCAAATAAAAACAGGTGGTGCCACAGAGTGTACTGTATTGTATTTAGGTTATGTGCAGTAAAGAGAAAAAAAAAAGATGGGAAAGAAATTCCACATTGTTTTTCTGGACTGTCATCTTTCTATCATCCAAAACATCATAAACCTATTTCCTTCTGCATCTGAATAGCCACTATTAAATGAATCATGCATTCATAGGCAGGTGGGTTGGCGTCTCAGCTGTTTGCAACCGAGTATAAAGGTAATAGTGGTGTCCATTTGCAGCACCCCTCATTTGGGATTCAGAGGTTGAGCTAGTCTACTAAACAAGTCCAGGTGACACATCTTCCTTTAGTCCGTCTGAAATAATACCATACTGGGCGAGCTCTTGCAACTCCAGATAGCTAAACGCTTCCCATGGACACACCACAGTGATGTCTGTGCATGAAAGAAATTGGCAGATGAAGCACAGTGATGAGCCAGACAGTGAGCAAAATCAGTTTGCAAGAGTAATGGGTTTAGCATAACACAACACAGTAATTTGAACACTGCAAAAGCAACGTTCCAAAGGCTGTACTCACCAGTGCCAAGACCCTCCACATGGGATCTCATCCCCAAATCTAATGAAAGGAGAGAAGTTAAAAAAAAGTTAAAGTCTATTTCCTTATACAATGTTAAAAACAAAGATTCCAAAAGAGTTTTCACAGAACCATTTAGTTTTAAAAGAACCATTAATTTTTCTTAGTGTGAAGAATATTTTTAAAATACAAAGAAGCTTTTTACACTGTTAAGAACCTTTTGTGGAATGAAAAGGTTCTTCATGGGACCATAGATGCCCATTAGGAACCTTTATTTTTAAGAGTGGAGAGATCAAGTAGATTTAAATGTTGTATACTCACCCTTTGACTCCCTACTTGGGAGGTTTGCTTTTGAATCTAGACATTCTCTAAGTCCATTCTTTGAGTCTAGTCATTCTCTGGTTGAATTTAGGGGGTTCTCTTCTGGGTGTTGCTGGTCCTACTCTTGTTGGGATGGGTGAGTCACTGAGACTGTCGCAGCTATTTCCCAAGCTCATCTCATACACTGTCTCCGTTTCCAAAAAAATCAGACTCTTATTTGCAGATGACTTCTCGTTCAATGTCAATCTCTCTCCTTGTGGTCAGCTTAAATACACTCAGACTGGTTTGTGTTTGCGTCAATGGGTCAACAACAGATCCGGACAGATTGGCGCAGTAACACAGCAGCAATCTGTGTTAGCAAAAGCAAAGGGCCAGGATTACTCCTCGCGTCCTCGGTTTCTGATATCTATCTATCCATCCATCCATCCATTGATAGACATCTATCAATGCCATAACTCATAATAATTAATTTTGAAATGGTTATTGTTGCCCTACTGTATTCAACACTAAAGTGAGAAAGACAACATTATTATCTACACTTCATATGGCACAGGGTTGCTGATGTTAAGTGTGGCGTAAGCTATGTTAAAAGACTAATGTACTTCAGGTTAAGTCCCTGACATTGTGAGTGATGTTGAGCAGTGAGCACCATTAAGAAGATCATGTCGCACAGAAACAGACAGATGTCAAATGTAGACAGTCATGTGGCCGAGAGCTTTAATACAATTGAGAAAGAAGACCTGCTTCTTTCAGAGAAGCGGAATTGAGGCCAACAGGTAAAATATCATCTCATGCAGCCTTTTCCAATTACATACGAACTGATGTAACAATAAAAAAGGGCAGACTTTTAAAGACAGTTTAAGGAAAAAGAGACCTCAAAGTCCTCCATTTCCAGTTCACAGTGTGATCTGGGTCTCTTTGAAAGTTAAATTCACTCTGAATTACCCATTCCCTGCAGCTCCTAAAGTGTAGTTTGAAGATCTATAGAGAGCCTTCTGTGGCAATGTCATAAAACTGAGAAAGCATAACTTACCTTGGTCTCAAATCAGTAGGCCTACCTGATTGTATTTCTGTGTTCTATTTATTTTATGTTAAATATTATTTAAGAGAGTAAGGATTATTAGTAGCAGCCAGCAGCAGTCAGTATACACTTTTATATATACACAAACAACAACGTTTAAAAAAGATGAAATAATACTAACAGATATTAAACACTAATCCAGCTGGGGAAATGTAATTCAACTTTTAAACAGAAGAGGGTGGTAAGAATCTTAATAAAAGCCGATGCAATGAACTTGTCTAATAAAGAACAGTGGTTTGCCAGGGGCCTCAGCAATCTCACAAGGAGCTCAAACCTACTATAGTAAATCTAACTTAGTTTAAATGCTGCTATAAAAGCCTTTTAAAAAATCAAGATCTATGCAAACTGACATCATAATCACAGCTGAGATCTCATCATACCATTTAATTCAGACCACTGCAAAGTTGGTGTGTGCAGAAAAGAGTTGAATATTGTATTGGACAATGAGGGGCCTTGGAATCCAAAAGACTGAGAACTGCTGTTATTCTTCTAGAGGACAAAAACAGGTATGACTGATTGATAACATCTGTGGACAGTAGCAGCTTCTTCAGCATTCCTTCTCTACACAGAACTCCATTATTCCCTCCTCTAGGCTGTAATGCAAATCCAGCAATACCAGGATCCGTCTATCAAATTATGCAAAGACTACTACATACATAAAAATCATAAAAAAATAAGTAGCCTATGGTTTACTACGAAGTATATGACAAAATCGTGACTAGATCAGTCTAATGCAATAACTGACCAATTTTAACTGCCCAGATTTAGTGTGTTATAGGCTACTATAGGCCTAGCTACATCTAACACATTACAGGGCGCAACAAATGCGGCTACATGTTTATCATAGCCTAATCGCAAAACTTTGCATTTAACATTCAGCTTTTAGATTAGGCATTAAGACATGTATTCATTTTGTATTAAAATCAATTATATTCAAAGCAAATTGCATTCAAATTGTATTAAAAGTCACATTATGTGACATTTTGAGTAAACGTTACTCACTACAGAGAAAAAGCGCATGCCAGCTGTTTTGAGCCGGTATTGTTTTACAGAAACGTCGAAAATCCTGTCGAGGAATTTACAAACATGTTGAGACAAAGATGTCAGATAAAGCCTATTTTAGCAGATGAGTTTGAGTAAGGCATCTTTAGGAGCTCATAGATTGTGGCACAGATTCCTGCACACCAGAATGTGCAGATTGACACTCTGTCTTTCTTCATTTTTAAAAAGAGTTCCTATATGTCATTATCTTGCTACTAATACGGAACTAGCTTGTTGTACATCGGAATTTTAAAGAAAAGTTTGATAAATCTGTTTGATTACACAATATCAGAGATTCACAAAGCGTTGCAGTAGGCTAGTTTGCTTTGCAGCACGTGCAACAACAGAGATTGTCACGCTCACTCATGCTTGTCCTGTGATATAGCCTACTTTTTCGACATTTTACATAATTTTGCCATTTTTAGCAATGTGATATTCTTTTGCAAGTAGCTACAAACATAAATAGCGATATTTACAAAACCGTAAAACAATTTTAAGTAAGTTACTGGGCTGGTGTTAGTGTGTGAGGCGTAGAGTTGTGATTGGCAAACTCTATTTCCTGGTAGCCTACGCACATGATCTGAAAACTCTTGAACATCCGCATCTACAGTTCTGCAAGACGAAACAAGGCGGTAAGACACTTTTACGTTATTACTTTACTATCTAACTTTGTTTTCCCAGTTAGAGCCGTTTTGTTTCGCTGTAGAAATGTCACAAAGACAATGCAAACAAACCCCATACTGATATTTTAAAGCTGGCTGCTAATTTTTTTTTGTTTGTTTTTTTGGAAGTATTGATTATATAGGTGATCTTTGTGATTTTCATTTTCTGAGTGACATTCTGAAATGGGAACATTGTCTTGAACTGTAGGTTTGGAGTAACTTGAAGATTTAAACTTTATTCTCAAGATTTCAATTCACACAGTTCAAATATGATTTAACTTCATTTTGACAGGAATGTGTGCTACTGAATGATATTAATATCTGGCTATGATGATACTTTTGTGTATTAATAATCTCACTTATGCCATAGTATAGCCCCTGCCCCCATCCTCTAACTTTCGATGTACTTTTTTGGTAAAGTCGTATGCAACCACATCCTCTTAACGTAAGACCAAACTGAGATCCTGTTCTGACTGGCTCCTGTGTCCTCTATACACCACAGACACATTACTGCCACCCTTTATCACTTTTTAAGTATGAATATTAAAAAATAGCAGAAGGAGCAAATCATCAGACTTTATTATGTGAGAGATAATGTACAATACAGATATTCTGTTATTATAAAAAAAAATCCTCAGATGTATCACCCTAAAGGGGTTTATTTTTGAACTATGACTAGTGACTGTACAATATCCTATTTGTTATGCTTGTTATATAACATATTTTACACATGGCATAGCAAGTGCTATATATGATGGTGTTGTTGAGTGTCTTTATAGCCAAACTGGTATGCTTTCATCAGCACGCGAAGGTGTATTGCTATTTTATTGCAGCCTCTGGAGAATTCATATATGATTTGCTTTTTTTTTCCATTTTGCATTGACATGGTTTAAGGTCCTGTAAAATGATTGGAAAATTCTTGTGATGCCTTTTAGCCTCATATTGATGAGTGTAGTATGACATGCGTCAAGGTGCATCACTGAGCTGATAAATAGCCCATAAAAGCTGGCGTGGAAATGATTTTCGAAGATATATATTTTTTTCGTTCTATCTAAACAGCTACCCTAACTCTGTTTTTCACACAAATAAACAAGTGTAGCCACTGGAGAAGCAGCCAAAAATATCACAATGCCTGACAAATCCGTGAAGAGGAAGCTGTGTATATTAACTGGCAGACCTCGACAAACAAGATCTCTGTCTATTGATCAAGACACCCCTTTCACTTCCTTCTTGAGGTGTTTGTTGTTCAGGCCTAGGCATCCGCTGAACTTCCTGAGCTAGTGGAACAGATCTGAATTGCAAGTGAGATTCCGAACAAGCCTCAAGAGGAACCATTCAGAAGTGTTTAAATTAGTTTAACTTTGTTGACCAAAGTTAGATCCAATTTGTGAGCACATTCAGACAATGGATAAAAAGCTCCATTTTAAAAGAATGCCAGTGATGTAGACCAATTGGTTGAAATTAGAAGCTTGCTCTTGTTACTTCCTGTTTGTGTAACAGTTTCCACTCATGCAGATCATAAATGAAGAGAGATTATTTTTTTTTGTCGAAAGTGTGCATGCATGACTTTATCGTTTATCGTATGTATTTTTTTTTAAAGCATCCCCCTCAATATTTTTTTGATATCTTGACAGAAGTAGTCATTGGAAATCACAGGCTGCCAGATATCAGCAGTCTTTTGATTTCAGCGTAGAGTAGTTTGATAGATCTGTTATGTAATTTGTCAAATTCCTTTTCATAGCTGCTTGATTTTAACAACTGTCAGTCATTCTGAACTCGAATCCCAGATTGGGCTTGCTGACCACAATGTGAAGCCTACCCTGTCGGATAGAGTAACCGAATGAGATCTCTTTCATTTCTCATTTATTTTTTCTAGACAGGAAACAGTTTACATGGAGAGCAATTTGAGACTTAAAGTTGGCATGAAACAGAAGTTGCGATAGTCTTTTCTTCCCTTTTTGGGGAGGGGAGGGGTGGGGGTAGAAGCTCATCTTCAAACTCTGGGGTTGAGACTCAACGCCAAGAAAAGCATTCTTTCTCCGGCCCAGAGACAATTCGGGGGTGACAGTTGTTTGAATGCAAGATATTGTAAAAAAAAATTGCCAAATAGCCATTTTTACATTTCGCTTTGAAACCAAATCTTCCGCCATCGTCTTGTCAGTCAGCTCGCTTCACTCTTCTTGTGAGTCAGCTTGCCTTGTCACGAGATATATGAAATCTGACTCCTGGTGCTGATCTGTGCTTTGACTTTCGTTTGTCTCACACTGAATTGAGAATTGACACGTTCAGTTTTTAAGTGTAGTGTCTGTTCTCTAAGTGAACTAAAATAATTGTATTACTATAAAAAATCTAAACGACAGTCAGGGGCGGTGATGAGCAAGTGATGTAATTGGTGTGCGGCTAAACACGTGTAACACCGACTATTGCAGCAAGCCTATTGGATGGTTGTGATAACCGTTTGTCCCGCCCTCGCACCAGTTAACACGTCATCAGAGAAGAGGTGTCAATGCAAGAGGGAGGGGAAGTTTTTGATTTGATTATGAGGGCAATTTTTAAAAAATGTCCATGGATAAATCTAATTTATAATAAATACTGCAATATTCCATAAAAAAAGAAAAGAAAAAAAGAATAATCAATTTTGAATTCATGGTGAAGTTCCCCCTGCTTCTTTTCTCCTGAGATAAAGACCCCTGTAATCTCACATGTGTCTCTGCAAGTTTGGAGTCACAGATTCTGCTTAGATTTGCCAAAATAAATTTTCAATCAACAGTCAGAGATTTTAATATGAAAGCAAACATTTCTCATCAAATTCTTCTTTTTATAGTTGGTATTAGTAGTGAATAAAGCTAAAATTCATGATTTAAAAAAAACAACAACTTTAGTTTAATGCTATTGTTACCAGACGTTTGTGTTATATTTTTTCTTTTGCACTGGCTCAGTCTCACGCCCCCTTCATCTGCTCCATTGACATGTCAATCTGCACGTCTAATTTTCTTTTGGCTCTGCACGAGAATGAATAATTAACTTCCTATGATTATGATACATGTAATGTCGCCTTTGTGCTAAGTAAACCTAATTTATAAAATGGATAGACTCTAAATTCGGATTGGATGAGCCACATTCATAGCCGTTTGCATGACCATCGTGACTTATTGCTTCATTATACTAAATATAAATACTACTTCAGATGCAATCCAATGTTTTTTTACCTAGTTTACACATCAGGTCATGTGCTGTGTGTGCCATAGCTTTGCAGCAGACATGCAGTGAGATGTAATTGGTCGGCGCACATAAACCAATGTCCTTACAAGTCTCTTGAAAAAGGCTTTGGTATTGCAGCACCCCTTAGCAAGATGCTACCAACGACAAAGCATCAAGGCCGTGTGAAATGCAGAGGCACGCCCAGTGTAACCTCTGACAGGACCATGACCCCTGAGAGAGATGACAGAACGACGTGCCGGAGAACTACAAACTGATAGAAAGTCATCGTTGACCAGAGGGGAAAAAACAGTCTGCCCAGCATGTTCCCTCTGAAAGAGAAAGAGAGAGAGAGACAGAGAGAGTGAGGGGGAGATAAATGGGGAAACAATATGATAGTTGATATAAAATGGGGGATGGTAAGAATAATAAGTGTCTCTAGAGAGCAGAAATGTGAAGACAGAGAAATAGAACAGGGAATAAAGAGAATGGAGGGGAAAGGATACTGGGTGTGCGTGTGTGTGTGAGAGAGAGAGAGAGAGAGAGAGAGAGAGAAAGAGGATGAGATCATCGCAGTCTAATGAGTGATGGGGTTGGGAGGCGTGCTGAACTGAGGCGGAGGGTTTGCTTCTCATGCCGGTGGAATCAATAGCGTCTGCAGACCGGAATACCGTTCCCACATTACCGCCTCATTGCCAACACTTCAGCCACAGCCGGTCTTCCAGCACGGATTACACACAGATCATTTGTGCATTCGTTCACTCGCTTACTTTCTTTCTCTGTCTCTTACATACTGTCTCTCTACTCTCTCTCTCTCTTTCTCTCTCTCTCTCTCTCTCTCTCTCTAGCCAACCCACACCCAGTGATTCTGTATCTTGGGGTTTTTTGGTGGCGGTAGAAGGGATGCTGCTGTGAATGCTTTTTTTTTTTTTAAATGTGTTTTAGACACTGATTTTTCTATATCACGGGCGGTGTGCTTTCTTGATTTTTTTCTGATTTTTTTTGGGGGAAACCTTGTGGAAAAGAGCTTACTCACAATGTTGGGCTTGGATGTTTGTGAATTTGGTGGACAGTTTCTTGAACTGCTCTGGTTAACAGTTTGCTACAGAGGTGAGGATGCATTTATGTTGTCTATTGTGAGATAAAAATGTTGAAAAGTTGAAAAGAATGTACTAAAATGAACTTGAATGCATGCTGTTTAAATGCTCTTCAAACTCCACAGAAAGACCTAAGATGATCTGCCAATCTAATAGACCAGCCCTAAACCTTCAGCTGAAGTAGTTTAAAGCTTATTGTGAATGGCGTTTATAAGTTACAATGTATCCTAAAACCTATTTACATTTCAAACAGATTTTTTAAAAGTCATATTGAATGGCCATTTTGTGTGATGACTTCCTTTGTGGAAATAGACATTTTTATAGTTGGCATGTGATGCAGATAAAACAAGTGACGGTGGATTGATCAATATGTATTGATCGATCGGTTGTTGCTCTCACAACATTGCTTTGTGTGTGTGATCATCATGTTGCTTGTAATTACATGACACAGATGTTGTTGATTCAGGGCTTCATTCTGCAGAGTTTCTGCTTACTGACACCAATCCAGTGCTCCTCACTCCCACTTTACCTCTTTATCTGTCTTCCAATCTCTTAGTGTCTCCATTCACTTTGAAATCTTGGAAGTAATAATGTATGACAAATGAACTCCTGCCTTTATGAGTAAAGTGGAGTGTGTGTGTGTGTGTGGGATGGGTTACACTGTCATTGTTATCTCAGATTCCTATACAGTATGTGGCTTCTCCATTAGCATTCCTATTAATCTCAATAGCAGTTGCTCAGATGACGCAGAGCCTCCTGGAAGTATGTTATTTTGCTCACGCGTGTTCAGTTTTGCAGGTGTTTTGAGGCAGATATCTGACTAATCACTCTAGACACAGGAACAATATGAAGTCAATTTAACTTAAATTTAAGTACCCCAAAAAACAAATCTGCCACTGGTAAAACATTTACTATAATATATTTAAATATAAATTATATATTTTTTGCAACCGTATGCATATGGTGTAGTTACAACATGTACACCAACAGGGGTGAATGAAGCCATGCTAACCAGCTAATCCCAACCTGATCTCACGAGAAAGTGTTTTACAAAGTTGGAATTGCGTACACATTTGTATGATGTGAAAAGGAAGCATGAACCGGCACCCCTAAACCTAGCCCTCAGTGGGGCTGGGGCATTAGCAGGTTGTATGAAAACGTACAAATTAATACAAAATGTAAAATAATTGTCAGTCACAAGACTGTTGGATAACTTGATCCCTTTTATCTGACTCAAATCCGTTTAATTTTTTTATAGTCTGAATGTCAAAATAGCTCATGAAATCATATTAAATCCATATGTGCTTTGATTGTAATCTGATCTTTTTGAATGTGCCTTAGCCTGTCATTGATACACCGGACATGCAACGGTTCTGTCCCAAATTGCACACTTCATATGCACTTACGGTCTTGTAGACTTACAATGGCCAATGTGTGCACGTAATCATGAAGTCCATGAGACCGTAGGGTATCCCATTTGTCATTTTAAGTCTCAGAGGGGGCTTGCGGTGCTTTATGCGTCCTTGATGTGCACTTTTGCCTGAAGCGAGATCCACAGCAGACTTCTATCCGACAGTTAAAACCGCGTTCCATCGCGAAGGTGTGAACTCGCGAAGTGTTTCGGGTGCCATTTAGGGCAGGGCATTTGACAGAACTGATTAGTGTGCAGTGTGAACAAAGCCAGAGTAGTTTGAGGCAGGGTGATTCCATTGGAATCAATGGTGTTTAGAGAAGGCCCACAAAAGCGGGCTCCAAGGGACGGACCGGTGCACGGGTTTCTTAGCTCTCTCTTTGCCGGACTGCAGGTGCTGACTCGCTAAGACCCCCTGTGGCCCAGCAGAGCTGCATCACGACTCAAGCCTAAAGCTGCTGCTGCGTTGTGATGGATGGCTGCACGTCAGAGACCTGACACATGTTTAAAGGAGTAAATCAATTAGATTGCATGTAGGAGAAACAGAGATTTCAAAAAGCTGATGTGTTTGTGCTCCCTGTAGGGAAAGGCCATACGAATGAGGAGGATCACATGCATCATTGCACTACATGCAGTCAGGTGTTCTGCTCTGTTCTCTCACATTGCAGATGCTGTTTGATTAACAATCCTGAGAATTTCAATGTCTCATTTCCCCGACTCTTATGTGTACTAATACTTATTTTAATGTTTTTTTAGTTTTTTTTTTAAAGTTTTGACTATATTTAGATCTATGTTTTCAGTTACAGTAATCTAGTACTGTTTTAGTGCATCTTGTGAGTATTTAATTTGTGTTCAGCCATATTTTAGATGTATATTACAGCCAAAACCTTCTGTGGTAGTGTCAAATGGCTTGCAGCGTTCTGTCTCTAAAACCGTTGAATTGTGCAGATTTCCGGCCTGCTGTGTTTCGTGTTTGTCACTTACTTAAAGGATCAGAGTTTACTGATATGAATCACTCTCAACTCTGCTCTCAGTTTGATTTGCAGAGACTTAGACGTTGTCGAAGTAGTTGAGAAAGTGGAGGATGTAAGGGTTGCAGAACAGTTAAATTAAAAGTGTTAATATACAGGGAGTATTAAAAGTCACAGCAGCTGCTGAATTGGCTTACATTTTAGAGCAAACTGAGCTCATAAGTGCAGGCAGTATATTCAGATTTCTTTTTTTTTTTTACTGTAACACACCATACTTTGAAACTTAAATGAATAAACAACAGAGCCACTAGCTATGTTTCCATTGTTGCGTTTCCATACAGCGTTTTATTTTTTTTATGTGATCTCATAAAAATAGGTGGATGGAGACATAGCTAGTGTTCTTCTGGTTATTTTTAGGGGCTGTTTACACAACACCTTTATCAACCAAAAATGGAAAACATTTCATGTGTTTTAGACGTTTATTTACACGTGAAAATGTGATTCAAAGATCTAGTTTTTGAAAGCGATATCTTTATCGTCTCCGTGTAAACTACAAAAATGTGAATTTGTGAAAACAGTGACATTATGCACATGCGTATTACGTCTTCAGTCAAAAGGAGCGTATAACATCGCCAACTACTGGCCTGGCTGCATAATACAGCATTTTTAGTCATTTTCGTGGATCCGAACAGAGAGCATTTTAGCAAGGTTATCGTCTGTATGCGGAAAACGCGAAGGAAAAACGTTTTAGTTTTTAGTACATTGTTGTCGCATAAACTTACCCTTTGACCCTCAGGGTTTCATCGCCGTTTGCAAGGTTCTTAAATCATTGTTAGAAGAGTGAGGTTTGAATGACACTTTAGAAACCCTTGTGGCTTGTGGGCCTTCCATTCATCTGCTGAAGGTCCACTGAATATTTGGGTGTACAGCTGTTGTGAGTTGAAAATGAGAGACTGCAGTTTGTTAGTGCTATTTGCTTGTTCACTCCACCTCATTAGCTGTGCACTGAAACCTGCAACGCGCCATCAGATGAAAACCAGCATGCTATCCATCACAATGTAGCCAGGCATTTAACTGATTCTAGTGATCAAAGCGGGTCAAAGCATGTTGCCTTTGAAGCTCGAGATGCTGCGGCACACATATTTCACTCAGAAATGATATCTCTGAAGGGCGGGGGAAGGCAATTAAAAAAGCTTGTGAGATTCTTCACAGTATTATTATTATTGCTATTTAACAGAGCTGAGAAAGGGTAATTACTGTCATTCTTCTCTTTGCTAATAAAAATGACCTCTCACTAGTGGCTACTGCGAGAGTGGCAGCATGTCTCCAGTGTTCTTTACAGAAGTGCTTCTCAATTGGTGGGTCGTAATACAAACATGGTGCTGGTCCAACACAATCTCATGGCAATTCATACCACATAACTCCCATTCTGCATTCACTGCACTGGCTCCCTGTTTCATTCCGAATCGACTACAAAATCCTCCTGCTCACACAAAAATGTATCACCGGACATGCACCACCATATCTACAAGAACTCATCATTTTGAAATCCTCACCCCGCACCCTCAGATCATCAGGCCACCTGCTTCTTCAGGTCCCCACCACCAGGCTTCGTACCATGGGGGACCGAGCTTTCTGTTCAGCTGCACCGCGGCTTTGGAACCACCTCCCAAGTGAGCTGAGAGCAGTACAGAGCCTGGACACTTTTAAAGCAGAACTGAAGACTTTTTTATTCAGAAAGGCTTTTATGTGCTAATTGTTTTTATTAGTTTTTAGTTACTGTTGTTTTACTGTGTAGCACTTTGAGATTTTTTTGGAATGAAAAGTGCGTTATAAATAAAATATATTATTATTATTATACCTATTTTACGTTTTGGTGAATTAGTGGCTAGTAATTTGAATGAATTCGAAAAGATCTCATTCATACGTTGGGCCATTTACACCACACCATTTTCAACTAAAAATTGAAAACTGTTTAAATGTGTTTTGGCCGTTCATTTACATGACAACAGCGTTTTAGGGGCCGGAAAACGCAAACTTTTGAAAACGGGATTCAAAGTGCTATAGTTTTTGAAAAAGATACACTTATCGTCTCTGTGTAAACTACAAAAACGCAAATTTGTGACAACAGTGACATCATGCCCAGCAGTGTCGTAAAAAGTGGGTGGGACGAGTGGGGGTTGGTAAATGCAATGCTAAATCAGATATATGTACAATAACATTACGATGTCCAACAACAATCGATTGAAATAGTACATGGGGTTTAATTTGTCGTTAATGAGATGTAGGCTAATGCACGATGTCAGTGGCGAGAATTTTCGTGTGAATAAATACTTAAATCCGCGGCGTCTATTTATCGTGTACTTTAATGGTTCATTGCCCAGGCTTGGCATGAATAATACAGAGTGGTTTTAGAGTTGTCTTCACAGATCTGTGTGAACGGGGAACGTTTGACAAAATGTTGTTCATGGTAATAATAATTAACTTAAGTATCTGATGTTAAGGATGTTAAGGATGTTTTTAGCTTATGTTTGTACAACACTTCAATCAGGATGCTGAGATGCAAATCCACTGATTTAAAGTTTTTTTTTTTATGAGATGGTCTTTGTTACTTTCACTCTTTGAATCACATTATGAACGATTGCAACTAATTAGCTGTTAGCTTGTGGACATTGAGAGGACATCAGCGATTGTTTAATGATTTAATGTGGAATATTAATATGTATCTGATCACATTGCAGTTTTGAGATGCCATCCTCATTATATAGAAAATATGCCATCCTTAACTCCAATCCATCACTATATAGTTCATTTTGCTTGTAATTTGCAGTAAGAATCTTGGCTTTGGCTTATTGATATGCTTTAAATTGCCCAATTAGCCCAGTCATTTATTCAGCGTGACCAGGCTTCCCTATTGTGAATCTCAGCTCAGCGGATTTGATTTGTGTATTCAGTGTGCAAGATATTTAATTGGTGTGCATTTTTTAGCAATATTTAAGCTGTAATTCCACAGGGATAATTAACTAAATAGCCTTATTATGCACAGGATATTGGTCCAAAGGACACCAGTGTCCAAAATGTGGCCACACTTGAGTAAAATGTTGTAACACTGTAGTCAGAGTTCAGGCGTTTTCATTTTGCAAAAGGGTTAGCTGTCGATTAATACACATTTATGCATAGCCAAATTTCCCCTCTCACACTTCATTACCACTTTCATCTGTACACATTCAGATTGTTTATTTCTCTGTAATTAGTAGGTTAATTGGCTCACTTTGTCATAAGATGCATAAAGCATCACTTCTGCAGCTGGAGTATGCCGTATGTCTCAACAGCATTTTGCACCTGGAAATTGCACAAATCGTGTAGCCTCCTAATAAACTGTAATCTGACCTACATGTCCTTCCTAAAATTGTCTTCCTGGATAGTGTGTTTTTTCCCCTCAGGTTCAATTGATGTAGAGATACAGAATTCATTCCCACACTTTCCTACCTTTTTGTTGGAGGACATTGGCTACCCATTTTTATATACAGCAGAATATGAGTGTCATGGTCCTCAAGCTAATGCTATCTGATGCAAAAAAGATGGTGGTATATTTTTATTAGATGCTATGAGTGAAAATCGCTCTTATAGAACTAATGGTGTATTAGAGAATGACCCTCCAAACACCCTATTGATCCCATCAGATCAGATTTTATAGCCCCGTCCTTCCATTATTGCATTTGCCTTCACATTACAGCACTTAGGGTTTTTGTTCTCCTTTCATAAAGGTTCATTGTCTCTCTTGATAATCATTGAGGAGGATGTAAGCAT
Source organism: Phoxinus phoxinus (assembly GCF_949152265.1). Lineage (NCBI taxonomy): Eukaryota > Metazoa > Chordata > Actinopteri > Cypriniformes > Leuciscidae > Phoxinus > Phoxinus phoxinus. The sequence continues at coordinate 25,626,518 of NC_136876.1, forward strand.
GTTTCCATGGCTTCTGAAGAGCTGGCCTGAACACCGTGTACATACAATCAGCCTGGGAAACATATAAACCTGGGTGGGGTATCTCTGTCTTTCTCTGTTTTTAATCCTAAGTTGTGTCCGGGAACAACCATCCTCTAAGGAGTTTCACTCGTTGTCCCCCAGACTACTGAAAGCGATGTTGTCATTATTTAGATTTAGTCATTTCCCATGAATTCGGTACACTCTGGTGTCCAGTGCCAGTTTTTTTAGGGATAAAAATCTTTTTTTTATTGTTGTGAGGACTATAAGATATGCTTGCTAAACTATTATCCAATGTAAAATTAATCTAGCATGAAAACTAGCTAGTTTTAAACACATCAAATGTCTGTACCCACCTTAAAATGATAATTTTTGGTTTTCTTTCCTACAGAAATCTAGAATTTCTCAACTAAAACAGCCCATTTAAAATTTAGTTCCACCTCTTGAGGTTGACAAATTGTATTTTCTGAAGGTTACGAGTTTTAGGCCCAATTTTGTACTCTATTTGTAGAAAATGGCAGTATATTTCTATACAACACTTACACAGTACTGCTTCTCTAGAAGAGTTATGTGGACATTACGATTTAGCTCTCTTAATTCACAAGACAAATTGGTGTCCCTGATGTTGGCCTCCTATATGGAGAGCAGTTTTCTGGGTCTTTATTTTCCTCTGTTTCTCTGGGGAGCAATACCTCAGCTGTCCGCTTTCCAGTAATTATTAGCCGTTAGGCTGAAACGCAGTGTGTTGGTTTTGACAATGGAAACACGTTTTTCAATGTCTGACAACTGGCTGAATTAATAAAAGCAATGATTTCTTTAACAGATCTGCTACAAACAGACCAGCTTATTATAATTACACAGGAACAGCTCTTTTTGCTATATATATGGCCAGACAGTGGGTATTTAGTTAGCAACTGTCTCTCAAATGAGCTGAATATAAATGGAATTATCAGCGTCGAAGATGAGTGCATTGTTCCGCTACATGAGGATTACAACAAATGACTCTGAATATTAAAAGAGATACGTGTTTAAATCTGCTGTCTGTAGCAGTGTTAGCCAATCTGAATTGGTTTGTGTTTCAAGCCTAAAAATGTGCGAGAGGAGGAAAGATGGCAGAAAATACATTCCGTCTGTCTTTTATCAGAGCATTACTCATCTGTAGAACCAAGAAAGAATCACATTGAACATCACAAACCATGTAGTTTAAGAGGTCATATATTTCACACTAGATTTTTACACTAATAGTTCAATATCTGGCCCTTTTATGCTCTTACTAGATGCTCCACACTTGATCGTGACTGGCCTGCTGAAGTCCTTTTTCAAAACCAGTCTAGAAATGAGGAGACTATAAAGTATTTTTTAGGGAAAGTTTTAGTCAGCTTTAATCCGAGTCAGAACAAGCACAGAAATGTTATCATCTCATAACCATTTACTACACCTAAATTCAGAGGGGAAATAATAGGTTGATAAAAATGTTTAAGTCACAACCACAGCCCTCAGTATAAAATTTGAATGATAGGCTAAATAGAAATGTTTTTTATGACCAAGTATGTTGGTCTAGGTATGTTGTGAAATCGTGGTCATTTTGATATCTGTATGTGAATATGTTTATGAATGTTCTTTCAAACTTATTGAGAAGCAACAGAAAAAGATTATGTGGAGCTTAAGACCATGGCTAGATCTATCTAAAACCCTAAATTCCTGTTTTTCTCAGGTATAATGGCTGATAAAGAGAAAGACGTGCCAGTGGTTGAGGACGAAGATGAACCAGATCTGAACTACCAGCCTCCGGCTCAAAAAAGCCTGCAGGAGATCCAGGAACTGGACAAGGATGATGAAAGCCTGAACAAGTACAAGCAAACCCTCCTGGGCTCTGGACCTGTGGTGGCAGGTTAGTGTACCTTCACAAGAAAATGCCTATTGAATGTGCACACCATTTATTAATATTCTATTAGATTATAATTTATACACTACCATTAATTTTAAATATTCTGTTTATAAAATAATCCAGAAAAAAGGTATACGGTTTCCTCAAAAGTATCAAGCAGCACAACTGTTTTCAATATTGATAATAAATGTATCAGCTTATCAGAATGATTTCTGAAGGATCATGTGACACTGAAGACTGGAGTAATGATGCTGAAAATTAGCTTAGACATCACAGGAATAAATTACTTCTTAAATTATATTAAAAAAGAAAACAGTTATTTTAAATGTTCTGTTTTACTGTATTTTTGATCAAATAAATGCAGACATTTTTAGTGGATCACAGTCTCACCGAAAAACTTCTTATCTTATTGATATTTTGACCCACATTTATAGATGCACACAAATAACGAATGTTGCAAAGCATCTCATCTTGTGAAGATTACATTGTCTTCATGGTTAAAGCTGTAGCTCGGCTCTCCAGGGACGGCTCTCCCTTCTCCTCCTGCTGTCTAGACGGATTCAGATCCCCCGGGGGACTCCAGTCTTGGTTCAAAGCCCCCAAACAATATCCTCTTAACTCAGGGAAAGAATGAGAAGGTGGCTATCACTTAGTCTGAAGAGCATAGCTTTGAACTGCTTTGTTGTTTAGAGAAACATGAATTATGATTCCACTCCCTGCATAACGCTGGATAATTTGCATTTGATGTTCTGTCCCGCTGCATTAATTATAAGATCTGTTATTGTATTTCTCACTCAGTTATTGAGTGAAATAGCTTTGTTTCTTTTCCGTTTCTCTCTATGATGAATTGTGTCTGTGATACTATGATCAAAGCCCAGCAATCCTAATTTCTTTTGCCACAGGGAAAATCCAAATATACACTTCAAATCCTTTAAGTGTGAACTGAAATACTTGCTGATACAGTGTTGCTAAAGGCATAAAAGGCAGATTAATTTCTTCTTGACTCACAGGGCTTAAAACGTTTGATTTAGATGCAATTGAATTTTCTGTTGAGAATTAATCAACTGCGGTCATTTCTTTTATTTTTTTTCCATTCAAAAGCAACTTGTGTGCTTAGGGTATTTACCTTGTAAGTCCTCTGATTCATAAATGATTCATCTTTGTTCTGTTGGTTATGGCCAGGTTAATAATAGCCTTTATTCAATATGCTGGAATGCAACGGCAGCTTGAGCTGGTATTTTATAGCGTTTTGTGTTTCAGTATAATGACTGAAAGATCTGCTTACAGTCCTGAGGTCATGATGACCAATCAGGGCAAGGCAGAAAAAGTGGATCTTTTGCCTCTTGAGAACTATGAGACATACCCTTCCTTATGTCCTCATTTCCTTTATGAAATGAAAATTGCAACATAATTTACTCACCCTCATGTCGTTCACAATCTGTACGTTAAGATGTACTATTTATATATAATTATATATTTTTTTTTATTATCTTGAATTATTTTTTATATTTATGTTTTCAGTTTTAATTTTAATTTATAGTAATTTAATTATGTGCTTGTCATTATCATTATTATTTTTTAAATATTAATATTTCGTTTTATTTCAGTTTTATTTATTATTTATTTCCAGTTAGTAATTTTACCGTAGTGCTATATGAACGTATTTCATATAGTTGCTAAAGCCACATTTCTAATTTTAGTAATCTAACAATAATCAGTACATTATTAAATTCTCCTTTTGTACTAACTAAACAGAGGGGAAAACAATGTGGGTCTGGAAAACACTGGAAATATAAAACAGGTTTGCCCTGATGTCCATTCATTTGCCATAAGATCTTCTCAGATATAGTAGTGGGATTGTGCCAGGGTGATCAGTCATGTTTGGTGCTTGCGGTCCCCAGTGCACAGTTTTTCGAGTGAGCATGCCTGCGGCTGGTGGCAGCACTTGTAGCCATCAGCAGATGATGAACTGTAGTTCCCACTTTTAAAACCAGCCCACCCTGCATCAATAACACTGCATCAATGAGACCCGTCCAACTATTTGTTATGTGCAGTTTTACACCACTAGCTCCCTCTTGGCACTGCAGAAACAATCATTTAGTGGAACAGTAGAATTAAGCGCCTAAATTAAGCTAGTCATCCGCCCTGCTTGCTTCATGGGACAACTTCTATGATATAGGGCCTATGGGAGTTTACATATCACTCTCACTCTGTATAAGTGTGTGTGTGTGTGTGTGTGTGTGTGTGTGTGTGTGTGTGTGTGTGTGTGTGTGTGTGTGTGTGTGTGTGTGTGTGTGTGTGTGTGTGTGTGTGTGTGTGTGTGTGTGTGTGTGTGTGTGTGTGTGTGTGTGTGTGTGTGTGTGTGTGTGTGTGTGTGTGTGTGTGTGTGTGTGTGTGTGTGGGTGGGATGGGTTACACTGTCATTGTTATCTCAGATTCCTATACAGTATGTGGCTTCTCCATTAGCATTCCTATTAATCTGTGTCCTTTTTTCGTGGAGCTTGATAGACATCATCATAATGCTCTATAGTTGTATTAAAAAGATTCAAAAGTCTCCTTTTGTGTTCCAGTGGAAAAAAAATAGCAACAGCATGCAGGTTTTGAATGACATGAGGGTGAATAATGACTGAATTTTCATTTTTGGGTGAACTGTTCCTTTAAGGGGTGGGGCAGCCGCAGCTCTGTCACTGTTAAATTTGCTGAGACAGCATGCTGGGGTCACTAACCTGCAGTGGCTCTGTGTCCACCTAAACCCTGACAGGCCCGATCTATTTCTGTAATGGCCAGAGCTATGGACACAAGAAACCTGGGAGAAAATGCATGGCAGCTTATTAGCAACAGTGATTGACAAGACTTTAAATGCCTCTTTATCTTATAATGAAGGTGATTATGTTTGTGAAAGACAGTGTAGTTCTGTTTCAAAAACCTTCTGAACTGCATTTTAAAGAATTGTTGGGTTTTTCCTGACACAAAGGCTGTTCCAAAGATGGGCAACTTAATTATGATGTCTTTTAAGATAACTTTTTTATATCCAAGATGGTGAGAAACATGTATATTATGAATAGATTTAGTTCAGTTCCGAAAGGTATTCATAAAAATAGCTCAGTGTAATTCAAATTTCTCTTTTTTGTTACTTTTGCTGTATGTTTTGTATGCTGAGAGTATTATTCCTTAGCAATATGCTAACATTAAACTGTATTGAAATCAATTTTACCCAATATTTGTGTGTTTTTGTTATTTAAATGAGTTATTAAAGTATCGTCCCATTAGCTGCAACATGTTAACGTCAAACTTAATTGCAATCAGTTTTTCTCTATGGGCCCTATCTTGCACCCAGCGCAATTGACTTTGTACACCGACGCATGTATCATTCCTATTTTGCACCCGCGCACAGCGGACTTTTCCCTCCACAGACGCACGTCGGTAAATTAGTGAATGAACTTGCGCTCCCGGGGGCGGTTCAGCGAAAAGAGGAGGCGTGTTCCGGCGCAAACTTTCCCTGCTGCTATTTTGCAGTTTCAAAAAACAATTCCGCCACTGACCAGGAAAAACCTTGTCTAAAGTCAGTGTTGCGCGTTAGTCATATGATATTTTAAGGGTGCATGATTGGCCATTATGTAGCGTGTGAACAATGCGCATACACATTGATTCTCTAATCTAAACAGACGCAGCAGTTTTCATTTTTGTAAGTCATACATTATTACAAGGAAAAATATTAACACACGAGGGAAATCATTGTTGTGTCCATGAAGATGTGAAAAAAATAGGCATAAATCTAGCTTGCACATTTACCCAAATTATTATACGCCTGTTTAACCGAAGCTAATTTGGGTGGGTTTCTCCCATCCTCCCCATACATTGTCACTTCTCTGTATTTTACGGCCCTGACGAGAACGTCGGTCTCCTCGGCTGTGAACCGCTCCTGGCGTGCGCCGGCAAATCCGCCGTTATAATAGCGATCTGCCATGGAACAAGCGCGCCTGCTCTTAAAGGGAATGTGAGAGGACGCTCTTATTGGTTTATTTCACGTTACGCCCAAACCACACCTATGAATAAGGAAGCTACTTCAGACCAACCCATTTTAGATTTGCGTCAGGTGCAAGAGTCATTTATCCCGCCGGTAAAATAGCAACAGCGCCAGGGATCCACCCACAAAGTTACTTGTGTTTCGCTTTTGATACTTGCGTTTCAGATTGTTAAAATAGGGCCCATTATGTGTCATTTTTATATTTATTTGTAGAGTATCATCCTGTTAGCTTAGCAGCATGCTAACATTAAACTCAATTGAAATCAATTTTACACAATATTTGTGTGTATTTTTTAAAACGTATTTGAAGTATCATCTCATTAGCTTAGCAACATGTAAATGTCAAACTCAATCAGTTTTACTCAATGTGTGTGTAATTTGTTATATTTTCATGAGTTATTTGAGAATCGTCTCGTTAGCTTAGCAACTGGCAATCTGTTTCCTGTGAGGAACTTTATTCGTGTGGTGCCTATATAGTGTTACCTCAAAGTCACTTACAAAGTTCCATGACCGTTAGTTATGCTAAGTAGGCAGTAGGCATTAAGTTGGCTCACTAGGTTTTGGAACAGAGCTTTTTATATTGATGACAGATAAAACAATGGAAGTGAGTGTGAATTGTATGGCTGGAGAAACCTGTCTTTCCACAAACCTGAATTGATGATGTTCATCTGCTGATATCTGAGATGATTAATGTGTCTTATTTACACACTGACTGGCCAGTGCGTTGCAGGTGCACATGAAAGCCCCGTTTCCCCCTCCCCATTTTTACTCTATTTAGTCCAGTCTAAATATTTTCCCTCTAGCCTGAGAAACATGATGAATGTCTGGATGAATCGGCATGGAGAATGATACTTCAAATTGTGTGGAAGATGTGTGCTATTACTTTTTTTCCAAGCGATCACACTTAAAAGTCCCAATTTTGTGATGTGAAACTTGGTACAGGCAAGCACCATTGCTCCAGAACCGTTATTCACCAGCAAATCATTTGGGTCTAAAAGCTTCACTGCATGCTGAGAATATTAAACCCAGTAATCACTGGTTGCCTATTGCTTATTGTTTATGCACTTAGGAAAAAAGGCTATTCTGATGGTTTTACCCTGTAGACACAGTAGTTTACTTATGCTTCAATAATAAATGTAGAGGAGACATTTTGCTGTTTCTCATCTGTTTTATTTATTGCATTGCAGATCCCACCATTCCTAATGTTCAGGTGACCCGGCTGACTCTGATGTGTGACCAGGCCCCTGGAGCCATCACCATGGATCTGACAGGTGAGTCTCACAAGACAAACTAGTCAACAAGTGTAAACATAATCCACTTCAAATCCACTTTAAAATGAGAGCTGTCAGCCGATGCAATATCATTTTATTTATTTAGATTAATCAGATATACTAACACTTACTGTGACAATCCCTCAAATGGGGGTTGTTTTATTTGTTTTACTGTAATTTACATTATTTTTTGTATTTTGCACAGATTATTTTGTTATATGATTAATTGTATTAAAATAATACTACATTTGATTTATATACTATTATATTATTTATATTTTCAATTAGCTTTTATTTTTAATATATATATATTTTCATCTAATATTTATATTTTATTTCAATTAAATGTATATAAGCTTTAATTCAATTAATGAAAATGATTTTTATTAGTTTTAGTTTTATTTAACGATACGATACGATTTACTTTATTGTCCCCTTAGGGAAATTTTTCTTGGGCTTCGTGTATGTTGCATTTCACACAATAAATAAATACATTGCATTATGTGTCTCACATAAACAGTCCAATAGTCCAGTTATGTGAGCAATAACAACACTGATAACCCTATTTAAAATCCAAAGCATTCAACTTATATATTTTTTGTGTGATTAGTATCGGTAGGATAATAGTTATGTGGGTTGAGGTAAGTGGGATGAATCTGTGATCTGTGGTTGTGTCCACACAAAGGCTGCTGATCAAGAGCTGGGAGGGCAGTTGCTTAGTTGACACTATTGACAGAGCCTCAGTAGCTCTGCACTGCATCCTAATGCTTCAGCTGCCCTGCCTTCAGAGGGATGATGATGTCATTCCTTACACTGCCAGCCAATGCAACACAAATCAACATACACTGCTGTATGTAGCCATGTACCTGCCCTCCATACACTAGAGGGGACTGTCAGGTCGTTTGACGGTCAGAGCAGTTTCTGCCCCCGCCTTTGCCCTCAGCCGGTTCAACAGTGTTTCTTTCTCTTTAACAACGGGAATACGGCAAAAGGTCACCTGGTTGCTAGGCGATAGGATGATTCTGGGCTGTTTAAATCAGAGATTTAAAGTAAGAAGCCCTTTTCAGATATAAAATCTGTAACATCATTCATTTACAGTGTCAAACCTATGCAGCAGCACATTTCCTCTTTTAGAACAAAACCAGAAATGACTTGCGGTTTGAGTCGGTACAGGAAGGCGTTGCCCTCTTAACACAGAGTACATTGTTGCGCTTTTGTGTGTGGACTTCCTGTTTAGCTACTTTTATTCTTAAATTACCTCGGCACTGAAATAAAAGGAACAAAACAATGTTTATTTCTTTATTGGTTGCCTGATGGCTGGTTAATGGTAATTAAAGACTTAAAATTCATGTACTATGTAACTCATAAATCTATGTTGATGTTTAGTTTAGTTAATTATTTTTCTGATTTTATGTATTTAAAAAAAGTATCTGAAAAAAAACTTGATTAAGCAGCACAGCCATTTTCAACTAAAAATAATAATAAATGTTTTTTGAGCAGCAAATCTTCATATCAGAATGATTTCTGAAGGATAATACATTTGAAAATAAATTACATTTTCAAATATATTAAAATATTAAAATAGAAAACCACAATATTACTGTTTTTTACTGTATTTATGCAGCATTGGTGAGCAAAACATGTCCTCCTTCAAAAGCATAAAAAGTCTGTCTTACCCCAAACTTTTTAATTTTATATTTTAAAAACATTTACATATACATTTAAAAACATCGTTTTTTTTGCCCTGAAATACTGTGCTGCAGCTTAAATTCATTCCAATCCATAAATATAGAGCGAACACTTCACTATACAAGAACCTGCAGATAAACAGCATAAAATATCATTCCATAGCCTGAGCTGTAAGCAGGAGCACATTAGAGATCTGTGATCAGGAACGCAGATGTGCCAGAGTCCTGCTGTGAGTGACAGCCGAGCGTGGCACCTCACTGTGGGACGTCCACTGGGATGGAACGCGCTAACCAGACTGAGTTTTTGATGGATGTGGCTGGGTCGACACGCAGTGGAGGAAAAAGACTGTAACAGTTAGTGGTGGATGAAGGTGGAGAGCAGAACCTGACTGCACTCAAGACTCGAATAGCACTCAGCGTGACAGCAGAAGTTCTGCTCTGCTGACGTTCAGATTAGAGCAGCAGGGAGCCAGACTCTTATCATGCTGCTCTTAATTGAATCCGAATAGTCCATATCCGAGCAGTTGAATATTTTGCAGTGTTCGTCGCATGCCCTCTGAGAGAGATGTGAATAAAGCACAGAAGATGCACTCTAAAAAAAAAAAAACTTACAAATATACAGTACTGTGCAAAAGTCTTAAACGGGGGACACACTTAACGACTGTAAGGCCGATTATGAATGTGATTTGATGCTTACGACTGATCATGCCCAAACGCGCCGAGTCAGAGACAGTTGCGTTCAATCTGTGTTCACAGTCTGTTAAAAATCTGCTCCAGTAGTTGGAAGTTTCAGCTAGTCGTTAAGTGTGTCCCCGGCATTAGGCACGTTCCTATTTTCACCCCCAAAAATGGTTTTAAGCCAGTTAATTGTATATTTTGCTGTAGTGTGTCAGTAGGAAATAACAGTTTACATTTCCAAAAATTAATTTAGCTATTAAGAAGAAACAGAAAAAACTGAGACAAACTAAACCCAGAAGAACTGCGCCAACGTTTCCAAGACGCTTAAAGGAACCTGTCTGCGAATGCGAATGATCGAATGCGTGTTTATTCTCAACAACTCGTAACACAACGAGTTTATTCTCAAAGTATACGTTTTTCAACTTCATTCTTGAAATTGAACGAGTTTATTCTCAACATTAACATATATTTCGAGTTTTATAATCTCAAATTAAAATGACTTTAAAAGCTTTATTATTATTACTTGGCCCTAATCCTCTTCTGTAGGAAACGTGTCTTTCAGTAAAGCGAGATTCAGTGAGTTATGTTGATGGTGATGAGGTGTCTGTGTTGAACGCTGCGGCAGTGGGAGTGAGGGTGGAACGGGCCGCTCTCATCCTCACCTCTTGCCAGATTGCAGCTCCTCCAGACTGCTAGAGCCTCCACTGGGATCTTCCTTATTATCCATCTCCATCTTTGCTCTCTCATTGCTGTGTGGGAGTCATGCAAACGACATACCAGCTACAACAACTTCAGCAAACCAACCAAGTCCTTCTGAATCTTCAAGCGCAGGGAAGGAAAGAACACGCATCTACACACACACACGCATACATATGTGTTTGTATGTGTCCGTGTCTTCGTTGTTGGGACCAAATGTCAATTCCCGTAAGGATAGTAAAACCTGAATGTTTTTTGTTTTGAAAATGTAAAAATAATACAGAAAGTTTTCTGTGATGGGTAGGGTTAGGGGATAAAATATAGTTTGTAAAGTATAAAAATCATTATGTCTATGAAATGTCCCTGGCCCGGCGCCATAAGGGGGCATCGACCCCTAGGATCGGATTTGTGCCCTCTCCCCCCTGGACTGCGATGGCCCCCTCAAGAATTATAATGTCCCCCAGGTCATGCGTCCTGGCTCTGAAAAATCCACATTAATCATGGAAACCCAACTTGTTTGTGTGTACACTACCAAACAAAGGTCTTTGGTTAGGATGTTTTTTTTTTTGTAGTCAAAAGTTTTTCGTAGGTACTGTCATTTGATAGTATTGTGGTTTCTACAAAAATATTAAGCAGCACAACTGTTTTCAACATGAATAATAATAAGAAATGTTTCTAAACAGCGAGTCAGTATATCAGAATGATTTCTGAAGGATCATGTGACACTGAAGACTGGAGTAATGATGCTGAAAATTCAGCTTTACTATCACAGGAATAAATTACATTTCAAAATATATTTGCATAGAAAACAGTTATTTTAAATTGTAATAATGTTTCACGATATTACTGTTTTACTGTATTTTTAGATTTAAAAAAATGCAGTCTTGTTGAGCATAAGAAATGTATTTCAAAAAGATTTTAAAAAATACTGACCGCAAACTTTTGACCAGTAGTGTAAATGTGTGTATATGTAATGTGTGCGGACAATCTAATTTGCATGTAATTGGAGCTAATCAGCATTTCATAAGGAGATCACACACCCCACGTTTTAACTCTCACTGTCGCGGACATGGACTAATCCTCTTGTCCAATCAGGATTATGTTATTACAGTGATTATCAGCGCTAGATTTAGTCAATTACAGATAAGGGATTTTCATCTTTGTGATGTTGAAGAGGTTTTGAGAGGGTTTGATGCCACTTCTGTTATATTAACATTGACATCACACGTCAGCACATGCAGAGAATCCACTTCAAGATGGAGAATCTGCAAGCCGAGGTCCAGTTCCACTAAATGATAAAGCCTCTATAGTCTAAAAATAGTATTAATGTTAAGGACACTAATAAACACAGTCTGGCATTTGGCATCACGTGAATGGGCCACAAATCATCATTAATGTTGTTCATTGTATCAATCTCGATTTCTCCTTCCTCCCTGGTCTCGTTCAGTATCCATTACAAAGCACTTAGGGCAGATTCAAGGGATAAATTGATAACGCAGCAGTTGCACTTTTGTAAGGAGGCTCTTTGCTTTGAACTCAGTTAAACTACAGCAAAATGTGACCTGCAACATAAAAGGCTCGCATTTAAAATGATGATATGGATTTCTGTTATATTTCTTTAAAAATGTGATTATAACCAGTGTTGGGGAAAGTTAGTTTTAAAAGTAATTTTAACATTACAATATTGCGTTACTCCCTGAAACGTAACTAGTTGCATTCTGTTACTTTTATGAAGAGTAATGTGTTGCATTCTATTGTTACTTTTTCTCATCTGGGCTGGGCTTGCTTGTATATTTTTTTTAATGACCAAAAAAGTTATATTTTGGCAAATGTAAAGGCCCTTAAAATGTATACGTTTACCGCTGATGAAATCTACGCATGTACAGTAGAGGGTGCAGCTCAAACAAACCTTTCGGCTGTGCTGCCATTCTGAATTGCAAAAAATAATGCTTTCTCCTGATTTCATTCAACAAGGAGAGGTGTCAGACTATAAATGGGAAAACTACGGTGGCCGAGAGAGCTCAATGCGCTGCAACTGAAGAACACTTGCAAATAGAAAAACACCCGCAAATTAATAAAACATTTTCATCAGTTTCACAACACGTGTGCTCCAAATACTCACAACACAACCAAATACAGAAACACGCTGCAAATAGCACAGACCACAACAGAAATGTTTCCAGTAGAGGTCAATAAGTGACAAACCCGGCTAGGACATGCTTATAGCTCAAAGTCTTTTATATCGTTTTTGCAAAACATACAGAGATGACATGTTTATGACATATAACTTTCTATACAATATACAAAATGTATTAACAATATGTTCAATGTCATCAGAATACAAATGAGAAGAGTTAATGAGCTGAAAAAAAGAGAGAGAAAAAGAACATGAGGGAAAGATATTAATCTATACATCAGTTACATTGTACAAATTGTATTATGTTATGTTTAAATAAGTTTCATAAGAAATGTTAGGTAATGCAGGTTTCAAAGATGAGAAGGCAAGTTTTAAAGTTGAGACACTCACACAGATATATAACGCATATTTTAAAAACTTTTTTGTATAAAATGTATATTTATTTGCAACAGTTATGTTAACAGCAATAATAAGATATTTCTGGTAATTACAGCTATTCAGCTGATGGACACTGCACTGTCACGGGAACATCCCATGTGAAAATAATGAGGAAATTACGATGTCTTTCGTTGCTCCCTTCAACAAGTTCCAAACGGCTACATAATGTCACACAAGCGCTCACTCCAAAGTCCCCACTTCAAGGGCTCTGCCCTTCAAAGTGAGTAGGACATAGGGATGTGCAATAAGCACGTCACAGCCGGGTTCTCACTTTTTGGGGTCCCCTGGAAACATTTCCGTTGTGGTCTGTGCTATTTGCAGCGCATTTCTGTATTTGGTTGTGTTGTGAGTATTTGGAGCACACGTGTTGTGAAACTGATGAAGATGTTTTATTAATTTGCGGGTGTTTTTCTTTTTGCATGCGTTCTCTTCAGTTGCAGTGCGTTGAGCTCTCTCGGCCACCGTAGAAAACAAAGTCATGGCGTTACTTATTTGAAAAAATAAAAAAGTTACTTGGAAAAAGTCAACTGATTGCATAACTCTCGTTACCCCACAACACTGATTATAACAATGCACAATTCCTCCTAATTTCACTCTGGCTGATGTTTTTTTTGTTTTTTTGCACAGGTGACCTTGATGTTTTGAAGAAGAAGAACTTCACCATGAAGGAGGGAGTGGACTACAGGGTGAAAATCCACTTTAAGGTAAAAATCAAATAGATTTTGAAGAATAAAAATGGAATAAAACAGTCAGCAGTAGTGGTTAATCTTTTATACTGTGGCCTAAGAATACTGTTTGTGTAATTTTTTTTTTAACCTAAAAATCTGTTATTCTGAGGTATTGTAAAAAATAAGGCTAATTTTACAATATTGTTTCAATGCCCTTGAAAGTTGAACCCAAGCTTCTGCAGCCTCAGAGCATGTAGATAAGAAATGCAAGGTCAGAAGTGGATAGATTGTTCATTTCCTGTCTTGATCAGGCCAGCACTATGAAGAACATTCAGAAATACACACAGACATTCTTTCCCAGGCTAAAAGTTTCTAAAAATAACGCACTTAAAATATTTGTAAACAGTTCGGGGTACAATGTAAGCAGAAAGTGGGTTTGTGTATTTTTTTTTGCTTCGCAATATGGGGGATGTTGAAATGTTTTTGTTTTGTTACACTTTTCTCAAGAAATTTTAATTAAATGTGCCATCTAGAATCACTGTGAGTCATATCAGATCATGTTCCCGCAAAATACCGTTCTTCCCAAAATCCCTTTGTATCCAACAATATCCTTCTATCCCATGATTAATCAGGAAAGTAGTGTCTGATTTAGCTTGATACAGAAGATGCTGTAAAATATAGCATTATAGTTCATGTCTAAATACACTAAATAGACAGTGACTTAATAATTTCAGTGCAAATTCCAGGTATTCCCTGAAGTGAATTCCTAAATGTTCCAGGATCTAACAGGACCTCTGCTGGTGACTGTGAGAATGAAAATGATATGTTAAATTAATATTTATTCTAATTCATCCCATCTGTTCCCATTAGGTCAACAGGGACATTGTGTCTGGACTGAAATATGTGCATTTGACCTACAGAAAAGGACTCCGAGGTAAGAGCATCTGTATTCATGAATTTAAATGTTCGCCTTGCTTGGTGCTGGGAATGTGTTTGAGTCGAGGGTGTATGGATCTCTTTAAACACACATGTACTGCTTTAAGAGGCGTGATCTAAATAAACATCGTACAATCCCATTTTAAAGTACTATCCGATAAACACATTTCACTTATATTTATATATGTTATGTTTTTGGCAAAATCTTGAGATGATTTAGTCCAACAATACTCAGATTATCTGTGATAACTCCACTTTGAGTTGATCTGATATTATATAAACAGGAAACTATCGATGATGTGTCAATCAGTGTTAATGTTTGTTAACAAAGCATTTATAGATTTGTCAACAATAAAGAAAACTGTGTCCTGACAATTATTAAAAGTTTTGAATTAAAAAACAAAGTTTTGGATTAAATATGACAAGAAAAAATAACGGTACAAAATATGAATAATATCAGTCATTCAATAATCTCGATGATTGACCCGGTGTGACAATTCAATTAAATGTATTAATTCAAATATAACAATGGAATATATATATTTTTTATTAATAGGCATATTTAAAACAGTTTATTTAATTCATGTTTAAAAAGTAGTAATAATAATAAAATAATAATAAAAATTCTACATTTTTAAAAAACAATTAAATATATTGACAAAAGTTGATATGCTTTTTTTTGCGTCTTTTTGCCAAATGCTTTTCTCTATCCATTTGTCTGTCTGGTTAAATGCCATTGGCCAGTTTACTTGTGGGGGAAACCAATCAATCAGCTTTCAATCAATCAGTGTGGACGAATCATGCTTGTGTCGAAGACTCAGGATCTATTGAAGAGAACTTGTGCGATGCAGAAACTTTAGAAAGCTAAAACAGATTTATTTTTGATATATTAATCTCACTGTTTGAAGCGCCTGTAATAGGAAATCAACGTGTGCTGTCATGAATAATTAAGCTAGGCGTCTTCTCATAGGATAAGGACACGCAGTCTCATGAATAACTCATGAATTCTGAGAAACTAGTCAAAAGTCAAAAACAGGTTAGAAAGTCGCAATTACCTTTTTTTATTGCAATGTTATATCTCACAATTTTGAGAAAAAAGTCAGAATTGCACGTTATAAATTTGGAATTGTGAGAAATACATCGTCTTTTTCCTTATTAGAGATAAACTTGCAATTGCGAGTTATAAAGTCAGAATTGCGAGATTAAAATTATGAGAAAACCGTCAGAATTGTGCGATAAAAAGTCGTAATTACCTTTTTTTATTTTTTTATTCCATGGCGGAAACAAGCTTCCATAATATGTGGCTCTCAAAATTGATGTGAGATGGACTGTCATGCTATTTTGGAATTCAATTTCAAATGAATGAATATGACACAAAATGTTTACTAAATTGAAAAGATATTTTCATTTTTACCTGTAGTGGATAAGGCAGTGTACATGGTGGGCAGCTACGGTCCGAGAGCCGAGGAGCATGAGTTTATGACCCCGGTGGAGGAGGCTCCGAAGGGTATGATCGTTCGGGGAAGCTACCACATCAAATCCTACTTCACAGATGACGACAAGACAGACCATCTGTCGTGGGAGTGGAACCTGCATATCAAAAAAGACTGGGACAATGCAGAGTAAAGAGGTTCTTCCTCTGTCTCTGTCTCTCTCTCTCCCAGATGCATAGCAAAATACCCAATTTATGACTAATGTTTAAAACAGAGGACTAGGCTAGGTAGATATGCAGCTGGAGTTGACTTTGCAAATGGTTAAATAACAATTAGTCGTATAACAAAAACCTTAAAATAATGAAGACATTCTTGCATATTAAGTGTAATCAACGGTGAGGACAAACAGTGACTGGCAGGGTATTCGAGGCGACTTAGTACTTTGTAATAGATATAACAACGGTATAATCAACAAATGAAATTTCTCATGCCTGTACTCTCAGGTTAGTGTAAACTGTAAATGTAAATATTACAATGTCTGTATTCTTGCAATGCAATTAGAGTTCTTTACAGAGCCCATGACCAGATCAGTGCATGCTTGGATGTGAAGCCATCGTGTCTGCTATGGCTAATGTCTTGTATTATTGATGATGATGTAATCAGCCTGCTGTTAACTGATAAATACATGTGTAGGAAGTGGTTTGTACTAAGTGTTGCTTGTCCAAAAGGTATTTTTGAGCATTAACCCCCTGCAAAAAAGATCAACTTAGACTAGTATGAAGTTGTTCGCCAGCAATACTTAGCTGGTCAAACAGCATTTCTGGTGAAGCTGGTTCACTTGTCTTACTGGTTAGTCTAGTTAAGAAGCCCGATTGGCTCACCAGGCTGAACATTTGCCGGTCTTTTCAGCTGGGAACCCACCATCACTGGAGCCCATAGTCAAGCACCCTCCTCATTCCCTGTAATGGTTCAAAATCTGTGTCCAGGTGTCTGTAACCGTCCTCCATCTAGCTTTGATATTAGATTGTCTATGATTTTTTTTTGTGTTGACATTCCAAAATAAATACATTTTATTGTTTATATGCCTGCTGATACTGTTACCTTACACTTCCATCTACATCTCTGATGTTATTATCTGACATGTGCATTATCTTGATTTCTCTTGAACAATTATCTACGGCGCTATCATATTCCGATATATCGCAGAATATTCAGAAATACTCTGCGGAAATGATCAGAATAAGATTTCTTGAAGAAAGGTAACAAATGCCACAGGAAATGTATAACTTGCATGTGCATTATGTAATTCCTTTATGAAGGAGACAAATGCTAAATCATCATTAACTGTGAGCTAGTTAGCAATAGGAAGACATAAATAAGAGAGCGCAGAAAAGATAAAGTAAAAAAAGTTTTTTTTGTGAATTGTCATTTTTGATAACTGACTACAGTCAAAATATGATAAGATGTATTTGATCAAATAGAAATCCTCAACATTTTTTCAAATATACGCACATGATTTGTATTTTCTCAAATTCATATTGTGACTGATAATGCTATTGTCCTCACAATTAGATGTTATCTTTAGTCTACTTGTAGTCTGTATTGCATGATGCTCCATTTTTTAAAACATGTTAATTAGGGGGTTCATTGTGATGTAATGTCAGCTGCAGTAAGATGTAATGTAAGATTTAGTCAGGGCATTTTTTTCAGCTGACTGATTCGTTTGCTAAAAATAGATTATATTGCTTCTGAATTGTCATACCTTTTCATCTTGTGGTTTTTAATAAAGTTTGGCTTGTCCTTATTTGTAATCTTGTTTCAAATGTTTTAGTTTAATTAATGTACTGGTATGATTAGGCATCAATTTATCAAATGAACAACACGCGCGTGTAGCAGTAATGGCTGACAATGAACAGTTGCTGCAAAGAAACTGAAATAAAAATGAACAAATTACGAGGAAAAAGTCATTTTGTTCACTAACAAACTCTCAGAAGAGAAAGACGCATCTCTCACTTGAGTCTGCAACAACATGTACCGCCTTCCAAAATTGACCAATCATAGTAAAGTACATCAAGTACGTCTTTGCTGATTGGCGCTCTGCTGCTCACCAGCCACACATACTGTCTGCACGTCGCAGTGTTGCCATGTCCGTAAGCGTCTTTCAACTTGTTTTTCATGAAGTCGCTACTCGCTAACAAATGGCCCCGGCCCGTTGTAGGTTGCTGTAAAAATATTGAGTTTTTTTAAATCGATAAACTTATTAAAAATAAAATGTATTTACAGAAAGATGCAAAGGTGTTATTTGGGGGAAAGTTACTTATTTTGAGTGTTTATCAGTAACGTTAACGTTACAGCTTACCGGTTTTTCAAGCGAGATCTGGCAACACGTGTACGCAAACGGTGAAGTTTTTAGCAATTTAGCATTATCTCCTCAGCTGGCGAGATGTCATCTGTATTAAGACATTGTACCAAATTCAGCCCCTCTGGTATGTGTGTGTTTTGCCTCATCTGAAACGTTTGCTGTTTTCTATTGTGCAGTGACCACTGACCATGTTTTATTCTGAATTAAATATGCAGTTAGCAAAGCATTAAGGAATTAGGACGAAGGTCAGCGGACCACAAAAGAGTTGTGAACGCCTTCTTATAGTTTTCATGTAACGTTAATAGTGATTGAATTTATCTATATGGTTTAGAAAGCAGAACATATAATGATACATATGTCAGTTGTTGTTTTGGTGTTAACTTTTTACTTTTCACAACTTTAATAAGGGCACAGCTTATTCACACTGGGGAAATATAACACTGCTCGCGTAAGTTATAGTACAATGCGTGTTTATAGAGGTGTAACCAATAGTCAAAGAAATGCACTGCGAAAATACCTTGACATTTAGTTTTACATAATATAAAATATTAGATATATCTCTTGCAGGGTTTGTATCACTGCTGTCTGGAAACTGTAGGCATGGGAGAACCTGTGCTCTGCAATACTTTGTATCTTCAAATAAATATTCATCGTCCTCAAAAATTAAAGTGGATCTGGATAGTAGTAATGGTAAGAATCTTTATACATAATTTGCATTAATAATTGGTTTACTGTATTGCAACTACACATGTATCATGTGTGGCTGAAAGTCATTACCAGAAAATCTTATTCCTGTTATACCAATTTAATATTCTCACAGGTGTTGCTATAATGCAGTTCCAAAGTCCTCCGGTCAACAGTCTCAGTCTTGACTTTTTGACTGAGTTTGCTATTAATTTAGAAAAACTTGAACTGGACAGAGGCTGCAGAGGTGTGATCATAACATCTGTAAGTCATCAGAAACATCTGCTAGTGGAATCCAGTTTGTTTTATATGTCTGTTCATTTCATTGACAGTGCTGTTTTTGTTATAGGCCCAGCCGAAGGTGTTTTCTGCAGGCCTAGATATTTTGGAAATGTATCAGAAGAGCCCAGAGCACTGCGCAGAATTTTGGAAGGCTGTACAGGATGCGTGGCTTAAGCTTTATGGGTCCACCAAGGTCACGATCGCTGCAATCAATGTGAGTGCCACTTTCTGATACCTGGCTTGTTTTGGTAAAGTATTCATATATGGTCAAATTGTTAGCTGTTGAATAAATTAATTGTTCTGTTTTTAGGGCTCCAGTCCTGCAGGTGGCTGTTTGTTGGCTTTGTGTTGTGACTACAGGATCATGGCCAATAACCCTCGCTATAACATTGGTCTCAATGAAACACAACTTGGTATAGTTGCACCTTTTTGGTAAGTGCTATTGCTGTGAATTTCACAATTTGTGGACTTTGGCATCACTATATAGTAGCTACATTTGCCCAAATAAACTTTGGATTGATGGCTCCATCAGATTGAAAAGCCTTCATGTAAACACCTCAATCGAAACGATTGAGATTGTTCCACATGAATTTGGATCGGATTGAAGGGGAAAATAAATTATCTGATCAATAGGGAAAAAAAATACACATGTAAATGCTTGAATCCAACTATAATCTGTCATATTAAAAAATATCACTGTACCGTGATGCGTATATTTACATGAGCCCTTTTATAATAAGATCTGTTTAGATGCGTTTGACTTCTTACGAATGTGCATGTGTTTATGTATAAAAAGCTTTTCTGACATATTTGTCAGCTTTCCTTTAGGCGTGTCATCAAGAAAAATGACAGTTATTCTCACGATAGCTCTGTAATCTGAAATCGGATTGGATTCATTCAAAGTGACTAAAATGAGTGCCTGTAAAATGCCTACTGTAAAACAGGATGGTACTAAATTGAGATTTTGTAAACCAGGTTTAAGGACACCATGGCAAACGTTGTGGGCCATAGAGAAACCGAGAAGGGTCTTCAGCTCGGTTTACTGTACAATACTCCTGAAGCCCTGAAGGTCGGTCTGGTGGATGAGCTTGTTCCTGAAGATAAAGTTCTCAGCGCAGCTACTGAGACCATGACTAAATGGTTGGCCATCCCAGGTAAATAGCAATAGTTTGCTCCCAAATATAATATTTCTGCCTGGTATTGTTAGTACATTTTGTTCATGTACACTGTTTTTTGCGCACAGATCATGCCCGTCAGATAAGTAAGTCTATGATGAGAAAGCCCACCATAGACAAACTTCTTGCGAACAGAGATGCCGACACCACAAACTTCGTCAGTTTCATCACCAAAGACTCCATCCAGAAATCTCTTGGGATGTACATGGAGATGCTGAAGAAGAAGAGGTCTTGAGGACTTGAACACGTGCCTGTTGTTGACATTGTCTTTATGTAGCACATCAGTGTCACTGTATATCACATTGTCCTCTCTTTTGTTACTAGAGGATAAATTTGTTTGTAAATAAAATCTTATAAAACTAAAATCGTCTCATTAGCATGTGGGTTGACACCATAGTCTGTAAAAAAAATAGGGTTGACACATAACTTGTCTATTTAACTTTTTTTTAAATTCAACATCAAGGTTTTAGATTAAAGTTTTGCATATGTGTATATGTCAGGTCAAGTAACAGGTTACCTTTTATTTTAAAGTTTGCATGAAGTGGAAGTTGCGATAGTCTTTTCTTCCCTATTTTGACGTATATATCCGTTTGAAATGGCTTCTTGATTGAGGAAAAAAATGTAGGGCTGGACTTGTTTTTGTCCAATAGGATTTGATTGGATGGCTGTGGTTTACTATTGCTGTGATGTCATGTGAGTGACAGGTTGTCCTGTCCTCACACCAGTAACAGGTCTTCAGTGAGAAGAGATGTCGTTGCAAGTGAGAGAAGTTATTTTGATTACATTTTTACAAATGCACATACATAAAAAAAAAACTATGCTCACAAATAAAACGTTAATGGTAACACTTTACAATAAGGTTCGTTAGTTAATGTATTAACTAACATTAACTAACCATTATCAATACATTTGTTCATCTTTGTTAGTTAATAGAAATACAGCTGTTCATTGTTTGTTCATGTTAGTTCACAGTGCATGAACGTTAACAAGATTTTAATAAAGTATTAGTAAATGTTGAAATTAACATTAACAAAGATTAATAAATGCTGTATAAGTGCAGTTCATTATTAGTTCATGTTAACTAATGTAGTTAACTAACGGACCTTGTTGTAAAGTGTTACCACGTTAATAATAAACACTCCAATATTCCATAAAAAATTAAGAATGGCCCATTTTGATTTCATGATGTATTTCTCTTTTTTGAATGAATTTTTTATAAATTTTTGCCTTCACTAGTTCATTTTAAAAGGTTTGTTTTTTAAAAATAGTCATAATTTATAAAGCTGCTTCTTCACATTCACCTATGCATTTCTTATAGCTATAGAATGATATTGGACACACATTCGTTGAAACAAATGATTTCTTTTTATTCTCACCAAGTGTTACACGCAGTGTGTATCTGCTGTGAGGGAATAACCTTGATTTTTTTTCACATGAGCTTGACCTCAACTGGAAAGTGATCGCTCACTGCCAGGCCCTGTGAGAGAGACATGAGCACTTCAGACAGATACACTCAGGTCTCTAGAGATCCTTGGGTTTAATGTTAAAACTGTTGTGCTGCTTAACAATAATCCCAATGGGGCAAAACCTGTCCTCACCCAGCTCTGGCTCAATCCATGGGCTTCCATGAAGTCAAAGACCTGTGCTGATCCAGGGGACACTCCTTTCATCATGTCAGAGGTGGCCACAATCCTTTTAAATCAAGCATATCATGAGTCATTACATACCATAAGTTTATCTGATCCAGCTAGATAGCTTGTGAAGTTTTCCCTACCTGTCATAAGGGCAGTTTGTGTGTGTGACGGTTGTGTCCACACTGTCAGGGATGAGCCAGGTGTAGCTTTGGTCAGTGCGGAGTCGTATTTTTGACCAATTCGAATTTGAAACGTAGCTACACCCAGCATTGAAGTCTCCCAAAAGCATGATGTTCTGAAATGAAATATGACAAGTCACAAATTCCCTAAATCATCCTGTATTAGCATAGTTCTCATTATAGTATAGTTACATTTGTGTTCAAACGTTGTCTTGTATCCAAGACGACATCATGCAGAGCATCAATTTCCTGCACAGCGACTTCTGGAGATGTATGCTGGGGAATGAGGGCAAAGTCTCGGACAGCTATGGAAAATACAGCCTCGTTAGGGCTCAGTATTCAAAACATTTTCTGTTTTTGTTTTGTTTCATTATTACGTCATTTTCTTATTGACCCCAAATTTTTGAATAGGAGTTTATATTCAGCTATAAGTATGGTCATTCAGGATCTGGAAATCACATTCCCTTCATTTTCATTGTGGCCTTTAGAACGGCTCTTAACCTCAGAGGAACTGTCTCTGAATTTAGTGTACCATCAATTTCTTTGGATGAAAAGCTTTTGCTAAACAGTGCGTTTCAACTGTATTACTGGTAACATTTTGACAATGAACTGGGACTGCCACCTGTATTAGAGGAGAACATCACAACAAATGGTTCTCTGTTGAAAGTATCAGTTCCACAGGATTCACATCCATCATCATACTGGAAGCTGTTTGAAACCGACACCGTCTGACGCCTGATGAGAACATACTTGTAATTATTCATTTGATATGAACCACAGCAGGTACACATATTAGTATACAGTCTTACATGATATGTGAGCTACATGTTACCTGTAAATAAAGAGATATCTCTCTTTGTAAGTGCTCCTACCCAGGGGCTCACTTACAATGTGAAGATACTCATTTGGAGAGGAACCTCTGATTATGAAAATAATATTTTATTAATTTTTTATACAAAAAAATACTGTAACTTATAGACATTAAGTTACACAACTTACCCATTTACACTTTCCATCAGTTTTTTAGTTGCAGAGAGATCATTGTCTCTCACCTCTTGGATGAGTACAATGTCATAGCGGCGAACTACCTAACAAACACAATATTAAGGTTACCAAACAAGAAGCATGATATGGATATTATATGGGTGTCACTCACTTTCGTAACGATGTCAAGCAGAGTGGCATTGGATGCTTTTGAGTCCCCGAAAGATTTGATGTTAAATGCTCCGATCAGAAACGAGTTTCCAATGTGGATGGATACCAGGAGCAGACTTAAAGTGGTACTAATCTTCATCCTGTATTTCGAGATGAAGATGAAAACATGCGTATATTTCCCTGGGAAATATCATGCATTAGACAGTAGTTAATCATCTGAGACAGATTAGCACAAGTAAAAATAAATCAGTAAGATTATATTTTGAGACAACTATTCCATGCAATAAAATAGCTTTACCTGCTGCTGATTTCTGCTGTCACTTGTGCCGTGAGAACGGGGAGAAAGCCTTTTTGCACCACCAAGGAGCCTTTGTATATCTACCTCAGCAAGTCCCTCTCTCTGGGAAAATAAAGTGGTATCATATTCTAGAGAGATTTATTTTCCACTGTGTAAAGACAGCAACCTGCTCACGCTCTCCCTGGGAAATAAACAGATGGGTGATAAGACAAAGTCTAATGTATCTTTAAACAGGTGGCTTGATAGAAGTAAAAATATTTATTTTGTAGCTGGCAGCTGTACCTCAGTGTTCAAGGAGGACTTTTTTTTTTATCTCTATGACACTATAATCTCTTATGGGATCAGAATCTCTGCATTGTACCACTTAAGCTTGTACTGTAACTGTTCCATATACATTTCCCAATATTTTTTTTTTTAAAGATTTTGCGTAGCAAGCCTATTTAAAATGTATTTGTTTGTCATCAACAAAACTTTATTATTATACTCTGACATTGAAAAGCTCAATTGACCCCAGTTAACTCCCATACTGTCTGGTTAACTCAGCCCACTCTCCCTTAAAGTAATTCAACTTCCGTGCAACAGGGAGCGCTTCATGTGTGTGCCAACATTGACATACCGTAAGCATGTCTTATATGTACTTTTGTTTTATGTGAGTTATGTGTATAAAGAAAGAGGAGCAAGGGTGAAGACAAATAGGTAGCCGATATAGACATCAAAAAGAATATATACTAAAATAGTAAATATTTTGACAAAGAGATCAAATTGTTAATCTTTCGTCTCCGTCGCGAAGGCACGTCAAGGGAACTTCGGCGGCTTTCGGTGGCTTTCGGCTGATTCCGGAATGGAACGGACCGGAAGTGTCTGCCTAGAGAGTTGGTCGAAGTGCTAACGGCTACGCTAATGCATTACAGAGCGCAAATCGAGTCTCTGGTTGAATGTGTCATCTTCATCCCAGACACAAATTTACACACTATCGCCATGCTACCGCAGCAGTGAACATTCTCCACGGCAATAAAAAGAAACGACGGCATATCCTTCTGCTTATCCAAGCGGTGAAACTAGGCAGGTTAGGATTTTTTTCGCATCCCAGCTAATGATTTCTGCATGTAGCGGTTAGCATGTAAACATATCAAGCAAACGCAACTGACAGTTTGATCATTTGAATTACTGCATTCCCACATCATGCTATTATATATACTTTTTTAAATCCTCTATTTATTATTTTGGTTGTTTAAAAAAATAATAATCCATGTCTATGTATTTTGACAGGCAGAAGTACTAACTAGCTGCTAGCTTTTGAGATTATGAAGTCATTCAGTTTTGGCTTTTTATACGTGTATAAAATTACTCAACAGTGTTTTGAATTGTGTTCGATATTCCTCGAGTTTAATAAATTACAATGGGTTTACTGTAACTGATACCTCTTTCTTTAGGATCAATTGTGATGGGCAGGCTATTTGTTCAATATAATATTTTCTTTTGCTTATTTCTTATGGCAAAATGTTGTCTATTTACTTTAACATCTTGTTTCTCTTTTTTTTCTTTACAAATTACATAATTTGAGTTGACAGTAAACAGAAAGTAGCATTTTTACTCTTATCACGTTTCTCCTGAAAGTGGTGATCTCACTACTACTGAAAGCAAGTAGCTAAAAGCTTTTATAAAGCAAGTTATTAGGCACAATTTTTACACATACAGACCGCCATGTTATAATCCATGAATCTTTTAACACATAATGGACTGATCAATAAAAGTAAGGGGTTTCAAACTGAGATGTATGTTGTTAAGCACTGCTGAATTGTTTTTTCAGGTGTGAATGACCGACGTGGTGCCTACCACCGCCCTCAGTGAAATAAAGCTCCGCCTACTCTGCCACGATGACATAGAGAGAATAAAAGTGCTCTGTGGAGAGTGGTTCCCCATTGAGTGAGTGCTTGAACCAAACGATCCCTTTGTACGGCTCAAGTACAACACTAACACATTGCTATATGTTTGTGTTTTAGGTATCCAGACTCATGGTACCATGACATCACATCAAATAAGAAGTTCTTCTCTCTGGCTGCCACCTATAGAGGTGGAATTGTGGGGATGATTGTGGCAGAAATAAAAAGCAGAACGAAAGTTCACAAAGAGGTATGATTTGCATATGTATTGAGAAAACGACACAATGGGGAAAAACTCAAGTTTTAGAATCAAATAATATATACAATTATGGTGCAATTCGTTCAATGTTTCTATTAAACCGTGGCAGAAGTTTGTTTACATCGTTTATTATTCATATTATAAAAAAAATTTATTGAGTAAAAAAATTACTTTGGCCATAAAGAATAGTTTCTCTGGAGCTTTAATGTAAAGGATCATAATTAAAATCATCTGACATATCCCAAGCCTTTTTATAGCCGGTGATTAATTAGGTTACAGACTAAATTTCTGCATGTAGCGAAGGATTTGACCTTCATTAGAGAGGATTTTGCCTCTTCATTGTACAGTTATGTCTCCTACTAAAGCTGGCAGTCACTGGCTGTTCTGACTTGTTAGATATTATTGTTAGTTCACTTTTAATTAACTTTGTAGGCCCCTGCATGGCTAGCATATCAAAGTTGTTTATTAAATGTACAAGTTCTATGTATGAAGTACAATGGAAATCTAGCTTGAATGCTTATTATAGACAGACTATAGACAAGATAGAATAAAATAGACAGTATTGCTACGTATGTGCAAAACTATAGCCTATATTGTTAAGCTTATAGAAAGTGGTAAAAGATCAGGTTTCAAGAGTTCCCATGTTGTTATTGATATTATTACACATTAATGTTGTTGTGTGTTAAACATTTTTACAGCACTAGGGATAGGGTAGACATATCTGTAGGCCTATCTAGTTGTGTGAGTTCAAATAGTCCTGAGCCTGAAAAGAGATGTGGTTGAGTGTGATTTCTTCGCACAATGATTGCAAGGAATCCTTTTAGTTTTTTTATTTTAAAGGCACACTATGTAATTTTTCACCACTAGAGGTCGTTTATTCAAAACAAAGGCGTAGCTTGATGACACCTTGATTTCGCGATATCATGGGATGGGAGTTGTTGTCTTCACCTCTACAGCCGGTGGAGAATACGTCGGGACTCGGGCCGAAATCATATTCGGGGATGACCGGTAATGTATTAAAGATTTATTAACATTACCAAAAGCCGGTGGAGCGGAACGAGGCCGCTGGAGCGATTGCTAATGAGAGACAAGCACAACACAGCTCAAGAGCAGTGGAGCTTTTTTTATTATACCGCAGACGCTGCTTCCGCATCTTCCGGTCATGTGTATGTGGGGTTACGCAGCGCTGTTTTATCATATTAGATACATTTAAGTGTGCGTTTGCTCGGCGGCTACTATATGAGACACTTGTTGCACACTGCAGTGAGCTAGATCCATATTAGGCATAGTAAAAATGGTACTCGCGGTAAATCAAGAAAACGAAATTTAAACAAAAAAACTAACTGTGTTGAGCTGTATAACAATGATTAGTTTTCTGTCAATGAATGTATCTAATCAGTTGCTCATCTGTCTAATAAAACACGTTTCCATGGTTTCTTTCTACAAATGGAAATCGAGGGTAACGCGGGTATGATGATTGATAGGCGACGCCTGTGTCCTGGTTAAAGCTGCTTGTTCTTCTGGTTCAAAAAATTCTTAGAAACATTTGGGATAATGTAAGTTCACAAATCAACAAAATATATAACATTGTTCTAGTGGTATTGGGATATTTTAATCCAAAAATATTACATATTGTGCCTTTAATTTTTTATTTCATTGTTTTGGTGCGATTTTTTTTTAAAGAAACTATTTTTTTTAAGCAAGGACTATTTAAAGGTTTCAAAAGTGACATATAATGACATTTATAATGTAATTATTATTTTTTTTTTTTATAATATAAAGTATATATTTGTGATCAAATTAATGTAGCCATGGTGAGCATAAGAGACTTCTTTCAAAAACTTTACTAACCCCTTAAAATATCTCTTAACACCCTCAATATGTTTCAGTGACAACACAATTGAAATCACATTTTTTTTGTTATTCCAGTATATTATCCCAGCTAACCGCCTGTGTTGCTAACTCAGCATATATGTATCTCCATCAGGATGGAGACATCTTGGCCTCCAGCTTTCCTGTTGAAACTCAAGTAGCGTACATCCTGAGTTTAGGAGTCGTGAAAGATTTTCGCAAACATGGAGTAGGTGAGAGGTGACGTTTTTGTGCTGTTGTGTAACGTCTGCCATGACACATGCTTCCCCTCATAAAACTTGAACTGTATTGAAACAGTTTGTAAGGTCACTCATATCTCTTTCTCTCTCTCTGCAGGCTCTTTGTTGCTGGACAGTTTAAAGGAGCACATCTCCACCACGGCACAGGACCATTGTAAAGCCATCTACCTGCATGTGCTCACCACCAATAACACTGCCATTCACTTCTATGAGAACAGAGACTTTAAACAGCACCACTATTTACCGTATTATTACTCTATACGAGGAGTGCTGAAGGATGGCTTCACCTACGTCCTCTACATCAATGGCGGACATCCTCCATGGACTATCTTATATCCTTTTCTTTATCTCACATATTTGTGTTCATGTGTCGCATTTGTCTGTGAGTGGGAATAATCAAGGCGATTGCTACTTAGAGCTGCAATTAGAGCTATCGGTTGCTGAAAACATTTGTATTATTATTAATGATACCGAATCATTTTACCCAATAATGTATTATTGGCATTTTTACCTTCATCTTTACATGTCAATATTGCTCGCACATTTACAACTTTTCTCAGAGAAATTGGAAAAAGTTAGCATGTTTTATTGGTGCATATCTTCTGGCAGTAAATATATATATATATATATATATATATATATAATAAAAAGTATTTACTACACTACTGTTCAACATTTTGGGGCCAGTAAGATTAATTTTTTTTGATAGAAATTAACACAAGAAATTATTCAGCAAGGATACATTACGTTGACAGTACAGAAATGTATAATGTTAAAAAAACAAATCTGTTGAAAATAAATGGGGTCTTTTTGACAAAGGTTTATCACAGTTTCCACAAAAATATAAAGCTGCACAACTGTTTTCAGCATATCTAATAACAAGAAATGTTTGTTGAGCAGCAATTCATCATGTTAGAGTGATTTCTGAAGGACCGTGAAATTCAAATAAAAAACAGTTATTTTAAATGGTTTTGATATACTAGTTTCATGAATTTGAACTGTAAATGCCTGGTAGAAAAAGTGTTCCTTGACTCTCTCAGCACTGATTATATTCATCATATAGGTTCGGCACTGGCCAGTCTGAGCCCCTGCTCTATTCCTCAGAGGATTTACCGGCAAGCACAGAATCTCCTGCGCAGCTTTCTGCCGTGGTCGGGCATCTCTTCCAAGAGCGGCATTGAGTATAGCAGAACCATGTGAGGATTGTGGGGGGTAAGCCTGACTCATCCACCTCTCATGGGATCACCTCTTTCTCCTCTCGTGAATGTATCATTCATTTTCTTCTGAGCAATAATGATGTCTTATTTATCAGGTGGAAGAGATTGATTTGTTTGGGTCACATCAGATGCATGGGCTACTGAAGACTGAAATCGGCTCTCTCCGGTCTGGAGCAGTGTATTATCCTTGTACATTTGATATATATATATACATATATACTTTAATATATGCATTGTCATTAGTAGATTTCCCTTTTAATATAAACTATTTCATGCCTGTAATTCTGCTGCTGTTTAGAAATATTCTATTGTTTATCCAGATTTTTAATATAAATAGATTTTTTTTTATTTGTGCTTGTTCTATATAGATGATTTTAGGATTTGATGGTAGAAGTATGCATACTTTTTCATTTTGTCATTTTCATCCATGTCAAGCTCTAGTGTTTTGTTTGTAACACTAAGCATGTATTTAAGCCCCCAGTTTTAAGTTTAATATTTGTTTGTTTTTTAAAATAACATTTGCACAGAGGCAATGAATGTAGTGTTGCTATGAAGGGAAAAAAAATGCCAGAGTTACAGAAAACCCTCCATCTCACCAAATGTGTATTGTTAATGTCAAATACAAATGTGAAAACTCTTTTTAAATTTAGATCATCTTAATTTTGCTAGAATATTACATCCTGCCATTCCTTG
This sequence comes from Phoxinus phoxinus, assembly GCF_949152265.1. Taxonomy (NCBI): domain Eukaryota; kingdom Metazoa; phylum Chordata; class Actinopteri; order Cypriniformes; family Leuciscidae; genus Phoxinus; species Phoxinus phoxinus. Next base: position 25,656,328 of record NC_136876.1, read on the forward strand.
CAATGTACTTGCTCTTTTAAAGGGGAAATGAATGTAGTGGGGGAGAAATGTTTGATTTTCACTGTGTTGCTGTGAATCAGGGATTTACACACAAAATAAACATATTTGAGAAAAATACTCCTGCGTTACACAAATTACAATATCAAAGATTATATTTATCTGTGTTTGACCATCCATTCATGATGTCTTTGTTGAAACATTGATGTTTTGTTGAAGGACGTTCACAGAGAAGCATTTCTGTGAAATTATAAGAAACCTTATGGAAACTACTGTATCAGAGTTACTGGCCTTCATGCATTTGAAAAATGTTTCTTCCAATTCCTTGTTTGTATACATGCTTTGTTTCATGCAAAATATTGAGTTTGAAGAGAAAATACCATGTATGAATACCTGTTTTAAACAAGTTATCAATATAGGTAATATAATCACTATCACCTTGTGCTTTTGAGCGTAACATTTTGTGTAAATCTACAATTCTTCATTAGTCAATTCAACATTAGTCTGTTTTTAATATGTTTGAATATTTTCATTGTGTAGGGTTTAAGAATTGAAATTGGGGAAATATATTACACTCTTTTTATTAAAAATGCATTCTAACCCATGGTCAACGGAGGTGAAAGGAAATAATGAAAGCAGTAACTTAAATTTTCCTAATAGTCTCAATTGTGTAGCACCCTCTAGTGTTCACTGAGATATTTTTTAATTTGTACACAACTAAAATTGTATTTGTTGTATTGCTCTTATCCATTTGCATCCCTCGGTTTGTTCCCTCCATAATTGTCTATTCTTCATTTATGAGTTGATGCATTAAGAGCATTTTGAGATGACTTACAGGCAAGAAGAGCGAAATAAAACAGATTGTGCAACCATTTGTTTCAATGTTTTTATTTTATTTTATTTTTTTATGTTTCAGCCACGGAATATGTGAGGTTTTACGGTAATTGTATTTTGGATGGCATCGGTTTAGTCACGCCTCTTTGGAGTCTTGGACCTTCATTCACAGTCAGACTCCGAGTAGACCAGCAAACAATAAGCAACAACTACTTTCTTTCGTGGCTGTCTGCTTTTCGTTATTCACTCACAGTCTCCAACAATCTACGGTTGTTTTCTTTGGCTCGTGCACATTTGCAAACGGTGAGTAATGCTGTGATTCTTTTTGAAAGATTATATCCCAACAAAAATATATTTTTTTAATGAAAGTGAAAGAAAAGCGACTTCTGCGTGCTCGTGAATTATTCGAGAGATTAATGAATTATAACGAGAGATAGTCAGGTTTGAAATCTCAGAATCGATCTGATGAATCTGTTGTTTTACTAAGTTTAAACATTGATTGATTTCTCTTAGACGTCTCTGATTTTAATCTGTTGCATCTTTGCTCGGTCTTTGGCACGGTTCTACACACGGTGAATATTTTATTTGTTATTTTTTTATTTGGGAATAACTTAAGGTATCATATTGAGCTTTTGTAGGATGTTGGAGTAATAAGAAAAGTGAAATAAAGTTGTTTAATTAATGCAAAAAGAGAAAAATGGTGTAGTTGAGCTGGTGAAGGGAGGGGTCTTAAGTAACGCAGCTCGTCGAAGTAACGTTACTATTAAACATGTGCCACAATTCTAGGAAACATACAGCAAACATGCGTGTTACGTGTAATGAAGGTGTTTTGTTGCAAGACTGACTATTATTTTGATACATTTGTCTTGAAAGCCTTTGGCTGAAGCTCAGGTATTGACACAATATTGCAGAAGTTTTGTTGACATATGTAAAATATGTTGACTAGCAATCTTTGTTTCATTATATGCCAAGTTGCCAACAGTGACAGTTCGAAAATGCGAAAAAATAATTCTTGTGTTTTTTTGCCTCAAGTTTGCATGCCTGTAACATGAAGTAATAAAGATATCTTTATATCCTTTTAGATTCTGGTTCAAACAGTTTGGTAACAAACAGTTATTGGTATCTTAATTTTAAAGGTCGTCGATGGTGAATGATGGTCAAAAGCAAAACGATATCTTATCATCTTGAGGACAAAACTATGCAAAAGCAACATAAGATTATTAAAGTGGTGGTTCATACAACTTGTGCACTGTTTGTCAATTCTTCTGAATTGTTACAATGACTTAAAATATAGTGCACAAATATTTATTTTTAAAAAGTCTCTGAAACACAAATTCCAAATTGGTGATTCATGCAGGTTTTGGAACGAATGTGAATAATGGGGCATTCAATGTTGGAAAGATTGTATTTACGTGTTGAATGCACAAGGATGGCACCACAAAGTTGTAAATAATCACACAATAAATGCAGAATCTGTATTGATAGTAACGTTTTTTAAATTAATGAAAGTAGTATTTTTTTATTTACAATAAAACTAGCTAAGTTGCATGTACAAAAGACTCTAACAATTCAGTTCATAGCACCTTCATAAATTGAATAAAATTTGTGTCGGTCAGGAGTTAGTAATCAATAAAGCACAGGAGACAGGAGTCGCTAACTTCATCCATCTTGTTAATGTTTACTCTTCACTTCTGTTCTCCACACATTACGTTATTACACCTGATGTTTTCCTCCCAACTCATAAATACAAACTTGAATGCAGTATGCACCAAAAATAACATTTGAATTTCATTTTTGGTTGAACTATCATTGAATGTTTTATATGATCTTTTTAGTTTATCAATCCTATTTTGAGGTTGCCAAATGATTTACTGCAAACTACAAGGACCAGATAAAGGCTGAATACATTGGAGCTTACAATTTCCTGGCTAATGTCTACTATTTTTCAATTTTCAATATTTCTTGTCTTAGAAATGTTGTCTTTACTCCAAGAACACATTGTGTTATTTACTCATTTCAAACTAGACCATTGGGCCATGCTTTCAGTTACGTAACTGATAGTTCTCAAGTTGTAATATTGGATTTTGGGCAGTGACAGCGTACCCTGTTGGGACTTTAGAAAGACAACTAGAGGTCATGTACTGAGTCTGTCTTGGAAAATACTGCTTTGTGCTCTTCCCTCACTAGACGATTACAAGGTTATTCAGGCAGAGGTTTTGTTACCAGGGTTTCTGTGCCCATTTGTGTAACCATTTTATGTGACCTGGTATATTAAACAACATTAATTAAGGGCATATTTCATTGTATAATCCAACTATCGAGTTAAAGAGTTACCCAAAGCTCAGCTTGAATTAAAGACTGTTGCAGATGGCTATTTGATCATCTGTTTACACAGACTAGCACAATCTGTTGCAGAACAAACTCAAGACTAAGCTCATAAAGAGGGAGGTAATGAAATGGCAAATTATGGTACGGTAATTGTTTCTAGAGAAAGCACCCTGAAGTCTTGATCTGCCAGAAAATACGATTGAGATGTAAATTAGAGTTCAAAGCCTCTTGACACAACATAATTTGACCTTTTCAACTATACAAGTCATATACATTTCTTACAAGATAATATTTTGCAAGCTCCCCCATGTGTGTGACCACCTTTGCCTTTCATAAATGTTCATATTATGCAATACTACCACTGTCAGTCAAGCAGTACCAAGTGGGCTGATCCTAATCACCTAGAGTCTATCTACCATGCTACTTCGGTTTCTTTGTTGTTATGTACCAGAGACATTTATCAAAGCAGTTCTGATCAGATGCTGCTTGATCTGTGATGTACTATTTCCAGATATTTGCTTTTTGGAGGTTTAATTTTTGCATGAACTATTCCCTTAATGGTCTCAAATCTAAATACAAATTATTTACATTCAAATTCACTTGCCCCACAAAAACCAAACCAGATGTATCCTGATAAAACGACACTGCTGAATTTTGTGAAACTTTGTGAAAATATTCAGGCCAAACCACAGAAACCAACAAGTTGATACAAGTTAACAGGCCTGTATTCTGATTATTTAGAAGTGCTGAATACATGAAGAAAAAATGGTAAATCTTAGTTTTGTAGGATTCAGAAGGGTGGAGATCATGTTTGAAATGTCAGATGATGACTGGAATAGTTTGGTAACGTATCCAAATTTCCAAATAGCTTTGAGAAAAAGAATAGCAAGAGGAAAAACAGGGAGGCGGGGACCTTCTGTTCAATCAAAGGACCCAACCAGGAAACAGCTAATCAAAACTGGTACGGTAGTTTCCTCCTGCAAGGATGGGTATCCAACAATATATTTATGATGAAAACAGCTTATTATGCGTTTATCCAATAATAGATTCATTTAGTTATATTTCAGATGCCCTAAAAATAGCATTCATACGTTTCATGAAATTGTTTTGATAGAGGGAAACAACCAGATGCATTTCAAGTTAAAAAAATTGTTCTTCAGACATTCCTCTTTAAAACTAATAAGTATTCGCTCAGCTGAGCTCTATGCAGTGACCCACATTTGTTTTTGTTTTTAATGAAAATGTGTACACGCACTTTATTCAATTTGTATTATGTAACAATTTATTCATGGTGCCACATTGAGATCTCCATATCTCTGAAATTGAACCATACAAATTGTACTTCAAAATGAAGATTATAAAATAAAAGTTTAAGAACCTGAGTCTAAAAGGATATTAAGATATCTTTAATAGTTCTTGGGTTACAGTCATCCAAATTGTCCATTAGCCTTTAATGCAAAAAGTGTTGTTTAAGTCAACAGATTTTTCTAATAGACCTAACAATCTCTGTGTAACAATTCAGTTTTTTTTTTTTATCATACATTTTAGTTTGGAGGACACATAATGACCCTATAGTTAGGTTACTGTCGTCCTTCAGAAACATTTATTTTTATGATACAATTATAATATTTATGCAAAACTTTCTAACAGTTATAAGAGCCTTTAAGACTTGTGTAACCCCTTAAAGGAGAACTCCGGGCAATTTTTAAATTAATGATCATTATACCTTTGTGAGTTCTGTCTATAGAAAAAAAAAACGAATGCTGTTTCGTTATATACTGTTTTCAAAACAATGTTTCAAGGTTGACCTGTTTTCATACCCTCATGTCATTATACTAACCTGTATGACTTTTGTAGAAATATTTTTGGTGAACCATTCTTTTATATGTTTATTTCATAGATTATAGCTGGGAAAATGATCTCTAGGTAGTGAGTTTTACTTGATCATTTCAAAAAGTATCATTTGTCTTTTTGTTCACTGAACAGTGGAGAACAACAACAGGTCGAATTCATATGTCTGCTATTCCTGAATGGCAGAGAAAAACAAACCATTGATTACTTTCCTGAATATTGGGTGGTATGTCCCCACATTGTGCGCCATATTGTGCTCAAATGTCCTCTCAGCTTAAAATGCCACTGGAGAAAGTAGTTTGCTCTTTCATTCATGCAACTTAATGCAGTTGTAACAGCAGGGGTCTGAGTCAGAGCTGCCCTTGCCCTCTGAAACTGTGGGCTGAATTCAATAGTGTCGTCACTGTGTAGAAACATCTATAGATGAGAATCAATGTAAGCGTCCAGAGTCCAGACCTTGCAGATGTTTTAGTCATTGTCACTCACTGTCATTTAAGGCACATTATTCCATCTGCTACAGGCTGTGATGCATATAAACTCTTTATTATATTTATCTGTCAGTATATATCCATTTAGCATGTTGTCCTCTGGGAAAATATGGGCATGAGTGGGCATGTTATTGGGCGAATGCAGCTGTGATGTTTTTTTTTCTGTGCTGGTGGAAATAAAATCGTTGTTTTATTCCATTAAGTGGTGTAGTTTTGTTAAGTCTATCTCTTTAACTCGTGTGTTGTTGGAAATGTACATTCATTGGATTGTTAAAAGGCAATAAAAGCTGTGCTGCTCACTTCCTGTGTACTTTACAAACTGGGCCTCTTCAGGTGCTCTCTTGAGCGCAAACAAACAGCAAATTGTCACCCACGCAACATTCCCACCTCCAGACTTGTCATGCCATCCTGTTTCACAGACTGTCCCTCTCCCGGACATGTCCCGCAGCTGTTCTGTAGCTTAGCAACTCGCCATCCAGATGGAGAGCATTCCCTTTATCTCTCCATCACTGCCGTGTTTATTAGTCACCACCACCTTCACGGAAGCTCCGCCCTCCGTACACGGGATCCAGGTGATGCAAAAGAGGCGGAGGTGGTTGACGCAAACCAAGCAAGGTTGCGCTTCCTCATTGAAGAACAAGCAGTGCTTGTACCCGTCCCGAGCACACTGTTGCTGGTGAGTATCCCGGTCACGCCAAGGGCAAAGATGAGATTGATTTCAGAGCGGCTTGTTATTACAGTTGCTAGATGAAGATGAGGTCAGGTGAAGATTAGTAAATCAGCAGTTAAATACCGCGCATTACTGTCTGCTGGTGACGTCCACTTGTAATCTGTTTGCGGAGGTTGTTTATCACACTCATCAAGCCTGGAGGGAATATTGTCAAGGCCTCTAATATGCTGTCAATTGAGATTCTGAAGACAGAATTGTTTACAGAATTGCCTTTGTATGCCTCATTTACTTATTATGTTTTGTGTGCTTCATTTAAAGAGTGTGCTAAACATTTGGCTTGAAAGCTCTAGATAGTGACGTGATCTTGTGACCTTACTTTGTTAAACTAGTTATTTGTAGATGTTGTGGGGAGCTTCTTTCATCATTGCTGCCATGACAAGTTTCCTGTTAGGTGACATCAATGCAAATGTACATCGTTCTGCCCCGCTGCATGTTTTTTCCTTGAAAAAACCCTGTTTTTCTTTGAGTGCGCAGACTTGTGGTTGAAATCTCATTTTGTCTATAAAGACCTGTTCTATAGTGCTATTTTGCATACTGCCTTGGCATAGTTTAGGATCTCTGCTCACAATACGGCTTAGTGGCCCTATTGTGGTTGGTTAGGGCCTGACAGAGTTATTTGCCTACGCTAGCGGACTTTTCAACAGTAAACTCTTGTCAGAGGAGGAGTTGATGGGAAATTCCCGTAAATTCTATAGCTGACCTTAGTGTAGAGGTCTGTGTGCTCATCCTGAGGTCATGGAGTCTTCCTCCCTCTGTTGAGCTTTGTCTAATAATACGTGAGTTAAAAGCTGTTGGACCTCTCTGGAATGGACACATTTTCTAGTTTCATACTAAACAAATGCAAATATATAAATAGGTTTAAAAGTTTGGCATTAAATTGATAAAAAGTGATGTTACAAAAAATTATATTTAAAATAAATGCTGTTCTTTTGAACTTTCTCTTCACCAAAGAATTCTTGTCAAAATGTCACATTTTTATTGATAATAAGAAATGTTAATTGAGCAGCAAATCAGCATATTAGAATGATTTCTGACGGATCATGTGGGTAGTGATGCTGAACATGATTTGAAATTGTAATACTTCACAATATTACAGTTGTGAACCTGTATTTTAATCAAATAAATTCAGACGTGGTAAGCTAAAGACTTTTCAAAATCATTAAAAATCTCCCCAATCTCAAACTTTTCTATGTTTTAGCTTTATTTATTTTTTAATTCTAAAATAAAAAATAGTAATACAAAAAAAATCAAGGTTAATACCCACACATATTTTTAAATTATACCTTTTTTAAAGTACTGCCACTACTACTACTACTAATAATAATATAAGGTAATAAATCAAGGCATAGTGCATCATGACATTCTTTACTCAGGAATTAAGAACTTTACATGTGCAATTATTATTGGAGTGTATACCTCTGATGTACATAATTAGCATTTTTAATTAATCCCGTCAACAATCGCCAACAGATCAAGCAAATTTGTTTGTGTTGTTTCTTCACTCTTTGGGAATAATAATAACTCACTTTAGCGGAGCAAGTGGTAAATTTAGGTTTGTGTTCACAGTAACAAATTCTGCATTTTGCTTGTATCCTTTTATGCATTAAGGAAAATATTAAAATTTATTTTAACTGTAATAAAAGCCCTTGTTTTTCTCTAGCACCTTTATTTTCATTTCAGTTGGGGTGCGAGAGGAACTATCATAGCCTGTGTAGGGGGTTGGTCTTCAAACATTGTCTTTGGTAATGGGAGACTCAAAGGTTGAGAACCACTACTAAAGAGACTGCTCTGATTAGCCAGAAGCTTCATAGTTTCTTACAAAGATTAAGTAATCTAAAAGTATGGTAATATCTTTCTGTTTTAATATATACATTTAGATAAATGATTGCCAAATTCATATAGTATGGTATTTACCAAGCCATTCAAAATGCCTTATACCCAAAAAATCATGGTCATACTGTGAAAGTTTCTTCCTCCTGTTGGGATGTACTACCGGTGTCATTTCTGCTGGTGTGTATGTGGAACGAACGAGAGCTGAAGCGAACGTTCACTCATGCATCAGTACCTCAGCACACAATCAGCGCTGTATAATTGGCCCTAGTTTTCAAAACACTCAGTGGCCTCGTATTCGGTTTATGGGGCATGCTGAGTCTGACAGCAGAAAGCTATAATTGCAGTGATGTAATCCATCTGAAGGTACAAAGGGGCCCATTCTCATCTGGCGTCTCTCGAGGGAGCCGTCGGTACAGTGTTGCCATGGCAGAGCCGCCTGGGAGTGTCCAGAAAGCCAATTTGCTACTTCTTCGTTGCTTAAAATGATTACATAATATGCTTGATGGCTCATAAGGAACATCTTTCGTGGTCATCCCGCTCTTCTTCCTCAATTTGTGTGGGCTGTAATGGCCCAAGGGAGAGCGAGTGGGGGAGGGCGTGCGATTATGCATTCAGTGCCATTTCCTACTGTGATTACTGGATGCTTGACCCTTCACAGGCCGTTCGTGTTAACATGCAGCGCTCTGGTGCTCAGTGCATTAGTTAACAGATCCCACAACCGAGTCCTGCACGAACCTCTAGTGGCCAGGCCAAACGCTCTGCCCGGCAGAGCAGGTTTGTGATATATTCCTGGACAGGGGGGATCCGTCAGATAGGGCTCACAAAGGCTGAACGTGGCCTGCAGCATCAACAGTGAACGATCACATTACTGTCGCAAATGGGAGCTGCAGCCTGAGGCCGCTGAGGGTTGTGTTTCAGTGATGGTGATTATCAGGGATACTCAACGATAAAGTCAAAGGGCTTAAAACACAGTTGTTTAAAAAATGTTATGAATAATTTACATCTATAATTTCTGCACATAATGCCTTGCTTTTTAAATGAATACAGGAGTGAGAGACGCAGTGGAGCTTGAATGCAAAATATTAGCTGTATATATTTAGATCTAGGAGAAGAAAATGCATGCTTTACATCTCATGTTTCAAATAGTAAAGTAACTTATTGCTGATCTGTGTCATTCAGTGTTGGGTTGTCAAGTGGTTCCCTCAGGCTCTTGCATCCACTGCTGTTTACACTAGAGTCATTTACACAGGCCAGCTATCACAGGGAATTGCATTATTTTTGTAGCGGTGGAAAATTCTCAAAAGGAAGAGTATCGGGTATCTGTTTTGTGATTTGTGATGTGAATCACACCACATCGTCTTAGTGATAGCTTTATATGGACCTGGTATAACACACTGGAGATTAGGGACAGACTTGCGCTGCACATGTTGTACTTAACTGTATTTTCCTTTTTTTAAAGTGATTCCAATCATATTTCAAGCAATTCAAAACCATCAGTGTGAACCGTGCGCATCTGAAGTGTCTCAGCTGAAGGAAATAATCCCTTATTTATCGGCTTTACAATAAATCGGCCAACTTTTCTCATTGGGCTGATAACGATAACATTAAAAATGAACTTGTATTAGCTGATATGGTGGCCGCTATATCACGCATCCCTACTGGAGATTTTGGACAAATAGTAATAATGTGACCATTTTGGGTAATTTTATGTTGAGGGCTGCTTGTAATATAGATATAGTAATGTTAACAAGATTAAAAGTTGTACTGTAGTCACATTTTTTGAATGATATGCTGATTAATAGCACATAAATTACATACAGGTGAAACTCAAAAAATTTGAATATCGTGCAAAAGTTAATTTATTTCAGTAATTCAACTTAAAAGGTGAAACTAATGTATTATATAGACTCATTACATGCAAAGTGGGATATTTCAAGCCTTTATTTGTTATAATTTTGATGATTATGGCTTACAGCTTGCGTATGAAAACCCCAAATTCGAAATCTCAGAAAATTTGAATATTACACGAAATCAATGAAAAAAAAAAAAGGATTTTAAATACGAAAAATGTTGGCCCTCTGAAAAGTATAATCATGCATATGAACACCTTTAAGTTGAATTACTGAAATAAATGTTTTGCTTTTGCACGATATTCAAATTTTTCGAGTTTCACCTGTATCAATGTTTGCAAAAAAAACAAACAAATATAAATCATTCAAATGTGATTAAATGCATTGAATAAGCACAATACATTTTTTTTTTTACTACACAATTATCATGGCCAAAACAATTCACAATAACTGTCCTATTGCAAAATCTAGATGAATCTTGGAAAAAGTAATGGCATCTGTAAAATGTATTTTTTTTTTTACGTCATTTTGCGTGTTCTATTTATGGGCCAATGAATAACACTCAAAATACAAGTGTAGAGATGCGGAGAGAGTTTTTGACCATAAGTGTTCAAAGGCGTACTAAAATAACTACTGATCGGCACTTCCTGCAGACTGGGGTGTTTTAACACCTCGTCTTTGATTCGGAATCCAAAAAACTCCCACAGTGGTGAGTTAACTTTTTTTCAGGTGTGGGTAGTATGTTTAGCTTTCATCTCCTCCTTTTATCACACAATTTTGTGCAGCAGTAATAGCTACTCACTGCGTTGTTGTCTTTTTGTACGTTTTATGATGGGTGAAAACCAGAGTTAAGGTGCAGTACCGCCATGTTGGAGTGTCAACCAGAAAGTTGCTTGCGCTTTATTATCTACGTTACTATCATATGTGTAGGATTAACATGATCTTTTAATTTTTTATATTACATCATCAATCCTTGTATATGGCGCCATAAGTCTATCACTGGCCTACACTTCACAGAAATCTATTTTTCAAGGATGTCACTTTGTCCTCGGTAGACAGAATTTGTGTGCTATTTGCTCTATTTTTGTTTTCGGGTTCATGTACACGCAGTATTTTTTAAAGGAAATACTGCTAGAGAACATATTTCAGTTTTAAAAAGTAAAGCTTTTCGTACTCTCTGCCTTCCCAGCGTCCCACCGTCAGCATGTCCTCAGAAGCGCCATCTCCTGTGAAGTCCACCACCCCTCCTCTGTCCCCACTGTCCCCGATCTCTCCCGTGTCCCCCAGCTCTCTTCGTCTGCCCGCATGTCGCCACAGAGACCGGTCACCCTCCCCCATGAGGGGCTACCTGATTCCCAGTCCCCTGCCCACCCGCCGCAACCGCACCTGCTCAGCGTGAGTACAGCAGCACATCTTCCACAGACCCATCCACTGTTTTAACCTATTCTTTTCATATGTTCATATGTATGCATCTATACTAGTCTAATTCTGCTCCTGGAGGGCCACTGTCCTGCAGAGTTTAGCTCCAACCTCAATTAAACACACCTGAACCAGCTAATGGAGCTCTTACTAGGCATAGAAACTTCCAGCCAGGTGTGTTGAGGCAAATTAGAGTTAAACTCTATAGGACAGTGGCCCTCCAGGACTGAGATTGGACACCCCTGCTTTATACACACACATATCAAAGGTTTCGGGTTAGTAAGAATATTATTATTTTTACTTTTTGAAGGATGTCTAATGGTAATATTGACATTTATTTTCATTTTAGTTAAGTAGTTTCTATTTGAAAAGGTCAGTTGTTTCTGTGATGGCAAAGCTGAATTTTCAGCATCATTACTCCAGTCTTCAGTGTCACATGATCCTTCAGAAATCAGTCTACTATGATGATTTGCTGCTCAAGAAACATATCCATTATTATCAATGTTGAAAATGTGATAGATTTTTTTTTTAGGATTCTTTGATGAATAGAAATGGTAATTTTTTAATCATCTAATGCATTTTTGCTGAATAAGTATAGATTCATATTTTTGTCCCTTTGCCCCGACAGTCAAGCGCGTGCAGCTGAGGGCCCGGTCTTCAGTGGGGTCTGCAAGTGCTTTTCACGTTCCAAAGGACACGGTTTCATCACACCATCAGACGGAGGCAATGACATCTTTGTGCACATATCTGAGTGAGTTCACTGGGCAAACATCTTCAGCCAAGTCCTACGTCAAAGCCAACACACATTCCACCACAAACCCAGTTAAATCTGAAATCACATGTATCGACAACACTGATTATCAGTGACGTAGATGCAAACACAAATCATTTATATGCAGCCCAAATTAGAGCTCATAAATGTTAGCGGCGCGCTCCCAGTGTGTTTGTAGATGTATTTGAACTGATCCTGAGGGAGGGGCTTCTGGGAATAGAAACTTGTGGAGTGTGTGAAAGGTTTTGGCGTCAGGTCTAAGTTAAGTACTTGAGTGTGAGAGATAAGAGTGCTTGACTGGCTTCTTTACAATGAAATGTGTTTGACCAGTGGAAAAATTGATAGATTTGCCAGCTGCCCGCTGTTCAAACATTCAGTACATAATTTTTTTTTACATTTCTTATTCTCAAGACTTGTTTGTTTAATGTTCATAAAATACATGAACGTTCAAAAACTACATAAAATTACATTGTCAGTTAAAGTGATTTAAAATTACATAAGAATTACCATTTGTCAGTTAAAGTGATTTAAAATTACATAAGAATTACCATTTTTTTTAAATGGGAACCATTTTGTTTTTCCAATCTGAAATGCAGTTTTCCATTTGATGCACTTTTTAAACGTGTCTTTGTCTAAAACACACACGTTTTGCTGATGATCTCCATTCTTCCAACAGCATCGAGGGTGAATATGTGCCTGTGGAAGGAGATGAAGTGAGCTACAAGATCTGCTCTATTCCACCCAAACTTGCAAAGATCCAGGCCGTTGAGGTGACCATCACTCATTTAGCACCAGGCACGAAACATGAGACCTGGTCAGGAGCAGTGTTTGAATCATGAGCAGCTCTCTGAATCTGAACTGTTAATGTCGAAAAGGGTTTCTGAACAGGGCTGAATGAATGAATGCCTTTAAGTGCTGTGTGTGACATGACGGCAAATCTCCAAAAAAATATATATAAAAAAATCTTGCTTCTTTTTTTGGGTTCAGGAAGGGAGTTTGTTTGAAATGATCTTGATTATTTGGTTTGTGTTTAATTATGTGGCATGAACCATAGTCAGTTATACTTGCATTAACCATCTGTGAATTGCTGACTGATTTATTTACTCTTAAGAACTGATTACACACTCTTAACAGGAAGCCTTAACACATCTAATATGTAGATTTCCCTTTTTTTTTTATTCGCTGAAAAAAAACAACCATGTTCACTGTGTATGTGTACATTATTGTGAAAATATATCATTTTGATCATTTCTCATTTGCATGCGTTTCTTGGTCATTTTGCTTCAAAGACAGGCAAGAATAAAATATTATTCAAATTGTCAGATTTATTGTATAACTTCCTCAGACAACATTAAGGTTTTATGTAGAAATTACCTCAATATTTTTATCTAATTTTACTACATATAACAGTGTAAACCATTTTCAATTTTTTTTTTGTACTTGTTAATATCAATAATACATATTTCTCGATGAAACACTGACTTTGCCGAGTACAAACAGACACAGCTTTTACATTTCGAGTCACTGCCGCCACCGGTCCACAACATTAAAAGGAACATTTTAAAGGTATCCAAACCATTTCTACATTACACAGACATGGGACACGCTATCACAAAGGAATCACAAAGGAACAGTGTGTTAGAGAGGGTGTGATTAAATAAAGCGCACACAATGAGCACTGCATAACCTCACTACACTACATATATATTGGGGTTTAAGTATTTAAAAAGGATAGGACGATTGAAACACCAAGCTGAAGGGATGTTCACTTTTTCAGCTTGGAGCAACTGGAACAGGAGAATCACCCCGAAGATGATAAACGTATACAGGCTGTGATGGCCATTAAGTGAAGATGACCTTGTAGACGTTGTCCATAGCTTTTCTTACATGGCCTGTGATGAGGAACATGAGGGGATCATGTTCACCTGAGCAGAGGATGGACGCTAAGCTGAGCGACCCCAAGCTTGTGCTTTTAAAACATGCTTCCTGATGGATTTCTATTGTTAGATCAGTTAGAAGTTTGGTTGTGAAAATAGAAACGCATCTTTCATTGTCAATTATGAAATCCTGTTAATGCTGTAGCAAATATCATCCCTCACATTACCACACTAAGTTGTGCTTTAAATGTTTTGTGCTGGCAACATTCTGTTCATATCTCACTGGGATTCAAATCAGAGGCTTTGCATCACAGTCAAGACAATTGCTCTTTATGATTGAGGAATTATACAGTAAAGCAGACACCTCAATAAAGGGACTTTCTGATTGCTTGAAGGTTATTGGCTTAGGAGACGTCCTGTTAAAATGGGAATAGAAGTTCTACAGCAGCTTCTCACTTTTTCCAGCTTTCCATCGGCTCTATCCAGCTCCTCGATGCAATCAGTCCAACAATACTTCCACGACTTGTCTTTCAAACATGCTTTAAATTCAGAGGACCATAATATTCAGGTGCTCTGTAAACTCAATCTGTCAGCATGCAAAATTACAAACTAGACATTTCCAGTGCAAACATTTCTTTGTAGCTATTAAAATAGTTATATTTTATCTTCATAAAGCCAGTAGTAACTACTTTCATGTAGTTTTAGTGTCATACATAGTGACTACTCATCTTTTCATGTTAACTTCCAAATGCTTAGACCTTTTTCTTTGACATAAAAAGGGTTATAAGAAATATTGCAATAAGAAATCCTGTACCATCTCTGAGGTCTCGATATTGCTTTATTTAACTAACTTTCAATGGAAGGACTTTTTGTTTGTGAAACTTTCTGCTCCTGAAGGACCCTACAGTTCACAAACTAAGTTGTGACATCAGCAGGAGAGATTTACTTTAAAGCAGCACCAGGTAACTTTTCAACCTTAATAATATATTTCCAAGTCTCTTGTGATGGTACATCGACTTACACTAGGTTGAATGACACGTCTGCCATAGCCTGACGGGGTCTGTATAGTTTTTAATCGTACTTTTAAACTTCGGGTTTCGGGTAGTAACCGGCGAACAAAGAGAACTACAAAATTCGACTGCTTTACGGCATATACGTCACTTCCACCACCACCCCCACTTCCTTAAAATCGGACGTGCGAGCCAAACTAGCGTTTGTTTGCCAAATGTTATAGTCATGGCCGAAGCAGCACAGAAAAGCAAGAAAGCAAAGGTTTTGTCGGAGGAAAGCAAAAAGAGGAAACGAGAAAGTGATCGTATTAAAGGCAAAACGAGGATCTACATTGGGCCAGCGTTTCCTCGCTGGCGTGAGCTGAAGGAGGAGGAGGGGTGCCCGATGCCACCCGTCCCGGTTTTCCAGGGATTATTCTCTTTTTTGAGCGACAGTCCCAGAAAATTCATATTCTTTCCCGGGACACGAATTGTCCCGTTTTTTTGTGAAAATGTACTTCTAAAGTAGAATTTCCTGGTTTCAAATTAAACCGTTTCCGTCTACTGTTACTGTGTTTTCTTCATAGTTGTGTACAGTACATCCAATCCTGTGTCCGTAAACGGGTAAAAAACATGGTAAAAACGGGTAAAACAGTGGATTGGCAAATGCCAGGCGTTTACTTTTATTTGATTGGAAGCTCAACTTATCGCCTAGCAACTGCCTGTGCTGTCGGTCGGTCGCGCGCGCGCATCAACACACATCCAAGATGATACAGTGTGAGTTTAGTTGCTAGATAGCTTTTTAAAATATGTCTATTTACATCTATTGTGTGAAATGGGGAGAGAGACGGACGAGGAGGATAACCACTGTCTATGAGGATAACACAACAAAGTCGGATGAGCCACCAGTGTCAAAGAAAATACTATTTACAACCTACAACTCAGACTCAGACCACAAAAAATAATAATAATCTGTGTCCCGGTTTTTCACACTTCAAAGGTGGCAACCCTATGCTCGACCGATGCGGACTTTCAAATATCAAATGAAAGCCTATGTCTAAAGGGCGTGTACAAGTTTGGTAGGGGCTACATTCTTTCAAGTAAATATATAAGATGTACAAAATAATATTTTAGGATACCTAACATGTCTGTGATATTTGTTTATTTGTCTTGCCTCAAGCTATAATAAATCGATTTGTAAAATTTGCAGATTCATCTATGGTAGCTTGATATTATAATATTGACGATATATGGTTATTATATCTACCACTCAAACATTGCATTGAAGTATCATATAGATTCAGTAAAACGGTAACCAATAGACTAGGCTACTATAATGACGCTGGCTTGTAAACGTAAGCATCACGATCATTTGTCGTTTGAAAAAAATAAAACCCATGAAATTATATTCATATGACATGCTGAAATATATGCCACTGTACCTGGATGAAGACATTTCACACGCGACACAAGCAGAACACCTGCATGTGAACTCCTACAGTGTTCAGGGCTATCATGGTTGTCAACAAATGGACGTGCATGTATGACAGAGTTTACGACAGTAGTAGAGGACAATACTGTTTCCCAACTGTAGGGGGACCCCGAGAGCAAAAAAAAGAAAAGTAACCTAGTGCTGCTTTAATAGAGAATTTGAGTGAATGACCCTGAATTGGAGGCATTACTACTGGGATAATTCCTGTATACTGCTTCAGATCTTCAATCTGTTCACCCTTGGTTTAAAAAAAGAAAAAGATAGAAAACAGATTTTTATCCTTCCTAATTAGAAATGACAAGATGAGAGTGGACGGAAAGAGAGAGATACGGTGACCAATTAATTGTGACAGGCTGGTATAAACCCTTGGATTGGACCCTATATGTTTCATAATCAAGGCCGACCTGGCAGCCAGAACTCTTTTATTTCTGCTCAGTCAGAACGTCATTCAGGATGTTCATGAGCTGATGGACATGGTACTCCTTGAAGATCAGAGAGGGACGGAAACGGATGGACTTTTCGCCACAGGAACCCAAAAACGCACCTGGTGAGATAAGTGTTTTATTTTAGAGAACATAGTATCCCATAAAAGCCTCTGCATGTTGTGCGGACATGGTCTAAAAATAACACTATTTGCTACTACTATCAATATTATTAATATATTACTAATATAACTATTGCAAATACCATATTATATAATTACCTGACAATGACCTGAGCTTTGTCACTAGCTATGTTTCCATCCAAAATTGCGAATTTAACTTTTGTGCAAAATTGTAAAAATCGCTAAAAACATTTGCGAATAAAGCAGCGTTTCCATCCCATGCGTTTAAGAGAACAAAATCATCACTTCCAGGGAAATTGGCGCTAAATATCTGTAATAAAAATGGAAGTTGCTGCAATCGGGGAAGGAACTGTGGCTTTTCCCCCCTACATTTTAAATGAGCTGCATTTCCGAGCACACAGATGAAACACAATAACTAATTTATGAATAAATTATAAAATAATCCAATTGTCATAAGAACAAAAAACATTGATTTTAAACCTTGTGTGTGATGGGTAAGGGGGCCACAGCTTACCTTTGTTCCTGGCCTTCATCATGATACTGTTGCGCGTGGCATCATCGCAGGCGTCTATGGCACAGAATGTACCCTGGCCACGGGCTCTACTCAGGATATGAGGGTACTGGGTCTACGTGACGAGAAGCAGCGAGACATTAAAACAAATACACAGCTCACGATGTGGACAGTAACATAAATCCACAGCTTCAAAACAAGCACTCATTACGCTGCTAAGATCGATTACAGGCTCAGGTTTTCTCTCCGGCAGCAGGAGTTATGAGGCCGGCCCGCAGATAAGCAATGAACGTCATGATAGAACCATTAACAGTTTTAAAGCCTTTCGTGATGAGCTGTGGCGTCTATGAGGAATCAGTCATGTAAGGTAGGATATAAATGAAGATGACTGTACCTGCAGTGCGTAAAGGCCCTGCATAAGAGCCTTCCCTGAGCGCGTCACCTCTTCCAGAAGGTTCTCTCTTCTGATCACATTAAGCACCTCTGATAAGAACAGATTCTTTGAGGGATCTCCCATCCACGTGTTGAAGATTCTGTAGGGCTGAGGAGCATACAGTCATGTCAGGTTAAAGTCTTCATTAAGACCAGAAATTTATTTTTTGAGGGCATACATAGGCAAATATACTCTCTTCTCCAGGGAAAAAGAACAAAAAAGGCTATTTGACATTTTAATAGAAGGGATGAACCCTTACCCTTTAGTATGTCCCGCTTCAAATTCTGGTTTTAATGCGTCAACACAAGAGATAAATTGTGTCAAGCTATTTTAACTAGACCAAAAATGAAAAAGATTTTTATTTATTTATTATTTTGTAGTAATAATAATACGTTTATTAATAAATATACTAAATTATTTTCACCATTTACATTGCACTGACAGGTGACAGCCACAATTATTATTCAAAATTATTAATACTCTCATCTCTCCCTATGTGCACTGGTCACTTTAATTTTTTTCAGTCTCTGTATGTACTGTTTTTGCCCTAAATTTCTCTTTTTATCCACTGCTCAATGTCTAATGTTTTTATGTAAAGTATTTATGAAAAGTATGTTTATATAGGTTATGTAGAATTATTGATCTATATGAATAAATTTTTTGTGGCTTAGAATGTAGATAAACTGCACCATGACTTTACAGAAAGAAACAGTAGGGGGCATGATTGCTCAGCTCCATTCAACTATGAATCTCATGCAAGGACACGATCATTTAGACAAACAAAGACTGCGAAACTGACAGAACAATCATCTGATACTAAAACACATTATACCTCCACTCATAAACGATGACTTATAAACGATAAAGCAGCCAACTGGGAACAATTACTAAGAACGGGATTGACGATTTTGCATGAGGGGACATTTGGGGAAACGATGACAGCCCTTACTTTGTCTGCTTGCAGTTCATCCCTGTGGTAGTATCCTCCGGTCAGCATCTTCTTGCTGAAGGAAACAACATCAGCAGGGTCGTCCAGACCCCAATGCTCATGGGCCCAGAACTTGCCTGTTGCTCCTCCACCTGTTTGCACCTCATCCACGTGGAAAGCACAGCCATGCTGAAAGATCCAGACACAGATAAACATCTGTTAGCTCACTCTCTGTCAAAACCCATCTTGTCAGCCTGCATAAAACTGCATACAACACCCGCTGGACACAGCCGTTGCGCTTCATTTGGAGAGAACACTTCCCGAGTTTTTCAGGGAGAGCGTGGACTTCTCACAATTATTTAAAGGGCCTCTTTTCTCTGCATAAAGCAGCCTTATTAAATCATTCCCTTTTGTGTTCTGCCTTATCTCGTTCATAAGGACTCAATTTAGAGCAGATAAAAAGAACTTTGTGCAGAGTCGTGAGTGCCTTTTTTTATTAGTGTTCACGGAGTCTAATTTTAGCTATTTATAACTGGAGTGTCTATCTGAAACGACTTCAAAGCACAGATCCAGTAAGAAAGGATGACCATGGAGGAAAGCTAAGAATTTTAGAACAGTTAGATTGGAAAAAACGTTTCACCTTGCGTGCAATATTTCGCAATTTGCTGAAGAAGTCAGGTGATGCGTGGTTGTCCCCTCCCTCTGCCTGGATGGGCTCGATAACAATGCCAGCAACTGGTTTGCCCTTCTGCCTCCACTTCACGATGAGATCCTCGACCTGACACACAGAACAGAAAAGTTTCAAACTTATTCAATGCTTATTCAAACTTGTATGCAAGATATTCCTACTGGATATCTAGTGTCAGATAGTTGACAAATTAGGTATTTCTGTAATATTCCTGGTTCAACACAAGTTTAGTTGAAAGCATTAAGCATCATGTTGATTAACAAAATAATTTTTTTTTAATTATATATATACACAAGTTGACTCGTCCCTCGTTTTCTTAAAGAAACGCAAAAAAACAAGGTAATGGTGAGAGGAGTAAACAATAGGAGTAAATGGGGCCCATTCTTAAAAGCAGAAATGTGAAGCTTATAATTTTATAAAATCACTTACATTACTTAAAATGTGTCATCACATTTACCATTGCTCTGTGAAATGTTAGTGTGTGAAATCCAACAATTTCAACTGGAATCCATTTAATCAGGAATTTCTAGTAAGGGTGAAACATTTAAGTTTTTCACCGTATTGACAAACAGCTGCTTAGTTGAAAGCGACTTCTGTGTGAGCGGTGCATTGTGCATTACTACACTATTGGCAGTGGACAACGCAGCTTTCTGTTGGTCAACAAGGCGATTTTGTGTGAAAAACTTGGATATCTGCTTTGGAGAAATGCTTTGCCTTGTGCAAAAGTCCCATTCGTGTATATATTCCTATTGAAATTACTGAAAATCACCCAGGAAAATTTGCTGTTACAATACTAATTTATACAGTCGTTTTAAGGGTTTACAGTGATCTGTTTCCATGCAGACAAACCTGTAAAATGGGATATAAATGTACACAACATTAAAATCATGTAAACATTGTTGTTTATGTCTTGTGGTGATACTATTGAAATAGCGAGTATTTTAAAATGTATGGATTGGCCCCAATCACTTCTATTGTAAGTACCTCAGTGTAACGTGTATTTTGGCTTTTTTTTAAGAAAAGGTGGAAAACCCACAAATGCTGTTGATTGAGCTTAACTTCTACTGAACCCAAAATATTAATTTAATTAGTGTGGATTTTTTTTTTCTGTGAACACATGAAGGAGAGATCTCAGACCTCCTCCAGGCAGCGGGCCTCTTCCTGGGCGTTCTCCCGTGCAAACTCCTCCAAAGGGTACTGGAGCTTAGGGAAGGGAGCGATAGGCCAGTCAAAGGCCGGTATATCTAACTTGTGAATGGCTTTGGAATGTGTTGTGGCCAGGCAACCTGTAATCCAACACCACACACATTAGGGGATGGATGTCCCAGTTAAAACAAAACAGCCAGGCGTCTTTGTTAGTCAAATTAAGAAATGTGAATCTGCTCAAAGTGTACTGAAATGAATCAGACACATCTTTCAATTATGTTCTCATAAATCAACAGACAATTTTCAAGCACTTACCCAGAGTTCTCCCATGGAAAGCTCCCATAAAAGACAAGATGCTCAAATCTGGGCATCCAGGACTCTGAGAGAGAGGAAAAAGAATAGTGTGTGTACAAAGAACATTAAGATTTCAGGAGCCACAGTCATATGCACAGTGCGAGTCTTTCACAGTGTCTATTCTCTAACCTGGTTGATCATGCAAGAGTCGATTTCCTCCGTAGATGGGTTGGTGTCTCCTCTCTCCTTATTCTAGAAACCATTCAAAAAAGTATTAGATATCAGATGATTTAAGAGCTGTTCATGTGTATAGAGTAGGTACATGTATACATACATGATGCATACATATTAACTGGGCTCTTAAAATGGACTCTTGGACAGTGCTTGTGTTCAATATATATATTTTACAAAACAGTCAGGAATATGTGTTTTTTTTGTGTAATTATATCATATTTTCTTATGATTACCTCACCTGTATCATTTGACAGCCCTAATATAAAGTAATCTGAATTAAATCAGTGTCTCTAACAGATTTAAGCTTTCAAGCTTCTGCAATACTTTTGCAAGCAATAATACCAATGATATCAAAAATCATAATACTTATTATTATAAAAAAACAGTTTCAGAAAGACTTCTTCTGGGTATTACTATTGCCAAAATACAAGCAATATCACACATATATAACGCAAATTAGTTTGTTTGCACTTTGTTTGAGTCGAGCAGGAGCAAACTGAGGAAAGTCCACTCACTCTGTACCAGATAAACATGCTCTTGAAAGCATTCTCATTGGAGCAGGAACCACAGGCCATGGTTTGTACTCGCGTCATTCCGCTGGGGGCAATCTGATGTTGAAGAAAGAGTCATTCACAGCACTTCGCACTGGCACCTCTACAATAAACAGCAAGCCACTTCCGGCCAATGTGAAAAAGAGCGCAATCATTTATTAGGTTCATAGTGATATCTGCAAAGGACGTTATCAAGATTAAGAAAATCCCAAAGGGCTTTTTTACAACTGCCAGAAAACAATCTGTCTGCGCAAAACACAGTCCTTACTCTCTACTTGTGAGCATTGTCAGCAATCATTTCTGAGACATATGCTGCTATTAACATTTGTGGAAGTTTGTGGAAACATTCATCTTTCAAGAAATGCTTCACGTGTGTTTCTTCAAATCCAACAACACTCACCGTCAGCAGGCTCTCGGTCACTTTGTCTGGAAAGTTCTCAGGTGGCAGAATACCAAGTGCTGGCCGGTTGACAAATGCACTCTGAAAACAAAAATTCACACAAAATTTAAAAAAGTAAATATGAAGTGTGTATTCACTACTATTCATAAGTGTATACAACTTGTGGACACTTGTGAATGGTAGCAAATTTGACAACGAAGATTCAGTTACACCATTACAGGAATAAATCACATTTAAAAATATTCAAATCAAAATCAGTTATTTTAAATTGTAAAGATGTTTCACAATATTACTGTTTACTGTACTCAAATTTACTGTATTTTTGATGAAAAAAAATGCAGCATTGGTGAACATGAGACTTTCAAAACATTACAGACCCCAAACCTAATAACAGTAGTGTATCTGCTAAAAGTGAATTATAAAAGAAATTAATTTTGTTAATGGGAAAACTTAAGTGAAGAAGTGCTACTGAATAGCAGCTCTGTGCCTCACACCTTTAAAACTCTCCACTCGTTCCACTCATGCTGCACTGTTTGACTGTACAATGGAAATTAAATTTGCAGTGATCTATCTATAAAGACATACATTTACATTTATGCATTTGGCAGACGCTTTTATCCAAAGCGACTTACATTGCATTATCCTATACATTTAGGTATGTGCAATCCCCTGGGATCGAACCCACAACCTTGCGTTGTTAACACAATGCTCTCCCCGCGCACGCGCACACACACACTTCATAGTCTGATCAGGACTCACCATATTATTTGGATTGGTCATCACTTTCATTAAGGCTGGATGATTGTAACCTAGAAAAGAAAATCAAAAACACTGTCAATCTATTCATTATACATGCAGTGAGATATCTGAAGATTTGAGACAGTGAAAACACACCAAAACAAACAGCAATTGAATTGAATGGTCACATTTTGTCACAATTGGAGCTGAAGGCAACAATGTATTTGCATGCTAGTGAGGTGGATAATTGATATAGTTGCTCTCTATGACTAAAGCTGCAGTGAGAACAACTCTCTGATACTACTACTCTAACACAAAGCACCCAAAAATATTAGGACATTTAAGCCACAATTAAACATGTATGAATGTCATTGCAATACACAAAAATATCAAACCAAGTGGAAAATCATGCTGGAGCTTTTCTTGGTGCCAAAGTCATTTGTAGTGTAGATGCATGGAGTCAATTCCCCTCAATAAAATGTTCAAATGTCTTTATTGTGAACAGCACATCTACTGTCTATGATTTACAAGCTAACAAGCTTAATTTTGTGAAATGTTTGAGAAGTAACTTAAATACTGGTTTAATACTTTTGCATAATGACATTTATTCGGTTAAGTGACTTTTTGAGGTCTCCGACTCTGTGCACCTTGATGAGACAAACTGTATGTAGAGGTAGAGACAATTCATTGAGATGAAACAATCTTAATGAACAGATTAATAATAATAAAGTAACATAATTTACTGTAATTTCGTATGTTTCTTGAATAAAAAAGTTCAGTTTTGATCGAGTGAGCCTGTAAATTCACTGTAGTAATCTTTTTTTCTTACAACTTCACAACTTTAAATTTAGCAGGTAGGGCTGATCCAAAAAAAGGGAAGAACTGATCTATTATGTCTGCAGAACAAGACATGCCCAGAACAAATTGAACAAACGTCACATGAACACGTGCCCTGCCCTAAATGTAAGCACAAACTATTTTCAGTGTGTTTTCCTTTGTGTTGTCAAAGCTGACATTACATAATATTGTGCATAGCAATCCCAGCTACCACCAGAAGAGAGCTCTTGTACATAGTGAAGCTACAATTGACAAACAGATTAATAATAATAAAGTAACATAATTTACTGTTATTTAGTTTGTTTCTTGAATAAAAAAATCAGTTATGATCGAGTGAGCCTGTAAATTCACTGTAATTTTTTTTCCGTACAACTTCCCAACTTTAAATTTAGCAGGTAGGGCTGATCCAAAAAAAAAGGGAAGAACTGATCTATTATGTCTGCAGAACAAGACATGCCCAGAACAAATTGAACAAACGTCACATGAACACGTGCCCTGCCCTAAATGTAAGCACAAACTATTTTCAGTGTGTTTTCCTTTGTGTTGTCAAAGCTGACATTACATAATATTGTGCATAGCAATCCCAGCTACCACCAGAAGAGAGCTCTTGTACATAGTGAAGCTACAATTGACAAACAGATTAATAATAATAAAGTAACATAATTTACTGTTATTTAGTTTGTTTCTTGAATAAAAAAATCAGTTATGATCGAGTGAGCCTGTAAATTCACTGTAATTTTTTTTCCGTACAACTTCCCAACTTTAAATTTAGCAGGTAGGGCTGATCCAAAAAAAAAGGGAAGAACTGATCTATTATGTCTGCAGAACAAGACATGCCCAGAACAAATTGAACAAACGTCACATGAACACGTGCCCTGCCCTAAATGTAAGCACAAACAATTTTCAGTGTGTTTTCCTTTGTTTTGTCAAAGCTGATATTACATAATATTGTGCATAGCAATCCCAGCTACCACCAGAAGAGAGCTCTTGTACATAGTGAAGCTACAATTGACAACTCACTATCGTGATATTCAGCATGACTGCATATAAAAGAAGAATGAATTTATTTATTCTTTTTTATCAACATGTATCTTAAAATTAAGCATCTTTAAAGGGGGAAATTTTTTAATTAATCATAACTAACATTTATATGCGTTTGATCACTAAATGTCCAAAAATGTGTCTGAATTTAACAAAAGAGGAGAAAAAAAGTATATCTATCTATATATATATATAATATAAATATATAGTATCTCAGTGAGTACACACCTCAATTTTTTTTAAATATTTTATTATATCTTTTCATGGGGCAACACTGAAGAAATGACACTTTGCTACAATGTAAAGTAGTGAGTGTACAGCTTGGATAACAGTGTTAATTTGCTGTCCCCTCAAAATAACTCAACACAGAGCCATTAATGTCTAAATAGAATTGAATGAGGCATTTAAATAGCTCTTTTATATACTTCTGTACACCCAAACCGCTTTACAATGATGTCGGGTTCTCTCCTCAACCACCACCAGTGTCCAGCAATGGGTGGAATGTGGCCAGGGCACCGGGATTACACCCCAACTCTTTACGAGAAGTGCCATGGGATTTTTAATGACCACAGAGAGTCAGGACCTCAGTTTTACGTCCCATCCGAAGGAAGATAAAACTGCTAAACCGCTGGCAACAAAGTGAGTACACCCCTACATGAAAATGTCCAAATTGGACCCAATAAGCCATTTTCCCTCCCCGGTGTCATGTGATCAGCCTGTCAGTGCTCAGACCATATGCCGCACACTGCATCAAATTGGACAGCATGGCTGTCGTCCCATAAGGAAGCCTCGTCTAAAGATGATGCACAAGAAAGCCCGCAAACAGTTTGCTGAAGACAAGCAGACTAAGGACATGGATTACTGGAACAATGTCCTGCTGTGGTCTGATGAGACCAAGATAAACTTATTTGGTTCAGATGGTGTCAAGGGTGTGTGGCCGCAACCAGGTGAGGAGTACAAAGACAAGTGTGTCTTGCCTACAGTCAAGCATGGTGGTGGGAGTGTCATGGTCTGGGGCTGCATGAGTGCTGCCGGCACTGGGGAGCTACAGTTCATTGAGGGAACCATGAATCCTAACATGTACTGTGACTTACTGAAGCAGAGCATGATCCCCTCCCTTTGGAAACTGGGCCGCAGGGCAGCAAACACAACTCCAAGACGACCACTGCCTTGCTAAAGAAGCTGAGGGTAAAGGTGATGGACTGTCCAAGCATGTATCCAGACCTAAACCCTATTTAGCATCTGTGGGGCATCCTCAAACGGAAGGTGGAGGAGCGCAAGGTCTCTAACATCCAGCAGCTCCGTGATGTCGGCATGGACTCCAGTGGCAACCTGTGAAGCTCTGGTGAACTTCATTCCCAAGAGGGTTAAGGCAGTGCTGGAAAATAATGGTGGCCACACAAAATATTGACACTTTGGACATTTTCACTTAGGGGTGTACTCACTTTTGTTGCCAGGTTTAGACATTAATGGCTGTGTGTTGAGTTATTTTGAGGGGACAGCAAATTTACACTGTTACACAAGCTGTACACGCACTACTTTACATTGAAGAAATTACACTTTGCCACAGTGTTGTCCCTTGAAAAGATATAATAAAATATTTACAAAAATGTGAGGGGTGTACTCACTTTTGTGAGATACTGTGTATATATATCCCTAGCAACAATCTGAAGTATCTAGGAATCCAAATTTGCTTTTACCTAGTTACAGAGAATTATACATATGAAGAACCAATCATATTGGAGAAGGAATTGTGTCACCTTTGTCACGCTCCTATTCTCTAACAAATGTGGTGCTCTTTTTGTCAAGGGGATTCTCTGTGATTGATACGAGGTCCTCCCGGCCGTGATTAAAGCACATTCAAAGGCATTGTCTGGAGTCCATATGATTAATGCGGCGTGACAGGCTAGACACTAGAGATCTTACCCAAGTGATAGTACTATGTTCAAAAGGGGCGAGACATCGTCCGACTAGAAGCAGGTGTCGAAGAGGTGACGCCTAGTAAAGTAAAAATGTGTACCGGTAGGTGTCGAAGTGGAGACGCCCGTTTAACTTAAGTCATGTGCGTGCACAAAGCAAAATCTACCACAGCAGCTTAATTAAAATGACTAGCTTTTAAAACTGCATGCCTACAGCTCACTAGGAGTAGAAACAGTACTAGTTTGACCTCAGTCTGATTGCTGAGGAGCTTATTCTGTTCTAAACGCTGCATCTGGCTCTTTCAGTCCTGTGAAGTCCACTGAAACAAGCATTTTGTCCATGCAAGTGGCTCAGCGGTTACCACATGGGTCATTCCTGTTATACAGTACATTTTCATGTCCCCATCATATTTGTTGGATAAAAAAAAATTACAATTATAATTCTTAAAGATTAAATAATATCAGTTTCCTTTATTATAATCACAAACAGACATGTGTCAGTAGTAGGTAATATGGTATATTGCGGTAATAAGTGGTATTGTTATTGTTATTGTGGGCACTTCAAAATACTGGATAACTCTAAGCAACTTATCCGAATTGTTTAGATTTTTAAAATTCACATTAGCTTGATTTCTAATAACCAGTTCAAATTTACCAAAGTGCGCACATTGGCCTGAAAAAAACAACAACAACCTTCAAACAGCTATTTAGATTTTTGTATTTACTATGGTGTATAACAAACAACTCAAAATACTTTTGCTTTTATTATTGTTCTTTATAGTTGAGTTTTACTGGACTTCAAATTTTTTTCCAAACATATGATCACTAGTTTTTAAGTTCGATAAATTTACCGGACTGGCTATAAAAATACACACACTCAAAAAGAACTTGCACTGAAGCAATCAACTTTTTCTTATTTCCATCATGCTCAGATCTGTCTCGATGACTTTCTTGCCATAGCGTAAATAATCGAGTCAGAATTAATAATATCCGAGTACCTGAGCTTGACCAGATCACATTTCTGAAAGTCTTGTATATTGTTTCATAGAAATACTTCCTGAAATTACACCACAAGCACATTTACTTCTAAAACCTATACAGAGTACAGAATGTACTGCAAAACAAGAATGACCCTCATATGAACTCTAGACAAGCCAGTACAGACTACTACACAACACTCCACCCACTGTTTCTGTTATTTACAGCAACAGATGTTTTGATATCTTGATCAAATTAATTATGAAAATCTGAAAAGGGGATGCTCAAGCTCATTAAAAAAGAAGAAGAAAAAGCATCAAAGAGGTAGAGTTATCAATTTTGCAGACTGATGGTTGAATCTGTCCAGCGGCTGATCCAGGATCACAGAAAGCTTTAGATGAAGTCATGTGCTTTACTCACACATGTAAAGAACAGGCCGCAGGGCACATAAAGACTCACTCTTGCTTAAACACAGAATACGGGTGCACTAAGTTAAGTAAGTGCACATTAAGTAAGTGCACTAGGGGATTGTGGTGTGTGTTGCCCTTGTGTATGCATGTGTCTGTCATTGTGAATGTTTTGGGTGAGTGGGGGTTGTACACTGATGTAACAACAATATCCCATAATGCACTTCTGTTCAAATGAAACAGGAGAAGCACGTGCAAGGGAAATCAAAGCTCATTAAGTCGGAGTCACCACCTGAAGGCACGTCTGAGAGCGAGAGACAGTAGCTTCACTCAATTTGTTGAGGCTGATTAAATGCAAGCAAGCTAACGGACCAAACGAATGAGATGCAGACAGAGGAAATGTGCTCTTTCTGCCTCTCAGGTCTGTCTGTCGGATCTGTACAGGCAAACCTCAAAGAAAGTCCTGAGTTCCCGTCACTCACATTTAATCATCCACACCAACAGTCGCCGCAGGCAAGGCCACAGGACGCCTCTCACATTTACTGAACAAGAACAACACAGTGGCCACAGTGACAACACTGTATGTTGGTTGGATTGTAAGATCCTTTCCAACTCTAGTGCAGTGTTGTTATTGTTAACTAAAACTATTCAAATGTTCATCATTTCATCATAAAAATATACATCAAAGAAAATATGTAATCTCAAAATAAATCTCATAAAATGTATGAGATTAATTTAAATTTAATAGCTGACTAATTAAAAATCTGTCTTTCACTAACTCTAATGGCATTACGAATACTACATTCTTCCATAATAAACAACATGTAGATTAGAATAATTCTGTATATATAAATATGGTGTGCGTCACATCAGGTTTAACATCAAAACACCAAATGCTATTGATTCTAGTGCGTCAAAACACTTCTGACACTAAATCAAAGCAAGTGTACTACCTCCAGAGAACAACATCAAACACATCATAAAATTGACAATTCTTTTTTTTAAAAGATATACTGCAGTATTTATTATATTATAAGTGATTTATCTGTGCACTGCACATCATTCTTGTTTTTTATTCATGTGCCCTCATAAACTCTAATCAAAGAATCTTCTCTTCTCTGATGATGCGTTTACTGGCATAAGGGCAGGACAACCTGTCACTCACATGACATCACAGCAACAACCACAACTATTCAATCCACTAGAAAAAATTCTGTCCAGTCCTACATTTCTTCTTGTTCAAGAAGTTGTTTCACTTAGATATACGTCACGCAACTTCCGTTTCATGCCGATTTTAATTCAGAGTTGTCTTATTTCCTGCCTTACAGTAGACGTGTCAGTGGTCTACAGAGCAATGCATGTGTTGTAACAGAGACCAGCTTACTGACGGAGCTCACCAATGGGGATGGAGGAGATTTGTGTGTACACGTCTAGCATTCGGTTACCGTCCACGTCCACCAGGTAGTTCCCCCTGCTCTCCTCATAGTTGCAGAAGAAATGAATCGCTCCAACATTCTGCAAACCAAGAGAGAAGTAGAGTTGAATGTTGCTAATAAAGTGATTTGTGATTCGTCTGTACACCTAATTTATTTTTTCTTGGCAGAGCTCCAGCTTCATGTCAGTGAATGGCTAAAAAGGAACCCGCAAGCTCTCACACCAGCTATTTGCACTGATGTCACGTATGTATAAGTGGTGATTGTATAACTAAATGGTTATAGGCACAATCATTTATAAAATAGAAATATAAAAAGTGAACATCAGGAAAACAGAAATGCTACAAAAGTCTAAAATATATTCCCTATAATGAATTCACATGTACTGTACAGATGTCAAGATTCAGACTGTGACTCATTACCAGAAAATTGTGAGCAACGGTGCTTTATCTAATGAAATTGGCTTTTCCATCTCCGTGGCTTTGAACCTGATGCAGTATCTATTTTTAGCACGTCTGATGAATAGGTTATGACTCTTCTTATGTCTGCTTATTGTGCACGGGAGACAGACAGCGACCAACAGACACGCACAGGAGCTGCGGCGAAGCGAATCTGTGATATTAGCTTCATCAAAACCTGTCAGCTCACATCTATCTGCTCATCCACAGCAAAGTGGTCAAAGGATGACTGTGCCTGGACCAGACAGCAGATAAATTACTGCTTGAAATATATTCATCACTCAATATGCTGAAGACATCCAGACAGGCTGAAATATGGCTGGACGTCACATCAGAAGTGACATTGCTGATCTAGGGCAGTCATACTTTAGCTTTACTGCTGTTAATCATAATGTTTTGTTTTAAATGGCACTGTCTGAAAAAGTAACTTGTATACTTAAATCATTATCGAAGTACAAACTAAGAGAACTGCACCTTTTGTGATTGACACTGGTTTTCAAATATCTCCATGTACAGAGTATGGAAGACTTCTATCTAATTGCATAACGCTATTTCAAGGTACAGTTATGCATGTATAAACTGAGCAAACGCCAAAGTTTGTCTCACCTGAATCTCTCCGAGTTGTCTCATCAGCTCCTGTTGATTGAGAGAAATTAATATATTAGTCATTCTGCTCTGCAGAGTTATCAAAATATATTTCTGTCAGCTTTAATCACATAAAGATTGGACACATTATGTTTCTTATGATTTTAATGCTTAATTATATATATATAACATATTTTAAGATTTGGGGAAAAAAGTAATAATAAGGAAGCGTTTCCAAATCTTTTACAGAATTTTTAAAGTCTGCATTAAAATATCAGTAGAAGCAAAATGTTGAAAATCTGTTATTTTACTGCAGAGACATATCCCAAAAACGATCTGGTGATACATCTCATGGTAAAAGAGTAAAAATGCTGAGGCTGAACCTGGGACTTTGGACCTGGCACAGCGGTCTTCATGGATGGGGTGTCATATTCAAACTCTGAAATAGTTTTTGTAGCAGTTTTGCTGACATATCTGGAACCTAATACAACAAAAACAGAATAAAAACTTAAATAAGACTATATACTTTAATCATTTCAGTCACTCTTACTATGCAGTGCATATTTCCCATAGTTACGTAATATGTTGGATGAGATATTAAACTCGCAGTTTCTAAAAATGTAAATCATATTACAAAAAGAAAATTAATATCACATTTAGCTGAACATGGGAATTAATTGTATAGAATTTTACTATTTTGATTTTAGCGGAAATTTATTCAATTTATTCCATATCCTCGAGTGCTGTCCACTAACTGTTTTAATTATAATTTCTTGCTGTTGTGTAAATTATCAAATCTGGTCCCCTTTCATAAAAAAGTTACAGAGTTCAAAAAGTGCTGTATAACAGGAAAGAGTAATTCATTTATCCTTTAATTCCCTCTTGAATTATGAAAGGTTGCCTCAGTTTCAGTGAAGATAACTTTCTAAAAATGCTTAGCATTGCAATTTAGATGTTATCTGACATCTCAAAGTAATTAACCAACTGAACACTGTAAGGTCTTTTGTACTTTTGTAGTATATCTGAACAGTGGCCAGCAAATACATAAACAGCCACAAAATGCCTTTTAGCCATATTTGAGCAGTAGCACCCATGTGCACTTGAGGTGCTACATAAGTTTACAGAAGTGAACTCATAACTGAGCAACTGATTAATGTAGGACGCTGACAGGATTGGGACAATGTGACCAGACACTGAAGGACAAGACACAAACAACTTCTCTACACATGCAGAATTCACCAGCCAAAGCTGGACAGAACCAGATCCCAGTAACTCATTTACATGGTGAAGTAACTTTGAACTGTGCCCCTCTCGACATTCGGCTCTATATCCACACATCATTATCATTTTAAAAGAAGCCTCTCACTTACTAAGCCGAGCATGGAGTTTAATCACTCTGATAAATTCCTGTGACAGCTACAGCTCTTTTTGATAGTCACTAGTAGGTTGAGAACATTATAGTTAAACAAGCTTTTAAGACTGGAGAGGGTATCATAGTCTTCCATCTCACAGTATGCCTTTTTTTTTTTTTTTTACCTGGAGCGGCGAGACGCAAGTTTTGCTGAAGGGAGACGGCCAGCTGGCGGGTCAGGAGTGAGGAAGCCATGTGTAGTACTCACTAAGGCAGAGATAAAGAGCGAGAGAGAGAGCGAGAGAGAGAGAGAGAGAGAGAGAGAGAGAGAGAGAGAGAGAGAGAGAGACAGCACACTGCCTGCCTTTCACCTTCCTTTTACTTCACCTGGGGAAAAACAATGAAAGAGATAGGTTACAGGGAGTGGGAGTTAAGAGAGGTTATTGAAATGTCATAATCAAAGACGGTCTGTAGGCTAATATAATCTGCAGGTCAGAGGAGAAATAATATCCACATATTTATGTTATCAAGTAATTTCCTTACTTACATATAGTTGTACTTTCATACATGAATTGTTCAAACATACTATTGTACAGACTATTAATTTTGATAAAACAGAAACAAAAAAAACAACAACAACAGTTTGTTCAGAAATTGTGTTTGTGAAGTTAGAATCATGACTACATAAACATTACCACACACATTTTCAGATCGCCGTTTGCCATTGGTTGGTCAAAAATACAGTCCTGCCACAAACTTGGATATAATAACTGTACTACATTGGCCTGGTCGGGAAGCTCAAACAAGTGTTATTTTTGTTTTATTATATTATATTACATTTTTTGTTTTATTTATATTTTTAATTAGCTTTTATTTGTATAGATTTAGTTTTCCTGTTCATTTAATCTTTTTTTCTTTTGTAATTTCATTATGTGCTTTTGTCATTTTATTAGTTTTTTGTTTTTTATTTGTCTTTTTTTATTTCAGTTTTAGGGTACGTTTACACAACAACAATGTACAAAAATGGAAAAGTCTTTCCTTTGCGTTTTTTTTTACATACAGATAACAATGTTGTCAAAACACCCTCCATTCACACGGATCCACCAAAATGACTAAAAACGCTGTATTATCCTGCCAGGCCAGTAGTTGGCAATGTCACTTTGTAAAGATACACTACACTCCTGTAGACTGAAAACGCAATACGTATCTGCTTTTAAATGGTGCTTGAAAGTGACTACCAGCACAGTTTCTTGATTATTACGCAGGAATGAGAGTATAGTTCCTAGTCATATTGGCCTAGAAAATCACAACTTTTCATTTTCTGTCGGTCTTAGTACATGATGTAACTAGCTAAAAGTTCTACCGCCAGACCCAGAGATCGGCTGAATGGATTTGAAAACGGTCAAACTCAACTGTTTCACTCTAGGGGACTTGGAAAATAAGCCTATTTCCAAAAAAAGTGGAGTGTTCCTTTAAGAAGTTCCAAACAACTAAAGATGTTACGATTCTGCCAGGAAGAGGACGCGTGTCTATATAGTCATAATGCACAGCGAGGAGGAAAGTTTCACAGATAGAGAATGGCAGAGATTAGTTTAGTCTCGAGGTCACAAAGCCAAAAAAAAAAAAAGAGTTAAAAAAGAAAATCCTCCTCGCTCATCAAAAAAAAAAAAAAAAAAAAAACGACAAAATATTCGCTGGGTTTTTTTTTTTTTTGGATGAGCGAGGAGGATTTTCTTTTTTTTTTACCAAAGTGTTTTTCGTCAGACACGACTGGCACTTCAAAGAGGACAGGTTTCTATGGTCAGATTGACCAGAAGCTTTTTGGCAAACAGGGAAAAAAGTACCCCATGCCCACGGTTAATTATACCGCTGCATCTTTAATGTTGTGGGCCTATTTTTTAGCTGGAGGTCTTGTTCAGAGACATGGTATCATGGATTCTAGCAAATACCATTACCAACAGATAAAAAAATCAAAACCTGATGGCCTCTGCTAGAAATTTTATAATGTTTGGATCTTCCATTAGGACAACAATACAAAACAAACATCAAAATCAACACAAAACTGTGTCACTGGGCACAAAATAAAGCTTCTGCCATGACCTGACCTGAACCCTATGAGTGGGCTGAACTGTAGAGAAGAAGCGCCAACATGGATCTGGGAATCTGAAGGATCTAGAGAGATTCTGTGTGGAGGAATTGTATTTCTGATTGTGTTTTGGAGAAAAGCTTTTATTACAAAGTTATTTACCTCCCATTTTTTTATTCTTTTACTTCAACGAAAGGTTAGATTTTTGAGAATGTTTGAATAAAAAGGTCAAAAGAATAAACAATGCAGATTTATTTTTACAGCCATCTTTTATCATATTTACCAGGGGCGCACACAACTGTATATTTATATTTTATTTTAGTTAACAGAAATGTTTTGATTATTCCTTGTTTTAGTTCACAATGGCTTTAGTTTAACCCCGACTCAAACAAACTGATGAACATTCAGAAAGCACTCTACAAATCAACCTACAAACAGCTTGTCTCTAAAAATAGTTGCACATCTATTTTCTTTAGCAGAAACTGAGTAACAACCATATCGGTGCAAGTCTGCAGTCTGCAGATCTGGGATCATGCTTCAGCACCACAGACAGTTCCTCTCTCCCTGAGCAGCCGGTTCAGCCATGCCCATCAATCCTGTCCTACAACAGTGGTCCTGACAGTTGGCCCTCATGCTACTTAATTAAAGCATGGTTGATTGGTGTTAATTACAACATGGCTTAGACACTCACCGGCCCTCGGATGATCTTTTTGCACTGCAGAACCAGTTTCTTGGGACGGAGACAAGTGACTAACGGCGTGACTTTCGAGTATCGCTAAACCTTCCCAACAGGCACAGGGTTCAGGGAACTCGAGCACCACTCGGTCACACTTTGGCGTTAAGATTAACTGGGAAGAATAGTCCTGCCTAAGGGAAAAGTAGATGCCTGAGGGAATCCCGACATATCTTCAGCTATTATAATGAGTGAGCATATGCTTAGGGAAGGAACAGCATGGTGACGTTACGCAATTATTATGCACAAAATCTTCTTAACTGGAATAAACACCATGTTTCTGAAGCAATATTGTTCCTGCTCAGTTTAAATGTCATAGGCATATGTTTCTGTCACGTTTCTAGCCTGGACATTGAAATCCTGTGAATCAGTCTTTCTGCTCTATTGAAAGGAAGCTAGTCTTATGCGTTTGCTTTTTCAAAGGAATCAATTCAGAGGGGAGACCCATAGCATCTTTATTCATGCGCAGGAGAAGAAAAGCAGAAAGTGCATCTCTGTTGTGCTATAGGACGCTTACGCAATTGAGGCGGCAGAAGCAAGAAAAATCCAGACGCTCAGTCTCTCAGAAGCACTCCAACCAGACGGCTCGTCGACCGGGTAGAACCGGTTCTGAAAATGTGTGTTACACAAGCCTGTTGTCATGCGCCTGTGAGGATGCAGCAAGCTAAATGGGTTAAACTAGTTTGACGGCTGGGGGGGGGCAACAACTTGATTGATGGAGCTGATTTTCCTTTCTCGAGTGAAATAGACTAATTTCATTTCATTGACTGATAGAGAGCGGAGAGATGAGTGAATGCTGATGGGAAGAGGAGTGTGGATACATCTTTGAAATGATTTATTGTCAATGCATTATGTGACAGCTTCATGCCCAAGTGTAAAGCAGTCTTCAGTGTTACATGATCCTTAAGAAATCAGTCTAATATGAAGATTTTCTGCTCAAGTAATATTATTTACCGCCGTCCTTCGGATGAGACGTTAAACCGAGTTCCTGACTCTCTGTGGTCACACAAAGCACTTTCTGATCATTTAGGGGTCTGTTTAGTTACTTATTTACAGTGATGGGCAGTAACGCGTTAGAAGTAACGCGTTACTGTAATCCCATTACTTTTTTCAAGTAACGAGTAAAGTAAGGGATTACAATTGCAAAAAAAGTAATTAGATTACTGTTACTTCCCCGTAAGGAGGCTGCATTACTGCGTTACTGTGATGTTGTTTCGTTAGACTGTCTCGTGAGTCGTGGCTTAATTTGAGCCGGAACACGCCCGACGTTGGATACGGAACCTTTTTTATTGGATCCGGCACCTCCTATGTCACTATGGAAAATTAATCGCCTAAATAAAAAAAAAAAATACTATTTGTGTAGCCTAGTGTTGTTATCGATAGAGCTGCGCGAATGGGGTATTATTTCATCCGCAACCGCATCACAAAACTCATCATCCGTAAATGCTGATGCGAGCCGCGAGAAAGCCCTTGTCTGTTCTAGAAAGGATGCAGCAAAGATATTTAATGCTAATGTATCATGAGACATCGCCTACGCTGAGTTTCATTCATTTATGAGGTGCGCGCTCTAGTTAACAATGAAAGTGAAAGTGAACGCGGCGCGCCGGCTCCTCCATGTCACGGTTATTGTCTGCTATATTTGCCTTGTATTTGTTAAATACATGCAAATGGTTGATGAAACATTTATTAAAATAAGATACAAAAAGAATTGAATTTATACAAAACGAAATTCACTTTAAAGAAAGGCTTTTAACAATGCAATGCAAGTGAACGCGGCGCGCTACCGCCTCAATGTCACGGTTATTATATTGTCTGCTATATTTGCTTTTTATTTATTAAATACATGCAATTGGTTGATGCAATATTTATTAAAATTAAGATACAATTTATACAAAACGAAATTAACTTTAAAGAAAGGCTTTCTACGTCTGAGAGACTTTCATTTTAATTATTTTATTGCTGTATTTTATTTGAATCTATTCGAATAGAGGATTTTACAAAAAATATTTGCATTTTATATGCTGGAATATGCAGAAATATAAGTTAACAGAAGAAGGACTTTGTGTATTTCGTTAAAATATGGTGGACTCTGCAGAAATTGGTTAAATGTTCAACATTTTTCTTTAAGTCTGAGACTGTTGCATTTAATTACATTTTTGGTTGATGCAATGTGCATAAAGTTAAAATATTGAAACTAATTAAACAAGTTTTAAAAAAGAGAATGTTTAATTTGATTCAATTTTAGATGATGGAATATGCAGAAAGAATAGAATTAGGCTGAAAGGTCTGCTTTTATAGCGTATTCAGGTCATGCATCATGTTTTTGAAGTAAAGTAACTAGTAAAGTAACTAGTAAAGTAACTAATTACTTTTGAAAATAAGTAATCAGTAAAGTAACTGGATTACTTTCTTGGAGAAGTAATCAGTAATCAGTAACTAATTACTATTTCCAAGTAACTTGACCAACACTGCTTATTTATTTATTTTTCTTTCTGCTTTTGGTATGTTCGATGTCGTGAATTAGGCCAATCTTTTATTCCGATTTTCATGACTTGGCAGTGGCGTGTATGTTTACGCAAAGTCATGACTCATGATGTCATGTTGCTATTAGAAAAAGTCACTGAGTTTATTCTGTAAATTTGTATATATATATATATATATATATATAAAGTATGTATATTATTTATTATTATTTTTTATTTTTTCCTTTGAATGACCCCAACCTTGTTTATTTACAGGTAATTATTTTCTAATTTAAAGGATGTCATGGACTGACTTGTTACAGTTCAGGTGTCATATTGTTCTTATGTTTCCTAATCTTTCTGTTTGTTCAATTAACACAAGAGGGTTACGTAATGATGTCAAACGTAAAGCTATTTTTCTGTATGCTAAATCTCTTCACACTGATTTTTGTTTTATACAAGAGTCTCATGCAAATTCTAGCGATTTTAAGTTTTGGAAATCACAATGAGGTGATGTTTTCTTCATATGGTTCTAATCTTTTTATTCATTTATTTTGGGAGTGTGTGTACTGTAAAACATTTTGGCTTGACTTTTCAAACCTTGTTAAAAGGTATCTATCTTTAAACTTCTATAAGCCAGAAATGTTTCTTTTTTGGTGACTCTCTGAAATTAGACCCTTATCATTTTAAATTTGTTCTTAACTTGCTACTTTTTCTTGACAAATTTTATATTCACAAGTGTACATTTTCAAAGAAAACTCCTCCTTTTTTATTTTTAAGAAAGATTTGGATATATATCTAAATTCTTTGAGGAACTCTAAAAACTCTACTGCATGTAAGACTCTGCAATGGTGTCAATCATTTAAGCTAGATTCATTTTATTTTTTGTAATGTAACCCTCTGTACTGTTTAGTATTGTGTATTATTGTCTTGTTTTTTGTATTTGTTATTGTTGCAAAAAAAAAAAAAAAAGATATATATACATATACTGTTACTGTATATATAAAATAAAAAAGTCCCTACCAGCCGTTTGTTGCAGTTGTAGTCTTTAAAAAAGGATGTGTTTAAAAGCAAATATGTCCCTTTGCTTTGAACATTGTAACTTTGCAGATGTTGTTTATGCTCAAACAGCAACATTACACACTAACTAAAGTTATAAAAGTGAAATCTTAATGACCCTAATCTTTTAAACGGCAGTGTCCATGATTTTTGGCTTACGAAAGGCTAAAGTGAGGGTGAATATAATTTTTCATGATATTGTGCATTGTTTTCCACCTAAAGAGCGTTTATGAATTGATATCAGCATGGCCAAGTCAAGTCACCTATGTTTATAATATAGTGCTTTATACAATACAGATTGTTTCAAAACAGCTTTACATTGATAACAGGAAAATGATGCATTTTGGCTGCTGTTCAGCTGAAGTCAGTTCAGTCAGTGTTGATTCAGTTCTGTTGTAAAGATCATAAATGATTTAATTTGTTCATTTAATCTATAAAGCAGTTCAGCAAAAAGTTATCCTCTGGCCAACGAACGGACACAGTGTAATTATGATTCAGGCTGCATCACAAGTCAGAATTAATTTAATACTTGTATACATATAGCTGCTGTAATGGAATTTTTACTATATCATTGATTTTAATCGATTTAACAAATGAATGCCATATGTTCTGTATTTCGAGTTTTCCTGTTGTAACGTTGATACAGCTGTGGGTGTGACACTGAGACAGAGGTGAGGAGACCCCAGGCTAGGGAGGCTTGAGGCAACCATGGGGGTTCCTCAGTTCCTGCCCTCTGGGTTGGGTGTTTAGAGAATGCTTTGATGAGAACAATATAAAACTACCAGCAAAGCACCTATCTGAGTCTCACTCTGCCCTGCAAACTGGTCTGTGGGG
The DNA here is from genome assembly GCF_949152265.1 of Phoxinus phoxinus. Taxonomy (NCBI): domain Eukaryota; kingdom Metazoa; phylum Chordata; class Actinopteri; order Cypriniformes; family Leuciscidae; genus Phoxinus; species Phoxinus phoxinus. The sequence continues at coordinate 25,695,459 of NC_136876.1, forward strand.
TTGGGGGTTTCACCCCAGCCTGCAGCTGGCCTGTGTGACTGGAATGGGAACTATTCTTGCAAGAATAAAGTTATCTTTTTCTTTTAAATACAATTTGGATCTTGACGTCTCTTTTGCCGTGATGCTGTGTTTGTTAAATATTGTTTTTGCCACAACATTGCATTTCTAGTCATTTTTACTAATGAAAAGCCAAATAAAATATTATGTTGTAACTTGTTTTAAATAAAGCAACATTTTTATTTTTATAAAGGAAAAGGTAAAATTAGTGCAAATATTGGTAGGGGATTTATACATTTGTACAACTGGCTGATTTATCCCTAATAATAATAATAATAATAAGAGAAAATGTGCAGGCAATAAAAGACTGGAAATCCAACATTAGGTTGGAACATAAGTTCATTTATCTGCTCATTTTCAGCATCAAAATCAAACCAGCACTCTTTGCTCAGATCACATGACAACATCTGATTCTCTCTCAGTTAATCAATATTCATCAGGGGTCTCCGCATGGGCGCTGTGCTGGGGGGACATTTCAAAGCGAACAATAGCCGCCTGTGCTGGGTTACACAACTCCGAGCCACCGCCAATTCCTCTGCTCCTCATCCTCTCAGCTCAGAGTGTGAACTAAAGCCAGCGCTCCACGAGAGCAATGAGCAACCACACCAAATGCGGAGCCATTTTCAAAATGCTAATTATTCCTTATGTTACGTAACACCATTTTTGGGAGCAGCTCCCCTCGGAAAAGGAGCCAGATAACATCAGTAGAAGTAAGCAACAAGACATGAAAGAGAGAATACATCCTCAATACAAATATGTGAAGCTCATTTTTAAACTTCAAAGATGCCAAATTGTCATTAACTGATGTTTAACTGATCATAGCGACCATAAAGATAGCAGAGAGATTATTTGGGTTTGCACTTTGGGAAATAATCATCATAATCCTGATCACCAGCAAATGAACTTTGATCGTTGGCTAGTGATAACATTGAGCTCACTAAAGACACTGAGCTGTCAGTGAAGAATATGAGCACGGTTCATTGCGCACAATAGCTACTCATCGCTAACCCTGTTAAAGCCTATTGGTAAACTTCATTACACCAATTCCCCTCTGCATGATTTAAACAGCCTACTAGGTCGTGCACAAGTCATTCTTTGCTACACTCACTCATACGAACGAATGGTACATGCAAATGGGGACATTCAGTGGGATTGAGGAGGTAAAACATCTGACAAATACTGCAAGACAGTTGCCAAGGGAACCAAGGAGAAAAACAATTGTACAACTGGCTGTCTTGGGCGACAGATCAACCTCTGTAGGGAAAAACTGTGGTGCTATTAAGAAGATAAATCTTGGTTAAATCTTGGAAATCCATGTTTTATGCATGCCTATCAATACCTCGAGAATAATAAATGCATGCCGGATCCATTTAAAACAAAGCATGACATAGAGAGTGTTGCAGGGCTAATCACAACAAATGCATCCTAAAAATTGGACAGAGACATGTGAAGCACTCAGCATCAGATGGGAAGATGCTATTGATAACAAATCCCACATACTGTACAGGTACAGTCAAATCAATCTGCCATCCAAAAAAGGGCGTCAAAAACATTCAGCATTCCTAAAACCTGCTCCACAATCAAATGTTTAAGCAGGTCTATTCTGTCAAGCTTCGCCGCGCTATAAATCTACACTGCAAAAAGCTGTGATATTTTACAGAAAAAGACTACAGTAAAAACCTGTTAATTGATTAGCTGTATACGTAATAGTATACAGTACATATAGGCTATAGTATACTAGTATTGTTTAACATTGATTGCATTATTCAGTTTTACTCTAAATGAATAGTTTTTGTAAGTTAAACACATGAATTACCATCATTTATGGTAAAAACAGTAAAAGTACATTCCCAGAAGTCCCTGAATGACACATCACATATTATATATAAATAATTTTGTTTCTTATTTTAAATATTTTTTTCATGTACATTAGGGTCTTTAGTATACCATTTTTCTATGCTAAAAAGTGTTTCAAGTAGACTGGTAAATTAACATTAATGAAACATATGGCTAGCAGTTATTAAATATACAGGCACCAATATGCCATCCGTCAGAATTCTTGCAACCACAGTTTTGTTGTTGTTGTTGTTTTTTGTGAAAATTAAACTGATTTTTTACAGTGTAGGATAAATCATCAAGTTGTATTCAGTGTGCAAATCAAGAACATTATTGCAGGAGAGATTATGATACTGTATACTGAATGACAGAGCAAACCAAGAGCAGCTGAGCTGAACATGTAAACAACATTTCACATGGATGTTTTGGAAACACAATTTTAAATGATAAATTGTCAATGTTAATATTAAATAATAACTATTTGAATATGTTTAAGATGTTTTACATCTTTAAAACAGATGCAAACAAGACGTATAAGAAAATATATCTTATCTATTTTTTAACCCAATGTATGTTTTTTGGTTGAAAGCAAGTTTAAATCTAACAGAATAACTTATTCTATGCAATTTTGTTTCTCGGGAAAATTTGTATACTACAAAACAGGGCAAACATGCCGTTATGGACACACTCGGATAAAAAACACTAAACAATTTAAAAAAGTTGATATGAGGTACAATACATGAGTGCATTGGGATGACAGGTGGCTAATGTTGTTTTTGTCAGAATCAGTCTCAGAGGTAAGAAACATGAAAACTGCACACAAAGCAGCTGGTGGAATGGAGAAGCAACAGTATCCGGTTCCGACTGGATCTGACCTGTCAAACGGTTCTGGGAACGAGAGGAGACGTATGGAGAGAATCGAGTCGATGCAGTAGTCCACCAGTCTACTGTCTCACAGCGCTGCAATGTTTCATAAGAAACGCGGCTGTTACAAAACAAGACAGCTTGCATCAACGCACAGCGAGGCGTTCCTGCAGCGATATCTCTAATGCACGATAAACTTATGATAATGAATTACAAAAACAAACCGCGTGCCTGTTCTCTGCGTCGAAAGCGCTGCAGCGTCTCTATTTCGCTAACGTTCGCTGCTGCTGTAATGATACTTAATGACATTTAACGACTCACCTTTATGTTGATTCGCTGTACGGGAGGTGAAATCTAGCAGGCTCTTGGTGGAAGGACGAAAAAGTAAGACAAGCGTGCAGGAGTGAGGAACACAAGCAGTCAGCAGACTTTAAAACATCATTAGAAGTCTGGCCTTTTTCCAGAGAGGAGGGTTTTGCTGGGGGATCCGCCGACTTCAGCCAATAGAGAGAGAGAGCTGCAGCTCCCGGAAATGTCAGCTCCCTTACACTGAGCACAGCTGTGTAGGCAGCAATTCATATTTCCCATAATGTAGCTCCTCCAGTCTAGTAGTTTTTTTTAAAAATTCATTTCCGTGACTCGAATCTTTTGAATCAAAGACGTGGTTCAACCACGCGTTCGTTCACTGATTCATTCAGTGTTCTGTATGAGTAAATACGAGTGGCGGTCATAATACGAGTATATGTGGCGTGACTCGTGAGAGTTATTGAATCATTCGTTCAACCGATTCCTTACAAAAGAACCATTCGTTCACGACCGACTTCGAAGTCTTTCGTTTAAAAACCCCATAAATAATTATTGCCAAGTAGTTTTAAAACACTTACAAATGCTACATTACGAACACATAAAAGTTTAAAAGCAGCGGAAGAAAAGGGATACCGTTACCTTAAAACTTTCTATTTTAGGGGTTCCCAAACTTTTCCATTCCAGGACCAGTATAATCTCAAGACCCACCAATATATTTTAATCTTAATCAAAAGTTCGATTTTAACAGAAATCGAGTATAATAAAAGCATAATTGTATTTTAATTGCTACAACTGTAAAAATGTCAATACTAAAATGTACATTTTAATTTCATAGGCCTACAGACGTAAAAGAGTCGGCTAAATATGTCCATATAAACAAGCTTGCTCCCGGATAGAACTCAACTGTATCAGCGCGCTTCAAACACAGGATTTCGCGGCCTTGCGATCCGAAAATCGCACCAAGCAAGCAATATCACGGTTTCTTGTTGCCGGTATATCGTGGGTGTCATCCGTGTTAGCAGGGAGTACGCAACAGTCATTTAATTACAAATAAATATAACTAATCCTACTGAGAAAACGTTAGCGTAGACAAGTTAGGCCTACTTATAAAAATGTTAACGATTGCAAAGGTGTTACATCTGAATATTTCTGTAAAACGGATATGTTGAATAATTTTAATTTGTTGCTTTGCCTGTTTTTTATCTGCACAATGCCTCCTGCCATTTAAAGGCTGTTTTAGTAAAGTGATGCTACTGATGCATTTCCACATTGCCGCTGAAAGATTTAGGCTACAACATGTCTGAGAGTTGCCAAAATGGCGAGTGATTAAAAATGTGTTCCAGTGTAGGCTATTTTTTGGTGACCTTATTTTCTGGAAATTTTGATTTTAAGTTTATTCACAAATACCACAGCATTGCAATAATAATACATTCGTAGTTGTACATTCATTTGGGTAAATGCGAATGGGTCCCCAATGAAGCTACAAAAAGCTTATAATTTGGGGCCCATAATTTACATGAAGTAAAGTAATTCACAGTAATCTCCAATAACCAAATAATTTTGTGGTGGCTTTGCTTTAAATAATCATAATTCAAGTGACGATTCTGATGAATCACTGAGATCCAATTTGAAAACCCAAGTTTAGTCTAATTAATCAAGACAGACAGACAGACAGACAAACAAACAGACAGATAATTTGAAGATATTTAATAAATGTAAGAAAAAACTGAACGAATCATATCCCACCTCTTTCGTTCATTTTGATATAAATTATTTGTTTAGACTCGAATGGGGGCGTTTTCGTTCAGTAGGTACAACCAATTAAATGCGTTTTAACAGTCTGCACTCTAGTGCTATTGGTTCGTCCTATAGTCAGTCTCAAGAGTCAGCGAAATGGGTGCATCAAAATGAATGATTCATTTAATTAGAAGATTTGCTCAAAAACACCAATTCCATGAAAGACACATTACTAGTGTTTAGTCAAAAATACACATTTCCCATATTGTATCCAATGCCAATGCTACATTCAGAGTACACACATTACAAAAACTACATGTATTAAATAAATGCATTTAATTGTTTGGGGAAAATATGTACATTCAAACTAAAGGAAACTTTAAAGGTAGCAATAAATTTAAATACATTTCAAGTGATTGTATTCAGGCACTCTCTACCTTTCAACTTGTGCATTGAAACACCATAAACAAACAACAATACCAGGCTGATTTATAAATCGAATGGCTCCATGAACAATTAGCCAAAGCAAGAAAAACTGGTCAGACCAAACAGATTGACATGAATTCGTAATCATCTGCTTTACGAGTCCTTTCCTAACTCCTGTACCCTCTAGTGTTCAAAGAAGGAACAACAACAATAACACCACTGGCACTGTACCTCGGTGTTGCTGTATATTTGTATGAAACGACTTTAAACTTACACACACACACACACACACACACACACACACACACACACACACACACACACACACACACACTAATGTATTGGATGCAAATATCTACAGTTTAGGTCATAAAATGAATAATGCATTTCCATGATGCTCTTCAGTATCTTAAAATGTATATTTGCTGAAACACATTTTTGGCATAGGTATTAGATTACCTCAATGACAATACAATTGTGTTTGTTTTCAACATTTCATAAAATATGTCAATAGAATTTCCATAAACTCTCCCGATGATCCTTTGAAAAACTTGCACCAAGCCAACTCTAAAAATGAAAGCTGGTCACGGTATAATAACATGCATAAGCACCAACATTCTCGTCTGAAATGGCATTCCTTTATAATTGTAGTTTTTAATGAACAAATTTATGAGGAAATTATCAAACTAAAGACTTCATAATTCCTTTTTTCCTTATAATGTGAAATTCAAAGACAGCTTCATTCTGCAAACATGGTGTTAAAAGGAAACTTAAAAACCGGTGGTGTTACATAGGCTATTAAAGTCTTTCTGCTGTCACCTTCCAAAGTTCCTGCAGAGGAGCAGAGGATAGAATCCTTAATGAAATACATTTCTGTTAATCAGAACACAATTTACTACAAGCATGAACAGCTCCCTCTAATGGCCCAAATGGTCAACCACCATTGTTTTTAATGTGCTTTATAGATAAAATGATTGATTGATACTACCTGTCTATGATACATATTTAAAAACTAACAAACAATTGAATTATTTCTAATTATAAATACAGACAAGTGCTTCTCACCAGCTGGTCCACCCTTTCATACTGAAAGAACTGAGAAAAGGAGATCTTCACAGGCTCAACCGTGAAATTCATCTTTCCATCTGTCATCTGCTGTAACTGGTCTAGGCAGTGACGGAAGTGATCATAAGCTTCACAAGCCACGTCCAAGTGTCGAAGACTGAAGTTCAATCTGCGGAAATACAGAAACCATTCAAAATGGAACAAGAGGTCAAGGCTTTTCTTGGTTAGCATGAAACCAAGTATCAGCCACTGCTACAATTATATTGTAGCATCAGCCACTGCTGATAAATACCATAACTACCGTACTGGAGCCCAAAATAATCTTTCTCCATTGGATGACCGTGTAAACTGACTAAATATAAAATATTTCCTTAAAATGGATGATTTTCCTAAAGTATACTAATTGTTCTATTTATTTTATTATGTATGGATTTTTTATTTATTTAAAGGGGACCTATTATGCAAAATTCACTTTTGTATGGTGTTTGGACATAAATGTGTGTTGGCAGTGTGTGTACACAACCACCCTACAGTGATAAAAATCCACTCACTCCTTTTTTTTAATCCCCATAAATCATAAGCAGTGTCTTGTTTTCCTGTTTTCAGAATACGGCTTTAGTGACGTCACTACAGCACAGGCCCCGCCCACGAGTGTTGACAGACACTGCCGTTTTAACTTAGACCCCTTAGACCCGCCCTGATCGAGGTCACAGCGAGTTGTACCTCTTACCGTCTATGAGTTGTACACATCCGCCATTGCTGCACTGATGAGAATGTCTCCCAAGCGTTGAAGGTGTTGTGGCTAGATGTATTCATTCACATAGCTCTCTTTGAGAAATTTGTTTATGTAACATTACTTATGCACTTCTTATACTGTGTTTTCAATTGGTATTGAACCAGCCAGCTGCTTTTGATAACTCCGTGCTTGGCGACATAGCGCAGTGGCCAACGGCCTCAGATATGGACGACATCCCATCCCGGGAAGAAATCGCATGTGCCATTAAGCAGATGCCCTCTGGTAAAGCCCCGGGTTCTGATGGCATTCCAAGTGAGGTGCTGAAGGAAGGCGGACTATCACTTCTCGCCGCACTCAATGCATTATTCTGTAAAATATGGAGCGAGGAAGCTGTGCCTCAAGATTTTAAAGACGCATTGATTGTTCACATTTACAAGCGCAAGGGAGACAGAGCCTGCTGTGACAATCATCGTGGCATCTCGTTGCTCTCCATTGCAGGCAAAGTTTTGGCACGAATTCTGCTGAACCGCCTCCAACAACACATTCATGACAGTGACATCATCCCAGAAAGTCAGTGTGGATTTCGTGTAGGCCGCGGTACTATGGACATGGTGTTTACTGCTAGGCAGATTCAGGAGAAGTGCCGGGAACAACACCTTGATCTTTATTGACCTCACGAAGGCCTTCGACTCAGTTTCCCGCACCGGACTTTGGCTCATTCTGCATAAGATTGGATGTCCAGAGAAATTCATTAATATCGTCCGTTCATTTCATGATGGCATGCTTGGTCAGGTGCTGGATGATGGCGAAATGTCTGGCCCATTTGGCATCTCCAATGGCACCAAACAGGGCTGTGTGCTTGCCCCACTGTTATTCAGCATATTTTTTTCCATGATGCTGTCCGTGGCTTTTAAGGACTGCGACAAGGGCATTCCAATCCAGTTCCGTACAGATGGCTGCGTCTTCAATCTACGCCGGCTTCAGGCTCGTACAAAGACACATTCAGCAATTCTGCGTGACCTCCTATATGCAGATGGTTGTGCACTGATGGCACACACCCTTACCGAAGCTTAGTCACTATTTGATTGTTTTGGAACTGCAGCTTCTAGGTTTGGGCTTACTGTCAGTCTAAAGAAGACAGAAGTCATGCTTCAAGCGGTGAACAAGTCAAACTCCAATCCACCGGTAATTACTGCAGGTGAGACAGTGCTGGCGGCCGTTGACAAATTCTGCTACCTCGGTAGCATTCTCGCAGCTGATACGACAGCGGACTCCGACATCAGTGCCCGCATCGCGAAAGCTAGTTTTGCCTTCGGTCGACTGTCCAAGAGAGTATGGGATGAGCACGGCATTCGGCTGAACACAAAGGTGGCAGTATATAAGGCAGTCATCCTCACAGTGCTGTTGTATGGATCTGAGTCCTGGACCATTCTGGCCGGCAGATTACCAAACTTGATCAGTTCCATATGCGCTGTCTTCATTGTATTGCACATGTCCAATGGCAGGATAAAGGTCCAAATACTGAGGTACTTCAGACCTGTGGCATCACTGGTATTGAGGCTTTCCTGCTTGCTGCGCAGTTTCGCTGGTCTGGACATGTTGTACGCATGGCAGATTCACGCCTACCGAAGCAGGTTTTATGGCCAGCTCCAGAGCGGCATGCGCTCTCAAGGAGGGCAACTAAAACGCTACAAGGACGGCCTCAAAGCCAATTTGAAACTATGCAACATGGACCCAAATGACCTTGAAGAGATGGCTGCAGACAGGACATCATGGCGAGCACAGTGCCATACTGCCATACACTCCTTTGAGCTCAGCCGAATCACTACTGCAGTAGACAAACGAAGACGCAGAAAGCACAATGCCTTAACATCTGTAACAACATCTAGCCAGTTTGTGTGCGACGCCTGTGGCCGGCCATGTGCGTCAAGGATCGGCCTCTATTCACATCGTAGGACGCACCAACAACAACTGTGACGAGATCTGTCGTGTCGACAGCTCAGACCACTATACTGTGTTTACTCAGCTCTTACAGTGATTTTCTGGAGTAAAACTGACGCTTCATCTTTTGTGACATACAATAACTTTATTAAACTCATCAGTATATTTTGTGTCATCATTCAGACATGGTCCTACAGCAGGCTTGTATTGATAGTGGCTACAATCAATGACACATAACCGTAATTAAACTAAACTATACCCGTTCCAACTCCATACAGCATATATTCTCTGACTCTAGGCATTATTGTCCGAGTCGAAATGAACACCGTTACTGTGAGTTTCTGTTTTGATATTATCATCTTTCTGTGAGTTGAGATTGTTCACTGAGCGCGAGCTGGTTAGGCTCCGCCCCCTGTGCCGTGAACCAGCAGCTCATTAGCATTTAAAGGAGACACACTAAAACTATGCGTTTTTCTGAGCCCCAAAAAGTGACTATTTAAACATGCTGCAAACAATTATCTGTGGGGTATTTCGAGCTAAAACTTCACATACACACTCTGGGGACATCAGAGACTTAAATTACATCTTGTGAAAAGGGGCATAATAGGTCCCATTTAAAAGTAACATACTTTGTTAAGCTAAATATATAATAGCTAAATTATTTATTTAATGTATAATAATAATTAATGTATTACTACTGCTGACAGTTAAAATGATGAATGTGAATGGGGAAAAAATGAGCTACAATGATACGTGACTGATCTGAATGTCTTGGTAACAGGCCATACGAACCTCTTTTCTATGGAGATGTAGGATGTGCTGGGGTGCCGCATGTTGCTGGAAAGTCTATATAGTATTTTGAACAGAGCGTCTGTAAGATCGTCATCATAGCACACTGAAAGGGAAGCACAAAACATCCTTAACAAATAACAAATTACCATCAATCAGGCTTTTATCATGCTCACTGTTGAGAGCGCCTTCAGTTACTCATTCATTATGTTAATACTCTCTCCAGTTTGTAGTAAGGTAATGGATTCATTGTATAATTATGAAAAGCACTCGTTGCAAATGTACCATCTGCTGCGATCAAAACCGTGGTATTATCAAGCAAGTCTGCTACTTCTGCGTCAGTCCAGCAGAACTCCAAATCAGCATCTGGGGAGAGTTGAAATATGAGGTGAAATGAGATGACAAGCACATGTTGTCTTTCAGAAGTCCCATTTCACAAGTCAGCATCGCTGGTATTATGAGTGTGAGAAAGCCCTGTGAATTATACCGTGTCAACCGCCCATAGATGGACTATACTTCCCACTTAGAAATGGATTCTACAGAAGGTGAGGAGACTGCACAGCTCTAATAGATATAACTGGTCATGTTAAGATCGCAGTTCTGGCTCTGATCCACACCAATTAGCAGCTCACACCTGATGTTCCTTGAATTCTTACCTGTGCAGAAATCATCTGCCATCCAGTCCAGCTGGCGCACCTTTATTTTGCTCTCTGATGGATGTTTCGAAGGGGGGAAAAAACAAACACAAATCAAATTTTCATATTTGTATGAAAAAAATGACACTTGAACTATTTATGGAAGCTACCTAAACGAGGAGTGATGGTTTGAATAAAATGTCAGACCAATTGGATTACATCAATGAGCTCATGTTTTACCTGACAGACTCTATGCTTTACACATATGACGATGTTGACATTTACACTTAAGACAGAACATTATGTGAATAAATTCGCTTTTTGATGCTCTTCAGCATGAAACCGATCTGTATTTGCCGTGTGTGTTGCACAGTGTTACTTGTGCTGTATTTCACTAAAAAACTGGCATGTTTTGTTTACACAATTACAGAGGAACAAAACCGAGGAGCACATGGCACAGGCGCTCTGCCAGATACTTATGACACATCATCAACATGAAAAGCTGTCGTTAATGAGCGAACGCTGCTTGGAATCCTGATATGGTATTAATGTTCACCTTGGGGTTCAAAGTGCTGCTTGTTCAAAGTCACATTTCTCTGACACATGTTCAGAAGGTCTTCACCAACATCTGCAAAACACAAAGAGGCTTTCATTTAGTGAGCTTACAAACATTCATCCATCATAACAAGCTATTTATCTTCTGAAGCCAATCACAAAGCTAAAATGTTTTGAAATGTACTTTGACTAATTCACACATTGGTGCAGTATAAAAGACTACTAAAAAGAAAGATGAGACTATTATACTAAATGAGACTGAAAAAGGAGAAAACAAATTAGTGTCTTATTATATAATGATAGTTACATTACACTTATATGCTAATGTATTCACATACTATTGGTGTAAAATCAAAGAGAGACTAAATAAAAAGGTTTAATAAAGTCCAATAGTCAATGTGTGGACATGAGAAAATCAGTACATTATGTACATTACTTACATTTCTATTTAGTGGCCAACAGGGATGCACAATATACAAGTCTCATATTAGTCATCAGCCAATATGAGAGATTTTAAAAAATCTTATCAGCCTATATTGAATATTGTATTGTGCATGCTCATTTCTCATATTTTTACAAGTACTGGTACCTTCACCATCATCAAACGGCCACTTAAAAGTCATTAAAACTATTTTGAATTAAAAAATGTTTTACATCATACATTAATATAAATACCAATAAAAAACACTGGTAGATGTAATTATAAGCAAATCTCAAAATGAATATACATTTTTCATATTGTACATTTATAATGTTATAATGTAAATTCACATCAGATTCACACATTACTTTATTATTCACTTTAAGAGTTTTATTTTTTATTTCTTGAGACAAAATATTTCAGCATTTTGATATTGGTCATTAATTGATTGTTGGCCATGACATAAAAATAATCAGCTAATTGGCATCATCCATTATTTTTTATATTAGTGTATCCCTAGAACCCAATGTGTTTGTGGACTATGAAACCTTTTAATCCAGTGCATGTCTGATTTGCATGAACATTTCTTTCTGCAACATATAAATATTTATCAAATTTGTTTTTATCACAATCAGTGGTGGCCAAAAAGCTCCTTCCAGATTTTTAACCAACTCACAATAATCTCTTGTAATTCCCCGCACAACAGCAGTCAAATAAAGAGAGGACTCTCAGGATGTGAGGAGGATCTCACAGCAATTAACCACTGGCTTCTCCAGTCTACTCAACTCAACTCTCACTCTCTCACTCATATACACTGACACGAGAATAACATCTGGGAATAAAATCTACAACATAACTGTGTGAAATTTGTTCTGCAATCTTGGAGACTCTTTGTTGTCTACTCTACACCAAGCCTTTCCAAGCTCTTTTCCGGCTCTATCTACTTCCACTGGTCTGAGTACATCAATCCAGAGTCATACAGACAGACAGGGCTCTAATAAGTGACCTTCTTTCCAAAGAAACCTGGCTGTTAAATAAAACGTACAGAAAAAAATGAAATGGCAGCAATCATCAGAAAAAAACCATGCCAATCACTGCTTTCACACTATTGCCGGGGCTGGGGGGTGTTTCTTGACACTGAAGGGATACTGACCATTGTAAGAATGCTACTAAACCATCCTTTGACAAAGCTGTATTTTTTCAGTGTTCATGAGCATGATAGCAAAAATATTAACCATTATTTACCAGCAATTATTTAATTTGGAAATAAAAATGATAAATGTTGTTGTTTGTTGTCAATTATTGTAATCCTTGTATTCTGACGGACTATTCTGGGTGTCCCTTTCCCACTTAACTGACATAATCTGTCAAATAAAACCTGTATCATGTTCTTTGGACCCTCCTTCTCAATCTCTTATAGACACTATTGGTCCGTGTATATAGTTAATAGTCGTCTTATTAATGGCTGTGTTCCATCCTGTTTTAAACATGCAGTGATACAGCAGTCCTTAAAAAAAGGACTAATCTCGGCCCATTAGTTTGAACTAATTATCATCCCATCTCAAAACGTCCTTTTCTTTTTAAGGTACTGAAGGTTTTACTAGAAAAAAATGAGACCGGTTTCAGAACTGGTTTTAGAGCACAGTGCTGTACAGAATTGGCTCTTTTGAAAGTGTTGAATGATCTGTTACTGATTATTGATTCGGATGATGTTCTGGTTCTTTTGGACCTTAGTGCAGCCTTAAACTCCACGTGAACCGGAATATTGAACAGAGGGCAGGGTTTTAACTTTAGGGCTCCTCCTCTGCATCTTTGCTCATAGCAGACTAACGGTTTGAGGGGAGTGGTTAAAGGACAAGTTCGGTATTTTACACTTTAAGCCCTGTTTTCAGATCGTTTCTGATGAAATAGAACGGTTAAGATTGAAATTTGGACATCATGTATTATCATCATGTAGTGTAAAATCCAGAGTTTGTTTTTATTCACCAATCCTAAGGGAAAAATGAAGAAGTATTAATTAATTATGTAAAATGACGGAGCAAGAAAATATTGTCTAGTATCAGCCTAATAGGCTATCTCTCCTGGCAATGCTAGTAATTTAATGCAGTCATGATCATTGCTCACTTAAAGTGGCATTGACTTATCTGCTGGGTAAATTAATAAATATAATTTAGCTAAATATAAAACATTGTATCATTTATATCAGCAACATATTTCTTTATATCGCCCAGCTCTAAAACTGCTCAATATTAAAGCTTATAGGCCTATATAACTTTTTGTAAAGCTGCTATAAAACAATGTGAATTGAGCGCTATACGAAAATTTTTGACTTGACTCCACTTGATATAGACCTAGGTATATATATCGTGGCCACGAATGAAGAATTCGTTCCCCAGATTTAGCAGCACGTATAAGCTATATTACACGGCGGTCTGCCTTGAAGGGATTGTTTGTTGTACCTACAGTAACTTCATTTAACTTATTAAGTCGTATTAACTGTTTAACTCGTATTAAGTTAATAAAAACATTATTTAATTGATCGTTACTGAAATCGCCATGCCTACGTAGTAGCCTACGGCCAAACTGCGTAGAAGATCATTCATAAACTCGTACATAAAGGAATGCGCATACTCATGCCTCAAGTGTCTACTCCAATAAGATTGCTGTATTATAAACCAATGAAATTGTGGGTGTGTCGCCCCGCCCCAATCGTCCAGACTGCACTCTGGGGTTAGGTTGTAATGCGTACCAAACCGAAAGCCTCATACCGAATGGTTCAATACGAATACGTGTATCGTTACACCCCTACTGTATATGTGTATATAAAATATATATAACAGCCTTTAGCAAGGGAATTATCAGCATGAACAGTCCCTGATCCATTATTCTCAACTTTTGCTCATTTTAAAATGCTCTTTTTTTACTACTAAATCAACTCAATTACATCACCACCTGTGCAGTACACCATTTTAGCCACCATTGCCATGACAATGCTGGTCAGTCCCGTTCCAGCTCCAAGCTCAAGGACAGTAGCGTCTTTGAACATGCTTTCTTGTGCCAGGATGAAATCAGCCAATAGGAAAGCACCACGCCAGATCTGCAATGAAAAACAACAACTTTGAACAGTGCAGTAGAGAAGACGTACTGCATAATTACCCATTCGTCGCTGTCCTCACCTGTTTCCCTACATCCTCCAGAGACGTCGCCATAGTATGCTCTGTTCAGAACACATTTAAAGAGATGCAAGGTGTCATACAATATGACAAAACAATACATTAAATCACATAAATCTCTAATGCAACCCTCACCAATCTTAATGATGTCACGGGGACCATCCTCCTCTTCCTCCTCAGAATCTTCATCCTGGTCGGTCAGCGTCACTGCAGATTGACTGAGGATAACGGGACATACTGCATCTCTGTTACAGGTGGGGTATCTGGGCCTTCTCACCACATCCAGGTCCCCATCTTCATCCCGAGGAACATTTGATGCATCAGAGTTCTCAGGGACAGGTGAATCAGGGCTTGAGTCCTTCCCATTGTAATCCCGCAGAATCCTAAACTTTGAAGTGAAGACTAGACATACAAATGCAAATCCATTTTTAGATAATTTACAACAGGTGTGAACTCATAACTGGCTTAGAACAGTCACGACAGCCTCATCTACAGCAGATGCAAAGATCTTGAGTCAGCTACAGTATGATGAGCTAATGAACTCAGGCTGTGGCAGATTTATGATTTCTGCGTTTTCTGCAGTGGTAATAACCATGTATAAGTCTGTCTGGTGCCATTTGACTGGGCCATCGATCCAGTTCTAAGAAAAGAGTCTCTACATCATTTAGATGGATTTTTTTTTGTAGTAGTGACAAATAAGACAAAAAGGTATTGATTAAACTGATTAGTTTGTATGCTTTACCGAAGAGGCTGGAAATTGTTCTACATTCACAACTGAAAGACGCATACTTTTTAAAATCTGATTAGGTCCATTTATAAGGTTAGTCAAGATTTCTTGAAACCAAACTGACTTAATTATATATATAAAAAACATTGTTCTTTAGATAATTTTTTTACTTTTGTCAATTTAAAGGTTTATTTTGTTTATATGCTACTTTTCAAAAGTTTGGGCTTTTTTTTAAAGAAGTCTGTTGTATGTTGTATGTAAAATACAGTAAAAATAATATTTATTAAATATAAGTAACTTAAAATAACTGTTTTCTATTTTAATATATTTTAAAATGTAATTTATTCAGTTGATGGCAATTTTTTAGCATCATTACTCCAGTTTTCAGTGTCACAGGATCCTTCAGAAATTATTCTAATATGATGATTTGGTGCTCAAAAACCTTTATTATTACTATCAATGTTAAAAACAGTCGTGCTGCTTAATATTTTTGTAAAAACAGTGATCTTTTTTTCCAGGATTTTTAGATTAATAGAAAAATGTAAAATATTATAATTTATTTTAAGTAGATTACTTGCGGATCCCAAACTTTTGAATGGCAATGTATGCAATGCATTTTATTATCTGCATTTGGCATTGTTTTTCTTGCGGTTCACAATTAGAACTGACCTGCAGCCAGTGGTGGAATGTAACGAAGTATTTGTACTTCGTTACTGTACTTAAGTACATTTTTACGTATATATACTTTACTTAAGTAAAAAAAATAATGCATACTTTTACTTTTACTCAAGTAGATTTTTCAGCAATTATCTGTACTTTGTACTCCACTACATTATTAAAATGCGTGTCGTTACATCCTTCCGAATCTCTTGAATAAAATGTTTTTGGTCGACTGACGTTTTGGCGTTGCTGGCCAAAGAACTCACGCGCTCAGCGCGCGTTTTGAAACAACACAACACATTGCTTGCATGTTTTAAGAGAAGCACTCACCTCACCCTTGTCAAATTTAGTTTGGTGCTTATTTTTGTCTCATTCTAATGTGTTATACATTAGGGGTGTAACGGTAGCCTATGTATTCGTACCGGACCGTTTCGGTATAGGACTTTCGGTGCGGTGCACATGAATGCAATCTTTCACGTGAATTAGGCTAGTTGTGTGCGGAACATATTCCGAGTTTCCACACGAACATTAAGTGTCGGAAGTCTCCGCGTTGCACTTGAGCGCGCACTGTACAACTGTACGGGCCGGGTTCAGACAAATATTTAGATATGTTCAGCTTCGGCTCGGGCTTGGTCACATCAGCGCGATAAGGCATTGAACATTTTACACTTAAAACAGCTTATTATGTAGGTAGCCAATGTGCCTGATGCTTTCACTTGATGCAAACGTTCGTTTTTGTGATTAAAATACATGCAAAATATGACCATAACATCTGTCTTCCTGTGTGCGGAAATTTGTTTATGTTGCTGTGACAACGAAACACGCGCCTGTGTTAAAAGCGCTTGTTGCTCCGTGCGCGCTGATGCGATCATCTGTTGACATTTCGCCTTTCAGTTGCTTAATAAAAGCAGGCTTTCCACACAAACAAACGTACGCGTGTCATTAGTATGAGGAACAAAAATGGGATTTTAACTGTCGGTTTCGGGTCGGGCTCGGACATAAATATCTTTATGCCTGTCGGGCATTTTTTTCTCTCTCTCCTCTCGCTAGCTGTCATGGCCAATATTGGTTTGAGAGTATTTTATTTAGTGGAGAACTTTGCAGCAGTATTTTATTTATTATTCTTTTTTATTTATTATATTTAATTAAAAAGTGTGTTTAAAAAAATGTAAACAAATTGTTAAAAAAAAAAGTTTATAGTAAACAACCAGCAGTTTAATGTTTTGCATTTCTTTCCCTTACTGTACCGAAAATGAACCGAACCGTGACTTTAAAACCGAGGTACGTACCGAACCGTGATTTTTGCATACCGTTACACCCCTATTATACATTATTAGCCTAATGCTTTTGGATTTTCTGTAATCAATGGAGTATAAGCCTCAAATGCAGTTTTAGCTACATTTTCCCCATGCAGGCCAAGGTAAAGGACTAAAGCAACTGTTGTTGAGCAGAATAAACTGGTCATACAAATTTGATTAAAGTGTTCAGAATAACACTCACCTGTGTGCTTTTGAGTTTTTTTTTTTTTACTGCTCTTAATAGTATAGTAAAAATAAAATAAATTGTATGTCATAATTGGCTTAGCTTAATTAATATTTAATGAGTAATAAGTAAATAACCAGATTTTTACAGTGTGTCAGTATTGCAGAGAGCTTGCACAACAACCCTTTCCAGTACACAATAGAAATTGTTTGTGATTATTACAATTGAACAGCCCAGACATCGAGACAACTGATTGTACTTTTACTTAAAAAAAATACTTTAAAGTAAATTTAAAAGTATGTACTTATGACTTTTACTTAAGTAAGATGTTGATGTAGTAATTGTACTTTTACTTAAGTATATATTTTGCAGGGTAATTGTACTTTTACTTAAGTACTAAACTTGAGTACTTCCTCCACCACTGCCTGCAGCTCACTGTAGAGTTTGCAACCCTGCACCTGAACAACACTAAATCAAAGAATGCTGAATTCAAATGTACTCTCTAATACAGACAAAGAGAGATTTGAATGGGATATGACAACAAAAGAACAGACATATTAAAGAGGTCTAGAGTAAAAATATTAGGAAATGAGTTCTAGAGGGTTTGGACCAATGACAAAATGTGGCGTTCAAAAATGAAACTTTAGATGGGAGAGTGAATCTTAAAAATCAATCTGGATTATTTGTAATTACTAACCTACTATGTTTAAAAGTGAGAATGATAAAGAAATTATTAAATTATTATATTATGGGCACAGAACCTTGTGTCAAACGTTTAAAATGGAGCTTTCTGGCTGATGGAGTTCGCATCGCAACATTATCCATCAGAAATCATTATATTATGCTGATTTGGTCTTTATAAATCATAAAATATATAGCTATCTTTTAAGTCTTAGGATGGGGGTCCCTCAGACAAGGATGATCATATTTGGGAGATTGTAGCATGTAAAAAATGGACAATTCCTACAGTAGGTAGTTAGTAGTATACTTTCAAAACATAGGCAATAAGATGCACAGATGTCTCCCAGCTCTCCTTACCTGGCTGTCCAACGCCGTTGAGTCTCTTCATGAGATGGCAAGCGTTTGGTAACAGCAAGTGCACATCAGACAGAACAGTGTCACTTCTAAATGTGACCTGGTCCATGACCACCCCTGCATGGCACCCTATTAAGGTCGAACTCTGGAGAACAGGACAATGTCAATCAAATACCTCATCATCCTTCATAGAGTACATGCAGTCGGAGAGATTATAAGTCTAGAATTCTACACGAATGGAAAACTATTTCAGACTATTTCAGTTCTACTCTAAAGGCAATAAGCAAATGTTCTGGTGAAGGATCTAAACCACTTGATACTTTTGATTTCACAGAGCTTGTGTTTGGTCTCGATTGAAAGCGATTATTCTTTTCTAAGTAGAAATATCTTAAAGTGGGCGTGACCATGCGTTCAAGAAATACTCTCAAACTAAAGCCCACTTTCTTTAACCAGGTTAACCAGGAAGCTAAACAGAGAGTAGTTGATATTTACCGAGTAGTTGACGAGGAGGAGTTTAAATATATTGTAGAGTTGTCAAGTGCATTAGATCACATTAAAATATGAGCGTAATAATAATATGATGAGATACCGTAGATAAAGGTTATATTGCAGCTTACGAGAGGTTAGACTTGCATTAGTGTTACATCAAAAGCAGACCGTGTGTGTAAAAGCCTTCTGAAAACAGTTCCACAGCAGAACGCACTTGACACTTTATAATGGGATTTAATTCAATTACTGCATGACTTCATATGTCAATCTCATTTGTATTAATATTATTTGGCACATTTATATTACTATAATCTATCTCTCTCTCTCTCTCTCTCTCTCTCTCTCTCTCTCTCTCTCTCTCTCTCTCTCTCTCTCTCTCTCTCTCTCTCAATGTTTGTTAGTTCGGCTATAATAATTAATTATTATTGATTATATTGATATCATAATACTTGTTATTAATACATCCATATCATTATAAATTAATGATAAGATACTTATGTATAAATGCAATTACCCCATAATTCAATTTCGTTTTTATTAGTATTGCTGGCTAATTTTAATGTGTCCCTGTTCCAGTGTATTTATAGGCTACATTTCAGTACTGAGTAATTTTAAAGGGGACCTATTATGCCCCTTTTCACAAGATGTAATTTAAGTCTCTGATGTCCCCGGAGTGTGTATGTGAAGTTTTAGCTCAAAATACCCCACAGATAATTGTTTGCAGCATGTTTAAATCGTCACTTTTTGGGGCTCAGAAAAACGCACCGTTTTGTGTGTCTCCTTTAAATGCTAATGAGCTGCTGGTTCACGGCACAGGGGGCGGAGCCTAACCAGCTCGCGCTCAGTGAGCAATGATAATGTAACCCTTATTTCCAGTCTCTTCATCGTGGGTAACATAAATGAACAATGGTGATAATTCACGTTTCTTCTTTAATCAGAAGCATCGGCATAACAGCATGAACAGCCGCCTAACTCGCATATCTCACTTCACTTCTCTTCTCTCTCTTTTTCCAGCGCGCTCTAAAGGGGTCTAAGTTAAAACGGCAGTGCCTGTCAATACTCGTGGGCGGGGCCTGTGCTGTATGACGTCACTAAAGCCGTATTCTGAAAACAGGTCGTTGGGAGACACTGCTTATGATTTATGGGGATTTAAAAAAAAGGAGTGAGTGGATTTTTATCACTGTAGGGTGGTTGTGTACACACACTGCCAACACACATTTATGTCCAAACATACAAAAGTGAATTTTGCATAATAGGTCCCCTTGCCTTTATATAACTGCATGTAGGCTACTTACGATAGAGTAGCCTAGGATAGGATTAGGGTTTGGTTTAGGGTTAGTTGCATGTAATTATGCCTACTTTTTTAGTCATTATTAAATACATGTGTAACAAGGACACATTTACATTAAAATTAGGTGTTACCATAGGCTATTATTTTATTATTTGGCACATTTATAAACACACAGATTTGTTTAGTTTGAACTAAAATGACTACAATTTGTAAAAACTATTAGTTTTCTGATCCTAAACAGAGGAAGAGAAACCAGCCTGACAACTGACTGCAGTCTGAAAGGCTGAAAGACTACGAATCAATTAATTCAGTGATCCCTGTGGTAATAATCTAATACAAACAAACAAATAAACAAACAAACGTGTGCATACTAGAGGGTGAATTATATGTTGCAATTATGTCTATATCTATCTAATCATGTTTGTGTTTTTTTTATTAATCACCAGACAGCGGTATCTGTGCCGCAGTTCATGGCCAATCAAAGACGAGGAACGAGCGCGCGATCGAGCGTACTCGCGGGCATCTGAAAGTGGAACATAGGCTACTGCCCTCTTTTGGCGAAATCGCACTACACTACAGTAGCCTACCTGTTAATGAATAAACAGCACAGCATCCGACGAAGGATTCCAGATGCCCAGCGCCGCTGAGGGAAAGGAACACACTCAGTGTAGCGAGAAAGGAGTTTCTCTTCAAGCACTGTAGATTGCATTCAGACAAAATGAAAGTCACTTTCACCGGTTTGGCCAGTTTTGTGTCCACCTTTTGTGTCCTCAGTTTTGTAAGTCTCGTTCTGGCAATTGGAACTGATTTTTGGTACATCATTGACACTTCTAAGAGAGAAAACAGCTCATCTGTGTCCCTGAGCTCACATTCTGGACTGTGGCGGACTTGTAACTGTAAGTCACATTACATGTTTGTGTTTGACGTTCTGTTTGTGTGATTTATACGTTTTTATGTGGATATATGAAATCGTTCTCTCTTACAGTTCATAACCAGTGCTGGCCATTCATGAATCCTTTTGGAGAAGGAAGAAACTTATCAGATTCACAAAGGCAGATACTAAGTAAGATGTGTGTCATCATATCCTTATATCATCCTCATATCTCATGATCCTGTATCATGTTTCATTCAGCAGACAAAATTCTTAAAATTGTTATTAACACTTGTTGTGGAAGTAGGTCTATTTAGTCGAAAACTCATTGGTTTAGCTTTATACCGTGACTGAATGTTATTTATTTGCTGTATTCATGTATTCACTAGGCTATTTGGTCATTTACAAGGATTTGATAAAGTACCTGCATCAAATAAAAATATAGATTCCATTAGCCTAACTGTTGTCTATAATAATAAAAGACACCTTACCGTAACATATATTTAGCAGAAAGCCTATAATAAAAACTGAAAATGCATTATAATTTTTTAATATATATAAAATGCCATTTAACTTATATTTTTAGGTTCTTGTTCCTAATTGCTCTCAGTTTTTGTGACATGAACTATTGTCATTCAAGACAAATGGTATAGTTTGATTTATCTCTGTAGAACAAACCAGAAAACACTTTAATTTACAACTGGCAGAGGGGGAAACTTGACATATCAACAGGAAGCCACACATACAGCTTATTATCTGTTAGCACTACAGAAACAGGAGCAAAATCACGGTTTCACAGTACAAAGCCTTATAATTTCATCTCAAGATATTGTTACAATATGACAACAATGACAACATTTTATATTATTCTCATATTTTGTTTTGTTCCCAGCTTTGTCCCCCCTCCCTCCCTCCCTCCGTCCCTCCCTCCTCCTCCTGATTATTACTACAATATTCAAATTTAAGTAATTTTGAACACATCTATGATTGTTGCACATGGGCTGCATGCTTCAGAACAGAACATGTGTTTTAAGGCCATTTTAACCTGAATCCCATAATACAGATTACTTTGATTGTCCTATTACCTTATAATGTAGATTTACAATTCTGTCAGGACCACTATCGTCAAATACGATTGACAATTAGCATACAGTTTGGATTGGTGGTATGGTTCCGTTCTGCATAGCATGGATAAGAGCAGAGAGAGCAGCAATAACCCCCCTTGGGGTAAACAGAACAGAACCAACATGAATGTACGCAGATCATTAGTTCAAGATTTTAAAGTACAACATAATTCGAGAATTTATTCTGATTCAAGGGGAATCAGAATGCCAAATCCTGACTGGATGAGAGGAGGAGCTGGGGATGGAGGAGGGTAATTCGCTTCTGAGAAACGTGATAGCTGCTGATAATACTGAAGGAGCTTATATATGTATACAGTGATAGGCATCTATTCCTTTAGGTAGACGTGGATCAGCTGAGAGTCAGCTGACGCGAGCTTGACTAACGTGACCTGCCAGAACTGACGCTACGCTTAATTTATTGCCTTATCAATATTTATTATATTTATTGTCTTAATATTTGTATAACTGTATAAAAGCCACTGAGAAGAAAAACAAAAGATAAAGGAAATTGGCTAAATGTATCTAACCAAAAAAAAGTCTTCTTATCCATACATCAGACACTATGAAAAAAAGAATCTGGTCTGAGCCATTCGAGGCACTTGGACTGAATGAGATTTTAAATTCACATGTTCTGTCTACACCTGAAACATTATCTGCACCTGCCTCAAGAGACTGTAATGAGGTTGTAAAAGCAAGATTATCTCAGATTCAAGACACCTAAACTGGCTCAAATTGGATTTAGTTTCTGTTCTGCTTTGAACAATAGACTCAATAAGTGGGTTTTCAGGGTGTTGCTTTGATTAGATAGCAGCCTCTGCTGCACAAAGCTACCCCCCCCCCCCTCTCTCCCTCCCCCCTCTCCCTCCCTACAGCTAGTTCAATATATCTTTCCCCTCCATCTGCACTGAATTGTTCACCTAAAAGATAATCTTTGGATAAACAGTAAAATAAATACCTTATGTGCTGAACATCATCATGGTGTTATTTTACCTGATTATGGCTTGTGACAAAAATGTGCAGAATAATGTCTGTAAGACAAGGGAAACGAGAATGAAACACACCTGTCCAAGTCAATCATATACGGATAGACAATATTGTGGCTGCTCCAGAAAGATAATAATGGCTGGCTTGATTTAAATTGTAAATTGACAGTGTGATTTTTGACTTGATTGTAAATGACAGCCTGTCACTGTCTGTACTGCCTGTTGTGTTTATTTGTAGCAAATGTCCAAACATATCAATATGGACCCAACAACTTAAAATGACTGGTAAATTGGGCTTTGCATTAATATTAGAAGTAGATATCCTTTGACTATTTTCACTTAAGTGAAAAAATGTCATGTCTGTCCATTGGTATTAGGGCATTAAAATGCATACATCTTATTTCAGCAAACACAAATTTCAGTCATCCTTTGTATCCTTCACCTCCCATCATCATTACTAATGTCCTTTTGCGGTTCATAGTGAAGCCATTAAAGAAAATCCATGTCCTCGAATATGCTGAATATTCTTTCATCTTAATGCTCAATAAAAAAACTCTGGAATCAATACAAACTCTTAGGTCTCTAATTCTGCTGGCAAGCATGTCCAACTGTATAACACTGCTGCGTGCATTTACATAAATTATATGAATACACATAAATATACACTGATTTTTATTTACGGAATATAGGGAATTTTTATAGCAAATAAAAAATATGATGAAATGTTGCATTTAAACTGTACTAATATATATATATATATATATATATATATATATATATAGCCTATATTGTTATATATATATATATATATATATATATATATATATATATATATATATATATATATATATAACAATACAGTAAAAACAGTACAATTACTACAATTAAAATACTTTTTTTAGTTGAATAAAAGTTATTTATTTCTTGTAATGCAAAGCTGAATTTTCAGTGTCACATGATCCTTCAGAATTCATTAATATGATGATTTACTGCTCAAGGAACATTTATTATTATTATCATCAATGTTGAAAACAGTTGTGCTGCTTAATATTTTTTTTCCAGGATTCTTTTAATATATAGAAAGCTCAAAAGAACTATATGTGAAATATAAATATTTAGTAAATTATAATATTTTGTGACATTGTAAATGTTTTCACATTCACTCACCTGCATCTCCTAGGCTGGCTCCATCAGTTTCCTTTAATAATGATAGACTAATTCGTATTACCAGGGCTGGGTCGCTCTTATTCTACATGTATACATTGATATGCGACATCATATTTTTAATAGTCTGCTATCAAAACTGCAAAATGTTATAAAATGTGCCAGATGCTAAATGCATCTGAAAACTGTAGCAGAAACTGCAACTTCACAATGTATCTCATCATGATCAAAACAATGGGGAAAAAACATCATTAC
The DNA here is from genome assembly GCF_949152265.1 of Phoxinus phoxinus. Lineage (NCBI taxonomy): Eukaryota > Metazoa > Chordata > Actinopteri > Cypriniformes > Leuciscidae > Phoxinus > Phoxinus phoxinus. The sequence continues at coordinate 25,720,081 of NC_136876.1, forward strand.
ATAATCTCTTCGAAATGATCCCGAATAGCCTTATTGATTTCCATTCAGAATGAATAAATAAAAACATTTTCAAGAGCACAAATGTTTTTGCAAAAGTAGACAGATGAGTTAAAAAGACATAATTGGAACATGTACAACGTAATGGACAGAAACACAATTGTATTGCTATGGCAACCATGGAAATAACCGTTTCCAAATGAGTCCAATTAGCAAGACAAAGATAGGACCCACTAGTGAAGAAAATTCACTTTTGAATTGGCTGGAATTGCGTGCATCCCCACTGACATATCCAGACCTCTTCTGCCTCCAGACATGCAAGGAACGTTCATCGTCCTGCTGCCTCTCAGTGTGATTGTATTATTTGTTGGAGGAATGCTGGGCTTCATCAGTATGTTGGCAAGAGCCTACCTGTTGCTGCTCCTGACCGGAGTCCTGCTTCTGTTCGGCTGTGAGTACCACCTTCGCTTTCACCTCTGACTGAGACACCTGCTGCATGAATATTAATTCTACCCAAGTCACGCTTGACAGAACATCTGGAGCTTCAGACACTTTTGATAGTAATGAACACAATGTGGTAAAAACTGAAGGAAAAAAAATACAATGAACAGTTGACTTGGGGGACTGGAATTATCTTTGGGATTTGAGAGATATGCTCAAAACACACACACACACACTTCTGTATCTTAAAGGGGTGGTTTACTGCTTTTTTTCTTTGCATGATTGTGTTTATGGGGTGCAATATAACATGTCTTCGTCTTTTTTTTTTTTTTTTTAAGCCTTATTTGTCATAAATTTCACCTTTATTGTAAGACGCTTTCTCCTCTGTCATTTGAACGACCGGTTGTCTTCCTGATTCTATGAAACCACTCCCTCAGAAACAGGCAATGGGCTCAGATTGGTTAGCTGGGCCGGTGTGTTGTAATTGGCTAAACTGCATAGTGCACGTTGTCCGGAAACTTCACGCCCATCACCTTTACGGGCGAAAGTTGCATGTGCTCCGGGCAAATGTAAATAATGGTGTCAATACTGCCGTCAGTTTTGAGCCAGAATCAGACCCAGAAAGTGGCAATGAAGAGAGTCAAGCAGAACCTCCCCAAACACGACTCTTACAAAACGTTTCTGAATGGTAATTTTTTTAAAATTATTATTCTATTCTATTCTACTATTATTATATAATAATTTCGATACGCTGTTACTTTTGAGATACGGTTATCTCCTGATTAAACTTTTAATATAACTGAATGAGTAATAAATGACTGAAATTTAATAAATGACTGAGTAATACCGCAGCTGAAGTTTGCTGTTGCGATTACATATCTTTTTCTATTTTTTTTTACTTTATACACGTTTGTCTTATACACACAAAATAGCATTGAACTAACTGGCTAGCTATAAACAAACCGCGTTGGCATTGGTTTATGTTCTTGATCAAATCGAAAAATTACGTCATAAAGTATACACGGAAAATACATTTACAAAATTAGTACATAATTACAAATTCAGGTTCAAAATGTTTGTACGCGTTTGTCATAGACACATGAAATAGCATAACTAAGTGGCTATAACGAGCGCTGGCATTTGTTTACGTCCTTGATAAAACTAAAACATTACGTTTTAGTTTTTATACATGCAAACATTATACATGCAAACATGAATTTCATTATACATGAAATTATACATGCAAACATTTAAAATTATTAAGTCTTACTTACAGGTTGTGGCCCAACAACGGCTGCCTCTGGGTTTAAAGTTGGAACTGCTTCATGTTTTAGTAACAGTTTCTTGTTTAATCCGGCATTGAATTCGTGGAGATTCTGGAAGCTGTCTTCCGTAAAATGCGCAGCACAGAGAGCTAGATTACGATTGTTATTTTCAGGAACATAATCAAACATACATTTTAGCCATTGTTGACGAACTACAGCGTCCGTAGGAAGCCCGAACACAGAAGACCTGACAGCTGGGTGAAAATAACACACTTTCGACGGCATGGCTACTGTGCTCTCCACTATTAACTCAGAAATATGCCGCAGAAATATGGCCACGCCCCCTTTTTTGCATATTCCGGAGGGAGGGTTGATGTAAATGTATGGGTTAGTTACGTATAAAACCCGGGAAGCATCTCGTTGTAGTCCCATTCGAGTCGTTTTTGTAGGCATTAAACTTCCTGATTTTTAAAAGACGATATCTTTGCTTACGTTGAACTTTCAGCGCAGCAACTTTACAGATACTGTTCATGCACCAACAGCAACATTACACACTATTTAAAATGAAAAAAGTGAAATCGCAATCAACCACCCCTTTAAGAATATGCAATTCTGAATGCAAAGAGCAGCTGGTAAGAAGTTTTTGTTTTCATTTCACCTATACACCACCCATGACTTATCTCCATGGTGAAAATAAAAACGTTGATAAAATGGCACTTCTAATATAAATCATTGTCAGGATATAGCATACACCATATTGAATTTTTAATGCTGATGAAAACGAGACTGTGAGGTATAGATTTGAACAAAGCAACAAAGCAGAGATGCCTGCAGAACATCTGAATCTCCCTTTGGCCAAGACACACTTATTAATACAAATTGAGCATGCACAAAACTACACATGTAAATATTTACTTGTATTATGATTTATTCTTATCGAAGAAGTGAACAAAGTACTCTCGAAACCCACGCAAGGGGTGGCGCAATTTTTGAAACTGAATAGAGAGGTGCAGGCATGACATCACTTTGTAGGTCAAAACGTGGAAGTGAGTTAGCATTTTAGCACTTCTGGTTCCATCGTCCCGAAGCCAATGGGTTTTGTGAATGGAGTTTTAGTTAAAGGGCACCTATTATGACATTTAAAATGTTCCTAATGTTGTTTAGGGAGTCCCCAACAACAGTTTTACATGCATGCAATGACAAAAAACACTTTTGTTTTCGTATAATATGCATTTATTTTTACCTGATTTGCTCACCGACTCCCAAATGATTCGTTCAACGACTCGTTTTTCCAAACCCCTCCTTTGCGCGACGCTAATCTGCGTTGATTGGTCAGATGACCCAGCAGTGTTTACAGAGATAATACTTATTGTTTAACACGGAGTACAATGATGCTTTTATCAATTAAATTGTGTTATAATAATGATTATAGTCCACTGCTTTGTAGTTTGTAGTAAAAAACGAAAAATAAGACAAAGAATTTAATGTTATGTTAGCGAGCATAGCCCAGAGTTCATAGTGTAAAAGCACAATCAGTCTTTGTTTGCATTAGCCCGATGCATAAACATAACGTGCACAAATTTTTTTTTTAAATGCAGTTACGTTACTACGAGGTATTAGCCTACTCTATTCTTTAAGACAACTCCGAAAACAACGACAAACACTTCACATATCTCAATACAATTGTCATTGAAGACCTAGAAGCTAAACTTACACTACAAACAAAATAATTATTAAGCATGCTACATAAAACATAAAAGCAACAATTATTAATAACACTTACAGGTTGTGATACGGAGGAGGAAGCTGATGCAAATACACTTGGAACTGAACCTTCCTTCAATATCAGCCGGCTCGCGAATCCAAGTTTGATTGCATTTAAGTTGGTAAAGCAATCGTCTTCAAAATGGCGCGAACAAAGCACAAGGCTCGGACTATACTTCTGTGGTATAGTTGTATATATGAATTGTAGCCACTTAGTCTTCAAATGCTCCTCCTTGGGCAGATGAAAAAAGTTGGCTTTTGAGTCGCACTTCAGAACACAGCGTCTCGTCGCCATGATGTTTTCCCTGCTGGCCTTGGAGCGCAATAAGTGGGCGTATCGTATTCAAATAACTTGACAAGTTGACGTCATCTAGTCAGAGAAAAAGCTTCGGTCTTCTAACGATTCATAAAAATGACTCAGAGTCGACTCTTACTTTTGAAAGACAATAACTTTATATACGGTGCACTTTCATATTTCAAACTTTGCAGGATGTTTTTGTTCACTTAGATCTATGTTACACACTACATTAAAGGTAAATTTCAAAATTCCATAATATGTGCCCTTTAAATGGCTGAAATATGGTCTGTGGGGAACACAAGCTCAAGACTCTTTCGAGTTTTATTCTTCGACATAAAATACATTAGTATTACCCCACTCGTGATTTTTCTAAAGCTGTTACATGTTTTGAAAAATGCGGTTGCTAATAAGTTATTAAATGGGATTAAAAGGCTGTCGAGGAGATTTAACATCATCACGCAAAACAAGTAAACTCAGTCCGCTGTTACAGCCTCATTGTGCTTATAATTGTGCTTTTATAACTCAAACGTTTTGGGAAAATGTTTTTAGATAAAAATGGAAAAAGTTGTCGTATAAGCTTAGTGATGGTGACGTTAAAGTCGAGTGACCGTGGTGTAGTTCGTTTATAGCCTACTTTTAGCTTATTACTGTGGCAACTATATTTAGGTTTCAAAATTCATAAAAGTTGTGATCATCTGTGATAATTTGATGGACAAAACGTGCAAGTATAATAAACTTTTGTTGATCACAGAGCTTGTCTTTAGTGATAATCCAAACGCCTATGGGAAAATCCTATTAGGTTTTTCTTGAGGGGACCAGTGTGATGCTAACAATGATTGGCCTACAAAGTGACGTCATAACCTGCACCACTCTATACGAAGCAGTCACATGGGTGTGTGCAAAAACTATCTCACTTTACTGTGAGATGTTTCTTTTTTTGACAAGCTTCGAAGCCTCGGTTTCAAACGTCACATCACTAGCCGCCACCATGTATGCTGATCCAAGTGATAGTCAACAGTTTATGAGCAATATAGCTTACCGGTAAATGTCCACTGGTCTAAGTGCTCAGGTGGCAAATTTACTTAAGTACACTTTTTTGAGTATTATTTTTTCTGGAAACTTTTACTTTAACTTCACTACATTTGAAAGACAAATATCATACTTTTTACTCCACTACATTTCTGTCAAGGGCCTTAAATAGAAAGTAACGTCAGGGATGATTTGTGTTGAATTTTGGTTGGAAATGAAAGTCGGGTTGACGTCAGAACTCGACTGTGGTTTCTGACGTCAACCGATTTTCAACCACAATACAACGTCTGTCCAACGTTGGAGATTAACGTCAATCTGACATTGGATTCTGACATCAATATGATTTTAATTTTCAACGTTGGGTTTGGTCTTCTAAATGCAAATTTTGTCATTGTTTTGAAGCACACTAGCTTATAGATAACAATAAGACTAACATATTCAAAAGCCAAAAAACTGGGAACAGCCATTTGGGTGTCCGAAACCATTGAGATTCAGAGGCATAAGGTACTGTAAGTATTACATGCAACAATAATAAAACAGTGCATTGACATTTACTTTTATAATTAAGTACTTTTAAAAATGAGCACTTCTGTACTTTTACTTAAGTAGAAATCGGTCTTTACAACATTTACTTGTAACGGAGTAATATTTAACCAGTAGTATCTGTACTTTTACTCAAGTAAGGAAGTTGTGTACTTTGTCCACCTCTGGCTCCAAGTCTCCTACCAAATTTTGAAAGACTGCTAAACAGTCTACCATAAATTCGGTTCTTAATCCTGTGGTTTGTTCAGTTCCTGATGTGAATCTTGAGACGTGCACACAATTTTCTGAATTTTTTGTTCAGAAAACACAGGATATTAGATCACACCTCTCTCCTCTTTACATAGATCACTCTAAATTGGTCCTCTCCAGTAGCTTTACAAACTTTCAACCAGTGTCTTCATCTCAATTACTTAAAATCATTTCTCAGATCAAATTCACATTCTGTCAATCAGATGTATTGTCTGGTCGTCTGTTTAGAGAGGTTTTAGACACGTTCTTCCCCATCCTCTTGGCTATAATAAACAGCTCTTTAATAAAAAAAAAATCCCAGAAAGTTTTAAACATGCTATTGTACAGCCCCTATTGAAAGGACCTATTGTACCTCTCTCTAGTCGCCCCAAAGCTCTGGAACAGTTTACCTTTAAACATCAGGGCCTCTCCATCACTGGTTGTTTTTAAATCCAATTTAAAGACCTATTTTTACTCTCTTGCGTTCGAGTGATGTTGTGTATGTATTTTAAATTAATTGCCGTTCTACGTTAAGTATGTATATACATTGAATTATTTTGATACTTAATTTTGATCTCCTTTTTTTCTACTCCTTTTCTCTTTATTTTATTTGTATTGATTTATTTGATTGCACTGTAAAGCACTTTGGATCAACTATGGTTGTATTAAACTTGTGCTCTATAAATAAAATTTGACTTGACGATGAGCCGTACCGAACCGAGCTGTACCGTACCATGCAGTGGAAAAGCGCCATGGTGTTTTTCCATTACCAGTACCAGCTCGACTCGACTCGCCTCGTCTCGTCTCGGCTCGGCTCGCGTTTCGCTCCGTTTTCCATTGCATATAGTACCTCCACAATAGTACCTGGTCGTCATAGCGACGCGACACACACCCGCTACCCACACACACAGGACAATGGAGGAAATCGAGTGTATGCTATTTTACATAATATTAGTAATGGGTATAGCACGCAATCTCTGGCAAAACTATTTAAAAATGCCGGGGTTATTCAGGATACTCCGTCTGGTGCGTGCAATGATGACGCAGTGAATAGTGACGATTCTCGCTGACCAATCAGCAGTCTGCTGTGTTTCACGGCACGTTTTAGTATCGCCTCAGCTCGCTTATGGCGCTTTTCCACTGCATGGTACGGTTCGGTACGGCACGCTTTTAGTTTCAAAAAGAGCTCAATAGAATACACATACTGTAGGCCTTATCGGTTTAAAATCTTAAAGCTTGAATTTATATTAGAAGTCTCTTCTAGTAAAGCTCACAACAGACCTGATTTTACTCAATGTTATGTTTAAAAAGCTGGTGTTTGTTAGTGCCGTTTTTCCTGAATTATTTGTACAGGTCACCGTGTTTTTCACTGTTCTTTTTTGAAAAAGGCTAACTTTAAGCACTGACAATGGAATACATTTAGTTTTGGACCCATTTAAATTAATGAATACCCACATAATTTGTGAGAAAATACAGGTTCACTTGAAATCCCTCTCAGGATAAAAGCATTTCTCTTTCAAGACTGGCTCGGTATGACAGTAAAAATAAATTGTGTTGCATTGTGGACGCCATGGCAACAACTAAACCCAACATGGACGCAGTACTTAATCAGACTGACATCAAAACATTGAATCATTGTTAAGTATATGCCCCTATGTCATCAGATTATAGATCACCATTAAATGACTCAATTCCTTGGAGCCTCTTCTTTAAATTACCTGAAGGAACTGATAGGCTCTGATTGTATCGGTTCTCAAACGTCATGGGCTTTTTAAAGTAAAAAGAGTACCAGCATCAATGACTTGCTTTCATCTACAATGCCCCCTATTGTACAGAGTTGTGTTAGACTATCATTTGCTCCATAGATGGCGGAGCAGATTGGTGTAGTGGTTCATTTACAAAATATGTGTTTCCAATGAGAAATAAATTCCACTGCCTGTCAATAGAAAGACGTTCTGTGTTTTTATTTTATTTATTTTTAACCATTTTACACATTGTACAGCAATAGTTAAGTAAAACAAAATGCTAAACTTGCAATGCTTTTTAAACCATCATAAAATGTTTTGTAAAAAAAGATCTTATTTTAGTGATTACGGTTTACTAGCACTTAAGAATGTCTTACAAGTGTCTGTCTTCATGCTCTGTTCCTGACAGCTGTGCTCTCATTGGCTGGAATCTGCGTCTACACGGCGTACTCTGCGGCCGCCTTCAAAGAGGCTGTGGGGATCTCTGGCCACAAATCCCTAGAGGGCATAGAGATTTACTTTGGCTGGTCTCTGGTTCTGGCCTCTGTTTCTTTTGTTGGAGAACTCTGTACTGCCATGGCATTCCTACTTGCCTCAGCCAGAGTGACCCAGCTCACCAACCAGGAAGAAGATGAATAATTATCTGATGTGACATGATCTGACTTAGGATTGTATAAGGACAGAACTGCACCACATGAATGCATTGAAAATGGCATAATTGAACAAATTAAATTTATGTTTATATTTTCATGTTTTAAAGTGAAAAATGAAATTTTCAGTGTGGTTTCATCTCATACATTTCAAGGTCATAAAAAAAAAAGGATCAATGAGTTATGATAACGTGTTTTTACATCGCTTTAACTCATACATTTTTTTATTAATTGATAAGTTATACAAGATTCAACTAATTTTTTAGTCAGTTAATGCAATTTAAATTGAAATGACTTAAACTTCCAAGTTGATTGTCCTTAATGTAAGGCAGAAACTTTTTTTATACAGTAGGGGTTCCTCTGGGAGTTTTTCTTTTTAAATGTTTGTGACAGAAATGCCAATACTACATTAATAAAATTAAAACATAATAATAATTAAAACAACAATAACAATAAAAAAAAACATGTCAAAATGTTAAATAGACAAGTAAACATGTTTAAGAATGTATTAACACTAAAATCCTCAAGTAAATAATTAAGGGGGTTCAGCAGACGAAAAAATAAAGGGAATCCTTGATGTAGCCTATTAGAAACTCATTTGTCGAACATTGCAACCTTGAACCATTAAAACTTGCATTTGCTTATTGTTTTTATGTAAGTTATTAATGTTCATTTTGTTTATTTAGTACTCTTGAGTCTCTCTGCAATTTGTTCAAATCACAATAAAAGATCAGTTTTTCCTCTTTACTTTATTACTTCATTTAAAAGGGATTTGTGTATTTTGAATATTTCCAGAGGATAAACGTTCTTGCAGCACAGTCAACATAAACCATTAATATTTTATAATAATATTTGTTTTATTTTCTGAGAGAGGTGGTGCCCTCTGATTTAATTTAGAGCAAGTAGAGTGTTTATTTAAAAAGCCAATAAAAAGCAGCCAGTAATTGCAAACATTCCTCATTAATTGCTACCAATTTGCCTACATGACAATCAGACCTTGTTACTTGAATCTAGATCTATAGCTGAATAAATATTCACAGTTATAGTTTTATTATGTTCATACAAAAGTAAAATCTCGAATCTCTTCAGATCAGGAAGTGAAAGCAGATGCTTCACCCTCTCCAGATGGCTGGATCTGTCCCTCACAGATAAGCTTGTTATAAAATCATTATGTAAATGGTCGACAGACACAAAGGTTTCTGATAGCATGGCATTATTTTGGAAATTACACTGCAATTTTACAAAATACAACAGCCTTGCTGCGTCTGTCTGTCTGATTTCCACAATTACTGATTTAGGAGACTTGTAGAAAATACCCTATTGCATGGTTTCACAGACAAGGCTTAAAGACCCAGACTAAAATGCATGTTTGAGCTGTTTTAACTGGAAGTAAGTTCAAATATGCATGTCTTCAAATATGTCAGAGTCATTGTTTTGTCTTAAGATGCACACCAGTAATGCTTCTAAGGCACATTTATAAAAGCTACTTAAATGTCCTAACTAAACTAAGACCTAATCCTGGCTTAATCTAAGCCCTGTCTGTGAAACCAGGCCTATGATATTGAATGCCTCAGGGCTGGAGGTTTCTTGCTACAGCGGTTTCATCAAATATTTTGATCTCCGTGATCTGAGAGGTGGGAAGGATTGATTTTGGGCTTGTTTGAGATGGATTGGAAATAATACAAAATGAAACAATCCCAATGAATGCAAACAAAAAGATGATGTATTGATCTCAAATCAATAATTTGGAAAATGACCAAAAGGATTTATAATAATTTGTTAACAGAATGAAACAGTGACCCTACTATAAATACAAAATCAGAAATTAATTGTATATATTTATTTATATTTTATTTATATTATTTCTATATCATGATTACTATTATAATATATGTGTGTATAAAACATCATTTTGCCTAGAAGTCTAACTTTAGTGTTAGACTTGTACTTTGAAGAGTTTCAATAAATGCCATGAAATCTTTGAAACAACCACAACAACAACAAAGTATCTTAACGCGACCAGGCACTGTTTTGAGGACAATACAATGAGAAGAAATATCAGGTCAAGCATAAAATGTAACGCTATTTCAGAGCAATTCAGTCTAGCTTCCTTGTGAATATTTTAAGGGCTATCTTTTTGAGGTTGACCTTGAACTCCTCTCCACAGGTCCTCTCCTGTGGAGTCATTCCACATTGAATACAGCGTTATCTGCAGACACTTTGATTGTATTCACAGATGAGAAGCGCCACAATCTTTTTCTTTCTTTCTTTTTTTCTGAGGCCTTTTCTACGTTGTGTGATTTTACATTATGCGATCTTTGTCTCTCTCTACTGGTGGACAGACGTAAGTGTCTTTTGAATTTTATAATTATTCCCACAATTTTATATTTTTTGAAAGAAGTCTCTTATGCTCGCCAAGCCTGCATTTATTTAATGAAAAATACAGTAAAACAGTAATATTGTGAAATATTATTACAATTTAAAATAGTTTTTAAATTTTAATATTTTAACTCTCCCTTAAATTTATCAAAAGTGACAGTGAAGACATTCATAATGTTAAGAAACTATTTATATTTAATAAATGCTTTAATAAAAAAAAAAAAAAAAAAATGTAATAAATGCAAATTATTGCTGTTCATCAAACCTTCTATTCATCAAAGAATCCTGGAAAATTGGTTTGATGGTTTTTACAAAAATATTAAGCACCAAAACTGTTTTCAACATTAATAATAGACTATAATTTCTATTTTCTGAAGGATCATGTGACACTGAAGACTGAGTAATGATGATTAAATTTCAGGTTTGCCATCACAGGAATAAATTACATTAAAAAGTATGCAAATTGAAAACAGTTCTTTTTATTTGTAATAATATTTCGCAATGTTACGTTTTTTTTACTGTATTTTTTGCCCCTTTGACTTCAATAGTAGCCTATTGAAAAAAATGGTCTGCTGTTTGGTTACTGACATTTTTCATAATATTCTCTTTTGTGTTCAGCAGAAAAAAGAAATTCATACAGGTTTGGAATAACTTGAAGGTGAGTAAATGACAGAATTTTCATTGCTGGATGAATTATCCCTTTAAAATGAGCCTACTAAAGTTCTTCAGTCAAAAGCAGTGAGAGATTTCTTTGTCTTTTGTTTGCTAAACGTGAAAACAGACAGCAGCAGGAATATTACGCTGCTGTCACTAGGACATAATGCACTGATCCAATACACAGATACTGTACACATGCTTTGTCTTTCTTGACTGTTTACTTTCACTCAAGACATAACCATGTTATATATATATATTTATATATATAGACAATTTATAACCATGCATAACCAGGGTATTTGCCAAGACAGGCATGTTGACAATCAATTTTTGTGTGAATTTGTCCGTTCAAGCACAAGAAGACTTAAAAGCAAACTCAACTTACAGTCGCTTTGGTGCATTTCTCAGATCAGAAATGCAATTCTCAAAACTACTTCTTCATCCTTCACATCATCTAGTCACTTGTGCACACCATAAAAGCGGTTTCTCATTCTTTTGAACAAGTTGCGATTGCTTTTGGTACATTCATGCAATTGATTATGTACAATTGTCTGGCTTTTGCAGGTAATCCATGGTGTTTTATACGAATTGTTCTGAGACATGCACTTACTGTTTTGCAAATGTCGAAGATGATTCGAGAAATGTCACAAAGTGACTGAGAAAAACTGTAATATTCGCACGCTGTCTGAGACACGGCTTTCCATGTGACCACAGCATGTGTAAGTTCTCTTTCGCTTTTCTTGTGCTTGAATGTTTAAATTGGCAAGACTTAAAAACATGCGAGACAGCACTGTCCCGAGCGTCTTTCATGCTGGCCCCAAGCCCTGCCCAGCACTTTGGTTATTATGTTGCGCTTTTCCAAATTAGCACTGATTGTCTGCTTAACTCTTCCCCTGCCAGCCACTGGAAACATTTTCAGAAAACTCTCATGGCCTCAACAACAACAGCAATCGTAAGTAAGCTTGCATGAGTCTGTTATATGTTGATGCACAAACAAACCCTGTGTGTGCAGTACGCTCTCGACACACTGATCGCACATTGTATAATGCACATTTACACATTTCAGTGCATCGCACACACATGCAGGGTAGTGTTTTTATCTGTCGTGTATGTTGCTGTGTTTAGTAATTCTGGATGTATCCATGTACTGTATAGGTACAGTATATGCAGTCAGGTCAAGGCGGCTGGTTTAGGAGCTTTTTTTGGCATCTCCATGTGGTCCTGTCCGGTATCAACACTTGACTCGTCTAATGAAAACAAGCCCTTTACTGTTGCACTGTACACACACTATACACTGAATAGTTTTTTTTTCTTTTTCTGTAAGGTTATTTTTTCATGGGCTTTTGTTCAGATGTGCAGAAAAGACATGTGAAGTCCGCACACTGAAAATAGCGACTCTTTTTTTTTATTTAGTAGCGCAACGTTTAGACCATCAGGTCTTCATCAGGCACACTTTTTGGTGTGCATAAATGTATTAATATCGACTCCTTATATATTTTGGTTATTTGGTCTCAGTGTCCTTTTTTGGAAATACCTAAATTCACCTTGTAGAACTTGCAGAAAATAAATTTTTGTGAGAATCACCCTCCAATCTGAAAGTTTAAAGCAAATGACAAAATGAATTACAAGATAAATGGTGTATGCCTAATTTCACGATAAGAGTGTGATTAATGGTTCAAAATTGTTTGTGGTTTGGCTCTGCGTGACACTGCGGATGAATATAGTTATCCTACTGCTCATAAAACAGAAAACTCATGAATAGACACAGTAAATGCCAGTGTAAATGTCATTGGCCAAGTAAGAGCTGTGCGTGTAAACCTCACTCCCCTGATCCCAGGAGGCGCTCTAACGACTGACACTATAGGCTGTGCTCTTTAGCCTCCTTTTTAGAGCGCCCGTACCGACCACGGTTCAGTAGGACCGGCACAGCGCTAAAACAAAGGTAATGAAATGACCCTTCGCAAGAGATCATGCTTTACAATGAACTGTTAGAAAGCTTCATGTGGCAATTTATCCGTTCAATAAAACACCATACTCACCTGTTGAGTAATAAAAACGCTATCTCTGCGTCACTTTTACAACATTTCAAATCCCTCAGTTCTCGCCATCTCTGAAAAGCCAAGCCAATGTTGATTCTCGTTGTCATGAACTGCTCCTAGACACAAGGGTTGAGGATCCAAACGCAGTATTTATTGAAAGGGTAATCCACAATCAAAGTCCAAAAACAGGCAAAGGTCAAAACACAGGCAAACAATCCAAACATATACCAGGGCAGGAACCCAGACAGACAGGGAAAACAGGCAACAGGGTCAAAACCAGGGAACGGCTCATCAAGAGAGCGCTCAGAAATGCAGTGGTGACACAAACAAGACTTTGCAATGAATGACTGAATTGACCAGGCTTATATAGGGCGAGCTAATAGTGCTAATGAGACACTGATAGCAATCAGGGATAATGAGACCAGGCAGTGACTTCTGGTAAATGTAGTCCATGAGTGAATGGCAATGAACAAGAGGGGAGTTCCCTCTGCTGGATATCAAGGGCACTGCAGCTGGTGATCGTGACATTCGTTTTATTACGACCTCTGTCACGTTCTCTTTTTGCCAGCAGACTCTCCTCTGTTCAGCATAGGCTACATGTGTCATAGCTGGAGCAACTTTTTTTTACGGATATGACGAGACACGCATGGGAGAGTGTGCATATATACAAAATTTCCCATGAAAACCACCCAATAAGTCTAAAATCTAAACACTTATAATAGGCTTACCATAGTGAATCAGGGCAAGACAAAAACACGTTTTCGAAATATAAATTCATTATTCAAATTAATTGTGTATACCTTTGTATAATTTTGTGTAATACAGTGTACCTTTAAGTCATGGTTTACAAAAAAAAAAAAAAAAACTTATTAACAATTTAAATTTCAGTAAATGCACATTGTTTAAACATTTTTTTACAAACAAATTAAAAGAAAATTGCAGTGTACTTTATTACGGTAATTACTGTCACAGTGTTTGTGTCACAATTCCTTACTTGGAGGATAAATAAGTAAGCAAGCAAGTAAATAAATACATAAATAATATCAGCAGTTGAGGGGCACAAAGGTTTGGAATTAATTTATTGTAATTATTGCAGTGTAATTAAAATGATTATTCCTGCCAGAAAAAAAAAAATCACAAAACACTGCTTTTCGCATTGAAATCCACCTGGTGGCGGATCAGGCCCAGCCCAACACAACACAACACCGCGTGCATCACATCAGCACAACCCTGTTGTCTCCTCTCACTGCGGCAGGCCCTCACCTCACAGTAAACCCCAGACTATGACTGCGTATAAAGCAGTCTAAAGACAGTCGCTTTGAGAGATGAATATTTACCACGCTGCAAGAGCACAATCTCTAGCGGCCAAGCTGCTTTGTCGTAAAAAAATATATAAAAAGTGCGCGGGGTCTGCGCGCGAGGGCCAGAAGCAGCCGCACTTCACACTGGCATCAATTACGGCGAGCAGTTTGCAAATAAACAAAGCTGCTGCCTCTCATAAATTCTGTGCGTAATTACGCACTGCAGATGCATGCGGGGAGGCGATGAGATGCAGGCAGACGTTATTTATCCCATGAAGTCGCTGGTGCTGCAGACAAGATGGAGCTGATCAAATATTAAAGAGCAGCATATGGAGGTGCTGGGTGTGAGGAGGCCAACAGCAAGGTAGGAAGAGAGGAGAGGGAGAGAAAGATAGAGAGAAGGAGTGGGTGTGAGACAGATAGGGAGGGAGAATAAGGGAAGGAGTGGGTGTGCGTGAGATGGAGAGATGGAGGGAAAGAGTGCGCGTGAGGGAGTTAATGAGACAGAGAGGAGGAAAAAAGAGGCTAGATCGCTTGCCATGTCAAACCACAGTCGACCTAGATGTCAACGGAATAGAGATGGGGCTTGTGAACTACACTATTTTGGCAAAGGAGCCTGGAACTGATGGGATTGAGGCTGGGGAGCAGGAGGAGGAGCGGCCTTCATTCTTCCTCATTTATCGTTACGAAGCATCACTTCTGTGTTTATGCTACTATGACACTGCTGGTTGTGACGTATGCCTAGTGCCTACGTCACACTGCGCTGCTTTCCCAGTTTTTCGATAAACGCGCTAAACCGTTGTGCTTGCGTCTGTTGCAACGTCTCGCGCATTTCTAAACTTAAAAACAACGACAACAACAAGTATTTCGCTTTTCTTTTATTTCACTGCCCTGCGTCTCGAGTTATTAAGTGGAGAATAGTGGATATTCTTCAACACTTGCAGTTTTTTAACAGTAATTCTCTGTATGACCGACAGGTGGAGAAAGAACATTGCGAATGAACGTGTAGAACGATTACTGCTGCTCTCAGATAGGCTACAGTATGTGGAACAAGAGTGAGAGCTGAGAGGGGTCGATGAGAAGAGCTAGTAAAACAAAAATAAATTACAATAGTGGTAATAAACTCTTTTCATACAACTGACACCACTACACTATAGATAATAAAACCAATCAGCGTTTCATCTCACACTGGTAATATTTCACGAGAGAGCATTAATGGGATATTGAGCCATTGAATTGTGCAAAACATGTGTTCCTGTAAAAACATAAGAATGATATAATATATTGTGCTGCTAAAAGCCTCCTGAGTGATGCACATGGAACTAAAGGCTGCTTTTTCATTGAAAAAGAAACGCACACACACAAAGGAAAATGTAATATTAAAAAAATTGAAATGTCTTGCTTCTGGAAATAAATGTTTAAGAAGGAGGTTTGGTTAGAGGATGGAAGGGGGAAAAATGACTCAATAAAAACAGTCTTTTCTCAAATGTCTGCATATTATCAGACCATGATAATCAAATTTTCCATGCTCATGTATTCCATGCATTCCACAATGGAATCACTGCTCACATTCTGAACTGCACAAATCAGATGCAAATCTCATGTATGAGATTTTATTAGACATGTGAGGACCATGATTTGCAACTAAATGTGCCAAAACAAATAAGCAAAGGCACACTGCAAGGGATTTCATGAGGGTCTCGAGGGCTGTGTTCTAAAAAGTAGCCCACTGAAAGGGCTCACAACTTTGCATGTAAATCCATAATTGACAACAATGTTTAAACCAAACCAACACAGTGCCCTTGGGAAAATGTGAACAGATGTTCTTGAACTGTTCAAATAAAATGACTGACAGCAGAAATAAAACTGAGTATTTTTTGGTATATATATATAAAATATCCATATCCATTAAATAACGGTACTTCATTTAAATACAGAGTTTATACTCACATTATATATATATATATATGCTGAAATCAAACTATTAATTGTAGCTCTCACCTAGGCTATGTGGAACAAGAGTGAGAGCTGAGAGGGGTCGATGAGAAGAGTAGGCCTATATATATATATGCTGAAATCAAACTATTAATGCGAGTAATAAACTCTGTATTTAAATGAAGTACCGTTATTTAATGGATCATAGTAATGCCAGAATCTATATTTAATTTAAACGAAAATTACATGTCTGGACTGGATGAATAAAGTCTACAATATTGTCACTTTCGTCAAGAATACTGAAAAATGGCTGCTAGACATTAAGGGTTAATATTGGAGCATTAATGTAATTTTATACATAACACCATCAATAACAGCCGAGCCGACGCTACTTGACATATTAGAAGCCACATCACTTCCATCAGCTCCTAAGGCACTGTTACATAACCTCCCTGTAATGGCGATGGTTCAGAAGGCTTGTAGATATATGTAAATATGTATATACGCAATACGCACACCACAGAGACAGGATTAAAAATATGGTTCTTCAGAGGGCGGTTCATTCTTACAATCGGAGGCCCTGTAGTATATACTGAGTCATTCTTCATAATGCTTGTTTACAGTAAGAGCAGTTCCCATGTGTGCACATTTGGCCTACTATCAACACCGCAAACTGAGCATACAAACAGTTTGAATAAAAACATAGCACTTTTTTTGGTGCTAATGCAATTATATCCATATGCCTTTCCTAGTGCAGCTTTATACTGCAGATGTTCAAAATGTCTGAAGGCTCTTTTTGGAGAAGACGCGAGTCACGACTCTCTTTGGTGTTTCAGCTAATCCTTTATCACTTCAGCTTTATAAAGATAAACTTGTTTCCGCCACCTCAGGCATTTGCCAATTTAATAACCGATATTATGGTTTTGAACTAATGCCATTTTCCGTTTCCCAATATGGATACGTTAAAATCATTTGATGCAAAGAGAATAGATATTTCTTCATCATAGCCCAGGCACTCTGCGAAAACAATAAGGCTCCTGCTATTATTGTGAATAGCGACCGTTCTAATGCAATTATCATAACCATGGGCTACATAACACTTAAACAATAAAAATAAACAACAACAGTCATTCAAATTATATTAATTTCAATATGTAAAACATATATATTTTATTATATAAAATTTACATTAAAATATATAAAATAAATTACCATAATTTTAATAAAGTAAATTAATACTATTATTCAGCAAGGACGCATTTAACTTATCAACATGTGATAAGTTAAAGTCAAGTGACAGTAAATGCTTTTACATTGTTAAAAATTGTTATTCAAGTTGTTCTTTTGAACTTTCTATTCATCAAAGAATCCTGAAAAAAATTATTTCAACATTGATAATAAGGAATTATTACGGATCACTAAATCATCATATTAGAATGACACTGATGACTGCTGAAAAACAAGCTTTTCACTCAATAATAAATTACATGAAATACAATACATTTAATTTTTTTAAATATTGTATTAATATTTCATAATATTACAGTTTTTACAATATTTTTGATCAAATAAATGCAGCCTTGGTGAGCATAAGAGATTTCTTTCAAAAACATTTGCATAGTAGCCTAGGCATGTCATCACGCTCCAAGTGTTTGATCAAGTTGAAGGGCATAAACAAATATTGACAAGTAAAGTAAACTGCCTTGCTTAGCATGTATGGGGCATGAATTTGTATTTCATCATGAATGGCTAGAACGCTATATTAACCAATCAGAACTAGGATTACCCGATTCCATGAGTGCATTCAAATGGCGGAAGAAAGCTAAAAGATACAGTGTGCCTCAGCAGTTGAACTGTCTGTTTGATGTCTTCACACCGAGTGATGCGCATTAATGTTTGCATACATCACACTCACATCAGCTCTTTCTGCAGTGGCGATGTCATCTCAGGAATGCTGACAAACGTCACAGCACGTCACCTCACGTGAACTGCACAACAACATTGCAAGAGCCCCAGTAAAACGGAGGCACACACGAAATCTTTGGCCTTTTGAAATTTGAAAACGGCAGGTCGCATCACGCCGTTGGTGAATTCCACAGGGCTCCAGACGGATGAAAACAAAACCCAGGCATCTCAACATAGCTCTCATTTGCATTACGGGTCTGATGAGTCATTTGGAGACTCCCGATAAAGACAGGGCTGCGGGAGGAAGATGAGGAGGGCGAAGAGCTTCCCTCAGCGGCGTGCAGTCGTCGAGGCAAGGGTTCCCCTGCAGCAGTGTTTAGAGGCCTGGTGCCTAATCTCTGATGAAATGTCTATTATCAGAGACTCTGCGGGAGAAAGTGGAGCAGAACAGATATGATGGAGAGGCGATTAGCTTCTGCCCTGCTGCCTCCTGCTTCCCTCCAGCTAACTCAGTCATTCATTCATAATGTGCACCTCCTGTATCAGCCCGTGTCACGAGCGCAGAGAAAGTTTGCATGAAATCCAGCCGACTGGTGACAATTTAAGTGCGAGTGTCTGATAAAGCTCACACAGGCAAGAGGCTGCTAGTGCAGTGCACAAATCTGAGATATGACAGTAACTCGTGCCGCTCGCGCTCATGACGAATGGCCTCAGAGACGCATTGTAAACTGCATTAGGATGACAGTTTTTGTAATTATGAGTGTCGTGGCGTCTGGCCTTTTCCTCCGGGAGCCCAGCCCTGCTGTCTCTTTAATGAACACATAGGCTACAGGCCTATATTTAAAATCTATCCCTGTATAACATTTGAAAAGATCCACTAGAGGCTCTCAAGATGCCCTAATGCCTGTTCATACCAAGAACGAAAACTATAGTAGTGTTCACGTCAATGTACAATAACGTTCTGGGCCCGGTTCCCCGATAACGCTCACTCTTAGCGCGCTAAGAAGACTCGAAAGATATATCTTACCAAAGTAGTTTATGTTACTAAGTGTGTTCCCCGAACTATACCATAGGAAGCTGCTTAAGATATACCTTCTTACGTGCGACGTTACCTGGTGCTGTCCGTGGCGATGGTGCTGAATTTGTTGATATCGATGGCTCGAGAATCAATTATTCTCTCGTGCAGGGGCTATTTATGTGAGAAAGCTGTGTTCTTTATAAAAGAAGCACTTCAGAAATAGTTGAAATTGCATTTATTAGGACTTATGGGAAATTATAAAAAATAATCCAAACTATAATAGCCTATAATAGCTATACAGCTATAGCCTACATATTTTTAAATTGTATCATATATTGCTGCCACAATAACCATTTAAAATTTGTACGGGTTTTTTTTGCTTTCGTATTGTCGTATTAAATCGTAATAATTAGTCGTATTAATTTGTATTGCTTTCTTCTCTTTCCCATTTTTGTTCGCTGAGGTGGAGCTGCGATGAAATATTGTTCTTTTAAATACTTTCCAGCATTTCAGTCATAAAAGTGTGCATCTTAAAGCAGGGCTATGCAGGTTCGCAAATTTCTTCGCTATATTGTCGCTTTTTGCTCGCAGGTTTCTCTATAGAGCTCCCCCTACAGCTTCGGAATAGTTATTTGCCAACACTGTCGAAAAACTCGCTGTCGACTCTCAGATACCAGAGGCTAGTAGATCAACGAAATCCGAGCAGACGGGACATTCTTTACAACGTCGTCTTCATTCGGGATCGAACTGCGCGAGGGAGTGCAATAATGATAGCAGATGATTTTAGCAGATTTCTTTTTGCCATAAAGCAATTCTTTACATCGCGAGACCTGATATCACGTGATACTTCCTGACTCCGCGTCCGGCGGGCCGCCGGCTCAAAGTTACAAGTGCGTTTTTTCCGCTCACAGGCGCTTGGGGGGTGCGAGACGACCACCATTCAACCCGAAAAAAGTCATATAACTATTCCAATGACTCCGAAGCTGTTCGGTTAAGGTAAAAAAAGTTACTTAGAGCACCTTTAAGTACGGTGCTCAGCAGTGATCAAAAAGGGTTTAAACAGTGGATTTTGAATCTCTTCTTGTAAACTCAGAGATGTGGATTCAGACGGCAATTAAATTACCACACGACCTGTTTGTCAAAAAACAGTAGGTACTAATTTGGCCAGGGATTTTTACGCGGGTTGGGTGAGAAAAAACACTGATATTATGGATTCGGACGGCACAAAACCACTAAGAAATCTAGTTGTAAATATAATTCTTTTGAAGTGTTGGTGCTTAATGTAAAAATATCTAGTGTAAACGATAAATCACGTTTGAAAATTCTGCTGGCTACTGTATACAGGCCACCAGGGCACCATACAGACTTTATCAAAGAATTTGCGGACTTTCTATCAGAATTAGTATTGGCTGCAGATAAAGTACTAATTGTTGGTGACTTTAATATACACATAGATAATGAAAAAGATGCATTGGGATTGGCATTTAAAGACATTATAAACTCAATTGGAGTTAGACAACACGTGTCAGGACCGACTCATTGTCGTAATCATACTCTAGATCTAATACTATCACATGGAATAGATATTGATGCCGTTGAAATACTGCAACAGAGCGATGACATCTCAGATCACTATCTAGTCTCGTGTAAATTACATTTAGCCAAGGCTGCAAAGCCGACTCCGTGTTATAAATATGTTAGACCGATCACTTCTGCCACTAAAGATTGCTTTATCAATAATCTTCCTAATCAGTTTCATCATCTCAGCATCCCGGATAGCTTAGAAGAACTTGATATTGCAACAGAAACTTTTAACTCTCTCTTTTCCAGCACTTTAGACACAGTTGCTCCGCTGCGCTTAAAGAAGATTAAAGAACATAGTCCAACGCCGTGGCACAACGAGCACACTCAGGCCCTTAAGAGAGCAGCCAGAAAAATGGAGCGCAACTGGAAGAAAACAAAACTAGAGGTGTTTAGGATTTCATGGAAGGAGAGCTCGATTGCTTACAGAGAGGCTTTAAAAGCTGCTAGATCTGCTTATTTTTCAACCCTATTAGAAGATAATAAACATAATCCTAGGTATTTATTTGAAACAGTGGCTAAACTAACGAAAAAGAAAGCTTCAAGCCCAGAAGTTTCCATGCAACACAGCAGTAATGACTTTATGAACTTCTTCACTTATAAGATCGATAATATCAGGGACAAAATTATAACTATGCAACCGTCTAATACAGTATCGCATCAGGAAGTGCATTGTAGTCTCCCTGAGGGAAAATTTGATTCATTCATTGCTATAGGAGAGGAAGAATTTTGCAAACTCGTCAAATCATCTAAATCGACAACGTGCATGTTAGACCCTATACCGACTAAGCTGCTGAAAGAGATGCTTCCAGATGTCATAGATCCTCTTCTTAATATCATTAATTCATCTTTGTCTCTAGGATACGTACCAAAAACCTTTAAGCTAGCTATGATTAAACCGCTTGTTAAAAAACAGCAACTTGATCCTACAAAGCTAGTCAATTACAGGCCGATCTCTAATCTGCCATTTCTGTCAAAAATATTAGAAAAAGCAGTATCCTCACAACTGTGTTCCTTTCTTGAAAGAAATGATATCTGCGAGGATTTTCAGTCCGGATTTAGACCGTACCATAGTACCGAGACAGCTCTCGTTAGAGTCACAAATGATTTGCTCTTATCATCCGATCGTGGTTGTATCTCTCTATTAGTATTACTGGATCTTAGTGCTGCATTTGACACCATTGACCACAACATCCTTTTAAATAGACTCGAACATTATGTTGGCATTAGTGGAATTGCACTAGCATGGTTTAAATCATACTTATCTGACCGTTATCAGTTTGTAGCAATAAATGAAGAGATGTCTTATCAATCACAAGTTCAGTATGGCGTACCACAAGGCTCAGTACTAGGACCGCTGCTGTTCACTCTGTATATGCTACCATTAGGAGATATCATTAGGAAACATGGAATTAGCTTTCACTGTTATGCCGACGATACTCAGCTGTATATTTCTTCAAAACCTAACGAAACCTACGAATTCACAAAATTAACGGAATGCATAGCCGATATAAAAAATTGGATGACTAGTAATTTCCTACTACTAAATTCAGAAAAAACAGAGATTCTAATTATTGGACAAAAAACTTCCACACGTAATAACCTAGAGTACTGTCTAACACTTGATGGCTGCTCTGTTAAGTCTTCGTCGTCGGTTAGGAACCTGGGTGTGCTCTTTGATACCAATCTTTCATTTGAAAGTCATGTGTCTAGTATCTGTAAAACCGCTTTCTTCCATCTTAAAAATATATCTAAATTACGTCATATGCTCTCAATGAATAATGCAGAACAATTAGTTCATGCGTTTATGACCTCAAGGTTAGATTATTGTAATGCTCTACTGGGTGGTTGCCCTGCACGCTTAATAAACAAACTACAGCTAGTTCAAAACGCAGCAGCTCGAGTTCTTACTAGAACCAGGAAGTATGACCATATTAGCCCTGTTCTGTCAACACTGCATTGGCTGCCTATTAAACATCGGATAAATTTTAAAATATTGCTGATCACTTACAAAGCACTAAATGGTTTAGCTCCGCAGTACTTGAGCGAGCTCTTAACGCATTATAGTCCTTCACGTCTACTGCGATCTCAAAATTCCGGTCAGTTAATAATACCTAGAATATCAAAATCGACTGCTGGCGGTAGATCCTTTTCCTATTTAGCACCAAAACTTTGGAACAGTCTTCCTACCATTGTCCGGGAAGCAGACACACTCTGTCAGTTCAAATCTAGACTAAAAACACATCTCTTCGGCCTAGCATACACATAACACATTATAGACTTATATAATTAGGCTGCATAGTTTAGAACAGCCGGGACCGGGAACACTTCCCGTAATCCTGATGTACTTGGTACATCATAAGAAGGACGGCGTCTACGCTAATATTAGTCTCTCTGTCTATCCCGAGGTTTACCGCTGTCCACTGGAACCAGGCCGTATCCAGATCTGATGAAGGACCAGCGCCAGGACACGACGACGACGCCGCTGACCTGAAGTGTCAACCAGTCTCTCCTCCTCTCCACTCCGACTTCAACCAACCGGAACTGGACAAATACTCTGATTCATTCTGAACTTCATACACTGTTTACTCATTGGCCAGAGGAGAACTGGCCCCCGACTGAGCCTGGGTTCTCCCAAGGTTTTTTTCTCCCTTCTGTCACCTGATGGAGTTTTGGTTCCTTGCCGCTGTTGCCTTACCTTCTGGCTTGCTTAGTTGGGGACATTCAATATTCAACAATATTATAGATCTGCCTTAAAGGTGGATGATGATGAAATTATTTTTGTTTTATTTTCATGTTATCACTGTGAAGCTGCTTTGATACAATCTGTATTGTAAAAAGCGCTATATAAATAAAGATGACTTGACTTGACTTGACTAAAATCACCGACTCACCCCTAGGCTATAAATGTTTCAAATACCATACAAGCCCATAAGAAACAATATTAGCTTCCGAATAGGACTTAACTGACAGTAGCCTATGCTTTCACTGGCCTTTAAAAGCGCTTTTTAATTAAATTAATAATAATATTATAATTAAAAATCTAACAACAATGACAATTTTATTCTTTGCATGAAAACACTTGAATTAGCCTAACTGAATACTGTCTGGGTGTATTAAAACTTCAGAATTATATTCGTATAGACCTGCAACAGTGATAAGGCAAAGCTGAGAGTGCTCCAGACCAAACTTACGAAAGTGTGACTTACAGAAGATATACTTAGCGTACGAACGTGTCGGGAATCGTGCCATAACGTTAAGAGAGAGGTTAAGGAATAGGTTAAGAACTACTTAGCGATAAGAACGTTTTGGGGAACCGGGCCCTGTTTATTATAAGCGAATGCTGCATTTACGTCATCTGCCACTTTAAATGCGCGAGCTGTCGGGTGGATTCTGATTGGCTGTCAATGTTTTTATCGTTCATCAGCTGGAAAGAATAGTTCTGAAAGTGATAATAACTGTTACTCTGTTGCATTATTGTTATAGCTGTGGTGTAGACGTCATATTCTTATAAAATTAAACAAAACATACAGTAGAAGGCCGTTTTTCCAAATTAGTTTTTCTCTCCGGCACAGAGTCAGAAATCTCCACTTCAGTAGCCTATAGCACTTAATCCACACTTTACAGTTGTATTCCTATCTATATTCTTAAGGGTTTTACAGACGGGTTTGTTCATATATATAATATTGCCTGATTTTATACATTTTACTCCTAAAAAAATGTGATTTTTTTTTCATGGCTGATGATAGTATTTTATTGATTTATGGTGTGATTAAGAGATATACAAAATCAAAAACCTTTTTTTACTGGCTTTATAATGTTCAGATTTTTGTTCAAAAATATATGCAAATTAGTGCATATTTAATTAGAGAATGCCTCCTTTGAATATTTAAGCATAACATTTCAGAAAACTTGTAACATTTTTTTTGTGCTATTCTAAATGTAATCAATAAACTGGGGAAGTATGGTGATATCTATTAGCTTTTTTTTCTTTTTTTTTCTTACCCATATATTAATCTGGGGTCTTAATTACTTATTTAAATTTTTAACACTTATAATTTATGTGAATATATTTTTGAGTTTTAACCTTTTTAAACTTTTAATATTGTTGTAGACAGTCAAAAACGATGGTGTTATAAGATGCTTTTATAGTCTCAGTTGGTCTTCCAGCCTGGTCTGTTGACTGGTTATGGGGCAATTTTGGGCACTTTTCAGCTTGGACAGGTTGGAAGACTAGGTTATAAGATTAGGCTGGATGACCAGTTTAAACCAGGCAGCAATAGGACCACCAAACCATTATACACATCTGAATTCTTGTACAATCTTACATAGAATCCAAAGCGTTTGAATCCTAGTGACAACTGTGATTTGTAAGTCTGCAGTGTTATGAGAGAGAGATGGTGAGAAAGCCAGCGTCCACTCCCTCCAATCTGCATGATAATCAATCCGGACTCATTCAGCCAATCAGACTGAGCAAAAAGACCCAAATTACTTCATTTAATATGTGATTTAATTCAGAAACATAAATCATCACATTACTGACAGCTCTCATAGAGCCTGTGGGAAGGGGGACAGAGCGGCGAGCCGAGCGAGAGAGACTGAATTAAAACCTTCAGACCTCCTTTACCTCTCCCTGTGGACGCGGCAACATAATCTGAGGAGAATGTACATTTTTCATAATAGAATTAATAACCAATTTTAAATTATGTCCCCGACTTGTGACCCAAGATACGTTAATTATTGATCACCCATTTCTGTGAAGAGGTGTTGTAATTACCTAGCATAATGTGACTCCTTCATCACATTTAAACATTTATATTGCTTATCTTTCCAAGGAACCTCTGGCTAAGTTTTTCCAATTACACTGATCAAATCGAGAATGTGGGGTAATTCTTCTTTTCTTCAATTAGAACTATCTGTAGTATACATAATTTATAAAATTCCGTCATACCTTGGCGAAATGAGAGAAAGATAATGAATATCTGCTACTTACAGTTACGAGGGGCAGACAGGTTCAGGTTTGATGATGACGAGAGGGCCTCATCATTCTCCAAAGCAATGTTCTTCATACCATGTTCAGAATATTGGCATAGTAGGGCCGCTATGCAAATGATGTTCCTCGGAAGAACTTTTGTGAAAAATCTACAGCCATTTGTGATTTTGCTCCACTTTAACTTTAACTTTAACTGCACCCTAAAATAAGCCCATATTGTGTCATTCTTTTCTTTTGTAGAAATATCTGCAGTCCGGAGATGTTTCATAACCCTGAAAGTGTTAGGGATAACCTAATCAGACTGCAAGAATCCGATCTCGCTTCTTCTTAAGGCCGTATATAGATGACCACCTCAGACCTGGAAGCATCAATTCCTTTTAACCTCCTCAGATATGATCGTTTCCCCTTCGCCTTGAGCTCTTCGATGCAATTTTAGGCAATGAAATCAGATCAGAGGACAATCGTACTCCATCATCTGAATATGAGATCCACCAGGCAAAGAAATTCCGAGACAAATTCCCGTTATCTTGAGAAACTTTATTGATGGTTATTGTTATGCAGATCATAGTGCATGCACATACAATGACAAGGAGAAAGCCTGTCCACAACACGTACTTAAAGCAGAAAGAGCAGAATCACAGCAGTGGGTAAGATATTTTTGCCAAGTTGTGTGATGTGACGCACACAGTACACAAGAGGATATTTGCAGCCGGATAAATTGAAGCTGCTCTTTTGTTTGTATTTAATGCAATTGAAACTTTTATAAATACAAAATAAAGAAAAATGAGATATGTGACAAACACCTCTAATTAGGTATACTTGTAAACAACATGAAGGGAAGTCTTCGCGTATGCGCAGCCAAGCTGCGACTCTTCAAGAACACCTCGACAGCTTGTTTGTGTAGCACTTGTAAATGACATAGTTATCATTATTCCTATTTACATATAGATATCTTTTTCACAAGTCATATATTTCTCAGTTTCTCGATAATCAAACAGTTTCAAAGTGTAAAGGCTGTGTTCTAGAAAATAATAGTACAAAGGATGTCACATTAAAAATGATATCAAAACGAAACACTCGGAAGAAGCAGAGAACCAAACGAAAACGGACACACAAGTGAGAAGAAGTGGTGATGAAAAAATTGCAGGTTGTGTGTGCAAAATTGTACAGTTGACAAAAATACTATGATTATATCTACATAATGATTGCATTACTTGTAAAGTGTTGATATAAATCTGTGTATGATTCCATAAAAAATGAGACACCTTTCTCTAACAGTTGGTCTACCACACTAAATCTAAAACATTATACAGTTGTGTTTTTCGTATAAGAGAACATTTTCACTGCACAGATCAAATTTAATACACTGTTTATTTTTTCCCACTCTCATCTTGTACAAATAATCAGTTTCTTAACTTCTGAGAAAAAAAGAAAAAAAAGAAAAGAAAAAAAAGAAGAAAAAAAATATATATAACCGGCGCAACCGTCGCCATCTTTTTTTTCTTTTTCGTGTTTCGTCTTTCCCGTATTATAAAAGTCAGCATTTATATCAATCGACGTACTGGAAGTACTGTAATATAAAAAGAACAACTCGTGGTAGTAGGCCTAAACTAGCGAGGGTCTGACTTAAGGACTAGATAATAGTTAAACAGTAAAAGACTGTCATGATGAATTTTTGGGGAGTTTCTACGAGCTGCTATGTATAGTCTGAATATACACATTGAACACCCCAGGAACATAACCTTTGGCTTTGAGTAATGACTGATATAAGACAGCTTAAATAATCGATACCTCAGTGGTCTCTTTGACCGGCTCTGTGTCTTCTCTGCGCTCGGGGAACTACACCGACTTTACTGGCAGTCCCCGGTCTTTCGGTCTTCCCACCACGCAGACGCCCGTATCTACGCCTACCCACAACCCCCGGCGCACTCTTCCTCTACGGCACAGAACCCAGAAGCGAAAGAAACCAAAAGAAAGACGAAAGGCGATGTCAACGAAAGCGTAAACCACTGGACGACTGTAGTCACTTACACTCTTACAAAATATGATAACCCCGAAGTGACTTTAATATTTATCATACATAACTCATTTACATGATAAAGCCCTAACAATTTGTATCTTCTCATTTTTTTTTCATCTTTTTAAAATCTAGCAGCTCTCTAGATCACCACAGAAACCTCTACAGCCAACAATCTATGTAATCTTTAGAAATTAAAAACCCACAATATTAAAATACACAGCACAAAATATCTGAGGTATAAGATGAAAAATATCCGTTTTTGTCTTCTCTCTCTTAAGAGATGCTAAAATGATGCACTACTGCATGTATTGCAATACCCAGGCCTCTGAATTACTCCTCCTTTACCCCCACAGGAAGATTCTCAATAGGTTTTGAAAGGTTTTTTTTTTTTTTTTTTAGTATGGCGCGAAACGACTGTATCCACCTCGGTATATACTAGCCTGCAAAGAAGAAAGAACGAGACCCACATCATCGGCGTGGCTTCTGGTCTTGGCATCAGTCAAGGGAGCGAAAGCATTCTGGAAGAGAAGCCACGGGTTTGGACACGTTTAATTGACACAGCTCAGAGGGGACCTCCGCTAGCATTCAGGCTATTTACCGTACATACCCCCCGGATGCAAACCAATCACGTTCCATCATGCAGCAAGCACAACGACACACCTCATGCCAGAAGAGATGCATTTAGCTACTTAAAAACGTGAAAGGGGTGAAAAAACACATGAGTTAACAGTGCAAATAATAAAAAAGAGCAACATATATAGAGTTTCATACGCTGCAAAATCATTTTCTTAAAGGGTTGGTTCACCCAAAAATAAAATTGATGTGATTAATTACTCACCCTCATGTCGTTCCAAACCCGTAAGACTTTCGTTCATCTTCGGAACACAAATGAAGATAATTTTGATGAAATCTGATCTCACCATAAACAGCCATTTAATTACCACTTTCAAGGCCCAGAAAGGTAGTAAAGACATAGTTAAAATAGTCCATGTGACTCCAGTGGTTCAACCTTAATGTTATGAAGCGACGAGAATATTTTTGTGCACAAAAAACAAACAAAAATTACGACTTTATTTAACAATTTCTTCTCTTCCGTGTCAGTATCTGACGCTGTTCATGTTGTAAACACAGCGCAGCGCTTAAGGGTTCTACGTCAGAACTCTAGCTCAGTATCGGCTGGATCCTGCGTCGCTCATAACATTACATTTGAACCACTGGAGCCACATGTACTTTTTAAATGATATCTTTACTACCTTTCTTGGCCTTGAAAGTTGCAATGACATTGCTGTCTATGAGTCAGAAAGCTCACAATTTTTATCAAAAATATCTTAATTTGTGTTTCAAAGATGAACGAAGGTCTTACAGGTCTGGAACGACATGAGGGTGAGTAATTAATTACAGACATTTCATTTTCTAACCCTTTAACCTGTATTTTCGTCTTATTTTCCGGCAAAAATCTGTAAAAAGATAAATTACCAAAAACAAAACTGTATAATATATGTCTGAGAAAATGTTTTATCTGAGTAATTATATATATATATATATATATATATATATATATATATATATATATATATATATATATATATATATATATATGTGTATTTTTTAGGTGTGGACACAAACAAAATTTTTGCAGTTTTGCAGGCAAAAACAAAAGGACATATTTTGGTAATAGTGTAGATGTATGTCAGAAGCGATGTAGCCTCGTGGGAAGTACTCCAACATACTGGAAAACTAGACAAAAATACAGATTAAGAAGTTGATCTTTGCAGTGTGCATTTTGTATGCAACGTGGACATTTTGCGATCAAAAGCAGTCCACGTACAAACAAGTCTCACATCCCAGTGGGCGCCCGGAGACTCCCGACGGTCTTCCTTGCACTCTTTCATCAATCCGTCTCTCCTCTGCTCGCTCCCTCTTTTAGCTGTTGCTACAGCACCACTTAGGTGATGGATTTAATTATCAAAATGACTAATTATTCCATTAAGGGGAGCGCACGGCTAGGTGATATTCACAAAATTAGAAATATAATAACTAACATGCACTACACTGCCAAGAAATTAAGACATTTATCATGTTTACTGGGAGGATTAATGTGGCATTTCAGCTGCCGTTAGCACAAGAGACAAATTCAATTAAGTTTAAGTGAGGAGATGTCAGCAGTGCTAAAATCCATGCAGGAGGAAAAGGTGGGAAGAAAAGGGAAAAGAATGAGCATACATGACAAGCGTGCACAGAGAAAAGAACAGGGAAGGGATAAATAAAGGGGTAACGAGGAAAGAGAAAAAAGAGAGAGGAAACGAGGAGGAAGAGGCAGGTGCTCACCATGGCACCAACGCTGTATGTGGCTGCTGGAGCAAGTGCGTGGTTGTAGGGGTCGGCAGCATAAACTCGTCCGTAACTGTGGAAACAAAGAGACGGTCAGATCGTGCCGGCAAGTTGAAAATCGCTCCTTTTCTATGCAAGCACAAATGTCATACAGTCATATACAACACCACGGACTGAAGCAACTACGTACTGTATGGTGATGATTTCAGAGTGTTTGGAAAATGACAATCAAATGAAGTCAGAGAGGAGAAGGTCACATGGCTCTTGCAGTCATGCTGCACAGGGCAGAGGAAGACATCACTGTTTGAAAGTTGAAGGGAATGTTGTGCAAGACATCATTAGATGCTCTGCTCATTCTAATTCTGTGATTACGGGATGGCAGCGCTTACAGCAACATCCGTTTGTACATACGAGCTTTGGCAAATCGGTACCAAGAGGAACTTGTTTTTTTTCTAGTTCAATACACTTCAATTTTTTTCGCAGTTTCATTTAGGCGTATTGATAAAAAAAAATACACCACAGGAGAAAAAAACCCCCAAACAGACCAGAGATCAATGTTTTACAGAACTTGCCCAAAAAACTAAACATCTGTTCATTATCCTTGAAGAAAATGTTGCAGTTTAATGTGAATGTGAGCCTAATGTACTTTTCAAGTGTCTTTTATCCTGAGATCTCACGTTGTTCCCCCTCAAAATTTGAGTTAAAACAACCTGGAATATCTGCTGCTTCGAGCATTGTTATGCATGCATGGTGTTTTTGGACCAACTCAAGAGACGATCAAAAGGCAGAGAATTTAGTCAATTTACATATTCCGCCACTCCTGGCGATTAAGAAGTTAATCCACTGCAAATTAGTACAGACATTGTTATTCACTACACAGTCGCTCTGTCTTCATATTTCAATGCGCGGCCAAGTATTTTGTTTGACCTGCGTTATCTGTGTTTACAGGGGTTAGTTTTAATGAGTATGCAGTGCAGTGATCAAACCAGGGCTGCCTGGGCTCTTCAGGAGCTAAGATTGAAAAGGTGACCCCTAAGGATATAGCACCTGGTGAATTATTCCTAAAGAATTAGGTAAAGGGAAAACGCTGATTGGATGAGTAACCTGAAATGCAAGAACTTGGGCTCTTAATGGCTTGTTTGAAGGACACAGTTGGTGTTTTTCTAGCAGTGCTACAAATTTAAGCTTAAACTTGTCCTTGTGACTATCGGTTTGTTCCTTTCCAAGATTCGTCATAGTAGACTCTTCCTGCCGCCCAACGAGACAGGTCGAAGGCAACCACCCCCCATCCCCCCATCCCCCACTTGATTTATGAGACTGGTAAGCTCTATGTTTGTTAATGAACACCAGTGACTCCAACATACAGCTAAATTAGATCTGGGCCCTGAGATGCAGGTTAATAAATCTTAGATGGCTGGGATATATCTGCATTATTGACTTGATGCTCATTATTTTGGAAAATGTGTGCTCCAGCAGCGCCATTCCTCTAAATGTATTGACTTTTCCCACCAGGAGACCGCATGGACAGCTCATTTCTATGATTTCTTTAAACAATGCCGGGCTGTACTTTAGGGGATCTAATGCGAGTTGCGGATCCTCTCCACTTTACTATCTGATTAAGTTGGTTTGTGAACGTGTGGCCTTCGAGGTTATCAGCAATTATTGAACTGGGACAATTAGACCATAATTTGCAAGTTTTTCAGACTCCAAATTACACATTCCAATTGTGTTTTACAGAAAACAGCTGATGTCTTCAAGAAAGTGCCGTCTGCTAAATTACAGCCTTGTTAGCATATTCATTTTCCCTGGTCGAGGCGGGGAATAAAGAAAAAGAAGAAAGGCAAGGGGAAAAAATAGGGCTGTCACAAAATCAATGTGTGGATGGACAAGTCCATTCTCCTCTTGGTATACCGCAACTCAAACCAGTAACAATCACACTAGTGTCATTCCCAAGATCTAGCCACCTATAGCCAAAGTGCAAGACACCATACACTACATGAGCAACCTTGATACCACAATGACAACATCACTAGCACTACACGCCTGTAAAATGATAACAAACAAACCAACCAAAAAAAAAAAAGTCCTCTCGAGCACACACAAACACACACACACATACAGATCTAATGGAGAGGGAGGGGCGATGGCGGATAACTCAAAGGAACGATGGAACACAAGGAAGATTAAGAAAGAAAAAAAAAGGAAAAATCACAGATTCCAAGCTCGTGACAAGCGTGTTCATTTCACTCTTCAAGGAACACATGCCTCTTCCAAGCAATGCCATGGGAGAGAGAAACAGAAGACGAGAACGATGAATGCGATGCCTTCCAGCTATCCTCATGCAGTACTCCAAAACTACTCCACTCGTCCAAAAAAGAGCATTCAAGAGAAACGTAGTAAGAAAAAAATGTAACATCTACTAATCAAAGGGGGCAGAAATAAGGAGACAGCCGGGCAATAGAAGCACTCACTGTCAGGGTGCATTAAAAAAGGGGGTATGCTCGCTCCCTCATGGGTGCATAGAGAAAGTGAGGGTGATTTGGTATTCATTTATAGTTATTTATGTTACCTGAGGAGGTGTTACAAGAAATTTCATCTGCTGCAACGAAGACGAAATGATTTCTGCAAGAGAAGATAAAATTTACAATACCGCCTGCTGACTGGCTGGATGGACGAGAGGTGGGGGGTGTGGGGGGGGCAGGGTTAAGGGATTGGAAAGGGGGTAGGGGATGGATGGTGAGGGTGCTTGGCATAAATGGGTTTTAGTTCACAAGCAAAAACAACCAGAGCTCTCTGTGTGCGGCCCTGCACGCTGCACGGGTATCAACATGGAGGAAGAGGGAAAAGCATGCAGAGATGCAAATGCGGGAGTAAAGAAGAGGGGTAAAAAAAGACATATACAGTATATCAGAGATGAGACTAAATCAAAACCTCGGACGGGGACCGATTCAATAGGAACTGCAGCTGTGCTCGAGACGCTTTTGATTTCGCCGCTCTAAACGTCCTCTGTAAACCCCCTCCCTCCATCACTATTGTTCTGTAAAAGTCAAGGAACTGCATTCACAGCATTACTGAATAGCGCTGGGATGGCCTTGATCGGTCACATAAAAGCCAGTCGTCGAGCCCGTTAGAAACACCTGAGACTCCGACCATTATACATAGATTATATTGGAAATCAAAGCAGATAATATTATTCATCAAAGTGCTTATGTCATACACCGTAAACTGTTCTTGGGAGTGAGACGAGAAGAGAAAGAAAAGGAAAACTACCTCTGTATTCTGAACAGATTTATGTTAGATATATTTGAAAATGTCAAAATAACTAGGTGCACTCATTAAACACGTTTTACATAAAGAAATAAAGAAATAGTACATTTTGAAAAATATTTGGGGTAGGTACGATTTAAAAAAAAGTAAATTATATTTTTATTACGCAAAAAGTTGATCAAAAGTGTCAGTAAAGACATTTATAATATTACAAAATATTTATATTTGAAATAAATGCTATTCTTTTGAAATTTCTATTCATCAAAGAATCCTGGAAAACATATCACGGTGTCCACAAAAATATTAAGCAGCACAACTGTTTGCCACATTGATAATAATCAGAAATATTTCTGATGCTATAATGATGCTGAAAACTCAGCATTTCCTGCACAGGAATACATTTTAAAATGTATTAAAATAGAAAAAAATATTTTAAATTGGAAAGTGCTTTTAAATTTAAATTGGAATAAAATTGGTGAACATAAGAGACTTCTTTAAAAAAAAAAATCGTATTAGTCAACATAAAAGTCAAAACTGACCATATTTACTTTCTTAATGTATGTTCCTGGTCGTCTTATTGAATGACGGACCAGTCCAAGTTGTTATGAATAATTTTTCTTGTTTGTTTTTCATTAAAAATGTTTCTGCTGAAGTCACTTCAAGCTACACTGTGTAATTTTTTTAAGTTGATTCTTAGCAAAAAACACTTTGTTCTTTCAAAATGATATGTGCTCATTCATGTATAATTACTTCTACCAACTAATCAAGTATTCTCGTAAGCGTAGAATCTGCCATTTATATATGAGCGAGTCGTTCGAATGGCGGAAGCCATGTTGCGCCTCCATCTTGAAAATACATAAGACAAAGAGGGACATATCTGGAAATTCAAGCTTTGCCTTTCGCGTTTTTACACTCAGTGGCACCGTGACGAATGCGAGGGCGAGATTACTCGCGACTGTCGGCAGATTTGAAATAATACGGCCACCGTAGGAGTTAAAACACCCTTGGAATGGGAGGGGCTAGAAAGTAATATTCAGTTGGTAGTCATATACAATTTCGCCGCTAGATGGGAGAAAATCATACACAATGTAGCTTTAAGACCTATGCCAAATTATTTAGACAAAGTTTTGTTTTTGTTTTTTAAACGAACAAAACTAACACTGGTTCAATCGATTCCCAATGGAAATATGCAAATCTCGCTCTACTTAAATAAAATAAAAATGATATTCTCTGTCACTCAGAAATAGTTGGATTATGGAAGAAAATGTTATTACAACTGGCAAATCAAGATGACTATAAAATTACGTAAATTTAGAACAATAAAAAATGCTTTTTATTTTGGTAACCATTCAAGACAATTCCAGCACTATTCAGTAGAGCTGTGAATGCAGTGTAATTCAATCATAAGTGCCACTAGGTAGTTCAATACGACTGCCATACAGCCAAACGTGCGCAAAAAAAGACTAAAATTACTGAGTGAACCTTTAATCTTGAGAATTGTGAAATATAGGCCTATATTTAGATTAAATTTAATCAACATTTATTTTTAACAGATTTAAGTCAGCAGATACCGTATACAGGACTATAGTAGCCTTGTTTTATATATATATATATATATATATATATATATATATATATATATATATATATATATATATATATATATATATATAAATAAAAATGCTGTAAAAAATAAATCTGCATTGTTAATCCTTTTGATATTATATTTAAAAGATTTGCAAAAATCTAACTTTTCATTGAAGAAAAATAATTGAAAGTGGGGGGAAAATCACATTATGAAATAAATGTTTTTCTCCAAAACACGTTGGGAACAATTATTTGCCCGCTTTTATTAAGTACCGGTATGTTTGCAACCTCCTTTTCCCAGGATAAGCTCTGAGTTTTCTCCTATAATGCCTGATGAGTTTGGAGAACACCTGACAAGAGATCAGAGACTATTCCTCCAAGCTTAAGTGTTTGCTGCCAAAAAAGCTATTTTTTTTGGTTTCATCTAACCATAGAACCCGTCCCGTTTGAAGTGCCAGTAGTGTCAGGTACTTTTCAAACGTTCTATGGTCAGATGAAACAAAAAAAATAGCTTTTTTGGCAGCAAACACTTAAGATGGGTTTGGTGCATACAGGGATAAAAAAGTACTCCATGTGTAAAATGAAATACTCTGCTGTATCTTTACTGCTGTGGGCCGAATTTTCTGCCAGAGGTCCTGGACATCTTGTTCAGATACATGGCATCATGGATTGGATCAAATACCAACAGATAAAAAAATCGAAACCTAACAGACTGTGCTAGAAATCTTATAACGGGCCATGTTTGGGTCTTCCAACAGGACAGTGATCCAAAAACACGAGCACAAAACCAAGCATTTGCAATGGCCATCCCAGTACACAGACCTGAACCCTATAGAAAATGAGTGGGCTGAACTGAAGAGAAGGATCTGGAGAGATTCTGTATGGAGGAATGGTCTCTGATCTCTTGTCAGGTGTTCTCCAAACTCATCAGGCATTATAGGAGAAAACTCAGAGCTGTTATCTTGGGAAAAGGAGGTTGCAAACATATTTAATAAAAGGGGGCAAATAATTGTTCCCAACGTGTTTTGGAGAAAAACATTTATTTCATAATGTGATTTCCCCCCCACTTTCTATTATTTTACTTCAATGAAAGGTTAGATTTTTGCAATTTTTTTAAATATAATATCAAAAGGATTAACAATGCAGATTTATTTTTTACAGCCATCTTTGACCATATTTACAAAGGGGGCAGATAATTCTGACCAGCACTGTATATATATATATAAAAATTCTAAGGACTCTTTAAATGCAAACAGGATTGGGGTAAATGGTGCATTCTGGGTAAACAAACATGACTAGCATGAGCCATATCATTGGTTACATTACACAAGCTTCATGAGTCACTTCACAGGTGTGACAAATGATGTGTCATGGCTCGATCTCACGTCTAATTAGAGACATTGGCCGCCATATTGCCAGGCCCATTTTTAATTGCCGCTTGGAGCTATATTTAATAACTAAATGAATCATTCATTCCTGCTATGCATTCAGATTGAATCGGCCCTCTTAATCATGTTAGCGGGTTTGTTTTGAATACAATGTTCTATTTGGCATGACAGTATTGACCGTCCCAATGCGCAAACACACACACACGCACGCACGCACACACACACACACGCGCGCGCGCACGCACGCACGCACGCACGCACACACACACACACACACACACACACACACACACACACACACACACACACACACACACACACACACACACACACACACACACACACACACACACACACACACACGTGCACGCACGCACACACGCACACACACACACACACACGCACACACACGCGCACACACGCACGCACACACACGCACACACACACACGCACACACACACGCGCACACACACGCGCACAGACACGCACACACACGGGAGAAAAGCTCAATGCAGACATGCATTTCAACACATGCATTAAATGGTGCACTTTCTATAATTCATAGTGCCTTACAAAATTAGATATGTATTGGCTTCAGATATGACCATTGATTCCAATCATACACATTAAAGACTACACATGCACTTCATGAAGACGCTAAAGTCACAAGCACTTTATATGAGCAGTAGTACACTAGACTACACTGTATAATGTTTCATCTCTTTGTATCAGCAGTGGTCAAAATGCAGACATCTGGCCAACACATTCAGGGGTTTAAAGCACTTGAATAATTGTACTTCATTCATAAAAATAAAAATATTTGGAAATTGGAAATATGTACTTTACCAAAAACTAAACATTTGTAACTCTACTCAATAAAATTTCGAATGAAAACATTATACTTTTTTAGTTCAATTTAATAATAATAACACTAATAATACAAAAATTAAGTAACGTTTTCTATTTGAATATATTTAAAAATGTGATTTATTCCAGTGATGTTGAA
Source organism: Phoxinus phoxinus (assembly GCF_949152265.1). Taxonomy (NCBI): domain Eukaryota; kingdom Metazoa; phylum Chordata; class Actinopteri; order Cypriniformes; family Leuciscidae; genus Phoxinus; species Phoxinus phoxinus. Next base: position 25,757,448 of record NC_136876.1, read on the forward strand.
ACTGAATTTTCAGCATCATTACTCCTGTCTTCAGTGTCACATGATCCTTCAGAAATCATTAGAATATGATGATTTTCTGCTCAAGAAACATTTATTATCATCATCAATGTTGAAAACAGTTGTGTGGAACCATGATACATTTTTAGAATTATTTGATGAATAGAATAGCATTTATTGGAAATAGAAATATTTTGTAACATTATGTCTTTACCATAATGTTTTATCAATTTAATGCAAAGTTGCTAAATAAAAGTACAGATTTCTTTTTTTTTATGGTATAGTGTATATTTTTGTTGGTCTTCATAGTCTTCAACTATATTAGTCATTTATTCATCCTTGAAGAGATGTCAACATAGTCTTTGATACAAAGCAAAGCAAAGCTGTTTAATTACATCATAACCATTCTTGACGACAAACACTTAAGGCTTTACATTTGACATTCAAGTGTCAACACTTTCTAAGGAAAAAGTTGACTTTTTACTTAGAAATACTTTCACTCAAGTATATTTTTAGCATGATACATTGATTTTTTTTAATTATGTGAAATCCCATACTGTCACTTCCGTATCATTTCTCAGTGCTTTTAACACCCCTGAGCATGCCTGGTATGCGTTAGCAGCATAATTTACTAATAAACCGAATGAATGGCCTTTGATACAAGAGTTTAAAGAGTTGCCTTAGCTTCCCGCACAGCTGTTACCCTGGGCCCTGAGGGTTTCAGCTCAGTCCAGGGAGCGCCAGAAACACGCACAACGGGCCACCTCAACCTCTCCTGAACAAGCGTCGCGGGGACAGAGGTCATGGTGGGTTGTAGGAAAGCGTGTCCTCCTGACCCACGTGTCCCTGGCCCGCAGCTGTTCAGATGGGAGCGGTCGAGCCTTGAGCGGTGACTTCAGAGAGAGAAACGGCCCTGACCCGGACTCCGCATCCCAGCAGCATCGACCCTGGACATCTCTGACAGAGAGCGAGTGAAGCTCTGACAAACAGCAAGAACCAGATGGAGAGGCTAACTGCTAATGAGACCAGCTGCGGGACGCCAGGGTGTCGGAGTGCGCCACTTTGTTAAGATAAAGCTTTTGGGGTATTGATATCCGCCACCATGGAAGGCAAGAGATCAACTGCAGTCAAAACACTCGCAGGATTAGCGGAGATCAGAGATGATATCTTTCACACGAGGTGATAACATCTAACAACGCTGAGAGGTTATTTTAATGGAGGCAGATTGAACGATTAAACTCCGACTATCTAAAAAACGTTACTCATTGAGACATGAATAATTAAAACATTTTTATGAGGGAGTAGAGATTATAAGTCATTTACATTGGAAATGAATAATTCAATCATTTTAAATCTGAGAAATGTAAAAAAAATAAAAAGAATGACTTCTCAATAACAATAATTTATAAGTTCTATCATGAAAGACTATTCAAACTCATTTACCTAGAATTTGTATCGGAAAACCTAATTTGTATGCTGGGCAGCGGTTTAAATTTCCCAAAGCTGTGATTATTCTCAAAATGTGTCTAAAGGTAAACAAAATAATTCAAATGTTATTGAGAGGCCTCTTCATTTGCATAATCAATCAAGCGGGTTTCTGCAGAGAGCGACACAACATTAAGGAAACTTTCTAAATTGAATCAGTTCGAGCATTAGCATTAGCTCTACCCACTGGCAAAGCAATGACTATGTCTACTAGTAGAACTACATTTTTAATACAAACTGAACCACAGGCAATTTTGGGGGGTTCATAGAACATAATAAAAGAGAGACTACGATCTGTATTACTGACAAAACACTTTTTGCAATTGCTGAAACACTTTATTCATGTCTGTAGCAGGACGATCTGTGCACAGATATCTGATACGGTCTGATACTCTATGAGCAATAGTAATACTGATGCTTAGCTTAGGAAAAATCTCTGATGTCACAAGATGTACAGTAGTGGCACAACCGTTTATTTATCTATTTCCCAATAACCGGATCAGAATCCATGTTAAACAAAAACAGAAATGACGTAGATGGTCAGAAAATGTCAAGGTAGGAAAACTTACATTTATTAAAGTATTAAGTCTTCCAAATATAAAAATTTAAACTTAATGCAAAATTAGTAAATGTAAAGGTGAAAAGCTATACTATCTTATAAGCTATACTAGAAATGTCCCTGACTGCATACCATTAAAACGTTTAGGGTCAGTCATTTTATTTTATTCAGCAAAGATGCAAAAAAGATTATTCTTCATCAAAGAATCCTAAAAATATGAAGTATAGTTTTCACAAAAAATTTTAAGCGGCACAACTGTTTTCAACATTGATAACAATAAGAAATGTTTCTTGAGCAGCAATTCTGAAGAATCATGTGACACTGAAGATTAGAGTAACGACGCTGAAAAATGTTATACAGTAAACAAAATACATTAATGTTTTAAAACTTATAACAAAAGAAAGTTGTTGTTTTAAAATTTCACAATACTACTGTTTTTACTTGCATAAGCAACTTTCAAAAAATTGGAAAAAATCTTACTGACCCCAAACCTTTGAATGGTACTTCTTGATTTTTTATTTAACATGGATTCTGTTCCATTTATTGGTAAATAAGTAAATAAAATCTTTTAATGTTTAACTTGGACAAGCTAGTGCATCTTTACATGATTACATGATTGCCTAAGCCGAGAGTAATCGAACCAACAGAAAATCAGATTACCGCTATACCATAAAAGACTTCTCATAACAAGAAGCCACAGAACAGCAACAAGAGCCCTTGTAATCAATAACGTGGTTTCTTAGGATAGTATTACTCTAATCTCTGAGGACAGTCTACTGTATTTTTTTCAGAGAAGTCCCTGCATGTGAGAAGGACACATGTGGTTATTGAACTGATCATGAAACCACCCGGCCTGGCAACAATTACAAACAATAAAGACTCTACCACATGCAGCTCACGGCCGGCAAACATCCAAAAGTGCGCTCTGGTGCGTTTCGTCCCGATCCATGGCTAATGATCAGCCTTTGCCGCGGACACTAGGATCGGCATACGCACAAACACTCCCGAGATGATTACATAAACATGATGTAATGATGATGAGCACCACGCACAACCGGTCGGGTGTGATTCACGGCACACAACTTTCAACATGCATGCAGGGACACCGTTGACAGATTATGACAGCACTGCTAAGATGACATGATAATCAAGTGTTGCTTCATCTAGTTATGGCTGCACAATATCAGTTGTTGCATGTCGGATGACAGCATTACGATCATTATTTGGCATTAACAGTCATGAGCAGATATGCTTTTGTGTCATGCGAATGTTTTACAATCACATCAAGGCTCCGAATTTGCTTTATTCTTGATTGCGTGCCATCTGCAATAAGCTTACACTCACAACTGACGAGAGAGAGAGAGAGAGAGAGAGAGAGAGAGAGAGAGAGAGAGAGAGAGAGAAAAGGAAATCAAAATCAGCCAAGACGACTTCCTCTGGTCGCCCTGCCAAACGGGCTTTTGTCTCATCTCTGAGGAACTGTCAGGTCTATCCCACTTCATTCTGCAGTTACAGTTGCTCCACCATGGATGCGCTTCACCATTACATTTGCAGTGACATCTCATTTGATTTAATTTGCCAATTACTGCACTGGGCACCATGATATTCCCCATCACCACTGGCGAGGGGAATTAGGCTAATAAATCAGGCTGGCCTTTTTTTTCTTCTTTTTTTGAGCGCACGCCTGCCTCTGCTCGTGACGAAGGGAGAGAGTTTGACCTCAGAGGAGTAAGGGTGAGAGAGAACGAGGCTGGGTTGGGTGTTAAGGGCCCCGCCGGAGGGCCTGGTAAGGTGGTGTTGTCAGTGGTGTGCAGGCAGCGGTGTGTGTCTTACCTGTCACTGTAGGCAGCGGCGGTAGCAGTAGCAGGCTGAGTGTATCGGTAGGCAGCGTAACCACCCTAGAAACACAACACACACACTCGCTCACATGGGCACGTCGACAACAGATGTTTGGACTTTTTTATAAAATGTGTTTGTGAGAAATAAAAGAGCGATGGTAGGGGGAGGGGGGAGTTGGGTTTGATGTTATGTGCTTTGACAGAGACTGTACGACTGAATCTCATGGAGATGAAGAGGCATGGAGTGCTTCTGGAGAGCAGCACGCGACAACGTCGCATTCGTTCACTCGGAGTTCACGGTATCGGCGCACGCAATTGCCGGCATGCTCCAAAAGAGGGGACGCACATGTCATAATCATAGCTATTAAATATGCATAATCTAATTACAAAGCAGCAGCCTTATGTTGGTGTGAGTCAACCTAGTTTCTTATTCATCTCATGCTTGCATCTGAGGATTAATTATGTAGCGCTGTCATACTACACTACTTCTTTTTGCCAACGACAGAGAAAGAAATAATTTCAACATGTGGAACGGTAACATCTGATGTTAAGTTAGGCAAAAAGGCCAAACAAACACATCCAGTCAAAAGCGCACGTCTGCTGATTTGAACGGTGTTGTTTTCATAGTTAATGACTGTGCGAGATGGAGCTGTCTGCTTAAAATACTCCCACACGGTCAGTGCTGTGGATTTTTTTTTTTTTTACTTTTTTGATTTTATATAAGAATTAATTTATTTAATTTAGTGTCAACCATTTTTGTCTTATCTATAAACCCACAGCCCCATTATACCCTTTATAAATACTAAACCAGATATCTGCCTCTGTCTGGAGTCTCAAAATAAATGCACAGTTGTCATAAAATACAAACTATCATACTTGCACTGCAAAAATATTTGTATTTATCATTATAAATAATCTTTATTTAAATTAATAATCTTTGTCAAACGTATTTCTGTAATTTGTCGTTTTATTTTACACTTGATTTACTTTTCAGAGCTTGATTTTCTTCATTAGTAATTCAAATTAAAACAGTTGAATAAAGTGAAATAAAAAACAGAGTTGTGACTGGCACCAATTTGATACCCATTTTAGGTGCAACACCTACACATATTAAATGTAAAAAACATTTAAACACCTAGAACCTGCTTAAGGTGGTTAGGAAGGAAGGAAGGAAGGAAGGAAGGAAGGAAGGAAGGAAGGAAGGAAGGAAGGAAGGAAGGAAGGAAGGAAGGAGAAAGAAAAAAGAAAGAAACTAAGAAAGCAAACCTTGGTTGGGAATATCTGCTCTAATTTGATTGGTCAGGCGACGCTGTTTAGCTAACTAATAAACTAACAAACATTTAGTCTGACATGCAAGTTGCATATATTCCGATTAACAAAACTGTATTTTAAAAGCAATAATTCACTCGCAATTGGGCTGTTTTACTAAATATTCAGAACAGCACTCTTGCTTGTGTGATGTTGTTTAATGCAATGTAATATTTCCTAATATTTGGTGTAATTATGTAGGCTACTGTTGATTTTCCTCTCATCCATTTTGTTGTTGTTGAGGCACAGCTTCCTTTACCACTCCCATTAGCAGTCCACAGAAAACACCAACCGATAAGTCCATCTGTACACCTCTGCTCTTTCTCTGTTTCTCCAGGGCTTACTGGTCTCCTGACCCTGCTGTTCTCCACACCAGGCCTTCAGGCTGTAGTAATTACCAACCTGCCTCTCCCTGCACTCACACATACATAACAGCAGTTCCTTCTCACAACCTTCTTCATGTTCCTCCCCCTCCCACTTCCGCGCAGCTCACCTCCGTCCTCTAACTCCTTCCATAATGACTCACCGGGTAATTCAACACTCGCACTGCGTGGTCGGCCCCTTAACAAACCATTTCATTTACTCGCACAACGCCGAGCCTGACACATGGCCGTGATGCATCTGCGCTGTATTTAAAGCCGGTGTGATGAGCTGCGGAGCGGGACGGCCGAACGGGGCCCCTTAGTCACCAGGGCTGTCATCTCTGACAGACGGGGGCCGCGGGCATCTACATGTCTCTGAAGCTCCATTAGGCTTGGTCAACTAACCTCGGGGAAACTGACAGGGTGTGCAGGTGTGGTGAGAGTAGTGGTCAGGACTTTTACGCTGAGATGCGCATCTGTTGAGCAGCCACAATTTATCATTATGACTCACAAAGAGAGAGAGGAACAGATAGGGCTCCACTGACTCCTGACTGCTCGTATCTGTCTGGAGTGCATGTGGACATACTGAGCTTATCATGGTTATGGATGCACATGGTGCTTTTCTCATACTTTTACTAGTGTGTGTTTGACTGCAAAACGACCACTTGATGGCCAACAGGTGGGAAATAATACAGAACAAGGGCTTCAATAAAAAAAGTTCCAGTGCATATTTAACAATATGCAACCGTTAGTCCCAGTCCCCAAATCAGACTGGATTGACTATAACAGTCTATCAGCATCTGGGACGTGCTGATAGATGTGCTGATATTCACACTATGCATTAATGGTAATGACTCTTTCTGCAGTTATATGAGCACACCAGAAGGTGGCGGCAAGTGACTGTCTTTATAAGTGAGTCATTGATCATTCAATCAATCGATTTGTTCAAAACCGTGAAAGAAACAAAAGACTGTCTTTATGAGTAAGTAATTTAATCATTCACTCAACCGATTTATTCTTATTATGCGACACGCTCTATCATTTCAATGAGCTGTTTGTGGAGGAACACAATTACAATTAAGTTTATTTTGCTCATCTGTATTTTTGAGACTTTTGAAAGTCTCAGCTTTCATTAAATTGTATTATTTCCTCACAAAATAATAACGTTTTGATGCTTTTTAATGTGGTGCGACAGATTATAGCTACATCAGTTCAAACAGCAGTTTAAAAAACGACTCAGTCAAATGTCCATAGCTCGTAAGTTAAAATTATTATTATTATTATTTTTATTTTTTTAAGCAAAATTGTTTCCAATCATTACTGATGTTGCAAATGGATTTGCTAGTTACAGTGTGGCTTTGGGCAATTCTGGATCTTCTAGAAATGAAAACTCAGCCACATGAGGCAAATGTGAAGCACTTTATATTACAGATTAAATTGAGAGATATTATACACGCTGTGTCATTTATATTTGGTAGATCTTCCTGCCTTATTGCACCCCTGCATGTGGTATGTGCTCAGTATTTCTTTGTTTAACTTTAACCCATCTCAAGGATGTCTGTTCTATGCTAGTGTAGCTTCATTTTTCAGACCTTATCCAACATTCAGTACATTTAGCAGAGCACTCAGGAAATTAAGATTGGTAATAAACAAATACAGTTCTTGGATAGTTTCTAATGAATATTAGATGATCTTATCGCAGCGGAACAATCAATCCCAGTCATTGTGGCACTGCACTAATGACAAGGGAACAGAGGAAGCGTTACAGCAGCCTTCCCGTCATTTCCACGCACATTTGTACCCTGTACAATTTGTTTCGTCCCAGAGGAGGCCGAATTGGGGGAGATACATCATTCTGTGTCAGGCTCAATGAGAAGAACAAGCTTTCGGTCCCTGCTAGTTACCCCACCTCGGCTCCAGATGCTTCTGCTAATCTCAAAACGCGACGCTTCAGATCAACGCAAACATGCCCGTAGATTGCCAACGAACGCGGCGAAGATTTGATAGTTCACCATTCATTAAAAACCTACAGTTTTACATTACTTCAATGCTATTTTTTTCTCAGTAAAATTTCATTTGAAAAAGTCTTGAATAAATATTAAGAGATCAATCTTTTGGAATAATTTTTGATATATAAAACTGATTATACAATATCTAATGTGATAGTACTCAGTAACCAATAAAAGTTTATTACTTTCTGCTCCAATTTGCCTATTTAAATAATCATGAATCTGTATAGGTCAACTGTAGGTAGGTACATGTATGTTTTCACATTGTACAATCCCAGCATGTCATGCTCTAGTGCTCAATCTTAGGTCACTGAGTCTCACCCTAACTGGCAATAAACTCATTTGTTACTCATGTGTGAAAGTCTCTTGACACAATTAATGAAGGATGAATAAAAAAAAAAAATGCTAACAATAAAAACAACAATGTATCAGCTGGTCGGTTTACAGTCGGAGGGTTGAATGGGTCGGGGGGCGGGGCATGTACATGAACATGAACATTCGAGGACAACATGCGAATACTTACATAAATATCTGCACCATAAAATCCGTCCTGGTAAACAACACTGGAAAGATGCAAACACACCCGCACACACAGACAAACACCAAACAAAACACATCAATATTAGTGCATGTTCCCATGCAAGCAATACCAACCCCATCTCTAGCCAGGGTTAGTGGAACAGAATAAGAAATACACACGCGCTGAATAAGATACTTTCCAAAGGCACTCATTACTTCTGAAGCATTTTAGGAGGAGAACGTGGAGTAAAGACTTTGTAGAGGGGCCACAGAGAGCTGAAACATGCATCATATTTTAGTCTTTAGCAAAATTAAAAATATATATATTTTTAAATATATATGAAGATTTTTTTGTCAAATTTGAGAAAAAGATCAAATAAAAAAATAAATCAATAGAAATGAATGTAATAATAATAATAATAATTTTGTCTTATTGATATTAACCAAACATGTTAATGTTTTGTAGATAATTTCAAGTTACTTGTTTATTTATTATTTTTCAACATTTTTAAGATCTGAAGATCTTGAAAATCTCTTATTGACTGTCACTGGCATTCAACATTTTACTGAAGGTGACAATGATACCATTGTAATATTTGCACATTGAATTGCGATTGGTCTTTTATTTGCATTCTGAATTACATAAATGTAATAATTTCCGTGCCGCATTGAAGCTCTAAAATGCTGATAATTCCTTGAAAAAGTATGAAATCTCTAAATGTCTTCTTTTGCTGCCTAACATCCAGCAATATTTCCTTTGAATTTAGTTTTATTTATGTACCAGTTTAAATGGCATGTATTCATTCATTTTCTCTGTGAATAGTCTAACCTTCATGTTTGTCAAGACAGCAGGAAGTGGAATTTAGTCAGTAGCCCCTGTTTCTAAACTCCACAAAATCTCCTTCAATATCATCTGCTTGCAGTTACGCATATGAAATTAGAACCAAAATAATCAGAATCATCATTCGACTGCTCAGAGATCACTAAAATCCTTCTGCATTCAGTTGTTTGAGAGGATTTACAGAATGTTACATTACATAAAAGGAACGCTTAAGGCCATCGACCATGACAGAACGGCATGACAGTTCAGTGTCATCATTACTTGCAGGATGCACGGGCTACATGCTGCACTGGTTCTGTGTGGTGAGGTCGAGATGCATGCATGTTACAGCAGCCCGGTGACGAGGGGGAGCGCTTGTCAGAAGGTGAACTTGTGTGTGTACGTGAGAAGGGAGTGTTGCTACTTACCCTCCATAGGCTGGGATGTGTGGGGGAGGCGCGGCTGCCCGGAACGTATTGTAGACGGTGCGCCCTCTTCCTCTTAAGTGTGCCCCTCTGTACGCCGCCGCTGCCGCCGTGGCTGCTGGGTATGGGAAGCCTGGCACTGTGCGGAAAACATACAGTATGAGGAACAATTGCAGAAGAAAGAGAGTTATACGGGTTTGGAACAGTACTTTTACCGTTGACATTGCCGTTGTTAAAATAAAATAAAACAAATATTAGATGAAAATCTTAAAATACTATAATAGTATACAAACAATACTAAAATAACACTGGGAACCATCATGTAAATGTAAAAAACAGGCTTTTCATGCGGTTTTCAAATAAAAGAGTTTGATGTACTGTGACATCACCATCATTAACTCCCATTCAGTATTCAGCAACTTGATGAAGCACCCTGATGAACGACAGTGTGAATTATGCTGGTATGCGAAGATTAACCAATCATAAAGAGTTAATTTACATATATATGCCTTAAAGGTGCAGGAGCAAAAAAGTCTGAGAGGAGAATATAGTCATGTAAACTAAATTTTAGCACAAAACCTTGGACTAGGCCAGTCAGCCGATCATTATCACAAAATAAACCCCTGTCAGGGTGATTACATGGCTACTTGCGGTATGAAATAAGTAACTAAATGGACAAAGTATTGAAGTACTGAAATTATTTTAATATGCAAGAAGAAAGATAACAATGAACTGTAAAATTGTACTTTATTTTTCTTCTGCAAGTAAATTTCCTGTATGGAATTAAGTAAAATCTACTTAACTAAGTTAAGTAAAATTAAAAAAGAAAATAAGTTTTTAAAAAATAAAGATTTTTAGAAATATAGAAGTTTGTTGAGTAATTTCAACTTTTCGTTTACTTTTCAATGCTCTGTTTCAAGTACATTTTACTCGAGCAATATAACACTGAATTAAGCCATGCTTTTAATGTGCATGCTTTACATACACGTAAATAATATAGTAGATATTGTGTAGACAACCTATCTACATAATAGAAGTAATGTGGTAATAATACTAATTGTACCCTCCAGAAGACAGATAACTCAATACTTGGCACACAATACACAATAACTGTAACATTCGTTGGGTCATTTTTGAGTATGACTACTGTATGTCATTTTGAGTATGGACTGTCACAAAACAGTAAATTACCCAACCTAACAACAAAAGCAATGTTAAAACTGTGTAAATACGGAAACAATGAAAAATGCAACCTTATTAATTATTCATGCCCGATGGGAACACCCCTATCAGAAAGTTGAGTAGGTTTTACTTCATTTTACAATGTTGATACTAACGCTTTAATTTCTACAAGCTTAAATTGAGTAATAATATAGAATTTATATACAGATTTTTTATATTTTTTATTCTTGCCTGCACTAACTTATTCAGGTAGAAATTACAGTTTTTTTTCTATATTTACTTCACCACAGAATGATTTTTATCCGGGTGCTGTGATAAAAGAGATGAAACAAGAACAGTGTTGCTAGGGACGGTCAAAAACCATAGAGTTATATAATGTAATATTTGACCGCAGAATGCCACAATTGACCAATCAGAATCAAGTATTCCAGAGAGCCGTGTAATAAACTGCCAAATGAACTATAATTTCACAAGTCTCAACTAATATACGCTGTGAGGAATGGTGCCCTACCTCCATTTACACCTGCAATTAGCCCAAAACTCTAACAATGAGTAATAAGCAAACTACAGCAGGAGACATACAGACCTCTGAGGCTGGGTGAAAACAGAAAGCTCTGTATTGTTGTTAAATGATCATTAAGTTTAATAGGGCGTCGGTGGTGAAAATGACTTTTAAGAGGCTTAATTTGAAATGGTTGAGGGGAAGAAAGAAAGAGGGGGTTTGTGAAAGCTGCTTCATTCTTTAACATTACAGGTTTCAAAAGGAGATCATATAAATGTCTAATAGGAGCACTGAATCTTTCATTTAGACGATAAAAAATTCAGATTTAAGGAAGGGGTTTGCGTGATGTAGAAAGGTGAAAGGGATTGTTCCATTTGACTCTTTGTCACCTTGGATATGTCTCGCTTTCACGCAGCGCACCACAGCTGTCTTAGTATATTAAAGAGAGAAATACAGCTAAATGGACTCTACATTTACATTCCAATTTATTATATTTATGAAAATGAAGGAAGACATACCACACACATTTAAAGAGATGAATAACATGTAAATTGAATATATATATTAGATTTATATGTTATTCATCTCTTTAAATTTGTGTGGTTTATAGGCTAAACAACAAAAATCAGATAATGCAAACAACTCAAGAGTTTGATAAATGCCTTTGAAATTGCTACAATGGAACATTAATGCAGTATTTTTTTTTTAAAAATGGCAATGAAGATTCATTAGTCACATGTATTCCTCTCTCCTTCCATTGCAGCCAGCCCATCTGACAGCCATTTTTGAAATATGCTGCACACACGTTTGCATATTTGCAAGAGCTTCACTTTGATGTGTAGAATGTGTCCTGGGGAAAATAAATATGAGATGTATTTAGCCTGAATATTTACAGGATAAACAACTTAGACTATGCACTTTCATTTAGAACGATGAAGGGTGGAGGGCTAGATGAAAACGGAGAGAGAGAGAGAGAGAGAGAGAGAGAGAGAGAGAGAGAGAGAGAGAGAGAGAGAGAGAGAGAGAGCTACAGTAAGTGGCGCTGAATGAGAAATGGGAGCGTGAGCAGCAGTGAGCTCCAGGGGGATGCACAGGAGAGCTAGTCCGTTTTATTGCTTTGAGAGCGATTACAGTCAAGCAGATGCTCTGGCCGACGGGAGGTAGCCTCCGCATCAAAGCCATAAAAGTGTACAACTGCTTTGTAGAGCAATAATTTCTCTCATTGGCTTTTGTGTGGGAAGTGTTTTGGGGAGGGGCGGTTGACGGGTGGGCTGCAACATTGCAGGAGGTTCAGGTTGCCCTGTGCATCTCACTCTGCAACCTTACACAGTGCTGCAAACCGCAGAGACTCTTTTATGAATGCATATATAAACAAGATTCCCGCTTCGAGAAATCTCACAGCTCTCAGATAATATTAAATGTAATGCATCGTGTATTGTGTATACAGATTATTTTGCAGCTTGTGGTGATATATGGTGAAATACTCATGTTTGTTTAAAGCTATAGGAACAAGACTATCTATATTCGTATTTCTTTGCAAAAAACTATTTAAATGTGTGTGCAAAAATACACATTATGAAATAAAAAACAACTGTAATGATATGTTAAAAGGAGTGGTATAGTTTAAGGTGGATGAATTATTAATATATATATATATATATATATATATATATATATATATATATATATATATATATAAAAATCTAATCAAATAAATAATTATGAAAAAAATGAAATGAAAGTAAAAAAAGACAAATATCAAACAAAATAAGACATTATGAAAAATATTAATAAAAATGATTTAAAATAAAGTCTGAAATAAAAAATAAAATAATAAATTATTCTTAAAATTATCGTATTTAAAATAAATAAATAAATAATGATCAATATTACAATTATTAAAGAAAAATAATTAAATTAATTGAAATAAAAAAAAGGGGGGGGGGGGGGGGGGGTTGGGGTCGACTAGTGAATTGTTGGATAACTAGTTGAACACAGTGACCCATCCTTTACTTGCAGTTATTTTTCTTTCAAAAACATATATATAGTTTTAAATGTAAGTAGACGGTGACTATTCACATACACTGCTCTTTACAAGCCCTCCCCAACCAGCTTTATAATCCAAATGTATGTAATCTCACCGTGAGCTGTCTTTTGAAACACGTTTCAAGTCTTAATGAATGTACATTTTTTTAACACCTCTGTACACAAGTCAGGGTCATTTCATATTGTTTCTTCCAACAATGCAATCTCAAACGTTCACTGTACGACACAGAAGCAGCCACCAAAGTACTTTCATTCCTCTTTAAAACGCTTCGTCCTTCTGCTAAAAGCCGCTTGTTGTCTTCCACGATAGCCTATCTGCACAAAAGCATTGCGTTTTGCTGCTGCCTTTTTGAAAATTCTCAAAATCTTCTCCCGCACTCCGTTAATTGCACGTCATTTTTCAAACTTATCATTCAGTATTTGCGAGTTCAAAAAAGCCCAGCAATGTTGAAAGTGCCAGAGGCGGTCGCTGTCTCTCGTTCAGTCAGGACTCAATCAAAGAGAGAGCAAGGACAGTGATGTCATACTAAAACACTGAAACATTAGCGCTGCGAAACTGTCAGTCAATACAAATGACCCTCTATATCATTACGACCGACCATATTCCATTTCAGTTCATATGGTGGAAACTCCCTCGCCTGTCTGTTTCTTCTGAAAATTCAATAATCTCAATGTTGGGCATGGAGAAGTCGCCCTTCCTTTCCTCTCACTTAAGGAAATGAGTTTAACAATTTGTGATTAATTATTTCTTTGCCAATAAACATTAATGATGAGAAATTGAGGTTAATATTTTAATGGGCATGTGTGCAGGGGTTGATTTTATCATTTTCTTTGGGTCATATGAGGAATCTTTATATATGAAAATCTATAGTAAAAATATTAATTATATCTTTAAAACTATAAGAATCTACAATTTTATATTTAAAAAAATAAAATAAAATAGATGTATTGTGTGAAAATCAAATCAAATGTCTGTCATTTCCACAAAACCAATTCTGACACTATAATTTTGGTTACAGACAGTTGTGTCAGTGATGCTTAAGATAAAATGATACGTGATGTGTGAAATTCTTTATTTTTACATTTTGTTTTATGGTTGATATTTCTACAGTACTGACAGAGACCCAAACAAGTATTCGGACACACACATACAATACTTTAATTTCATTACACTGCAAACATCTATCACTATTGTGTGTCAAATATGTGACGCATTTACACAAAAATGTAATTGTAAAAATATAATTTCATTGTGTGTATTAAGAATACATAAAATGCTAAATAAACTTTAACATGAAGTTGGCCCTTTTATTCCAAAAATGTTTACAAGGACATTTCCGTCACATGTGATGAAACACGACAGAACTCTCTTGTGATGTACTGTATGTGTCCAAACAAAAGTGTATTTTATTCTCTAAAAGTGCCTAGTTGGAGAAACTGTTATCAGACAGCATATATGGCTTCTAAAAAATATTTGCTAGAGCTGCATCTTTTTAACCTTGTTCATATGTGTGAACTCATTTCCTAAAAGAAGGCAGGCAATAGAGAAAGAAAGAGAGTGTATTTGTGTGCGTCTTTGGCGCAGATTTTCACACATTTCCTGTGGTCAGAGGTGGCCTGCATTTGCATAATCTCTAGGCGTAAATTGCTGAAAGTCTAATTTTCAAACATCCGCCCAATCTCCGTCAGGCGTAACACTTAATCAGAGATCAGTCCGGCAGACAAGCGGGGTCTGGCACGTTGGTCATCCCTCATCCTTCTGCCGATAGCTTTCATTTCCCTCAGCCGGAGAACTGTTAATGAACATCAAAGCTATCTTAAATCAACAGTCTGCCGCAGGTGAGAGATGCTTCGAGTGGCGAGAAACGAACCTCTCATGAATCAAAGATGCTCCTTTTCCATCCCGGTCCTTTAGGATATTTGTTTATAGCTAACTTTCAAGCTTACTAATCACAATTCAAACTCTACGGCACACTCAATCGCTCTGTGCAGTCTCTCCATCTGCAATCTAAGCAGAAATGTGCCAATACCTATTTTCAGTCTTTAGGCAAACGAAAGGATTCAAGGTGTTTTCCGTTATCGGCACATAATTTGGGCGTATTAACGATGCTTTAATTACAATTAAGACGGATATCAAAAAGAAAAAAAGAAAAAAAAAAGAAACGGCGATCACTGGAAAGAACAAAACACTCGCACCTTAATGGGATGTGGGCTGTTTGGACACTTGAAAGGTGAGACGAAAGCAAATCAATAACGAGCCATTTTGTAATTAACAGAATGTGCGCTGAATTAGGCAAACGAGTGTCTGGAGAAATTGAAAATATTGATTTTAATTTATAAAATATATTTCAGCCCTTTGATGCCCTTGCGTCGACAGACAATTAGATTTAACCATCACTTGGATATTTTTGCCTTCTCGTTCCTTCTTATTATCATAAAATCTCGATATTTTCCCATATAATGGGGAAGGTAATGATGTTCGGGGAAGGTCAGAGGCTGTGATGGCCAAGGTTGAGGAGGAGATGACCGAAGGAAACGAGAGAAAAAGAGTCCAGCTTGTCTTTCAACCGATGAGACCCGCTCGCTTTCAAAGGCCCATAAAATGAAATGAAGCCCTGGGGGTCTGGAAGCTGGCTGGATTATGTTTTCAAAGATGTGTACCGTGTTTGCAGTTGTGACAATGGAGTCTTGGAGCCTCTTGCCAATAGACCAGCAAACATTGTGAAACAGGCCCTTTGGGTGATTAGAATAATCACTTCCTGCTTGCCAGCTCTTTCAAGCCTATGCCAGAGCTCGTAGATTAAGGTCACCCGTTATACACACCTCCAACCAGCAGGAACACAACCATGCCTTTATCAAATAATGCAGCTAAACACAAACCCGTTTCAAATGTATGTTTGTTATTCCTAACCACACAAATGAACAGTATTGACAGAAACCCCAGACACTTAAAGTGTTGGAATTTCTTTGCACTACAAACAAATGATCAAACCAAGTAGCATCGGCAACAATTAATGCTCTTTTCTCAAAAATAACATTTCTGAGCTGATTTTATTCCATGTCTTAGCAGAGTAACCACAGGTGTAACATTAACTGCCGAATATCAAATTATTAGAGCGAAAATGACACATTCTTTCTTTATAATGAGGGATGCATGCTTCAATTTTTCATCAAATGAGTTATCTATTGCAATGAGATACATTCATTTTTACTGGCCAATACTTTTTGGAGCCACTGTAAGTTCTGTAAATAAAAATAAAATGGCATAAGAGAAAAACACAATTTGAAAGGAATGTGAAATGATCATATCTGGTGTCACAGTAATTTGCCATTTCATAACCTCTGCAGAATTCATAAACGGAGGATTCAGGGCATGTGGGTTGAGAAATGTTTTTACACACACAAAGCACATTAGTGAAACTGCCCATTAGCCCTTAATGCAAATGCATTTAACCCTCTGTGTTACAGGGTTGCTTTCTGATAAAAAATATTTATTTATTTATTTGGAAGCATAGTAATATGATTTTATTCATTATTATACGACACAATTGCGATTTATGTTTCATTTGCTCAAACAAAGGTGAGGATAAATTATAATGATCTGATTCATATTGTACATTTATAAATATATCAATTCTTAAAAAATGTTTTAGAGGTGAAATGTATACTTTTCGGTTTTTCTGATATTGTCCAATGACACACTTCAACCCCGCCAGAATTCTCCTTTTAGACTGTTTTTATTGGAGCTATTTTATGCCCCACAGTCAAATAGGAAAACAAAAAAATGCATACCCAATCTTTTTACTAAAGATATAATGCATTCCAGAGCCAGTTTCTTTGAAATGAGGATCCACTCACCTGCATAGAATTCTGGGCTGTAGACTGCACCCACGACTGGATTCAACTTCCAGCCTAGACAGAGACAGAGGGGGAGATCATCTGATATTAGCCACACTCGGTCTGCACTACGAGAATTCCACATCTGATCCTTCACAAGCGTTGGCTTCTGGTTAACTAGAACCTCCAGGCCCATGTGTAATGATGTCAGTAGAGGGCTGACCACACTGAAGCACTACTGTCATCCAGAGCCAGGATAGGGCCCTGAGTGGCCTGACAGATTTCTCTCTAATTCTAACCTCTACAAATGGCCTGTCTGTTGAAACCCTCCATAAGTAAAAAAAAAAAAAAAAAGGAAAAAAAAAAGAAATCTGTGATATCAACTGAAATCTGATCTAAAAGGCTGTCTCAGTTTTCCACTTCCATTTAAACTTGCCGGTGAGGAAGAAAAGAGAACTGCTGTGAAAAATATTTCAGAGTATACTCAGAAAATCGACAATTACAAGCACTTTTCTTCTCTGGTTTCAATCTGTGGGTCAGTGGCTACATATTTTTTTAGATTGTGAAAAAGACAGTAGAATTGGTTACACTTTATTTTAAAGTGACATAGTTACATTATAATTACTCAAATAAGCACTGAGTAATATTAATTAACTACGTGTACCAAGGGTTTGGTTTAGTTAGTTGTAATTATGCATCATTTACTGTTATTAGTAAGTATGTAGGTAAAGTGTTACTGTGAAGTTTCCAGTCTGTGAAGTTGCATACTCGGTACGTATGAGGTCTAAACTTTGTCCTGTGCACCTTATAATGTAAATATTTACAGTGGAGTCCCAAAGCATGAGACCACTTAGGGGGAAAAATGGGATTCAAAATGTAAAATAAACATATTATATAATGATTTGAAAAAGCATGTAAATAAGCATTAAAAGAATATGAAATATTTAAGGTTCTGCACTATTTCTAGGTTGTTAATTAGATGAGTAAATCTGTGACATTGATCTTCACAAGATGGTCTTTGGATTATTCTCAAATCATGTTGGCATGCTGCTATCATTAACTCTTTTCCCGCCATTGATGGAATATTGATGGAATTTTCCACCCTTTATGACACGCTTCCCCGCTATTGACGGAACTTTCTGGCAATCCATGTTTTCAATGTTATACGGTAGGGGGTGGTGCAATTGACCCTTCGCAGGGAGCTTGATTGTAAGGGGATCTGACCAATCATACTTCGCCATCCGCCATTTTGTCCAACAAAGCAGTCAGGAGAGTTAGTAGATTAACATGGGAGGATTTGAACCTGAAAAACGGAGTGTACTGACGCCTTTCCGCGGTTAAAACAACATTCCTTCTTATGTTCATTCATGTTTATTTGATGCTATAAATGAACTAGAAGGAAGAGATGATCGGTCACGAGCAGCTTTAACTGATGCTCTACAGTGATCTGTCAGACACATGAAAGAGCCACAAAACGGTATTTATTGTTGTTTACATTTCTTTATAGAAATGACCAAATCTGAAAGGTGAGACTGTTTAATATCAAAAGTAACCGAAAAGTAACCTGGTCTGTCCTGTCTGTCAGCGTGTTGTCAGTGTCCTCTCTGCTCCGCGATATATTTTTCACTGCGTGAGAACATGGTGTGGCGTGAGAGCGGCGTAGCTTGTCGGAAATAGCAACAGTAACTAAAGGGGCGGGTCTTTGCGAATGGTCAATTACGCATTTTCTGAAAGAGTACATAATCTCCAGATCAAAACACAGGCGAAAAAGAAGCAGACACACGTAATAGAAGCATTGCTTATGTAACGGAGGCAAGCTAGTAAGAGCTGTGATCGTAAACCTCACTCCCCTGATCTCAAGAGGCGCTCTAGCGACTCATACTAGCGACTGAGGTGTTTAGCCTCCTTTTTTTTTTCTTTGAAGTGTTTCCTTGAATTTCTCAGCTTTTTGTACAAAATGTTGCTTTTTTTATGAAACTTACCCACATTCAAGTGTTGATAAAAAGAATACATGAAGCTGTACTATATATTTTAAAGCAGAGGCTCTGTTCTTTCTTTTGATATATTGCATGTTCAGATTTTCATACAACAAAATATTCTGGGGACCATGGCATGAACGTTTTGTGAAAATTATAAAAAATGCTGGTGGTGCTGGCAACTTAAAAAAAAAAAAAACAATTGCGGAGAAAGAGTTAAAGAAATTTCAAGTCAACATTTTGCTTAAATTGTTATACTGATGTTGTAAAGAAAAAAAAGCATATTAATTACAAAAATACAAAATAGAAGAATTTTGACTTATGGTCTCCAAATGTGTGTCAAATCATACAATAAAATTGAATGATATAAAACATTAAAATTTCATTATTATTTAATTTTTACACTCAAAATATTGCATATACTGACCCAAGTTGAATATTAGTAACTGACACAAATAAGAACAACCACTTTTGTAAATCAATTTTTAAATCTTTCCCCACCAGCGGTTTTTAAAAAGGTTTCCATTTTCATTTCCATTTACCATTTTCACAAAAGTTTCATGGCCCCCAGAATATTTTGTTGCATGAATATCTGAACATACAATATATCAAAACAAAATAATATAACAAAACAAAAAAAGTTTTATTCTAGCTTAATGCATTCTTTATTTTAATCAACACTTGAATGTGGGTAAGTATTAGGGGTGTTAAAGAACTCGATCTACTTCATCTTTGTTTTGTTAATCATTCTGAATTTTCTCAGCTTTTTGCTCAAAATACTGTTCTTTTTATGAAACTTGCACAGTCCTACAACGCATCCTGGGTTGACATTTCACTCTGTAACATTAGGCAGTTTTGATTTATTTGCTGTTTAATGTTGACGATCGCGTTATTTTATATATATTTTATATCTGCATCATCTTCGCATGTGTTTTGATCAGGAGATTCAGTAATCTTTCAGAAGCTGCGTAATAGCACCCTCTACCGTATAACAGTGAAAACACGGAAAGCCGGAAAATTCTGAAGCGGAAATTCTGAAACGTTTTCTCACAAATTAAGGAAATTTCCGTCAATGGTGGGGAAAGAGTTAATAAATCACAAAAAGACGAATTCATTTTCATTATCAAGAGAACTTTTTCTTACCGTTTGCATATGGGTTGACGGTCTTTTTATTCGTCATTACCCGTGCTGTTGCATTGTTTACCTGAGTACAAACAGGAGCGTGTAAGCAAGAACCATATGGAAGCTAAAGCTGTAAATATTGAAATATTGCATGCATTACATTGAAAATTTTCACAATTATTATAGGTCATAACAAACAGTTAAAGAAAAGTGATAATACATATAAAGCAAAGAAAATATATGCAAAAGTCTCATCATAAAAAGACTTGTCAGCATGCGTCATCAAATGATGATCACGTTGAAGAACATGGAGTAAAGAAAAACAAAAACACAAAATGCACTCAACAAACGAAAGGCATCGAGTATGAGACGGCATGCAGTAGAGAGGGAATGACTAGGTTAAAAGGAAAACAAGAGAGCGTAGGAATGGAAGGAAACAAAAAGTTTGGCATTGTGCAACAACCTTCAGAGTTGAAGTACAGTCGGAAAACAAAGCAACATTTAGCATTCAACACTCCAAGAGCCTTGTGCTTCATCACAAGAATAATAATCAGAAAATAAAGTAAAAAGAAGTAATAACGAAAGAAAATCATTCAAGCCGAAAGGACAGCTAACAAAGGATATAAAAAGAGGGTGCATTATTTTAACATGATCATGGAGTTCAGAATCTGAGTAGGATGCGCACGATTCAGTTCAATCCAATCAGAGGCTCTCAGGAAGCTAAGTGTTCACTCAAGTAACACGCGTACCAAGAGAAAACAGCATCAAGAAACTCAACATCAAGTCAAAAAACAGTCACGAGGTATCAGCGCGGAGTTCGTGAAATGGCAGATGGCTCTCTCCACTTACCCTTCGCCGCCATCGCCCGCGTGTGTATGTATTGTTACTGAGTTTGGAGAGGGGCCTATCAGCTACCGTTGGAAAAGGGGGGAAAATGAGAAGGCAAAATAGGCAACATCTTACTGAAAGATGGCACCACGTCACATCCGAAAATAACTCTTAAAGATTGAAAATAAAAAAGCTGCAAACAAACAAAAGCACAACTGTTAAATGTGAATCGGCTATAAGGATGGCCACTGTCGTTGACGGTAAAGAAGACAGCAGTTCTCTTCTAGACTGTGAAGTAAGTGTCATTGGAGCTGTAGATTTAAAAGGCTTGTGTTTGAGAGCATCCCTGTCTAATAAGCAGCGTCTTCAGGCCAATTAACAAACGCTGCCGGCTTCGGGACGCTTTTAGCGCAGATCCCTCGTCAACTTTGCAATAAGGCCTCTGGCTATCATCACACAAATGCTGTTTGCACTCTGCCTGATGACTTGCTGCACCCATTTGCTTATTAAGCAAAAAATATGCTATGAAAAAGAACAGAAAAGAATCAAGTGAATGCCAACTAAAGCCAACCAATTAGATAACGCGAGCACCGTGGTCTATCTAATTTGAAATCTTAGAATAACTGAAACGCATTAGGGATACAATGGGGGGGAGGGAGGGAGGGAGGGAGGGAGGGAAAGAGAGAGAAGCACACGCAGGAAAAGACGAGTGATGCGTCTAAAATAGTGAGATGAGAGTGAGGCACACACTGACACACACACACACACACAACAGAATTATGGATAACAAGAAAGACAACGACAAACAAACACACAAAAATGAATCAAATAAAACAAAAGCAATTGAGAAGGGAAATATTTGTTACATGCACCTCTATTTTACGACCTTCTACCACCGTGCCGTGTAATTTCTCTCTGGCCCTGTCCGCATCGGCACTATTTTCGAAAGTTACGAAACCAAAACCCTGCATGCAGGTGGGAGAGGGGAGGGGGGAGAACAACATGCACATTATTAATTCAGTCATACACCCAAGAAATCCACTGTGGCTCTACCTCTGCCATTCTCACACACAAAAACAGCTGCTGCTGCTGCTACTGCTGCATTTACCCCCTCTCTCTCTCCTCCTCTTTTCTCCTGCACCATGCAAAGCATCGAGATTAACGATAATTTACGGGTTCTGTTAGAACCTCTAAGGAGAAATGAAATACAATAGCACGTCTAAGAACGTAAAGTCACTTAAATGAAATGTAAAAAAAGAGGAAAAACAAAAGCAAACAAAAATAGTATACCTTTAATAACAAGTCTTAGAGTAAACATAATCTATTGGGAAAAAGTGGAATAAAATAAACACTGTCATTTAAAAGTCTATAATGCAACATAAAGAAAAGAAAAACACAACTCATAAGACAAATGCTAAAGGATTGTGAACTAAAGAACTTGTTAACATGCATCATTATCTCCCCCAGCTGGAACAGAAGAACATAATTCATATTTCAATAAAGAAAATTGTTTGTGCACAGGAATGATGCTAAGTGTCATAACACTGAATAACGCTGTCAATTACGGAGCTCAGTGGAGAATGTTCTTCATTTGACACCATAACAGAACAAAGACAAGTGCCAAACACATTTCCACACACTCCATTGAACAGGGCACTAATAACTCTAGCACAGCAGCTGATATGAGATTGCATTACATACGTTAACATGACTACAACAAGCATTTATTCTGTACAATACAGGTACTAATTCATCATTGGATTCTTTCCCTTTTTAAATTCATTTAAACTCACTGCACTGTTCTGATTGGTCCAAGAATGTGAGCATGCAAAGGAAGTAAGTCACACACGTACCTTTGATCCTCGTTCATTAAATATGATTTCAACATCTAAGATTTTACCAAATTGCTGGAAAGAGAACAGAACACAGATCAGACATACTGTCTAAATGTGATTTGACATGTAAACTCAAAAACATTTACTTAAGTAGCATCAAGCTACACGTTTTAAATGTTGTTTTAATCCATCATACAATTATTCATATTCATATTCAATTTTAATGGATAATTTATTATCAATTTCTTTGAAAAGAAAAAAATATGAAGCTTTAAGTAATATTTATTTAAATTGACACTTTGATTTTGACTTAAAATAAATAATTATACACAATTCAAAAGTTTGGGGTTGGTAAGATTTGTTTTTATTTTTAAGTTTTTTTATTTTAAGTTTCTTATGCTCACCAAAGCTACATTGCTAAACATTATTACAATTAAAAATAAATAAATGTAATTTATTGTGATGAAGATCAGATTTTTCAGCATCATTACTCATGTCTTCAGTGTCATTTGCTACTCAAGAAACATTTAGGGCCCTATCTTGCACCCAGTGCAATTGACTTAGTACACCGACGCACAGCGGATTTTTCCCTCCACAGACGCACGTCGGTAAATTAGTGGATGAACTTGCGCTCGGGGGGGGCGGTGCAGCGAAAAGAGGAGGCGTGTTCCGGCGTAAACATTCCCTGCTGCTATTTTGCAGTTTCAGAAAACAATTCCGCCACTGACCAGGAAAAACCTAGTCTAAAGTCAGTGCTACACATTCTGCTCTTAACCCTTTAGAACCGAATGTGTCGTCGCCGACACAGATCAGCAAGCTGTATTCATTGTACCGTAACTCTTCAACCGTTTGCACTATCAAAAACATGCGCTTTTCGGCAATATACGGCTTATTACGGTAATTCCATGCTTTCCGTCAGCAAATGACAGCGGGCTTTCTGGCAGAGCGGGAAGGAAGGATTTGAACCGAGAGATACGAAGCGCGGCAGGTTAGAGTGTTTTGGATTGCATAAAATAATAAAAGAGACGAACAAATACATGGTGAAAGAAGTGGTAGACAGAGGAAGAGGGGATTGGGATGATTTTTAATGAAACTTGGGAGGCGGATGGCCGTTACTTTTTCACGTATCTTTACATGTGGTGTATGTCTGTGTATGTGTGCGTGCCTAATATGAATGGACGCATTTATATGTGTGCGTGTATGAAAAAAAGGGTCCTAAATGAAAACTGTGCAACCCAATGTCACAAAAAAGACTTGTATAGTTGTATTATACTTCATTTTTCAACTTTAAAGTGTTAGTTTCTTTCGTTCGTGATTTTTTTCTGTTTTTTTTCTAAATAAAAATCGGAAAATCTATTCTCGTTTTTTTTTTTTTGTCTATTTAAATTCTATTTACGAACTCACCACACACAATAATGGTCAATAACTGTAATTTGTTGAAAGCTAATCTTTTTCTGAAAAAGATGACACCTTACACATGAAGATAGCACATTGTTTTAGAATTTTACAGACAAAAAATCAAAATATGTGAAAAACACCCATTTTAGCGTCAGGTTCTAAAGGGTTAAAGGGAATGAGAGATGACGCTCTGATTGGTTTATTTCACGTTACGCCCAAACCACACCTATGAATAATGAAGCTGCTTCAGACCAACCCCTTTTTAGATTTGCGTCGGGCTCCGCCCACAAAGTTACTTGCGTTTAGCGTTCGATACTTGCGTTTCAGATCGTTAAAATAGGGCCCTAAATATTTATTATCAATGTTGAAAACAGTTGTGCTGCTTAATATCTTTATTGGAACCTTGATAGGTTTTTTTTTCAGGGTTCTTTGATTAATAGAAAGTTCAAAAGAACAGCATTTATTTGAAACAGAAATGAATTGAAACAATGTTAATATGTTGTAACGTTTTTACTGTCACGTTGGATAATTTTAATGCATCCTTGCAGAATAAAAGTACTAATTTATTCCCTTTTTTCCTTCAATATTCAAATAAATCCTTCAGTAATGCCCTATATGGAGCTACCAAAACAAGACTGGACCCAGATCGCAGATCTTACCCAAACTTCAACTATCAAGGGACATGCAGTGGGACAGCACGTTAGCGCACGCCTCACACACCTGTGCTGCACTGTGAGAGAGAAAGAGAGAAAACAGGTACTTACGCCAAACATTTGCCTGAGGTCTGGATCTCTAAACCTGAAGGGGATATTAGAGACGTGGAGCCTCTTGGGCTGCGATTTGTTTTCTGTGTTTTCAGATGACTGTGTTTGCTGTTGGCTGTCTGTCTGTGCTGAATCGTCTGTCTGCTGTGTGGGGAGAAAAAAGGGAAAGAAATCAGGGAATATCAGTTAGTAAGTGAGTAAATAAACTCAACAAGCGAAGATGCTGTCTTTGCACACAGGTGTTTGCCGCACCACTGATGTGCTTTTCGACTTGGTCCATCGCAGTGCTTGCAGTCAGATCGTGCCTGTACCTCCAGGCGCTCCCACGGAGCCAGACCCAAAGCTTTGTTTTAACAACATAGCTGGTGAAAACTTTTACCACCTGTTCCTGCCTCCCTTTCTCAGGCAGATTCGAAAAACATATGTAGAGCACGCACACACAGAACGAGGCGTAGTTTGTAATGCGGTGTTTGCAGGGGTTGGGGCAGTGGGTGATATATGACATGGCTGCTTCACTATATCTTGCTTTCTCTCGCTTTCTCTGGCCACGCATGACTCCCTGCAACTATGTGCCTCTCAGCCTGGACTGCTGCCTGGGAGAGAAAGTGGCTTAGTCCTGGGTGTGTGTGTGTGTGTGTGTGTGTGTTTCTGTCTGACTGTATTTGTATGACTTAGCTAGAGAGAGTATAGCATTGGGAGACTTTACTTTCTATTTTTCTCCGATGTGTACGTTTTTGTGTCAGTGGGCGACTTCCAAATGGCATATTTGTGCCCTTGAAGGAACAGTTTAACCAAAAAAATACAATTCTGCAATCATGTTGTTCCAAACCAGACTTTTTTTATTTTCAAAGGGAGCCTTACAAAGGATGCAAAAGCAGCATTAAACCAAAAGTATTATATTATAACACACCTTTGCTAAAGTTGACTAAAAAGAGGAATAAAAAAAAATATCTAATGGAAATTGATCTTAATGCCTTAATAAAAAAAAAATTGAGGAAAACTCTAACCTTTAAGGACACCAATTTTCTTTGTGAATGAATAATGTATCGTAAATAAATAAATGTTCTTCCTTAAAATAAAGGGTGCATAAGTCAGGACACCCCTATGTTAAATTCCCATAGAGGCAGGTAGATTTATATTTTTAAAGGCCAGTTCCAGGATGGATCCAGGATACTATGCATCCTGATAAAGTTCCCTTGGGCTCTGGAAAATAAAAAAGCCCCACATCATCACATATCCTTCACCATACCTAGAGATTGGCATGGTTTTATTTCAGTTTTATTAGCCTAATAGCTGGTTTGATTTGCATTGAGAGATGATCTTATGGAAAGTACCCCATGCCAATCTCTGAAGGGTATGTGATGATGTGGGGCTATTTTAATTCCAAAGCCCAAGGGAACTTCATCAGGATGCATAGTATCCTGGATCCATTAAATAACTGGCCTTTAAAAATAAAAATATATTTTTGTTTAATTAAGGCATTAAGATCCATTTCCAAAAGATGATTTTTTATTCCTCTTTTTACTCAACTTTAGCATTGGTGTGTGCACTTATTCTAGGCACTGTAATATTCCTCTTAGATGTTAACCACAGAGATCGGATCATTGAATCAGTCAAACCCGAGAATTGAATCATTCTAAATCATAAATGAGTCATTCAGGCCAATTTTGTGTGCTGAATCAAGTGATTAATTTAAAAGATCCAGTTCAAAAGAATGATTTATTCACAATGAATGATTCTGCTCTCATAAATATGCATTTTATTTTTCACCTCACCAAACGTGTCTCTGCCCTTTGGAGTGAGGCCATAGTGGTGCTCACCCATTATGTGTGTTAGCATGAGCATGTTCACATGTATGTGAATTTATGTGCATTTATTTTCCTCTGTAGCGCTTGAGAAAGGGAAGTGGAGGTTCTGCCTCGAGCCTGCAGTTATGCCCAGAGATATTTTTTAAACTTTCTGCTTGCTGCAGCTGTCCTGTCATGCTTCAAGCGCTCTGGAAATCATATTGTCTGGAACAAAAGAATGACTGAGTCCCAGTGTAGCAACTGCCTCTCTGACATTACAGATGCTCAGGACTGTTAAAGCAAGCTTCACTGGAAATACTGGCAACGGAATAGACCGTGTGTCTGTGTGCGTGTGGCATTGTTATTTAAATCAGGCGGTGCTCAGGGCGACTCTGACAAAAGCGGCAACAGAAAGTTTAAAAAAAGCAAAGCTCAAATGAAGAATAAAGAACAGCTTGCTGGGACTGTAAATATGAATATCGTGTCATCATAATGTTTGTACAGGGGACGATTTACCCACCCGACTGAAAGGCAAGGGTGGGGGGAAAAACATGAGAGAGCACTTGAAAAATACTAGTCTTTCAATACATGAAAGGCTGCAGAAGTGCAAAGAAAAAAAAAATCTGTCTTGTGTTATTACAAGTCATAAACAAAAGAACACCCACTCCTCAAGGCAGAGAACAAAGAAAAACGGAAGATAAAACGCTAAAGCAGTGTAGTAAACCATCCAATGTAAAACTGACAAGATGTGCGGCGTCTTTATTGCTTTAGCAAAATTGCACTTTTCCTATTGCGGGAGGCTCGGTTTAATGGTGTCGTGAGGCAAGCGGCCCACAGCAGAAGAGACAACTGGGGTGTTATAATTGGAAATATGCTTTTCCATTTACTGCTCTTTCAATAAAGGTATAGGAAGGAATGCAGCGGGTCTTTAGGTTGAGGCACGGCAGCCATATGTGCGGTTTTAGAGATCTCATTTCATGGTCCGTGCATATGGCTGCCTTAATGGCTCAATTAATTGATTCCGAAATCAATTAATCGATTCGCCCCTGTCTAGTAGCCGTGGGGAGCCGGAGGCCACGGTGACTGATCTCAGGGTGATGGGATGAGACGGGGGAAAAGGAATAAATCTATAGAACTAAAATAGGGGCCAGGGGCAGAAGCGAAACACATTTTGAATCACATTCACAGTGTGTGTTGAAATATTCGGGCATCGAACTTGAAATCCTTGAAATTCCGCTTTCATTATTCAAACATGCGATGCACATTACGATACTTCCAATCGTGACAAATCACGATCGATTCCAAAGCGGCCTAAAAAAGAAGAAGAAAGTCCTCTGTGGCCATTTCTATGGAGCCAGAGATTGTGTTGCTCCCTGTAGGGAGGAAAGGTGAGGGAAAGATGGAGCGATAAGGACAGGAATGTGAGGGAGGACAGCGGTTCAGCCTGGGAGACCTACTCAATTACTGATTGGGGACTCACAGAGTTGTGAGTGTTTACCATTCATTGATCTCACACTGAGTGCTAAACGGCAAACAGTGACAGGGCTGCCGGTGTGTACGCTGAGCACACACACACACAAAAACACACAGCCGCTGGAGTGTTAGAGCCCACACGGACACACATATGGCAGCGCTGGACAGAAAAAGATAACCTCACAGTGAGGACTTGGAGCATAAAGTGCCAATAAAATATTTTCCTTTCTGAGGAATTTTTCAGTGTGGGGGAATGTGGAATAATTGCATCAACCATCATTGATCCATGAGGGAGCTTTTGTTTAATAATGTGTTGTACATTTCATAAAAAGTGATGTGAATAAGGGAGAACAATTCCATATTTAATTTATGTATATATTTATATGTATGTGTATGTATGTGTGTGTGTGTGTGTGTGTGTCATGATTAGTGTTCCCTGTCTTGTCTATTAGTTTTCCCAGGTGTCTCTTATTTTTCCCACGCCCCCTTGTTATCCTGTTTAGCTCGTTTGTCTCTGATTATTTAAGACCTGTGTTTCTGTCCTGTCCTTGTGAGTTCTTGTTTAATGTTTAACGTTGATGTTGGTTGTTCTCGTTCCCGAGTCCCGTTATCCTGTTTTCTAGTGTGTTAATAAAACGTGTGCTGCATCTGGATCCTGCCTCTTCTCTGCTTCAGCCGCACCGGCGTTACAGAAGAACTCACCGCAACGTGATCCAGCAGCCATGCCTTCCTGGAATCCAGACGTGCAGATTCTCCGTCTCCATCAGGAGAATCGCTCCATAGAGGAGTACGTCGCGGAGTTCATGAGACTTGCGCCTCTCGCGCAAATGAGCACCCAGTGCTTGAAGATATTCTTCCACGGGGGATTATCAGACCCACTTCGGTCACAGATGCCCGGACCTGATCCTTCCGTGACTCTGATCCAGTATGTCGAGTGGGCTCTTTCTATGAGCGGTTCGTCGTCCGCAGTGGGCTTAGCGGAGGAGGTACGGGTGCTTCACGTGGGCTACATTCAACCGGTGCTTCTCACGTGCTCGGCCAAGCCTACGCCGCGGGAGGTTCCCACCGAGTCCGCGCTGCACGTCAGCCCAGCCGAACCCGCGCTGCACGTCAGCCCAGCCGAACCCGCGCTGCACGTCAGCCCAGCCGAACCCGCGCTGCACGTCAACCCAGCCGAGACCGCGCTCGACGGACCAGAGCTTTACGTCAGTCTCGACGAACCCAGTGAGCCGACTGAGTCAAGTGCATCCTGTGAGTCTACTGAGTCAAGTGCATCCTGTGAGTCTACTGAGTCAAGTGCATCCTGTGAGTCTACTGAGTCAAGTGCATCCTGTGAGTCTACTGAGTCAAGTGCATCCTGTGAGTCTACTGAGTCAAGTGCATCCTGTGAGTCTACTGAGTCAAGTGCATCCTGTGAGTCTACTGAGTCAAGTGCATCCTGTGAGTCTACTGAGTCAAGTGCATCCTGTGAGTCTACTGAGTCAAGTGCATCCTGTGAGTCTACTGAGTCAAGTGCATCCTGTGAGTCTACTGAGTCAAGTGCATCCTGTGAGTCTACTGAGTCAAGTGCATCCTGTGAGTCTACTGAGTCAAGTGCATCCTGTGAGTCTACTGAGTCAAGTGCATCCTGTGAGTCTACTGAGTCAAGTGCATCCTGTGAGTCTACTGAGTCAAGTGCATCCTGTGAGTCTACTGAGTCAAGTGCATCCTGTGAGTCTACTGAGTCAAGTGCATCCTGTGAGTCTACTGAGTCAAGTGCATCCTGTGAGTCTACTGAGTCAAGTGCATCCTGTGAGTCTACTGAGTCAAGTGCATCCTGTGAGTCTACTGAGTCAAGTGCATCCTGTGAGTCTACTGAGTCAAGTGCATCCTGTGAGTCTACTGAGTCAAGTGCATCCTGTGAGTCTACTGAGTCAAGTGCATCCTGTGAGTCTACTGAGTCAAGTGCATCCTGTGAGTCTACTGAGTCAAGTGCATCCTGTGAGTCTACTGAGTCAAGTGCATCCTGTGAGTCTACTGAGTCAAGTGCATCCTGTGAGTCTACTGAGTCAAGTGCATCCTGTGAGTCTACGGAGTCAAGTGCATCCTGTGAGTCTACTGAGTCTACTGCATCCTGTGTTTCTACTGAGTCTACTGCATCCTGTAATGAATCAAGCCCAGTGAAGCGCCGTCGCAGAAGGAGGAGGAGGACTCGTTGGGCTCGCCAGGCTCCGGAGGGCGTTCCCAGGCGCCTCGCCCTGCCGGCCCCGCCTCTGCGCCTCGCCCTGCCGGCCCCGCCTCTGCGCCTCGCCCTGCCGGCCCCGCCTCTGCGCCTCGCCCTGCCGGCCCCGCCTCTGCGCCTCGCCCTGCCGGCCCCGCCTCTGCGCCTCGCCCTGCCGGCCCCGCCTCTGCGCCTCGCCCTGCCGGCCCCGCCTCTGCGCCTCGCCCTGCCGGCCCCGCCTCTGCGCCTCGCCCTGCCGGCCCCGCCTCTGCGCCTCGCCCTGCCGGCCCCGCCTCTGCGCCTCGCCCTGCCGGCCCCACCTCTGCGTCTTGCCTTACCTGCGCATCTCGGGCTTCGGGAGCCTTTTCCGGTGGCGGTTCCCAGCCTGGAGGTCTTGGATTTCCCCAAGTATTTTTTGGGGGGGGGCAGGAGGTGCCCTGTGAGGGCCATGAAGGATGCTTCGCCCTGGAGGGCCATGAAGGATGCTTCGCCCTGGCCACCGTCACGTCATGCTCCGCCCTGGCCGCGTCACGTCATGCTCCGCCCTGGCCGCCGTCACGTCTTGCTCCGCCCTGGCCGCCGTCACGTCATGCTCCGCCCTGGCCGCCGTCACGTCTTGCTCCGCCCTGGCCGCCGTCACGTCATGCTCCGCCCTGGCCGCCGTCACGTCATGCTCCGCCCTGGCCGCCGTCACGTCATGCTCCGCCCTGGCCGCCGTCACGTCATGCTCCGCCCTGGTCTCCCACGCTCCATGGCCCAGGCCCGCCTTGCCTGTGTCCTGGTCCCGTTCCCCTGCACGGGCCTGGCCCTCCGTCCCTCCCCCAGGATCGCTTTCGCTCTGCCCCCCGCCTGGTTCGTGTTTGGAGCGTCTGGAAGCCGCTCCTTTGTGGGGGGGCTATGTCATGATTAGTGTTCCCTGTCTTGTCTATTAGTTTTCCCAGGTGTCTCTTATTTTTCCCACGCCCCCTTGTTATCCTGTTTAGCTCGTTTGTCTCTGATTATTTAAGACCTGTGTTTCTGTCCTGTCCTTGTGAGTTCTTGTTTAATGTTTAACGTTGATGTTGGTTGTTCTCGTTCCCGAGTCCCGTTATCCTGTTTTCTAGTGTGTTAATAAAACGTGTGCTGCATCTGGATCCTGCCTCTTCTCTGCTTCAGCCGCACCGGCGTTACAGTGTGTGTGTGTGTGTGTGTGTGTGTGTGTGTGTGTGTGTGTGTGTGTGTGTGTGAGTGTGTGCGTGCGTGCGTGCGTGTGTGTGTGACATTTTTCTTTATGCAATGTATATTTAGTAGAATATATATGTATGTGTGTACATAAATATAAATATATATATATGGCCAGTTACCTACTTAACCTAAAAGGAGTGGAATGTTTATCATTCCTTTCTCGGAACAATTCTGGGACGTGTGCCAGGTAAAAATATAGCCTGTGTGTGTGTGTGTGTGTGTGTGTGTGTGTGTGTGTGTGTGTGTGTGAGTGTGTGTATAGCATGCATACGGCTGACAGTTTACATAGCGTGCCATCTGTGCCGCATTCTTCTCACTGGCAGAGGACTTCAACATGGAGGGAAAAACAATAACAAACAGTAAAAAAAAAGCTTCCAGTTAATCTTTTTTGGTATCAAAGGATTCATTAATAGTCGTTCATTATAACAGACGCATATTTTGCTGCAATGTTGGTTTTACATGAGCAGAAAAATAAAAACCAAGCATTTGGGAAAGATAAACCAACCAAAGCCACAGCGCTCAGTGCTTCAGTGCTGCACGCTCATTTGCGAAGACGTTCTTCACAAACAACTGCACAATAGCTCAGAGGTACAACACTGAGGGTTTCCTGCACTCAGTGAACCGCAGAGGCAAAAAAAGACAGATTACGTACATCAGCGATGATGCCATTTTAAGATGTGCTATATTTTCAGCACAGCAACATTACTAGGATGAAACGCAATAGCTGTCTAAGTCAACCTCCACTATCATCTGTGCGTCTACAACCATGCGTCGACCCCCAAAAGCTGCACCAGAGGGGTTGAGAGGGGGACGTTCTGCAAGATGTCTGCCCTCTTGCGGGTACGGCCCAGTCCACACGTGCCCTCCCTTAAAGAAATCAGCTCTCACTCCGTCTGGATGAGGATGGGCACGCCGGGGCCGTCTCTCTCGGGACCACATGGGGGAAGGCGGCCAATAAAGCACGACAGGAGTCAGAGCAGCAAGCCGACATATTGAGCTGACATCCACACACCATTTGTGAAACATCCTTTTTTTTTGTTGAAAAAAACTGCTTGAGAAAATAATCAACAGATTTACAACAAATATGAGACCAAATAAACCACTCATCTTTCTGAAGTGACACTATCCAGAAGCGAAAGGTCACTTGAGAGGAAGCAGTTCCTACATGTCACTGTGATTGGCTGATTACAGTCAATGAGATAATGCTTGGCTATCATGTTCACACAGTGCCCGCAAACCAACCTGAATGGGTCAAACTGGAGGCAATGGACGGGCTAATTACAGAGTAAACAACTCACCCACTCGGACATCACCACTTTCTGTATTGTCCGAAACTAAATGAACTTGAAATGATCTGTGAGTGGGCCGGTTTTAACAACTACTCAGGTCGGTTAAATTTAAGGTCCACCTCTGCGTCTGTGACCATCATTACACCCGTGGTGTTTACTGAGAATCTGGTGACTAATGTCCTGAAATGAAGGTGACAATTAATAATAACAGCTATAACAAAACTGTTAAGAAGAAATTCTGAAATCTAAGAGATATCTGTCCCTACATTTATTGTAAAGCCTAAATTTAAAAATTGAATCTGTTCATCATATAAAGCGATCATGTCTCTTCAGAAAATGTAGACTAAACCACTCAATTCATATTCATCAGCTAAATTAATAAATGTAAATATATGGAATAGTTTTACGATCTCTTTATGAACCTTTTCAAGCGTCAAAGTGGTAGTTGCGTAGCTGTCAACAGGGGCACAGAATGCTTTTAGATTTAATTAAAATATCTTAATTTGTGTTTCAAAGATGAACGAAAGTCTAACGGGTTTGGAACAACACGAGGGGGAGTAATGACAGAATTTTCATTTTTAGGGGAACGAACCCTTTAATCCTTGCTGAATAAAAGCCTTCATTTCTTTAAAAAAAAAAAAAAAAAAACATACTGACCTTTGAACACTAGTTTATGTAGAAATGAACATTAACCTAGATTCATAAATTGTTAGCTAATGTTAGCAATTGCATCAACTGATGTTAACAAATAGAAATGTATTGTAAAGCATTACTACAACTTTATATTATTGTTTGCTTTTGGAAAGTAAATACTGTTCCATATGCATTCATGAAATCCATAATAAGCTCTCTAACACTGACCACTGAGAATATGGCACTGTGCTCTGTCGAAACAGCAATGAAAAGCATAGGTTATCACCTACTCCAACAAACAAAGAAAATATGAGAATGAGGGAAGTATCACAGTCTAGGCCTCTTTTGATTGTAGATGAAGGAACAGTTGTGAGGAACGACTTGGATCTAAAAACAGCTCCAGCCAGATGAGGTCATAGCTTTGGATGTCTGTAAAGTTTTGCTTTCTCTAGGCTCATAAAGTGAAGGAAAGAGATTGATAGAGAGAGAGAGAGAGAGAGAGAAAGAGAGAGAGAGAGAGAGGGGGGGGGGGGGGGGGGGGGATAATGGCTTTTCCAGATGTGGTTTTGCTCCCTTCTGCTCTGGCACTAAAAAATAAATTTGAACACTAAGGTAGGATAGGCAATGAAAATCTGGCCGCTGTTCGCAAGAAAGCTCATATTTTCCTTTAAATCATCAGTAAAACGGTTTAAACATTTTGTCTGTTGGTCAAATGGTCTAATTATGGGATACAACAGGAGTTTCTTCTAAAAACGAGCACATTTTTTGTTCTTTCTAAGGAATGGTTTTTCAAAATTAAACTTCTATCATAATTTTTCTCACCCACATGCATGCATGCTTTAATCCCCCCTCCCCCATACAACACAAAAGTAGAGTTTTTTGAAGATTTGTAGCACATCTTGTGCCATACGAACTAGTGAACACGTTTAATGCTAAATTTGAACATATTTAGAGATGACTAGCATTAACAGGGTGATAATACATATTATTAGGGGAAATCAATGCAAATATTTACAAATTTAGTTTTTATGGCACAGCTCAAAATCATAAAAATGGCTCACATTGCCCCTTTACCAGGGCCAAAAACCCCCCAGGCTCTTCCCAGCTGTCATCTGATTGTTGTAGAATATATAAAATGAATCTGATATCATTAAATTACAAAATCCCAGTCAAAGGGATCATTATGTTCTTTACATAATGCTATAAATTATACACTGACCTATATTACAATAAAATAACAATTCACACTGAATGATTTGACTCAACTGACCTATAGGTTATGAAGAATAATGACGTTTCAAATGTATTATATATATATATATATATAACTACATATTTAAATAAATCACTGAGCAAAAAGCTTTGCATGAGGAACAGACCAACATTTTAAGTCATTATTCACTGATCATTTACAGCTCACGTCATGAGCGTGATAAAATAAAGACATAACTTTGATTTAATAAACTGTGATTTAACTTTGACTTTTAATAAACCAAATTCTCCAGCGACTTCTTGTTACTGTGCAGGACTGCGCTGAATCGTACAATTTTAGAACAGAAAACGTTCTTGAAATTATTTTACAAAACCTAGAGGGAAAACCTCACCAAACTAAATTCAGCGAGAGCACTTTGTACTCTGAGTTGGTGAAAAACACAAAGATAGTCAATTATTCATGGAAATGCCCTGAAACATATGAAATATTAAGGCAGGCTACAGCACTGATGTCCTTGGAGGGCAGATCACGGAGGGCACCTCAATCCACAGCACAATCCAAAAAAGCTGAACCGTGACGAGCAATGCCATCAAGAAGAGTCGGAGATCGGGAAAGCGAGAAAGAGAGAGATGTTCTGTAGAGAGTGGTGCTTACTGTGGCTGTGCCGGAGACCGACTGTACGCTGTTGTCTGGTCCGCTGGGCTCACTGTGCGTCTGGGCAGGGGGGTACATGTTCAGAGTGTGCTCTGCCACGGGGGTCTGGCCCGAGTAGTCTGGAGTCGGGTGAGGGTGGGACGGCGTGTACTCCGCAGGAATGCCGTTCTGAGGGGGAGCGAACTGGGCCGATGGGTAAGGCTGGGCCATGGTTTCTGGGGGTGCTGGGGCGTCTTGATTACCCTGAAAAAACAGAGGACAGCATCCACATATTAGCGACATTATAGCATCACTAAATGAGCAAACATTCAGTATGTGGACACCTGAACGCCACTTCCATATCTGCATCGAGTTTCAAAACCATGGGCGGTCGATTATACTGATTTTAGCTGCTACAACAGCTATTTACTGCAAACGTATTATTTTATAAATCTAATGTTTGTAAAATAAATGCTTTGTGTGAGTGGTGGGGATTTTGAGTCATCTTCGTTTTTTCTAATCCACCAAAAATAGATTCATTCAGATTCGTTTACCAACCCTTCATGCAGGTTACATAGTTACACCAGGTGATAGTGACAAGTAACTCATAACTTTGAGTCCAGAAAGAGTGTTCAAGCATCCTGCACTCTTTTTTGTCCTTTATGATTTGTACTAAAACACAGATTCCATCACTAAATGTGTTCAGCCAGCTTGAGACGATAAAAAAATTAGATTTTTATTTATTGTGTATCACACTCACATGATTTAAAACATTAACATATACAATAACATACAGTATAACAAAAACATGTATCTTTGTTTAAGGATATATTTGTTAATAAACGACAACATCCCATTTAAACTCGAATATCACATTGTGCGCAAATTCATTCATGTAGTTTACACTTTGGTCATATTGGCTTTAGACTTACTACTGCGTTTTTTAAAAATATGTTCATGAAAATATTTAGCAAAATATTAATGAAAATGCTTTATCCTTCTGTTTGATGGATAATCAGTATAATGGATATTTTGTTTATATTATTCAGTATAATATCGTATTCAGTATAGTTCATTATTCAAATAAGTTATTATTATCATTTTTCTATGGTATTCAGCTTCATCCCTATTTTCCATCTGACGTTGGATCATGGGACTTACTCTCATTCGAACACAAGAGGTCTGACATGATTCTATACTTGGTTTTATGTATCAAACATAAATGCTCATTATGTCCACATACTTTTGGTCCATATTTGAGGTCCACACACACAAGTTTCATCTCGTGTCATCTCTGTGTGTTGAACTATTAGCGAAGCACACGCTTAGCTTCAGACACAAGTTCTTTCATACAGCTGGGCCAATTAAATTACAGTGTTAGCATGCACCGGACCGACAACAAATGAACAAGCACACCCACAGACAAATACGTTCCGTACACAACGCTCATCAGACCTTTATCTCAGGAAGTGCTTTCTTATTTGATCAGGACCAATTCATACACATCCCAGCATCCAGATTATCCACTTATGCATGGAGACTTCTATACACCAAATCTACGTTAAACCACCACTTTGCAAGCCACGCCAGAGAGACCAAAAAGCCATTTAAATTAGCGTTCGCTATCAATAGACAACGGCAGATTAGCAGAATGAAAACACACAACAAACTTGGGTCACATGATGCACGACAGCTAATGTAATGGGGAAGTTTCATGAAAAATACATTCATCTGAATGGCTGTGTGGAATTAACGTGGATACTGTTTGTTTCAACCTTAGTTGATAAAGCTTTCTTTATTGTTTAGATTTTGTATAACATTACAACATTTGTATGGAAAATGTTATTGCTCAGAGGCCAGTGTTATTTTAATATTATTCCTCAAGTATTATATACTTGATATTTTAAATTAGCTTTTATTTATATATTTTCAGTCTTTGGTTGAAGTTTCAGAAATTTAGTTATGTGCTATTGTAATAAAAAAAAAACATCAAATATAGATTTTTTTTGTTGTATTTTAGTTTTATTTCAGTAAATTAAAAAGTTAACAATAACAACACTGTCATAGGTTTCTGACAACTGTCAATAGTTGACATACATACAAGTATAGATGTATAGCCATAATGAGTGTGGATAGTATAGCTCAGATAATTAGGCCTTGGAAGAATTTGAAGATAAGTTTTTGCATTAATTTCTTTGACTTTAAGAAAGACTTTCAGTGTGCTCAGATTTTTCAAGATACCAAAGAAACACATTTTACTAGAAAAATCTGAGAAGCAGGTGACTTCATCCAAAAATGAAAATGATGTCATCAATTACTCACCCTCATGTCATGACTCAGTTTCTTCTGCAGAAACAAAATATTTTGTGAAAAATATTTTCGTCCATGCAATAAAAATCTATATGGATGCCATTGGACAACATCTGCTTCTACAGAAGACAGAAAGTCTTACAGGTTTGGAATTATACGAGGGTGAGTAAATTATGACAGTATTTTCATTTTTGGGTGAACTATTCCTTTAAGAAAGTATATGGAGACAATTTTTGAGACAGCTTTAAGAAAAAAATTGTTCGCTCTCCATTTATTCTCACTGCATTCTAGGAGAAATTATTGAGATGTTAAAGAGATCCAATTGGTTATTTTCCATTCTTAGAGGAGGAAACACTTCGTGACACACTTTCATACACACACATTCACATCTTCTCATGCCAAACCATGAGTTATGTAGGCAGAGAGATCCCAGCGCCCACAGGCCTGTTGAGAACACACTCTGACACAGGACAACTGCACATTATAAAAAGAGCAAAATACACTCTGCCACCACTTTCTCTCCTCTGACCACAATGCCACACTACACAGAAACACCCCCTACGTAAAAAGCGTAGGATAAAAGGAGAAAAAGTCCACAGTTCTATCTGTGATTTATATGAATATTCCAATCTAAAATAAAAATCTGTCATCATTTTCTCTCATGTTGTTCCAAACCTATATGATTTCCCTGTACAGTAGCATACGATGTGTGAGGAACATGTATGTATAGTGTATATGTGTATAGTGATGCCATATCCAGGAACAGTTCTTTAATGTCAAATCTTTTCAATGAATAAGTTGATATGTGTTGGAAAACTGGACTAAATCATTTGTTCAAGTTTACCTCACTGTCTCTGTAAGGCAATAGATGAAAACTGGGTAAGTTTCGAATTACCTACTAGTAATGAACATTGACATTTTAGAAAGAATATACGGTCATATGGACCACATTTAGGATACTTTTATGGCACTTCTGCATAATTTTTTATGCTTGACAACTCATGCCATGGGTTCAATTCCCAAGAAATGTATGAACTAATAACAATGTATACCTTGAATGCAATGTAAGTCACTTTGGATAAAAGCATCAACCAAATCTGTAAATGTAAATACTGAAAAAAGTGGTCAGGATGTTCTTCAAAAATTCACCTTTTGCATTCCCCAGAAGTCAGTCACACAGCTTTGGAACAACGTGTAAATAATGACAGGATTTTCATTCTTGGCAAGTCGAACGAGCCAAGAAGAGCCAGGAGGGAAGCCGCAACTTGCTACTCTGTAAACGGGACCTTGTAAAAAAATCCCTGCTGTTCTCTAAGCAGATGTTACACACATCACGCTGTTTTCCATTAACACCATCAGCACTTCGCATAGCACATTGATATTCAAGAGCGGGCACACCATGCCATAATTAGACTATCATTTGATCAGGAGTGCTAAACTCTTTATACACAAGTGTCAAAGACGTTAAGGGGAGGGTGGAAGGAAAGTTAGAGAAAAGACAGTGGTGCTTCTCCGGGGTTGTGGGAAGCCCCTGACGGTGCAAGTCTGCTGGGAGCTCTACATTTGCGGTCATTGTAGTCGTGCCGTCGCTGAGATTTTTTGGAGGCCCTCGTAAAATAGCTGTTGGCAAACACTGGGAGAAAAAATGCGATGGCAGACAGTCAGGCTTAGCTAAACGCTTTGGCCTCCACCCTAATGAGAACCACATTTGGAGGACTGAAATATGTTTTACGTGGCAGCACACTGGATTCATCACTTCACTGTGCTCGGCTTCCAGTCGAACACTTAAACATTCGCAGCTATAAAAAAGTGGCTTTGTTTTTGGTAAAGGGCTTTTTACGACACTTTGCAAATATAATTTCACACACGAGACTACTCCTCCCTCACTCCCGTAGGCGAGAAGTCGCTCTAAATTCCGCATGTACGCGAATAGAAGCAGCTCTCGGTCGCGATGAGTTCAACCGCATGCTGATGCCTTAAAAATGATGGAAAGCCAGGTGGAGCACAGTAGCACTAAAGCGGTACGTGTCAAAGTTGTTGTCGGTAGTGTTTGACTATTATGGAGCAAAATAAAACATTTGAAGAGCAGCGTGTCTAACTCTCGTCTGCCTCACTCATTCTTCTCAGGCTGGATGCCTGGATAATTCGTCTCATTTAATTGATCGTGTGCTGCCAAATTTGTGAGTTTAGCCACCTCGACCAACACGAAACAGAGCTCAGAGATGGATTGGAGAGAAATGAGAAAGAAAGAGACGGTGAAATGTGTGAAATGAGAGCAAAACAGCTGCTGATAAGGCAGCCTGAAAAAGAGTTGCTGAAGGGGGCTCCCTCTTTCTTCAAAGCGCACACTCTCTCTCTCTCGCACACACTCTCTCGAACGCAGTCATACACAAGCCACTAGCTCTACTGTGCAGCCACAGCACAAAAGGAAAACGGGTAGGAAAAAAAATGCACTAATGCGCTTGGTAAGCAGAATAACAGGGAAAAAATACCTGTTCCACCATCTTGCTCCCTTTTTCCTCCATAAACTAAGCAGCTGCCTTAGTCCCAATCCCTGCAGCATCTGCCTAAAGCAAGCATCAATTATAGATGAGGGTGTGTGTTCAACCACTGTGTAGCGAGAGGGAGAGAGTGAGTGTGTGAGTATGTGAGCGGGAGGGAAAGGAGGGGTGGAGAAGGAGGAGGGAACTAATGCAAGCGAAAGCTAAGCTCCAAAATTTCTCTCCCTCTCTCTTTCTGTTCAACTAATGTTCGACACTCTGAAATGTTAGCGATTCAGGCCATTCGGCGAGCATGTAAACTAAACTTAATTTAGAGCAGTGATATAGATTGTGAAATGATGTTAAAGCTGAGGCTGTTGTCTGTCTGTCTGTGAATGTGCAGCTGATGGATTTGGATTGTACCGCTGATGGTGAAATGAACACTAATTTTTAAACTATGTTTTAAACTATGAAGAATGGAGCCTAAAGGGACATGGTGATGGAAAAATAAATGAAATTGGAGGAAAAATTATATTTCAATGCTTTTGTGTCCTCTCAGAAATGTTTTGTCTCTGAATTCTCTGAAAATAAGGTCAAATTATATCAAACAGTTAAACAAATTTAGTTATTTTGTAAAAAAAAAATAAAAAAAAAAAAATGGTAATACAAAAATTATTCTGAGCGATCATATGTGGTTGTCTAAGTTCTTTCACAATAGAATAGGATTGCATAAACTTTACAAATTCAAGCCGAATTTTGTCAGCATGTTCAAAAATAATCAGGAACTTAAATAAGACGCTCGGCTACACTCATATTATCGCTCCTGATGGGAAGTTATCATGCTGCGTATGCATGATTTCTTCAGTAAACAAGAACCATAATGTTTATTTAATCAAGTATCTGGGGCTTGGATGGTAAGGTCTGTTTATGGTTCGGTTCATTTAAGGACGTGAAACTCACTGAAAGTGAGTACTGACCCCTTGCCATCCATCAATGCTGTGGATTTTGGTTGGGGCAGACTGAGAGGTAAACAGGATCAAGATCCACTGTCCTTGCTCTTTCAAACACACTGACTTGCACAGCAAAATCCTGGGCCAACTCTTCAAAAAAAAGAGAAAATGGCTGAGGCAAGGCCTTCTTAAGCCCCTGCTGGGCCTGCCCTTTCTTTCCTATAGATTGGACGTTCGATCAACCTTCACCTTTGTTTTCTCCTCTCGCTCAATGCAGGATTCTCACCACAGGCGCTCCTTGTGTGTGTGAGTACGCATGCGAGCAAGGGTGTTTAAGGATCGGCGTGCTGCCCCTTTGCTCCAGACAGTCAGCTGGCTTCTGTCCAGGTCCATGGAGTGCCACTTCAGCTGGACACGCTCTCAGTTTAGAGGGCAAACCATTCCCCAACAGACCCCCAGTGACATACGGCAATAGAGCGGGGCAGGACCCCCTCGGCCGTTCATTATCTCAGCCGCTCTTCCTTCCCATTGAGCTTCGCACTATGTTTTCGTATCAAACATTTTGCCGTTCGCACACAGTGAGCGTTACCCAACACTTCTGGGGGAGTTCGCCATTTGGTGAGTGCGTGATGACTCGGAAAGCCAGACATCAAATCGCACTCCCTGTCTCAGAGTAAACAAATTAATAATGCAAGAGGTTTTGTAGCGCATGGGTGTGAACTATTTTAAAAGTAACCCATTTCCCAGCAGGAGGCTACCTTTTAAAATGCAAACTCAAAAGAAAAAGGGACCCAGCAGACGTCGTGAAAATATAACCGCCCCCCCACCAGAGGAAAGTTTTCGCTGAAAGTTCAAGGGTGAAAAGAAGCTGAGATAGCATTGTAGCTCTGTGTAGCTCTGTTTATTTGTACACATTTTGACTAGAATATACCTCAAAATTAGTAAATATTTGTCAAGGCATACATTTTACTCCGAAATAAAATAACATCCAATTTTAGTCCACAAAAATAACCATTTAGGTCACAAAAAGTGCAAAATTCTATCCCAAATGACATGCGATACACTATACACTTATACTATGCACCATGAACTCAACCATCTATAATATTATTTTGGCATCAAACATCGAATTCTGACAGCCTCTGAATTCTGGAAAATTCCCCTCTGCTGCATAAGGAAAACTGGGACAATCGAGTGCATGACATGTCCACACTTCTTTCTTTCGGATAATTAAGTTCAACTAGGCATTTGAAGTGCACTTTTTCTTTTTGGAATTTTCCATGTGAACACACACACTACTCACACTATTTACACTACAAAATGGCACAGAATATTGCACAAGTTTTATGTTTTTAATTCAACCATTTCAAAAAAACAAGTTAAATGTCCTTGACGAAATCGAAGAACCCTTTGTTAACAGATTAACGTTGCCTGCGGGACACCTCATTTTGCGAGCAAAGAGGTGCACCGAA
Organism: Phoxinus phoxinus; assembly: GCF_949152265.1. Classification (NCBI taxonomy): domain Eukaryota; kingdom Metazoa; phylum Chordata; class Actinopteri; order Cypriniformes; family Leuciscidae; genus Phoxinus; species Phoxinus phoxinus. The sequence continues at coordinate 25,799,924 of NC_136876.1, forward strand.
GCCCTGAGTTAATGGGCTAGACGGCGGATGAGCCGAGTAGCGGCTAACCTTGCCTTGTTTCCCATTATCATATTAGCCGGCATTAGCGCAGGAGCTCTCGTCTGCCGCCGCTCAAGCCCTGTGCCGGCATTAGCACACCATGCAAATGAAGATGTAAAGAGGAATCAGTTCATCAATCACACTCGCAAGGGGATAGTGTGCGCAGGAAGAGGATTAGCCGCGTAGTCCCTGGACCCCGCGCAGGTCTCCCTCCTGTCACACAGCGTCTTTAATTAAACATCTTAAAGCACTTGCCAATGGCACTCCCTGCATAGTGGGGCTGCACTTGCCATTTGTCACAAGGCAAACATCTCTGCGGTCCTCTGAACAGTGTGTCGACAAACTCTTTTGGTAATCCTCCTCCAGAAGCATCTCCATCTGTGCAACCTTAATAAGCTAAATCGTCACCTGATGGGAAATCAGACATTACCGTGATGACTGTGGCGGCTCTGGGTTTTTTAAGAGGCAAACAAAGGAAACCCTTTACACATAATGGACAAAAAATAAAAAGGGCCGCCATTTTATTTTCAGGTCAAGTGGTTCTAGAGAGAATGGTAATCGGCATATGCACCGGTTGTAAGTTACCAGGTGCTGGAGTGTGTCCCCAAGCAGTTTAATTAGTATTAAAGGCTGATCTGAATTAAGTGGGTTGCTGTGATGGACACAAATCCTGTCAAGTCGATACCAATAACAGAAGAAATCTCTGTAGGATCACAAAAGAAACAGCCAGGTTTCAGCCGGCAGCCGAAAGGATGCCGCCATCGAGGGTGCGTAAAACCGTTCAACAATTCCGGATGTGGTCCTGCATAAATCCAGACCAAATAGGGCCTCCGGTGGATATGCACACAATTAAGCATGTGACCATCACTCAAAGGTGAAGCTGGGAGGGAAGACCTATTTTGTATTATCATTATTGTGCAACCTCTCAAACTTTCATACAAGTTTCACACATTTACTCTTACAAATGAAATTTTGAAATCCATTCTCGCTAAACTAACTGCGGTAAGTTCCACTGTAGAAAACATGATTTAATTTTTAACCAAATTTCCTGGTTTACAATTATTTATATATAATCCCCCATAAACCTCTTCTTCCAAATCCATACATATCAATTTCTGCTTATACACTTTCCCATTTTGTTAAAACTAGTGTTATAACCCTCAGCTGTCTGCTCAGACATACTATTTGTATTTTTTTATTTATATTTAGGTGAAAGTTTTTAAATAATTGTTATATTGTAGAGTTAAGCTAGAGAACCAACTGAACTGATCCAAATTTCAAACTGGTTACACTGATGGTGTTACACCCCAGTCCAAGTCTCCGGTATCCCATACTGTAAAGAGTCTTTTATGAAACATTCTTAAAATGGTTTCGTTTAATTTCTTTTTGGACTAATGACACATAATGATTATTCTGATCAGTCATGTAATGTTAACCAGGTCAGTTTAATCAGAACTGGGCTTGTGGAAACCTTTAAAAGTATATGGTAAACTCTCTGAGAAGACTCTACTGTAAATGTTATGTTTACCTTTTTTTAGAGTCCACACATACAATTTTCTTCGCTGGCTCTCCGACTTTTGTTTTAGACTGTGAATGCTTTGGCACGCATGTTTATCCAACCACACACAGCTTAAAACCACAGGCAACCATTTTGTGAGTTGAGAATACCAATTTGAGGCATGGTTTCACTGACAGACTTAGTCTTTGCTTTGGTCTAATGGTATTGGATGATGTTTTTATAGTCAGTGAGATGCAATAATAAGATCTCAATAGCTGGCTTGCATGAGAGCCTGAAGTGGGCGTATTTTGAACACAAAGCCAAGCAATCATAACCCAGTTCCTTTTCCCTGTTGAACTCTGAGAGAAAATATGAACACTTTTGGCTTGCATATTACCAGTCTCTGAGTACATAGTGTGCACGGTATGAAGAGGCAGTAAAAATGGATCCATGCCTGCACCCTCAAGCTACTCGGAATTTCGGGTTGAGGAGTACTCCGAGACAACCGCAGATAATGACCAGCACGCTGGTTGGTACATTGCCTCCTGGGCCATCATTTCATAATAACCAAATGATAAGACGTTTGTGCACACAATCACTTTTAAGGTTTCTATATACAACTGCAGAGGATTTTCATTCTCCTATATTATTTGGAAGTCTTTGGGTAAAAGGTTGTTGGGAATAGCAGTCACACAAAAAAGAACAGTGGCACACATAAAGGAGCATAAATAGTGCAATTGGGGCACTAGCCTTGTGGTATGGACACACTCAACCCCCCAATATACAGTGGAAAAACATGAGCTGGTTTTGATATAATAACTACTTATTTAATTTTTCCATTAAATATATTTTTCCAATATATATTTATATTTCTAAACAAATTTTTTAAAAATATTTATGACCCCTCCTGAGCAAATACAGATTAACTACAACAGCGAGAAAGAAATAAGAGGTTGGTCAAATCAGATGGTGGGTATGTAGTCAGAGCTGCGTCCCCCTGCAGATGTTCTCTTCCTGCCAGCTTTCCTCTGATACACATCAGTCTCGGCCAGCGTGTTCCAGGGCTGACCGCCGCTTCAGATGAGGAGCTCATATACATTTCCAGATCACAAATTCATCGCCTTCCCCCCACCGCTCCACTGGAACAAATCTGCTTTCCATTCCGTGTCGCAAATCTCATGTTCTAGTAGGGTTGAACTGTGTTGGATGCATCTCTCTCCCTCAACACAGAATATATCCCTCTCTGCTCCTCCAGAGACTGTCGGCCCTCCCCGCCACTCACAGCTCAGCTCAGCTCAGCCCAGCACGCCCACTAAACATTGGCACTGTTGCTAATAAGCCTAGGTCGTTAGTGTGCCATGTTTGGGGCTAATTTTCTAATCAGAGAGTCAGGGTCACCACCCAAAAACCTCCTTGTGCTGAAAAGTTGTACCACTTCCTCCTACAACACACACACACACACACACACACACACACACACACACACAAACACACACACACACACACACACACACACACACACACACACACACACACACACACACACACACACACACACACACACACACACACACACACACACACGCACGCACGCACACTTGGGCTCCCATGTGCTTTAATTATATGTGGTGGATATCATGTGGGTGAAAAGGGAACGCGTGGCACTCAGCAGTAGGGTCTCGGCCATATGGAGACAGCCTGGAAACTGTCAGGCTCAATTAATAGATGTTGTCCTTTGGGACTCAGGAAGGCAGGTTCATATGGAATAAACAGCTCCTCGGGCTGAACGCGGATCGGGACGTGAATCACTCCTTAACAATCTTTTCAGCAGCCCCGCTTCCCTCCTACTTTCTCCATTTTGTCCATTTCTAAGGGGTCTCATTATGGGTGAAATAGATTTGTCACCGTAGAGACAAGATGTAGAGGAGAATTAAAGAACTATTCACAACGGATTCACAACAGGAGGCCATCTCAGAAGTTTGTGGCTGCATTCCTGCGAAATCTGCTAAAGTGGTCCAGTGTGTTTGTGCTAAATATAGTTAGCACAAACTTTAAAGTTTAACAGTCAATTATAAATTAGCTAAAAGTAACATACAACAAAGAGAATGCCACAGCAGCAGGCCGACTCTAAGGTTATCTAAGCGAGCCTCAGAAATCTTAATTACAAGTTAGCGTGCTTTGGCTATGCTTTAGCAGTGTGCGGGTAATTCTATTAGCAGATCTCACACAGAAGGCTCGTGTTGCCTTTGACAAAGTTGAAAACTTGGCTTTTTAATTTCTTCATTATGTTTCATCAATTGTAGATCAGCCCTGGATCAACGATTTGTTTGTGATGTGGCGTGACAATGTTCGTAAGGAAACTGTGTTTCTGTGGGTGTTGAAGGCGAAGTAGCTTGCGGCTAACACGCGCTAGCTTCAGTCTGGGATGGGGTCTGAGTCATCACTCAGTGATCACAATGAGACATAAATTGGAAGGAAGCAGTAGCATAACACAGCAAATGGCTAATAATGTTATTAGGAACACTGTAGCTTATGTTTTTATGCTTAAAATGCACAAATCTTTCTGAGTCAGCCTGAATGTTTTGTTCATAACATTTGCAGTGTATACAAGTATCCATGCGCCAAATGCGCCAAATATCTGAAATGAAAACGTGGACATCATTAAGTCAATATATCATTGAGTGAGTTTACGTGCATCCTCATAATGCGTTTGTAATGGGATTTAGCATGGCAATCTCACAATACTTAAGCTCATAATCGTAATTCTCACAATTAACTATGTGGTGTACGCTGATTTTAATCGCAATAAACATGCATGTAAACACCACAATTACCACTCTGACCATAGTGCGCATGTGCTTGGACGTACACGGATGTCGTGTGTTGTTCGCATAAATTCATGAATGAACTCTGTGACATTACTCTGAAGTTTTCCCTATACCCAGAATCGCTAAACTCTGTCAACACAACTCTCTGCGCAGTCTCTGCTCCGTATCCTCATCCAGAAAGTGATGCAGCGTAGGCAAACCCAGTTACAGCGGCACTGCGATGTTCACCACGGCTCAGAATAACCTTCCGATACGTCAAATGTCTTTTGCATTTGATGCAAGTAGATTAAAACAGCGGCCAGTAACATGCCTACTGTATCTGAGTTTAGCATTTGTATAATGGCAGTAAAAATATCCACAATTCTTGTAAATGGGAGTGAAGAGGTTTGCCCGTGCAAGTAAACATCTTACTGCAATTAAATCCATTATTGGTGCACAAAACAGCATCATTGACATTTTCCAGCTGTTTGTGAGATAATTTGGTGTATTTTTGTCTAAAGTAATTAGTAATAATGTGATGACTCATTTAAATAATTTTATTTACAGGTATCTAATGCAATAAACTAAAGAGAAATCAAAACGGCTAAGTAATAATAGGTTTTTCTAAATGATTTAGCTTGTCATAAAGCTGACAGCCTCAGTGAACTTCAGACAAGTTCCTACGTTTATTAGTCTTTGTCCTAAAACTGAAAATAAAGATGTACAACAGCATTCCTCAAAATCGGCCCTAAAAGGCCACTGTCCTGCAGAGTTTAGCTCAAATCCTGATCAAACTCACCTACGTGCCATTTTCTAGGAACTCTGAGACCTTGATAGCTTGTTCAGTTATAGAACTAAACTCTGCAGGTCAGTGACCTTTCAGGACTGGACTTGAGGAACTGTTTTGAACAAACCGGTCAGCCTATGCAGGTATGCACTTTGTATGCATGTGACGAACTGCAAGCGCACACTTGTGTGTGTGTGTGCGTGCAAACAAGGTTCGGCCCTAATCTCCCGTGCAGTACATGAAGTTTTGTAGATGCACATGCGAAATGTCAGTTGTCACAGCAATGAATGCGACAGCAGCATGAACACAAAGTGCTCATCATGCCAGCGCATCTCCTGCAGACACTCTGATGCTTGTCAGGTACAGGTGATTTTAATTACAGCCATTATTTACACAGCTGAAACAAAGTGGCAAGGTGGCATTAAACCAGGCTGTCAGGCAGCCACACACTCTTACTGGCTGGAGAAAGCTCATCTCCTTGCCTTACTCGCCTTTCTCTCCTCCATCCAGCCCACCCCCTCCTCACGGTCTACTATTTCCCCCCCGTCTCATTCTCTCTCTGTCTCCCTGCCCTCCTCCCATTCTGGGTGAAAGGAACATGCAGTAAGAACATTAATCACGCATCATGTTTAACCTTGGACTCATGTCATTTACTGTTAGCTTTGATGTCTACACTGTATCATATGAAGTTAGCCTAATATATTTATTAATTTATTTATTTATTACACTGCTTCTTGGAATACATCATTCTGATTGGTCATAAGCAGCTTTCCGCAGTTAAATATTTGATATTATTTTATATAAAAAGGTTAAGCTGTATAATTGATTTTTGTAGCAGGCAACTGATTTCCTACATAGCTGTGCTAGTTTCGTGTCAGTACTTCGTGCTGTCTCTTTCTTCTCACAAATAATTTCAACTCAAGATCAATATTCCACGTCCATTTATATATTTATTGAATAATAACAGACATAATGTACAGTCATTAGGTCATTATTGCAAAATAAAGCACTTTATGATGATATAAGACCAGATCACCCAGTTTATTTTGTGATAATGACCAAGTGAATATATGAATATATATAAAAAAAATATTTTAAAACTATTTAAAAAAATGCAGTATATATTATATTAATGACATTATTATCATAACCATTCAAATTGTTAATTCCAAGTTTAAATAAACAACGAATCCTAGATTTAACATTTTTGGACTTCACTTATAAAATATTATAAAAGCTTCCATCTTTTCCCTTTCATTGAAGACCACTGGACTGAAATCATCCTCAGCTTTCAGGCCAGCTGGAACATTCTTTGAGATAGCAGGAACCGTATTATCTGTGGATCAATGGCGAGTAAGGGGTAGGACGTTAATACTCTTTGATCAAAGAGCTGTCCTATTTCTGGTTTGTGTGAAGAAAGAAAAAGAAAAGGGAGGGGGGGGGGGGGGGGTAACAACAGTGGTAACAAGGAGAACAAGAAACAGAGTGTGTGAGTGTGTGTGAGGAAACAAAGGCTAAGACTCTGGCAGATGTTGCAGGGTCTCTGATGACTGTGTAATGACAGATGTTTTGAAGCGTAGCTAGGAGAGGTATGACCAGGCCTAATGATTTCTGGAGCGAGCGCACAGGTACACTAAGAGCAGAACTAATCACACACAGATGGACACACACAGAGAGCTGCAGGAGCAGGCCAGGACACACAGATGTCTCTGCCAGAAACGAACTCACGGCCCTCCGGGAAGGCCGGCGAACGAGCTCCATCTCCATCGGTTTCTTTAATCATGACTATTAAAGCACGTGCATTTGGAAGCATGTCAGTGATGCCCTAAACAGGATGAGACATTATTGTGTATGACATGAACAGTTCAAACAGAAGGTATAAGATACACATAATTTTCTACTACACAGACCAGTGTGGGTTGACATGATTTATGATCAGACGCGTTTCTTAGGGGTAATCGCAATGGGGAATGTTGAGCATGGGAGAGACACGGCCCACCTTAAACATTTAATCCTTGGCCCCATACATTTTAGGAGGTGATCACAAGTTCACAGCCGGATGGAGCACAACATCAGAAAATACTGGTTATAAGATGTTTTTTTTAAAAGGTGTTTAACAATCCTCTTAAAAATGCAATACTTATCATGCAAAACATTAAAAAAGGCCAAACATATCCGTTTCAGTACATAATTGTTATATCTATATAGAGAGAATATCCCATTTATAAATAAATAAAAATATATGAACATCTGTCTCTAAATTCATCTTCTTTAAAAGCTAAAAATAGTCAAACTAAAACCAACCAGTAGATGACTAGTCATCCATTCCTGTATATACAAATTCTGTCTTAGTTAAAAAGCCTTTAAACCAGCGCAAATTAATTGCACGTCGTTTCATGCGCAATACTTATTTGTCCTTATCTGTACTATGGGAGCTGTGGATTAATTACGTTTCATTTTCCCTATATTGGCCAATTTCATGCTTTTGCACAGTTTGAAAATATTTACACTAGTTACAAACAATTAATTCAATGGCTTGTTAGGCAGCCCAGTGATTTTCTGTGCGAGCGCAGAATGGAGGGTTGGCATCACGTGTGTGCGCTCACATGTGTCTTCATGAGTGAGCTTGGAGAACTGGCATCTGTCATAATTACATTCACTGTGTTGACAAGCCTCACCATCTAACAAGATACATCCCATTATTGCCAGATGTTTTAAAATTGACATTATAAATGTTTACACTGTGTAGTAACCCGAGCTATTAGTTTCGACTAGCGACATAAAATACTCCAAAAGCCAGCATAAAAACATTAGTGTCAGCTGCTGTAAAAGTTGTGCTATTAATTTTAGCAGAGGATGCAACGTCTCTGAATATGGCCCATCTGTTATGGCGTCAAATGGCCCAAATTACTTTACGAAAACAGTTCCATCAAATTATTTTCATCGCCGTTTTCACTGCAAACGCCAGCCGCTCAAAGTTAAAAGGTCGTATTTCAGCATCATCCATGCACCGACACGTCCGCTTGGTACGCCTGTGCAACTTTGAGCGCATATGTCATCGGTTAAACAGGCCGCACATACGTTTTCGCCATTTCACCCATGCTCCACGATAGCCGTGTAATGTTAACAAAGCGCTGTGGGGATGTGAGGTTGAAAGGTGCGGTGAAAAGTTATCACTGTAAATTAAAGGTATGACTGGTGGAAGCCCAAGGGTTTACACTGGGGTTATCGAGGGCTTCCACACATCAGCATCTCCTATCACACATCCGACGGTTCCTGTGAAGTGTCATAAACTGCCGGGCCCATTTCCAGTATCGCTGCGGCTCCCCGCAAAGCCCCCAGGGCCTTCTGCTTTACCAAACACAAAAGCAGTGTTGCCTCTCTCTCTCTCTCTCTCTCTCTCTCTCTCTAAAGTCAATATATGTAGCTCTTTGTCTTCTCATATCAGGTATTTTCTCCGATCTGAGTTGAGCCTAGGATCATAACCCCCTCCCATCTCCATTAAAAAAAGATGCTGCTGGGAAATGTAGTCCTGTCTGGTTAAAAGTATATAGTTATGCTTTATTTTGAGATTCCACTTATGACATTCTACTAACTATAAGTAACTTTGCAACTACATGTCAACTTACTCTCATTAGAGTATTAGTAGACTTTAGACAGTGGTCTGCAAAGTTACTTACAGTCAGTAGAATGTCTGTTGGGGACCATTAAAAAAGGTGTTAGCAGATGTTAAGCAGACAGTCTACTAATATGCTAATGAGATTTAGTTGTAAAGTTATTTATAGCTAGTAAAAAGTTGATCATCAATCAAAATAATTGCCAATGATAGTTCACCCTTAAAAATGAACATTTTGTCATTAATTACTCTCCATCATGTTGTTCCAAACCTGTATGAGTTTCGTTTATTGAATACAAAAGGAAATTCAGAAGAATGTACTGGTACTGCTTCAAAAAAAGATGCTTAATTATCATGAATGTATCATAGTAGTTCACATGCTATATTACATCTTTAGTTGGGGCAGCAACCATATTGAAATATTGAGGGACCATATTGAAGGATAGAGTTACAGTTTGTACTACATCAAATCATTTTCAAAACTCACTTTTTTGTTTCATTATTTTGTCTACTGATTTTTTTTTTTTTTCTGTTGAAAAGATGTTTTGTCACTTAAACAACTGCCATGTTCTTAAACTACAGAACAATTCATTTTTATTATGGTCAAAAATTAAAAATGCCACCATTGACCAATGCCTCTTGCGTGAGGAACGAACCAAAATTAAATTAATAATTAATTGATTCATTAATGAATCGTTCATACCATGTGCAAATCCAATGGTTCTTAAAAGATTAAACTTAAACAAACAATTCGTTCACACACTATATTGCCTTCTATTTTAGTTTTATGAATTCAATGTCATATAATAGCCTTGTGTGAGGAATTAATCAAAATTCAAGTCATTATTCGCTGACAATCATTAAGTTAAACTCAAGCCACCAAATCAAGTCTGATTCATGAATAAATCATTAAGACCAGTGAATGAAACCATGATTAATTGAAAAGATTCAACTCAAATCATCGATTCATTCACACATTTCTGCATCAAAACTACTCACATGAACCATCACAAACACCAAAGAGATCTAAAGTGGATATTTTCCTCACGCAAAGCTATTGAGTGGCTCAAAAGAATTTAAATATATATATATAAATATATATATATGGACCTTTTTATAATACTTTTATGAAGTTTGAAACCCAGAACCCATTAAATTGTAAAAAGAATAACTAGTACATTCTTAAGAACATCTTCTGCATTCCACAGATGATTTAAAGTCATAAGGTTTGAAATGTCAAATGTCGCTGAGTAAATGATGACCGAATTTTCATTTTTGGGTGAACTCGCAGCTTTTACAAGCAGGAACTGTGCATCATAAGAGCTCAGGTAGATCTGCGGATTTGCTTTGCGGTGGTTGAGCAGGAAAGCCGTGGCTTTAGGAGCTTTGTGTCAGCTGATCCCAGCACTGCACAGGCTCTGTAACACACACCAGGAAAAGCACAGGTCATGGGCAAACGGGAGGGATGTGTGAGTATGCGTGTGTGTGTGAGAGACTTGGCCCTTGGCACGTTTTCCTGATGCAGAGTGGGGGTGACAGACAGAGCTGACAGGCCAACCTTTGCACTGCGTAATAGACAGACAGGGAAGTGGGAACCGCACTCTGTCACTGGGGAATACAGATGTAAACATGGCCACTCTATCACCCACACTCGCCTCCCTGACAAAACATATTAGTGGTGGAGTTCTCAGTGCACACCTCTGTGCTTAAACTCGCTGATGATCTGCATACACGCGCACACACACACACACACACTTAGTGCACGCAAGCAAGTGTGCCGCCGTGGGAATGCATAGCCTGCACTAATTGCAGTTTTAATTGTTGTGGTGATTCTAGTGTGTCACTGATATATCTGATGAGTCTGACGTGACTTATTGACAGATCTCTAGAGCGTGCGCGGCGACCTGACAAAAACGCATTGATTAATTACTAGCCATCCAAGACAATTAACTGGAACAGAATGCGAAAACAAGCGGCGAGCAACTTTTGCCGCGCCGCCATCCTAGCTCGTTTAAACCCTCTGAGGATACATCAAACTATTTCTTTCCCTGCGTTTCCAAGGCAACGCTAATATATTAGCTCACCAGTGTTACTGGAAAGCATTTCACTTGACAGTTTTAAAAATGATTTAAAAGCCGGCTTAGTATGTGAATCTCATCCACACTACAGTAAATCAGTGTGGACGAATCCCTCTCCAGCTGACACGAAAGACTCGGGGAGGGGAACAGGCTCCGTTGCCTGTGGTCTTGCTGGAGAGGCTAGTTTGGGTGAAATATCTCCAGATTCCTGCTGTTCTCATCCATTGTTCTCACTCTAGAAAAACCAAGCAGACACTTGAGCCATTTGTTTTCACAAGCCTGAGTACATACAGAGTCCAAAAGTCTCAAAAACATAGCTTCTAATTATACACATTATACAGTATACAGTGCATACAAATTTAAATAATTTAATAAAACAATTTGCATGCTTTTCTGAAATTCTTTATATGTATTATTTCTTCACACGCATTAATGACACTTGAGCTGCATTTGATTTGTGGACAAGAAATAGTGCAGGATCTTAAATAATATGCCATGATGTTTCTTTAATATATATATATATATATATATATATATATATATATATATATATATATATATCTTTTTTAAATTTAGTTAGAATGTTCTTAACCTTTTTTTTTTCAGCAAGATTTTAAAATCCAGTTTTAAAAATGTCTTTAACAAAATTTCCACCCATCCACAGAAATAGAATTTTAAGAAGTTCCTAATGTAATCTATCCCAAAAAGTGCACTACTGTTCAAAAGTTTAATTCATTCATTAATTCATTAATTCGTTTGTAATGAAATTAATCCTTTTATTTAGCAAGGATGATTTAAATTGATCAAAAGTTACTTTTACAATTTTATAAAAGTTTTCTATATACTTAATTTTTAACATTGATAATAATAAGAAATATTTATTGAGCAGCAAATCATCATATTAGAAAGATTTCTGAAGGATCATGTGACACTGAAGACTGGACTAATGATGCTGAAACTTCAAAAATAGAAAAAAGTTTTAAATTGCAATATTTATTTTTGATCAAATAAATGCAGACTTGGTGGGCAGAACAGACTTCTATCAAAAATAGAAAAAAAATCTTAGAGACAACACACTTTTGAATACTACTGTAACTTAAGCTATCACATTTTAGCCTACCGGTAAATAACACAGCAACATCTTTGCAGATAAGAATGCATTATAACTAGCTCAGTAATTATAAGTAAATCTAAACACCCAATATTTGTGATAAGTGTATTTTATGGTTCAATTCGAGTATCGCACATTTAGCTCAGCAACATGTAAATATTAAACTGAATTGTAATTACCGGTAATTGTGCACAAAATTCGACAAATAGTGCGTTCCAAATTAGTCAGCTACTGTATAAAGCTCCATGACAGTGTGCTGCCTTAGTAGTCAGCTAAGCAGCAGCAGCTCACTACATTTTAGAACCGAGCTACAATCTCCCGAAAATGAGGAGGCAAACATTATTGGAGGAGCTCTGCTTCTTGCTCTCATCACAGCCTGCGCATATCTGCTAATACCCATCTATTCTACAGCGTTCCTCCTCTCCGCCCGCCGATGCATGACACCCTCTAACAGAGCCCTGCTTGCTGTTCTCTCTTTGTCTTTCTCTCTTTATCTCCCTGAGTCTTTCTCGCTTTCTCTCCGTCTCCCCCCTCCCCTCTTCTGGTGTGTTTCCCTGCCCCTCTCCGATTGAGCTCACTCTCCCCTAGACGGCGCAGGTTGGTGTTGGCACACATAACAATTGCAGAGGAGCTTCTAGCACTTACAGTAAATGAAGCTCGGGCAGCAGCCCACTGAGATGCATTAGATTAGGTAATTGAGATATGAGTGATGGCGCAGGCCAGCCCCTGCCGCAGAGGTCTTGGAAATAAGCATTTGCCGCATCCGGCGTATTACAGGCTCAGATTATGGAGGGCCCTGATAGAATAATGTCAGCCGAACACAAGGCTAAAATTGAACTGTCAAGAACTGTCAAATACACAATAATGTGCTCGGCAAACCCAAGTTTTTTCGCCACTCTGGACTGGCTGACGGACCACATGCGTTTCAGAGTGCACTTTGAGAAAACATGCATCTGATACGTATTCAATTTGAGAAACTTGAGATGCTAATGATTTTAAGCAGAACTGCTTCCGTTGAGTCTAACAGGATTTGCGAGTTTGTTTTAACACTGTTGGTTTTCTTTAAGCGAACATGTTTTTCCCCGCTGAATCTGCTGTGATAGTGTGCTAAAACAATCACCTGTGTATGGATTAATGGCTTTAATTCTGAGGACTGGCAGGGTGTAGCCACACAAATGTCCATATTTCCATCCGTGCCCCGCTAGCTGTGAAGTTAAATTGATTCAGGCTTTGGCATCTCTGAAATGTGATGCCGTAAACAACTTGGATTCAGTTCAGCACGTTTATGCATCACAGAAAGAGACCTATATATACCTTAAAAAAACAACAACTAAACTTTAGTTTATATTATTGCAAAATGTGAATTATATTATCACACAGCTCTTTATATAAAGTTGTATCAACAAGTAGGCCTATACAGTATATAAACTACCTGCATTCATATAGTAAACTCACGTGAAACAATATATACTACAATATATAGCACATCTCAACTGTATGATTGTTTATATTATTGAAAAAATTTAATTATATTAATCACAGCTCTCTATATAAAGTTGGATAAATAAGTTTATCCAACTTTACATACATACAGTATACTAATGTACAATGACAATTTATAAAACTAAACCTCAACTGCATGATTGTTTATATTGTTGCAAAATATAAACGATCAGCTTAATGTGACAACAGTATAAGACATTAAGATATTATAAAAATTAACATCTTGATTTTCTGTAAAGAAGCTTTGAAGCATTGCGTATTGTGAGAAGCACTATACAAATTAAATTGACTATTCATGGCTTATTTTTTTACTTATAGTGTGTAGCCCTCAAGTGAACATTATAAAAACAAGCTGTATTATCACTAAATGTATAATTAACTTGTAAATCATCCAAGCGCGCGATAAAAACAGCTATTTGGCGATGGTTTTTCTTCTTTCAGGGTTGAAGAAAGAGATATCATCACTTGAAATAACCCACAAATCAATACCTCACCGTTAGCATGTGCTCACCAACTTCCAGTGACAGCACTTCATTTAGGTAATGGCCTAAAGAGCCAGTGGGAAAAGAGTGGACTGGCATGGCAGCCCCACGCAGCACACACAGCAGAGTGCACTTAAAGCACAGCCGACTAAATCAGGGCCAATTAGTGTGTCTGTGGACCGCAGCAGCTGGGCTAAGTCTGGGGGCAGAGGTGCTCGGGGCTGGAGCTGAAAAATTGTGGTAGTCCTGAAGCAGGCCTTTCCTGAAAGAAAGTAGGAGGGGGGTATGCGAGGGAGAGATAGAAAGAGGGCAGAGGCCCACTGCCGGTCAAAGAATACAGTGCATTCTTTTTCCGCTAACCTCGCCCAACATCAATCACGCAAGCTGGAGGTAGAGTGAGAAGTCAGCTCGGCCACTGAGGGAAAATATCTGTAATGATTGACACGGGACTGTTGTGTCGACCTCTGCGCTTTTATCGAGACTGACTGAAGAAAAATATATTCATTATGGACTTGTTTACTCTTAGTCCATTAATATAAGCTTTGAAGCCATCTATAGCGTATTCCTAAAAACACTTTTAAACATACTGATATATATATCAGAAGTTGCACAGTCTTTTTTTTTCCAGGAAAACAGACCGAAAATATTCACTATTCATCTTTCACTAATGCTGAAAGTATAAAGTCATGGTTTATGAATGTGACCTAACTAAAGACTATTGGCTATTAAAACTAAAAAGGATGTAATATTTAGTTTATTATGTTGCAAGTTATTTTTATATTATTTATATACTATTACAGTATTTATTATTATTCTGAATTATCTTTTATTTTTATATTTTCCTTTTAATTTGAGTTTAAGGCTTACATAATTTTATGTTTGTCATTATTAGTTTTTGTTTTATTTTTTAAAACTAATTCTACATAACTAATTAATTTTTATTTCAGTTTTAGTAATTTTAGTACTTCAATGGAAATTAGAAATGTTTCTTTGCCAACTAACTGAAATAGTTTTTTTTAGGCATCACAACATCATGTAAATAATGTACGAAAAATGGATATTAATTGATATTTGCAAAAGTAAATCTTAATGTAAAAATGGGGCATGTTTAACTAAATATCCAATACTGACTGATGCTAACAAATAAAAACAACAACAATAATGTGGTATGGATATACCACCGGTACATCCCTAACAAAAATGTTGATATCTCTCAGCAATAGAACATAGAATCACAGTGATTTTGCCAAATAAGATATGTTACTGGATCAACATATTTTGTTGATCCTGGAACAACATTCCTGTCTGAAAATGTAGTCCTAACCCTATCCCTACACCCCTGCCCCTAAACCTAACCCTACCCATACATTATCGCTAAAACCAGAGGGAAACAATAGGTGAATAACACTGATAGAAGCACCTAACCCTGGTTGTAAGCCACTTGACATAAACTGCAAACTTGTCCTTCAAATCTAATTGGTTGTTTGTAATGTTGATTCAGAATCAACAAAGATGTTGATCCATGAAACATGTTGTACCATATTATGTCAACACAAGAGACAGAAAAGTGCCATTTACACAACAAAATGAGTTTGATGATTTGTTGTGGCGTGTGCATCTCCATCTCAAAAGTAGTTGTGTTTGTATCTTGGCAGGGGCCATTAGATGCTCTGGCGTCTCAAACATCCTGAAGGACAGAGCCGCTGCGGCGGGGTGGTAAGAACATGATGCGGAGAGCTAAGCGAAGGTATCTTCAGGACAAAGAGCAACCGCAGCGGGACAATGAGTGTGAACAATCCGAGCGTTTTATTCATCCCGCTGTTGTCCTGAGCTGGGGCGATCATGCATACGCACGCCACCACAAACAAACTGCAGCATAGGCCACTCCTGATCTGTTGAAAACACACTGTTTCAACCTGCAAATTCCTTTGGCTTGTTTTAAAGGAAGAAGCGTCCTATTCTGTCAATGTCACCGTGGATATCCCTATATACAATGCAATTGAAGATAAGCCTAATCTTGCACACCCACACGGCATCTTCATTTTTTCCTGTATCAAAGCCAACAGTATGTACAAACCAGAGGATTAGCCACAGACTTCTATCCTTTTGAACAAACTCAAGCACAATACGTGCAAAGTAAACCTAGCAAGGACAAAACATTAAATATTGTACCATGTACATTTAATAAAAAAAATCCATTATTGTGTATGTAGAATATGATATTTGATATAAAAATTCTTAATAATAAACAATTTAAACAAGTTAAATGAGCAAAACAACAACAACCACAAAAAGTCCATTTATGCAGTACTTATGCAAAAATAATGCATTTCCATTTTATGCTTTTCCACTACAAAACCAAGGCGCAGACATGCTTCCTAATTTGAATAAGATTAGATATACAAGGTATTAGAAGATTTCTGCTGCATAAATACAGGGTTCATAACATCTGCGCTGGTACACGGTGTCATTTGTGCGTTTACAAATTGAAGTAAATGGATTATGGAGGCCTTCTTTACAACACAGAGATCTACAAACAACACAACAATTCCATGTAGGAGAAATTTCATGACTCTTTATGAGGTAATTTCCTCCATGTC
This sequence comes from Phoxinus phoxinus, assembly GCF_949152265.1. NCBI lineage: Eukaryota > Metazoa > Chordata > Actinopteri > Cypriniformes > Leuciscidae > Phoxinus > Phoxinus phoxinus. The sequence continues at coordinate 25,816,445 of NC_136876.1, forward strand.
ATACATTAGAAAAGCTGCCTGTGTAGATTAAAAAACAATATTCAAAGCAGACGTGAAGCTATTGTGCTTTAAGTACGGAGATTAAAAACACAGATACCCTTTAAAAAGCTCATGCGGAACACAAACAAAAGTTATGAATAAAAAAATGATCTTCTGGTGATGACTTTTTTTTTTTTTTTTTTGCCAAAATGCTCGTTATATATACCTTTATTTTCATCACATCAGCTAAAGCCCTTAATTCTGCTCTCTTATTTTAATACTTGGCTTTACGGCCTGTAATTGTATGATTTGCATTTTTTCCCCCGCCCATTATAAATAATCCATGCAACACACGGCCTGGCTGCCAAGCTGGCATCACTTTCTATTTAATCTTGTGAAACAGTCGCTTTATCTCCTTGTTCAACCTGGGGTTTATCTTTTGTTGTGGCACCGTACTATTGATGTGGAAATGTTTACAAAGCAATATACTTGCCCCATTTAGTGAAAGCAGGAGTTCAAGGTATTAATATGATCATTTTATCACCCCCAGTGTGCTTCACTCAGTCATTGACTTAATAACAGGCACTGTTTTCTTTAATGGCTCCTTTGCCTAGGACGTGGTGTTTTGTTAACAATGCCGTAATAAGGAGGCAGCATTTATACATATCACCAGGAGAGCAGAGACCGTTTTTTGTTCTGTTTTGTGGTGCAGAACTATCGACCGTGGTATTCTCCTTCAACTCCCTGTGGGGATGAGAGCGGAGCCCCCGTTACATCGGCATGTGCTCCATTATCATTTCAATACGAGTATGACACACCGGCGAGTGGCAGAATGCTCCGTTTCTATTTCCACTCCACAACTGATAGCAAACGGCGTCTGCCCGGTGTGAGGTTTCCCCAACACCCCCCACCCCTTTGCCCTGCCGCAAGCGAAACAGCAACACTAGCAACTAGCGTAATGTGCGCCGCGAGGCCCCGGCAGCACAGGACAGGCTAAGACTATAACCAGTTACATAATCGCCGCAATAAACACGTTCCGATTGTACTCAACACACAGCACTTTACTCCCACTGACGATAACAGAGTACGCAGCAACCCTTCGCCAGCTTCCAAGGGAAATAAAAGAGGGAGCGATCCAACACTATACTTCATTCTCACACTCAAGGGCCATGCATTTTCCAAACGATGAAACATATAATCACTGCGGCCCGGGGATATTTTACAGTCAACGTACATGGTGTTTGAACAGACTGAATCTTTGTTAAGTCATGGGGAATAATCAAATACGGAAAATGGGCGCTTGTTTTATTTTTAGCAAGCATTTTTGAGGAATTCATGAATACATAGTGTCAGATTATATTAAACATAATTTGAGAATAATATTGTGATATTATGTGTAATATCATATTCCGTTTTCAACGTGAAGCCCATTAAAAAAAACAAAAAAACAGTAACAATTTACAATTTGTTAACAATAGTTACTAATATGATATGATTAATGGTAATGGTATTAATAAATGCTTTGGAAGTATTAGTCATTGTTAGTTCAAGCTAACTTCAACATTTCTTAATACATTATTAAAAGTTGCATCGGTTCACAAATATTATTTAATAGACATGAACTAACAATAAACAGATAACAAAGATAAAATAACACTGTAACAAATCTAATGCTCAATGTTAACTAATGGGACCTTATTGTAAAGTGTTATCAAAAATCATATGGAAAAATGGCGAAAGGAAAACACACACAGACAGACACACACACACACACACACACACACACACACACACACACACACACACACACACACACACACACACACACACACACACACACACACACACACACACACACACACACACACACACACACACACACACACACACACACACACACACACACACACACACACACACACACACACACACACACACACACACACACACACACACACACACACACACACACACACACACACACGCGGTTTCCATGTTTTATGTGCATTTTCCATAGACATAATAATTTTTATACTGTACAAACATTAGTTTCCATCCCCTAACCCTAAAACAAGGACAAGGATTTTGGATATAGCCATCTTTGTGGAGACATTTTGTCCCCATGACATAGGGTTTACCAGGAACAGACACACACACCAATTTGATTATATATTCTCTTTTCTAATTCCTGTCAAGAGGAGCTGCATTTGAAATGAGAGGACTGGCAGAAATCTGCATGATGTATTCAGCATCTAATGAGCGGCGGGGTGAATTGTAGGCACAGGGCATATGCAGTGCCCTGCGAAATCCCCTCTCCTGCACACTATGATTATTCCCCCTCATGTAGCTTTGCACTTCCTCTATTCGGTCAAGCCCACAGGATTTACCAATCCAAAGCTCTGACGGCTCGAGAAAAAGAGGCCTGTCCTCCTCCAGAAGGGCTCCCTGCTTTGAGACGCCCTGACTCCCCGCACTGCCAGGGCTCAGGCGCACCACAACTGAGGCGCATCCATCTGTGGGCCTTGTAGGTGCTGTGGAGATAACCAATTTTTCAAAGCACAACCAGAACTTGCATAATGCCTCATGCACCCACGTTATGACTCACTAAATTACATAAACAGAATGTGGGGTATTCTCATTCTCTCTCTCTCTCGGTCTCCCTCCTTCTTCGCTCTTTTTGCTTTTTTCCTGCCATTGTTATTTCTTCCAAAATCATTTAAAACTGAGCAAAGCTACTGAAAACAATGTAATGAGGGTATAAAAAGATATGTCAGCTTATGTAGAGGATCATGTCTTCTTTTTGACGATAGGGGGGTAGACAATGTATAGCTACTATAGTCTGGGAAATTAATCCACACACACAAAAAAAAAAAAAGGGGGGGGGGGGGGGCAATTTTACTTAATTTTATTCTGAAAATGAGCTCTCGTTTTCAACAGAATAGAGCAATAAAAAAGTTTTGGGGGAAATTGCTTAAAAAGTTCAAATGAGAATATGTTAAAAAAATGTCAGAAGGGCATTGAATGATATTTCAATTAAAAATGCTTGCCAAATGTACATAAAACCTACTGAATATTTGTACAAATTAAAAAATGACTCCTCCCTCAAATGATGTTCCATGTGAACAGCCAATTAAAACATATGGTTAACTTTGAATGATACACTGGAAGTTACATTTTACCTGCTTTGTACAAATATGTAATTCCTCATATTAAATAATTTTAGCAATTTAATAAAAATGTCAAATCAAATTAAGTATTTGTACAATATAAGTTAGTACAAATGTAACTTCCAAAATATCATTCAGTGTCTACACATGATTAGCTAAATGTGTGGAGTTTTTATTTACATTTTTAGGACATGTATGCTTATTACAACTTACATTTTAGTTACATTGAGTAACAAAACTGTAGCACAATATGTAAATAAAATATATTTACAAATATCAGCTACTAGCAAATTATTTTACACCCCTCCAACAAATTATATTACACCCAAACGGAACCATGTCATCAGCATTGAATTATATTTGTTGACATTTTTACCTTCTTATATTGCACAAATATACAATGCCACACATTTAACCTGCTGGGGTCGGCGATCACGCAGGCGTGATCAGTTCACTTTTTTTCAAATTCATATTTAATTTCATTTGAGCAAATGAGTGTGAGTGAATCACATAAAGCATTTGTACAGTATTGGTGAAAATATAACTTCCTAAATATCAATCGATGTCTACACAAGACTGTGTTTTGATTTGTTGAATGACTAGACAATGGTTTTATTTACATTTTTGGGACATACAGTATGATTTAACTTATATTTTTACTTGGTGAAACAAAAAATGTAAAGTAAGCCACAAAATGTAAATACAAACTATCAACTACACCCCAAATCCCTCCCACAAATGAGGCTAAACACAAACAGCCAATCAAAACAATGCCATGTGGTCAGAATTTATTTGACCTGTTTATATTACATGTGTGATTCTATGTGATTCCACACATTTAATCAAATTGAAATATTAAAAGATCTTAGTTAAATTTTATGTTAATAAGTACAAATACGGCCCGAAAATGTAAATTAAAGCTGTTGTTTCACAACAAGCAGCTGCATTCTTAACTCCTCCCACAAATGATGTACCACACTAACAACCAATCAAAACACAGCCATGTGTTCGGCACCAAATGATGCGTCAGAAGTTACGTTTCAACCTTCTTCAGTACAAACACATGAATCCACACTCTCAATCAAACAGGTCTGTACTGAACACCATTCACTATAGCGCCCCTTCATGTGAGAGTCAAGTCACGGCCCAAGAGTGTCACATAAAGTGCATTAAGTTCAATTGTTAGTTGTAATTGCTCTCGTAAGTACTTTCCGATGCAGATGTCATTATAATCATTATCATTTTTGCAGCCTGAGAGAGTCATCAATATTCCAACAAAGGTTCAGAGAGGGAGAGCGAGCGTGTGCGAGGGAGAGAATATCAACAAAACAAACTATAATTCCCCGCTATTTCAATTACCCATCATTAGCTCGCATTTCCATCCCATTGCCATTCCCCCAGCAAAATCAAGGTCTCTCACACTCATCCCCATTAGCTGTGATAAAAGCATGCCTGGTGTTTAGCAACAAAAGCAACTCGCTGCTCTGTTAGCTGATCACACTATGAGACCCAGGCGTTCTCTGACATTAACACACACACACACGCACACAAATACGCGCATCCGTCAGCGCACCGGCGCTCAACTGGAGTCCTCGGCAAGAAATTCCCTTTCCTTTGTAGGTCAGACTTAGATGCAGGCATACTCAGATTGAAAATTTCATTATAAAAACTGCCGTACACCCACCCCACTGCCTTAGCCCCGGGACTCACGACACTATATTGATTTGAATAGATACCAACTCACCCCCTCGTGACGCGAGAGCTCTTGTGTGGACGAATAGCTACCAGGCAGTGTTAACAGTGGCCGCACAGCTCCATGAAGCAACACTCATGCACTCTCACACTGAATGGAAAAGGATCATTTCAAACAGCAAGGCAAGAAACAAAAAAAGCCACGCGCAAGGGGGAAGCACACAGAGACAGAACGAGGGAAGGGAAAGGAGAGAGAGACAGGGAGGGAAGAGAGAGAAAGAGAGAGAGAAAAGAGAGAGATGGGAAATTAATAATCCCAGAGACAAGTCCCCTCTGTGTTATTCATCAGGCTGCTTTCTTGCAAGCTGCGGAGGAGCGGAGATATGCAGATGGGAGGGGCCAACGGCACACTCCATTGGTTCGCGTGCCTCATTCCTATACATCGCAGCCAATCCACTTTTTTTTTACCATGCCGTCTTGCCTTGGAGGTACAAATACAGTAGCTGCCTTGCGGTTTCACGAGAGGGAAGAGAGGAGAGGATAAAAGACAAATGAGGAGCTAAAACGGGGGGAAGAGGAGGAAGGAGAGGGGAAGGCGCTGGCGCTGGATGAGGAACACTGCTTAGGGGCTCAGCAATGCTGCCTTCAGATAATGCACTATTAACTTTATTTGAGCTGACTTCCCAAATGATTCTCTGCGGAGGGGTCACTCATTGGTGCGCAATTTCTTCCCAAATCACATCATAATGAAATTGCTGGCTATTTCCCAAACCTATAATAATAATATAAAAAAAGATAGGGGAAGGGAATATTGCAGGTGATGTTGGCTGGCTGCCCTTGCTGTCAGACATTACAGGCAATTCCTTGCCTCCATTTTCCATGTTACAATGAATACATTTCACAGCTCACTTGCTCTAAAGTGTGGGTGGTACAGCATAACAACCTACACCATGTGAGAGAATATCTAACACTTTCACCTCTCTATTTTTCTCTGCCGTTGCAGTAAAGCGAAGCGAGTCTCCAAACCTCCACACTCAGCCAAGCTCATCAATTATTGAGGCTGCACATCGGCCCCACAAAATCTGATGCTTTAAATGTAGTTTTGTGTTACAGTCTGAGTGAAAAAGCTGATGCAGAGGAAAGGCTTATTTCGCTTCTGTGCGCAACTGTGCGGTCTTCGTCAGGGCTACGTTGTGTTGAACAATCTGTAAATCAAAACGCTGATGTTTATTTTTTATTTTTCACCATGAAAAAAAAAAAAAACGATGGTCGTTAAGACATTGGGCCCTATTTTAACGATCTGAAACGCAAGTTTCAAAGCGCAAAGCGCAAGTAACTTTGTGGGTGGATCCCGGCGCTGTTGCTATTTTCCCGGCGGATAAACGACTCTTGCGCCCGACGCAAATCTAAAAGGGGTTGGTCTGAAGTAGCTTCATTATTCATAGGTGTGGTTTGGGCGTAACGTGAAATAAACCAATCAGAGCGTCCTCTCACATTCCCTTTAAGAGCAGACGCGCTTGTTCCATGGCGGATTGCTATTATAAAGGCGGGTTTGCCAGCGCACGCAGGAGCGGTTCACAGCCGAGGAAACCGACGTTCTCGTCAGGGCCGTAAAACACAGAGAAGTAATAATGGGGATGATGGGAGAAACCCACCCAAATTAGCTTCGGTTAAACAGGCGTATCATTTGGGTAGTAAATGTGTAGCCTAATCTAGATTTTTTTATTTTTTTTTATCTAGATAGATCTTTTTCACATCTTCACGGACACAACAATGATTTCCCTCGTGTGTTAATATTTTTCCTTGTAATAATGTATGATTTGCAAAAATGAAAACTGCTGCATCTGTTTATATTAGAGAATCAAAGTGGATGCGGGTTAACATTATGGCAAGCACGCGCCCTTAAAATACTACATCACTAACGCGCAACGCGCCACTGTCTTTAGACTGTTTTTTCCCTGGTCAGTTGCGCAATTGCTTTCTAAAACTGGAAAATAGCACCATTGAAGTTTTGCGCCGGAACACGCCTCCTCTTTGCGCTGAACCTCCCCCGCGAGCGCAAGTTCATTTCCTAATTTACCGACGTGCGTCTGTGGAGGGAAAAGTCCGCTGTGCGCGGGTGCAGAATAGGAATGATACATGCGTCGGTGTTCAAAGTCAATTGCGCTGGGTGCAAGATAGGGCCCATTGGCTTTACGAATGTTACTCTAAATAGGTTCTAATTATTTTAAGGATGTGTTAAAAAAAAATTGTTCAAAAAAAAAAAATGTTGCCTTTTTTTTTTTTGTCAAAAGTCCATAAGTGAATTGCCGTAAGAGCCATGATTTAACAATTGAAAATTGTTCACAATAACGGCATGTTGCTGCTATGAAATATATTGCATTTAATTACATGGCAATACAATTATCAATATATATGGAAGTATTAGATCAATAAAAAATATAAATATATTATATATTTTATCTATGAATAATAATAATAATTATAGTAATTAATATTATTATTATTAATCGTGACACCCAATACATTAATTGATTCTTGGGATTCAATCTTTAAAAACTTTTTAATTAAAGAATTAAAGACAAATGTATCAGTTCAATGTTCAATTGTGCATATAATTATGTACAATACAATTAAGTTTATATAGTAATAATAACAATAATCAAAAATCAAGTCAAGCAAAACATTATTTGATGCAGGATTCGATCTTTAACATCAGTGCAGGTTTTACTGTGCAAACCATCTAAAAGCTAGTCAACCAACTGTCCATTCTGACCTATCCTTATTTTACTTCATATGTAATTCCGAGGTGTGCTAAGAGTAATTCTACCACACTCGTAGAACTGATAGCTTTATTGTCTTGAGGCAGATTGGTTCAATCCAGACCGGGGCAGCTCATTTCAATGGCTGAATGTGCCACAGTAATTTCACATTTTGGCACAAAAAGCAGCCACCACAGGGGGGCTATGAACAGTCAGTTGGATATGGCAAGAGGACAGTCATGTGAAATCGCAGACCGAATGTGAGCGGTGAGAGGGCAATCCTGGCTCGTCGTAATCAGCTAATTAAGCACTTCAGTCAGGCCGGCGAAGGCTGCCACATTTCCCTTTGTTATCAAATTCATTATTCAACGTTTAAAAAAATGGAAGGGAACACTAACAAGATGGACTAGAAGCTCATACAAAGTATGAACGGAAGGTTGAGATGTGACATCTCTCTCTCTCATTTGCTATAACATCTCGGGCCAGATCTGGAATCTGATACTCTCCGAACGCAAACACAAACTGCTTGGCTGATCTGCGGGATAATGGGAGCGTGGATGTGTTTCAGTGGCATAACTGCGCCAGAGAAACAGACGGTAATTACCATTGCCCTCTCTCTCACACCTCCAGTGCGCACACACAGGAAATGGGAAATGGGATCGGGCGATAGCGAGCCACCTAGCCTCCTCACCTCATTCCCCACCAATTCAAACTAATCTACTTCTTGATTTCAGAGGGAAATCAACAAACATTCATTCCATTGAATCCTCGCCGCTCCACGTGGGGAAGGAGGGGGCTCTGAGAGTAAAAGCGAGCAATGGGAGCCCATTGAAAATGATTGTCTCATTCAGCCGCGGCACACGCGGAGGCCTTTAACCAAACCTGGCTTGAAGCTCATCCAGAACTTTCTATCACATTACAAGCGCTCAGCACTGGAGTGCCTGAGATTAATCGCAGGTTAAATGTGCGTTTATGTACACTGCATAGCTTGATAACAAGCAAAACCAGAAGGGGTTGGGAATTAGTTACTTTGGGGGAACATGTCCAGATCCCATCAATATTCATGAAATATTTCTACTTTGTAGATTAAGAATGGGGAAAGACCATCCATAAGTGTTGTTTCACATGGACGGCTCAAGGCGACGGCTCTCTTGTCCGCCCGTCGGCTCTTTTTCATCTCACTGGGCTTACGGAGATCGTATTGCTTTTATTTTCTGTCATTAAATTCTGTGATAGAATTAAGGATAAGAGCACCTGGTACTACATCAATAGAAAATCAATTATACTGTCAAAACTTAGATGTATGACCTGCAATTTTTCGTCTGTGCTGAAAAACATCTAAAAAAATAAAATAAAAAATGGTTTATTTTTTGAAGTTTAATCACAATTTTCGATCTGATCCTGAAAAGCTGTTTATCTGCTTCTGTGACATTCATATTTGTGACAACCATATCAAGCTATTCAGTGACAAACAAAATAAACAATGGCCAGAGCCCGGCTCATACATTTTAAGCACTTTCCCAGAGGAAATCGACATCTAATATAATTCTCGCTGAAGCAAAATTCAACAGACCACTGGTCTGAACCGACTGTACCCACAAAATGGCAGACATACACAAACAGGATTTCCTCAGCATTATCTCATGCCAAAGCGTAGCCGTTTTAATTGTGCTGATTATACGAGCATATTGTGAATTCCCCGCTGCCTTGTCGAGTTCAGACTCGAGAGGGCCCTGGGAGCAGCGTCCGCAGTGCCGAAGGGCTCCTCAAGTCCTCGTTGAAATAATTTGAGTGTGAAGTTGTGACCTTGAGCACCTGAAGTACCTTTCAAGCTACACAAATAATACATGCCTTCCAGGATTAATCTCAGCTCCAAATCACAAGGGTTTCCTGGGTGGCTCCTTCAGACGGCCTTGGGTCACCAACAACCCGACGATGTCCAAACTGCTCCGTGTCCACCTGTGTTGCTCCCCAACCCCCTTTGTAGTTTGTAGTTAGTCATAAGAGTGTCTGAAACGCTCTCAAATGACAGCATTTGGGAGTGTTTTTCCTTTCTTCTATCTGTTCACTGTTGGAGCTGTAATTGACTTTATGCTCCATTCCCGATATCTTTGACACAGCTGATGTGAGCTCTCAGCGGAGGCTAGAGATATGTCATACAATCCAATCTCCCGCTCCACTCAGATCACAGTCACCATTTAATTAAAGCCAGCAATGAACACTTTATTTAATGGCCTGGCCCCTCCCCCTCTCCATTACGCCCACCCCTGACTCCTCACACCTCGCAAAGCATCACACAAGATCCTCAATCTAGTCCTACCACAGAATAACCCGTAAGCCAGTAAAGCGACAGTAATGTTACAAAACATTTATATTTCATAGAAATGCTGTTCTTTTGAACTTTCTGTTCATCAAAGAATCCTGAAAAAAAAAAGATGTAACAATTCCACAACAAATGTTATGCAGCACACCTGTTTTCAACATCAGCGTATTTTACTAGGATTTAAATTAAAATTATTTTGGAGAAAAAAATCAATAAAAACTGGTGTATATTGTTGGGGGTCTCGCAGTTCTACCTGCTGGGCCATACAGTAATGTGCAAGCAAAGGGTAATATCGGTTTCTTTGGCAGGAAGATTACCCCTTAGTGAATCTGTCACTTCCCATTTCAGTTAACACACTGTTGAGTAGGGTTCATCACACACTGAAGAAAAAAAAAAAACTCTGCATGGCCGAATACAAAGCAAAAACCACAGTCTTCAAAGCCAAAAGAACCGGATTCTGAGGGACCCCATTCACAACAATAAAAGACATGGGCTGTTTTGCCCCCGGACACAATCTGAGAAAGTGGGCTAATGTGTTTTATAAACAAATGTCTTTTATATAGTTGAAAGTGGCCAAAAACACAATGGCACTCCAGGTCTTTTGCTTTTGTGTCAAAAAGGCGATGGGGGTTAACTGGCTTTTGAGCAATGAGAGCACTTTGGTACATGTCATTTTGAAGGGGTTGCAGTTCACTCAAAATCTATCATCTGAGGCCGTTCTTTCTGAGGATGTGGATCAGCACACAGAAGATTTGATTTGACAGGGTCAGGAGGTTGTGCCTAGAGACATTAATAAACTCGCCAAGTCCCCGAGACTCCAGATTCACTTGACCCAACTGCTCCGCTGCTGATCCCAACAAACCTAGCAACAAAATGAAAGTTCAACAAATATCGAGTATATGGCTACATTTTTGACGATCGATTCTGCGATGTCCTTGAAAACTTTTCATATTTTATCCTTGAATTATCAACATAGACATTTTTCATTTGTTTCATCTTACATTTTTTCGCAACATTTAAAAACATACCGTATAACATGATTAACAGCTGTTGAAAAGGTAGCTTAAAAGAAAAGATTGACAAAATTCTATCTATCGACCTATCAACCCATCTATCCATCCATCCATCCATCCATCCATCCATCTATCTATCCATCTATCCATCTATCTATCTATCTATCTATCTATCTATCTATCTATCTATCTATCTATCTATCTATCTATCTATCTATCTATCTATCTATCTATCTATCCATCTATTCATCTATCTATCTATCTATCTATCGCCTCACAGCAGGGAGGTCTCCATTTCGAGTCCCAGCTGAGCATGGGTTTCCTCCGGGTGCTCCATTTTCCTCCCGTATAGTTCCAAGCAGTGTAATGGGGAGGGCTTGGGAAAGACCTGGAGACCTACCCCGGAAAAATCATTAGCAAGAAAATTCATGGACAGCCTTATATATGGTTAGATTTATCATATGGCCATATGTCGTTATTGTGCTGCTTGCCTTAGCACAAACTACAACTAATACAAAATATATATATATATATATGAAGAAAAGAGTAACCAACCATGAAAACCTTACAAACACTCTGAAAATCACATAGCAACAAACTAAAAGCCCTCCAAACACCTTAGCAATGGCATAGCAATACCTTGGTAACCACCAAAGGTATGTACAAGTTACAAGTTCATCCAAAACGGAAAAATGTAATTAGTGTAGATAGTATAGAGATATAGGAAAATATTGGTGAGAGCAAAGAGAAACTGATCATTAAGACTCAAACCTGTGTCCCATGGGAGCACTACAGATTCAATGCGTCACATGCTCATTTGCTAAAGCTGCAGCACGCCTCCAACGGCGTTATGTTTTTCAAACTTAATGATTTTGAGCTGTCCTACATTCTCACTAACACACATATGCTCCAAAAATAAATAAATAAATAAATAAAGTATAAAAAAAAAATATATATTTAAAATAAAATACAAATAGTTTTCATTATATTTCATTCAAGGGATTGCTTAGCAAGTTCTGAGACTACAGCAGAATTACACACTCTGAAATCCCAGTAAGACATGCCTGCTGGCTATTCACACATCTCCAATAGCCCAGACCGTCTAACAGCCAAGATCAGTTGCACTCCTCTGAGCAACCTTGTTTTAAAAAGAAACCACAAAGAAACCAGATCTGTGCTGTGCAGAGGGACACGTATTACCAAGTTGCTTATTCATGTATTTCTGTGATGCATTAATTAAGGAAAGGATGCAGGAGATATATGATTGAGTGAAGAGAAAGAGAGTCAGGGAAAAACAGATTATGTGAGGCACTCTGGGGCTTTCTTCTTCCAAGCAACTGCAATATGGCCGAAGGGATCTGGTTAACCCACTTCTATCAGACGACTGTGGAGTCGGGCTTCCAATGAAAGAAGTTGAGATTTGTTGCTGTAAGACACTTTGTATGTGCCAGAAAACATGTAAATGATTCTGCAGCATAGTAGCCTGGTGCGTGGTGTTCAACAGCAAAGACGTGATGTCTACAATTAAGAAGTATCAAAGAGACGACCCTCGGGAACGCTACATCAGGCCGGGGGGGGGCATTGAAAGTTCTTCTGTGCAGAATAATCTGGACACATCATGGGTTTGATTTACAACCAACACACAAACGGGTTTAAATATACCTTGAATGCACCACGAGTCGGATTGGATAAAAATGTCTGCCGATGAATATTTATAAAAGTAAATGTGCCTGGGTCAGTGACATGACTGTTTTTTCCCTTTGTAACCTACTACAGTATATCTATTTTATATCTATTGTTTTAAAAATACATAGAAAATGCAATTCATACACAATGACTTGAATGCACCTCTTAATCTATGAAGAAAGATTTTCAAGAATGAATAAAAATAAATGTGGTAGGAGTTGGGTGGTTAAGTCTTAGGTTGCAAAATTGTATTAAAATAATATATATATATATATATATATATATATATATATATATATATATATATATATATATATATATATATATATGATAGAGAGAGGACCCCTAATTTGACCTTTATATTAAAACGCATGGTTTTCATATTTACGCACGTAGTAAAAAAAGAAAATCAGATGCTCCCCTAAAAATTTTTATTTATGAATTTGTTATGTAAAAATGCATGATATTTCTAAATGAATTAAAATACTAATATATTTTAAAACATGAAATGCTTTAGCTGTGCACACTCACATGTGTACATTAAAATGTAAACTTCTATTGAAAATGGTAAAAAAAAAAAAAAAAAAAACTATGCAAACTACATAAAACAAACATGAATACAAAGAGGACATGGTTCTAAGACCTTGCTATGTGTCTTAAACCAGATTTTTATTTTTATTTAACATGGACACTCTCATATGTTAGGCTATTACCCTCATACAATACCCTCAATATCTCAAATGAATAATTTAGCTTGCCTGGTCATTTTAACAGATAATCTAATCACAAGGATGAAAAACGAGTGCAGAACCCCAGCATATGCTTGACTCATCCCTGCCTGTACAAACAATGCACTTTGGCAGCATCTGCTGGGGCCCGAAAAAATTACACACACGCTGTTGCACGAACAGGACACGGACCTGCTCATGTTTCAGCAGGATGTCCGCAGTCCGTCCACATACTGTATACAAACCCAAGCATGTGTATCTCATCTTCAGAGTGTGGTAATTGAATAATAATCTAATTTGCATTTTCAGACAGCTCCAGCAAGCGGCAAGGATTTCGACTTAACAGATAATGACAATTATCTCAATTTCCTTTAATGTTTTAATTTCGAGCAGGCACTATTATGTGGGAACAGATAGGGTGAGCGATGATTAAAATAGCAACTTGTGTTGGTTTTGGAGCTTTGAAATGACTTGTCCTATCAGAGAGAATACACATGGGAAGCGTCCCTCTCCATCGCTTTAATTCCCTGGTGTTTAGCATATTGTATGCCCATGGCTGGTAAATTAGTCACATCTGGAATAGCCTAATTAACAGATAGGAGCTTAACCTACTTATCAGAGCAAGCCACTTGGACTTTTTTCCCTTTTTTTTGGTATAGAGGGTGGAGGCACCAGAGGGTGGGCAGGCAGGCAGGACTGATGTATGGATGCATGGAGAAAAGAAAGAGTGACTAGATTGGTGCTCGCTAGCTTCCCAATTTGCTGATGACGGTCTTGTTTTTTTTAAAGAAATGCTGCCCACCCGCCTTCCCACTGACTCATTTCCCAAATAAAAGTGCACAGATGATGTCAAGGTGTCAAGAAGCGTGGCTGACAGCCCAACATTACCAAACAATTGGCAGGGGTCAACATAAAAACAATACCGCGCTCTCAGACCCTCCATTACAGAGATGGAAAAATTCTGTCAGCCCTGGATTTAATGTTATTTGCAAATGATACAGTACTTTAAGTACCCGCTTATGCCATCTCTCCACCTCTTTCAGCCCCTCTGCTCATTTCTCTCCTTCCTTTCAAGCACAATTAAAGGTAAATAGGCAATAAAGGAATTGCTTTAAGTATTAACGCAAGACCCCCATCCCCCCATCTTTTATGGTTTAATGGTAAACATGGCTTTTGTACCACAATTTTCACTAATGTAATCTAATAGCTGTTCTAGAAGACCCCGGCATCACATTATTGATATCTGCAGGATGAAAGCAATTTTTCATTTAATGCGTGAGAGGAAGAAAAAAAACAAAAAAAAACAACGGTCCCTGTGCTAGCTTGGCTGTATAATGGAAACGGAGGAAATAAAATCATTCATGCCTCTTATGACAGTGTTACGTTTTAAAAACCTTCAATAAAAGCGTGGCCTTTCCGATTCCCCCTAATTAATCATCGGCAACCCTTTAAGCGTCGAGGGGATGGGGCGGACGATCTCCGCCGTAAATTTGAGAAATGCCGTCTTACACGATAAGACCACTGCGCCGGTTTCAATCCCTTGTACGCATCCGGCCTTAAAAAACATTCCCACAGCTAACAGCCGAGCATATTAGAAAATAAAATACAATTCTGCCACCTGACACTTCAATTTAGCCCGCTCCAACTGCTGAAGCCATCAGCCCGCTGGCCTGCCTGCCTGCCTGCCGTGATGGAGAATCCCCCAAATATCACTTAACTGATCTGAGCCAGGCACGTAATGCTCATGCACTCTCCCCCACTGCATTACCGACACACACTCTCTCTCTCTCTGTCTCTCTGCAGTGCGTTCCGCTCACACACACAATCTCATTTTAATTGACTGCATTGTCTGGGCCGGGGCTGCAGGGAGTGCCTCCACCCTCCTCTCTCCACCCTGCCGCTTTGAGGAGTATTTACAATCCGATAATCTTCAAGCTCCTCACCACATCTATTACACTGCAGAAGAACAGACACTGAGAAACCAGTGCCTTTAAAGGGATAGTTCATCCGAAAATGAAAACGTGCTCATCCTTTACTCACCCTCGTGTTGTTTCAAACCTGTATGACTTTTGTTCTTCTGTGGAGCACAAAATTATATGTTTTAAAGAATGTGTAGACCACTGTTTTCCATGAAATTACAATGAATCTTCTGAGCTTCAAAGGGATTAAAAAGCACAATAAAATATTCTAAAAGTGATCCATGTGGTTTGTGGATTATATACACTTTGACATGAAATTACTATTTCAGTCTTTCAGTCGATTAATTCAATGTCTTACTTTCAGTCGATTAATTCAATGTCTTACTTTCAGTCGATTAATTCAATGTGTTACTTGCTGTTTCTTTGTTTTGTATTTTTCCAATTTCTGAGTAAAAACTGTTTCAATGTAAATACTACACCATTTTCTTTCAGTGTATACATCTTCTGAAGCCATATGATATTTTTTTGTGAAGAGCAGACTGAAATTTTGGTTTTGAAGTCAATTTTAACTGGAAACCTTAGCATACACTTCACAGTTTCAAAAGATAAGCATTCTTTTGAGTCAGATATTGTTAATGAATTGGTCTAGTTAACAATGAGTCATTCGTTCATGAATTGAGCTGATTCTTGAGCTCAATTGACAGTTTTGATCCCTTTATAGTAGTGAACAGCTCTCTGGAGATTATAAGTGAATAACAACTTAAATTTCAATCTGTTCCTCACACAAAGCAATTGTATGACTTTAGAAGACTTAAATATAGCGGATGAGTCATATGGACTACTCACATGATACGTTTATGGTCCTTTTGTGTCCTTTTCTTTTAAATCTTGAAAGCTCTGGCCCTCATTTTTGTGTGATTTCATGAGGTAAAAATGACCCGTACGGCGTCACAAAAAATCGGACATTTTATACCCACCCCTAAAAGGTGCATATATAGAATAGTAACAAGTTCCCTTAAGTTACTCTGAACCTTAGGGATAAATAAGTAAGGTTACTACACCAGTGACAAGCTGTTGTACCCTTAAAAGGTAAAATTTTGCAGAGTGTATATACTGCAAGTAAACATGAAAGTGAGTAAATAAAGACATAACTTTAATTGCTTAGAGTGGGCCTATAAACGCCAGGTGCCAACAGGAAGCTGCACACTTGCCCTTTGTCTTAACTGCGCTCATTCTTTGCTTCTCTCTCTCTCTCTCTCTCTCTCTTACTGCTGAGGTATGTAGCCGGCATAGCAATCTCCCTGCATCGCCATCCTTCACCACATCAAATGATCATTTAGCACGGCCCCCTCTCCGTGATTGATTGACTCAGCCCACGCCTAAATCACCCTCATAAAACTGGTATTGTGACAATGCTGCGAGTGTGACAGGTTAAGGAATCGTATTGATTCACAACTGCAGTCCTGCGGTGTGACTGAGGCACGTCAGTAGCGAGGACCGCAGAAAGAGGCACCAGCTTCGATAACGCTGTTGATTTTCAATACACAAAGAACAAGAGAATATGCTCAAACTGGTGCTTTCAAAGTTGATTAGAGAATAGAGCTTGAAGTGTCACTAACAGGTTTAAGAGAGGTCTCTGAAGAGTGCCACTAAAAGAACAGTAATGCTTCTAGGACTGACTTCGACCTCCATTTTCTCTCCTCAAATGTAGCATGCTGCCATTCAAAGAGAGCTTATTCAGGACACGCTTTTAAAAAGTGTCCTCGTGGACTGTTCATGTGTCAACAGTCCTCTAGCGTTAAAGGAAAGCTTCCCTGACATAAGAAGGCCTTGGGGTACGTCCCAGCCCAAAAAGTCAGTCATTTTTTGCTGCAGCATGGGAAATAACACAGAGAATTAGCCAGTCGTGAAGAAACACTCTTTGTTTCGGGTATTTTACAGAGGTGGCATGTCCCGTGTCAGTCCTCACAAATCGACAGAGGGCTCCAGACAAATCACAGCCAGCCGAGGCAATATATGAGACTTCAGGCCCCCGAACAAGACTGCTGAAATCAGCAGCTTTACAGGGTCAGTCCTCCAACCACCCTCCCTTTCTCTCCCCTTCTCTCTCTCTCTTTTTTTTTCTTTACCTTACTGCCGAGACGCCAAAGCAATCAATCTTAACTAGAGCCATTCCTTCTCTGGAGTGAAGGGTGCCATTTGTTTTCTTCCATTGGGATGCTACCCTTTCCCTGGAATACCTCTCCTGTGCCGATCTTTTACATTTTCTTTCATTATTGGTTTATGATTGTAATAAGAGCTCTAATGTTCCTGATGCCCAAGACGGTCCCCTCGGTTTGTAGTCTGAATACTGATAGTGATTTTACCTTAGAGGGATTTAATATTGATTTACGGCATACATTTTCATACCTTTTTTGTTTTTCTGAACTTGTTCCATTGAAATTAAAGCTCTTTAAAGAGTTTATTTCCACCGTCACAGAAATGCTGAACGTATTCAAACAGGTTTCCTAAACACTTCCCCTGTTTGCCATTGGTTGACTAAACAGATAGCCCCCGCCCCCAGGCTCACGCCATTGGTTAAGCCACTGTTGCCGTGTTGGGCAGGCCAGAAAAAGCCACAGAGACAGTGTTCACATTTTATCATGGGAAATAAGTCTGGATTTCTTATAGTTGTCTCGACATAATTTAATATCTTAAAAGAAATACACACTTCAGCCCTAAATTTCCCTAAAAAATTAATTCCTACATTATTTGAGTGTCTGAATGGCTCAATGATGATTTAGTAACTGAGACCACATTCATTCCTGGTCATATGTCACCACAGATTTTGACACAATTTGAATGAAATATTTTCCCATAGGCCCTGATGAAGAAATGCAGAAATACCCCACATTTGATCTGTGGGGGTATTTTTGCATTAGTGACTTCTGAGTTTTTTTAAACATATTCAACTGGCTGTGGGTTAATCGTTCAATAAACCGAGGACCATTACTTAGAGCGAAGAATCAAAATATTAAAATTAAGCAGGAACCCACAACTAGGAGGGACTCATTATTTGTCAAACACCCGGACACTCCACAGGCAAAAAAACAAGAGAGAGAGAAGGGTGTAGGAGAGTGAGAGATTCCTTTCATTAATCCATGAATGTAATTACTGTATAAACAGCCCCTTCCTCTGATTGATGTCCCTCAGCCATGTTTCATTTACTTCAGCATGTTCTCATATTTGAGTGAAATAAACAAGCATATTCCCACAGGAGTCATTTACATTTCACCCCTCTCATCAAACACATTAAAAGGCAGCTGAACCCCGCTCCATTTCGCCGGCATTTCCGGTCTGCCCATAAGAGTCGGGGTATCGAGGCATCTGAAGACGGAGTGACGGGTAGTGAAATAGGCCATAGATTATACATAAAAAAAAGAAAAAGATGATGGATGTTGAGAGAAGTCATTTAAATCCACCTCTCAGCTGCTTGTGCTGTGGAGACGCCTGGAGAGGTTCAATCATTCCGGCAATTCTACAAATAGCTTTTCACTCAATGAAGCACGCAAGAGTTGGACCTTGTTTCAAAAATACACCAAATGTGAAAGGAAGAGAAATTACCCTCCTGAAAATTCACACAGGAGTCAGATCAATCAGTTTGATCATATGCTTCACACAAATAAGCCATAAGCCAAACATACTTATGATACATCATGTCGTGAATCTTAAAACACCACCAAATGACCACCACTCAATATTATGAGTTATATTAGGGGTGTCACGCCCGGCTATGCAGTGCTGGGTATGTCTCTCCCTGTCAATCACATGTTCTGTTGGAGCTAGCAGGATGTCGAAAAAAAATGATGCTTAAAAACATTCATGTGACTTTATCAAATGCATGATATATTCATAATTTTTTTCTATTTATTTAGTGACAGTAGGATGGATTAACTCTACAAGGATACTTATTAGTGGTGAAATTCACAACTGTTTCCCCACTGTATAAGAGGATTATAATTAAAGTTAGCATCTATTTAGGCCTAATTCTAGAGCAGTGAGAGGTTTTCTTTTTTTTTTTTCTTATATACTCTATCTATACATTACATATACACATTAAAAGGCAGCTGTTTCAATTATTTAAGTATAAGTATTATATAATCAAATGATCATTTAAAAATGTTATCTAGTGACTATGAATACATTAAAAGGGCATTATATATGCTAGTAAATTAAAGTATAGGCCTAGTATAAAAGTAAAGTGTGATACAAATGTTTTCATTTTAGCTTGCTAAGGAGGTCCACTTGAATCTGTTTTTTGTCCTTCCAGTGTTGTCCATTAAAACTGATTTAACGTAAAAATAACTATTAAAATAGATGAATAGATGAATTGCTAAAACAAATAGTGACTATGATATACTGCTTCACCATTGACAGAAAAATGGCCTGAAAACTGTGCATCATGGGATGCATTTGCAGGTCTCCATCAGCACCATGGACAGTTGCTGTTGAGAGTGCTGAATGATGAATCTGGATTTGTTTGGCCTTAAGGCCTTCCCAGGGCATTCCCCAGTTTGTCTGGTGCATAAAGGTTATTTCCACCAGACCGTCAACTCCTTGTCATAAATCCCCACGCAACAAGCTGAGGCCCCAGTACATGCACACATATTCAGACATCATATTTGACTTAAATCCCTCTGCCATTTGTTTGGTTTGACACTGGTGACACTTTGATTAATCTAATTTGCTCGCTTGCGTTTACAGCTTCGGCGGCAATGAATCTTTATTTTATATGGTCAAGCGCTGGCATTTCCCTTCAGACTGGACTCGGCGAGAAAAAAAAGGGGGGGGGGGGGTGTTGAGCGCCTCAGCCTTTCTGAGACGTAGCCTTCTGTCCATTCTGTCCTGCCTAAATTATGATGCACTTTAATTAAATTAAACCCTACACAAGCACTTAGACCAACTGCCAGCCACGAAGAGATTTTCTTTCCAAAGAACAGCACATTCACAAAGCCTTCCCAATCATGTTTGGCACACTGAAACTAGAGCTGAACGATATAGCAAATATTCACGATATGATGATTTCAATTTTAAGCAACAATGTTAATAATATCACAGTTAATTAACACGATTTTCATTTGGCCATCAAATATCCTAAAGATTGTGTCTTCATATTAGTGTCACAACTTAAGACAGAGATGTTACTAGCATCAGTAGCAAAACGTTTAATTATTTCCATTAAACATTTCAATTTATGATTCAACGATTCAGCCATCACTCAGTGCCTGCATGTGACAATTATCCATAACATAAAACGTTTAATACACATATATTTTGTCAAATATTGAAGTTAATTTGTCATATTGCTGCATACTATCTTTCAAAAGCTAGGGGTCAGTAAGATTTTTTTTTATTATACTTTTTCAATTTATTTAAATTGACAGTAAAAACATAATGATGTTGCAAAATATATCTATTTCAAGTAATTGTGGTTCTTTTGAACTTTATATTCATTAAAGATGAAAAAATTGATTTCCACAAAAATATCAAGCAGCACAACTGTTTAAACATTGAGAATGGTAAATGTTTCTTGAGCATCAAATCATCATATTATACTGATTTCTGAAGGACCATGTAAGACTGGAGTAATGATGCAGAAATTTCAGCTTAGCTAATTATATTTTGAAATATATTAAAAAAATTAAATTGTAACACTATTTCACAATAATACTGTTTTTACTGTATTTTTTATCAAATAAATGCAGCATTAGTGAGCAAGAGACTTCTTTCAAAAGCATAAAAAACATACTTTGCATGGTATTTTAGATGGTCTTCCTTGTGTTTATTTAGTTGTTTATTTATTTTATTATTTTTTTTTTAATCTAATTGGCTATTTTTTTAATATAGTGTTATTATATAATGGAACCATCCTTTCAACCAAATAGCCACTGGGGTTAATTAAACAAAACAGCATTATTTACCTACATATACTTTTATTAAAAACCTATAAATGTCATACGCACAAATTGGGGGAAAAACGTGGTTTTAAATATCAAGCTATGTATTTATCACAACCACAAAAATGTGTAATCTGCTTATTTGATTGGATCTGAAATGAAAAACTGGTGCCTATAACTTATTTAAATTTATAAGGTAACAATTGATCACACTTACATATTTCAGTCTGATGATCTTGTATATCTTTTTTTGATTCTTCACTGCTGCCATTAGTCAGCGGAGAGCGAAATACCCTTTTTTTTTTTATTCTTCACTGCTGCCACTGGTCAATGGAGAGCGAGTTACCCTTTTTTTCCAGCAATACTTTGACAGATGATGATGGCACGCTGTAACTTAGGAAAAGAATATGCGCCCCAGTTGATGGAGAGCAACGCTTTATGGGATGAGTACAGGGCCTTATGGGAGACTGAGGCTAACTGCACCACTCTCGCTGGAAAATGCCTCTCACAACGTCTGAGTGACAGCGCTGTGCCTAGCAGATCCTCGCTGAATGAGTGACTGCTTCTCCTCAGGCCATTTTACTGACCTGGGAAGGGGAAGGAAAAAAAAAAACTGTTGCAGCTCACACAGTCTCCAGAATAAATGGAGGTATTAAGCTTGATAACTAAAAACCGCACATTTGATCCTGCCATCCTCAGCATTTTTCTACACATAATTCTGGGCAGTTGAAAAGCATTTTGTGAAAGCTGCCGAGGTTAGCAATTCTGACTCCAGGGTTTCAGCGCAGATAACAAGCCGGTCAATATTCAAAAAAGGGGAATTTAATTGGCTCTCCCCCTCGTCCTCCCCCTTCTCGAGCCGTTACCTGCCAGAGTGCCAAGGGGGGCTTGTGGCGAAAGGTATTAGCATGACTCTCTATTAGCCTGCCTGGCATTAGGAAGCAGTGCTTTTCATCAACACAGCTCATTTGCTTTGCTCTTTCTCAGCGCCTAACACAACACATTTGCTATTGTTTTTGCGCTTTAGGAGCCTGATCAACCCATAGCGGCAAATTTGGCCAATGAAATGCGCGGCTTGGCCGGTGGTTGCGGCAGGGCTACTGGCCCTATATTAGATTACAATGGACACCGAGACTGTGGAAAATCATGTGTGCCACAATAGAAAGCAATGGTTATTTCAGGTTTCTTGTTCCAAAATCCTGCTCAGGGAGACGATCTCTAGTGAGGCGCCTATGACTCACAGGGTTGAAAATAACTCCACTCATTCCAACACTTACTCTGCCACTCAGTGCAACAATAATATTTCTGTATCTATATCAGCAATCGTCAATTCATTAAATGGAAGAAAACCCCTCTCAGCTGCTGCTATCGTCTGCGATTAACAAAAGGGAAATGCTGAGCAGATGATTACTCTGCTCTGTGTCACCGTTTCGAGTGTAAAAGCAAGAGGGAGAGAGGTTAAACCTCAGTCAGATGTCACTTTCTCACAGCAACCTTTGGCCCGGAGTGGCTTTTCATCTCACCGTGAGCTCTCACAATCCCTGAGGTGCCTCATCTTCAACTGCATCACAATTACCCTATGGTGTCTCTCTCTCTCTCTCTCTCTCTCTCTCTCTCTCTCTCTCTCTCTTCCAACATCCTTGCCCCTCTCCTCCTCCTCTTCTTTTCTCTGTTCCTTTCTTCTCCTCTTCTGATCCTCTGAATTACTATTCTCTGTCATGTCATCGAGCCAATGGAAATCTTTGGCACATGCGTTATCATAGATTCATGAAGAGAGATGTGTGAATGCAGGAGATTCAGAAAAAAAAAACACAGTTGCGTTATAACTTTTACTTATCAAACTTATTTTACAAATATCTGTGTTGAATAAAGCACATGACAGCAACAAAGTGATAGATGGATGGATGATCATAGATAGATAGATGTATAGACAGAACATGAATGGATGGATGTTCCGCATAATTACTCCATTTTGTTATTTTTTATTAATACTTACTTAAAATCTGTCAAACTGGGACCAACTTATTTATTTAGTTAATAATAGTAATAGAATCCTTTTGAGAGCATATATTTACACCCCTAACAGATAGGCACAAATAAATAAAATATCCTATATACAAAAGCTACAGTGTTAAACATGCAGTGCAATAGCAGATATTTCTGGTCAGCAACACAGCAGATGTCACTATGTGTACCGGCTTTGCTTGACATGGTGCAATTTCACATAACCCTGTCAGGACAATTACACCAGGCCCCAGCAGGAGCACGGCTACTCACAGATACAAGCCTCCACTCTGAGTACATCAGAGAGAGAGAGAGAGAGAGAGAGAGAAATGAGAAAAGGGCTTGAGAACTGAAACCTCCAAGTCAAACAGAGAGGATGAGATGGGTTGATCTAAAGACCTAAAGGCTAGTACAACAGATAGAGGGGCTGTACTCTGCAGTGAGACATACGGTCTCGTTCTCTCTTCCCCCTCCTCCTCCTCTTCTTCCTCTATCCTGCACCTGGGACCAGTGGGGCTGTGCAGTCATCTCCTCTTCTCTCTCTCTCTCTAGCTCTCTGTACTCTCCTGAGCAGCAGGCTCTTAACCAGACCAGGCAAAAAGCCCACTGAGACCCGACAGCTGGAGCCTGTCTCTCCTGAATGTGCCATAACACTGGAGTCCTATCCTGAGGTGTTCAGCCCTCCAGCCCTCTCTCTCTCTCTGATATGGGTGAGAACATGAAGACTGACATGACCCAGAGGACAGATTGCTTTAAATTGATGTGACAAAAAAAAAAAAGCAGGGGGAAGGGTGTATGTGTCCATGTGTGCACATGTTTTCGAGACAACGAGAGTGGCAACTGTAACTTAAATAGTCATTGAGTGACATGTGGTACCAATGGGACCACTCTTTAAAATGGTTGTGGCCCAGATGTAAATTACGGTGGGGATTGGGGGGCTTCAACCAAAGTGATTAAGGTTGAGCACCTCAAAAAGAGCTTGGACGGGTCTTAAAGGCATTCTTTTTCACACTCAAGTAAATACTAGTTTCAACAATGTTTTAATTAAGAATGCACCAGAATAACTATTTTCATATTATGGATGATAAATAAAGCATTGCTAATAAAAGGAAATAGGAAATATGCCAACGTAGGACAGAATACTACCATTTCAAGAGTTTTTTTTATGGATGGGGTAAGTGTTACACAACAAAATAAGTTTTATTCACTGTGGTTTGTGCATCCCCATCTCAAATGTGGCAAAGGTAATCTAAATGTAAAAAGGGGAAATTAACATGCACAATTAACATAATAAAAATCACTAATATCGGTAGATCACTAATACGTTACCAACATTGTGCATCCTTAGGTATAATTACCACAAAACGTGGACCAATGATCTCCCACTGATATTAAAAGGCTACGACAAAAGTTGGATTACCAGTTGGACTGTAACTGTTTGGGTAAGATAAGATGAACCTCAACTGAAAGTGACATGAAAATTACTTCAACCATACTTTAAGATATAAAGGACAGAAATTATTTTATAAAGCGTACTCCCTGAAAGTCACTGTACCGTATTAAACACACACTGTCTGAGACTACAAAGATGCTGACAACTTTTCAGTTTTTGAGACGTACCGTATTAATTTCATCAGTATGCAGGGGTATGAAGACTACGTTTTTGAGATTGGTCCACAGGACCCTGCATCCAGTTAAAAATGATTAATGATACACAGTGTAACAGAACTCCAAATGTATGCAGCAAATTACAGCAACTTACAAATGCAGTACATGTTCCCCTGCTTAACTACTGACTAGTAGTCTGGTAATTTGTTTTTCGCACAGCTCCACCGTGTTATTAAATTATCTCATATTAGCCAATATTTAAGTGCGCTCCCTCAAGCAATTTGCAGAAATCAGGAAAGAGCGAGCATAGCCGCCCTAATCAAGGTTGGATAAACAAATGCTAATTTTGAGGCTGAACTATGGCAAGGTGTAAGCCAAGCAAACATCTGTTAACATGCCTAATTTGTAAGCATATTAAACAGGGAGAGTATCATCAAGAACAATCCATCATTTTGGCAACAAACAAATGTTTACTCAATTAATACCATTCATCTGAGATTTCAATAGGCTGGGCACAAAAAACAGAAAGCAAAAGTATATTTCTTCTGAGAAAACATTGCTGGAGTGATTCGGGTCCAAAGAAACGCATTCGCTTGGGGATTACAGTTTTCAATGGAGAAAAGGTAAATTTACAAATCTCAAGTTTTATAACAAAATAATCCGTTTTAAACAGAGACGTTCTGTTCAATAATTCGGTCATGATGACCAGTGGAGGATATTCAATACTTCTGTATGTGTCACCTAACCAACAATAACGCTCATTCATTACCACCAGTATTGTGGATTAACCTGCCCACTCACAGTGTAATACTTCCTGTGTATGGCTCTGTATTCATCTACACCAACTCCCTTCCTCTTCCTTTCTCGCTTTCTTCTCTCATCAAACTTTCTGTAAAATATAGTGCATAGGGAGATATGCGACTTGCCCCAGAAAACGGCTCCAAACAGGGCTAATCCATTGTGAGCATTCCCGATCACTCAAAACAAAAGATCCAAGAATAAACTACTTTAACTGGCAAAGCATTTATTCTGCATGGGAAGAAGCTGGTCCTCTGGTGAAGCGTGAATGGGTGAAAATGACATTTCTGTGCCAAGCCTTTTATCCGTACGGTGCCCAAACCTCAATATTTGTTTTTAGCTAGCCTACTTATATTGAGAGCTAAAAAAAGGTCAATAGGCTCTCATTAGATCCATCTGTGGAGAACAGTTGCATAATGCACTAACAATACAAATGCTGTACCCTGCATTTGTTTTTAATCATCGTGTTCTGATAGGCAATAATGCCTGTCAAAGAAAAATAGATGGTGAAAACATAGATACTTTGGCTCCGGTTCAGAAATGCCTCTTTCAGTACCTCTGGCTGAAGAAAGAAGAGGAGTGCTGTGCTGCATATTGAACAGGACTACAGGTACACAGTCGCATTTCGGCAGCGTGTGAGAGTCTGGCGTCGTGCCTGTGGGATAAATGGTCCCAACCGGGTCATTTTATCCTTTTGAATTTGACGGGACATGTGAAACTGAATTCTTAATTTCATAAAATAGTTGTTTTTTTATACATCACCACTTCAAGACCTCGTTGCAACCCCAGTGGGTTCGTAAAGCAAGATTGTGTGCCATTCAGAATCAAACTGATAGTGCCTTTCAAATTCCAATTTAATTCCAAATTGTAGTTTGAATATAAATATAAGGAAGTAGAATTTAAATGTACAGTATACAACTGTAATTTTTTAACTAAACTTCTGACTAACCCTAACTACAAAATTGATGTTTGTCAAGACTAATTTTGAATGCTGGCTTGAAGCATTTTGAAAGTTTTGAAAAAAGGTTTATACGTCTTACCAATTGATAAATCAATAGACAGAATAGGTAGTGTGGCGAGCAGGATGAGGCCGAGGGCCGTGGGAGAACAACGCGAGGCCGGTGGCGTGATTGATAATGAGCGACACCTGCGCAACGCACCAGTCTCATATCTCTAGATAGATAGATGGATAGATGGATATATATACAGCCAGATAGAT
Source organism: Phoxinus phoxinus (assembly GCF_949152265.1). NCBI lineage: Eukaryota > Metazoa > Chordata > Actinopteri > Cypriniformes > Leuciscidae > Phoxinus > Phoxinus phoxinus. Next base: position 25,843,279 of record NC_136876.1, read on the forward strand.
AGACTTCTAAACTCATTTTACCCTTTTCTCCCTACTCTATTACAGCATTACTCTGCCAACATTTGGTTGCAGCATCATTTCTTGTCTTTTTCTCCACTATCTGTAAAAATCAAAAGTTGCTAAAAAGACCAAAACAATAGTTATTTTGCACTGCACCTCATGTTTGTGTTATTAATGTCCATGTGTCTAAATTACTTGATTGATACTGTGGATGCGGAGCGTGGGAAATGGCCTTAGGAAGAGGCATGTCATGGAGACGGTGCAGACGATGACACTGGCGTGTTTTAGCAAGGGGCTTGTGGGAAGGAGTGAGAACGGTCTTTTCACTGTTTGAGAGTTTCAGCAGGGGAGGGATATCTCTAAGACCTGCCGTGATAAATCCCAGCAGCCGCTCTCCAGCGCAGTGTGAAGTGCTGTCACTGTCTCTGAATATGGTGTGAAGTGCTCCCCAATTACTCCACAAGTAAGAAAAGTTTGGCCTTGCCTTCATTGTGCAAATGTTTGTCAGACTCTGCAGAGGCCTCTTCAGAGTACCGGGCTTCAGCTCTAAAAATGCACAGTAAACGACTCTTGCGCCGCTCTTCTTAATTACGCCCGACAACGGTGTGTGGTATCGTTCTACAAACTGATTCACAAAGAATAATCTGCAGTTACCATTATAAAAGTCACCATACTTTACAGATCCCATGGCGCTGTGAAAAATGTATATCCACATGGATTTGGAGATGATTACAGCTAGAAAACTCTCAAACCAGCTTCTGCACTAGCTCGCATAGCAATTACTGTCAACAACTATGACAAAGACCGCAATGGTAATCCTCATTTATATTGAAAAGTCAAACTCCGTGGGGACACCACGTCGCCTAGGACCACTAAAAAGGCTTTTGTTTGTGATATTTTGCTGTATTCAGTACATGTTCGAAGACCTTTCTTAAAAGCCCTCAGGCTAATAAGTCGCGTCCTCCGTAGAGTTCACCATTTTCACTTCAAACAATTGCCATGGTCTCAATTTCCCTGACTTCACACAAAAAAAGTATAGGGATAATCAGCATATTAAAGCCAATGCTAGAACCATATGTTAATTATGTAAATGATTCATTTTAATCAGCTCGAACCATGTAACGAGTTACTGGGAAAGCGAATGTAGGGACTTATCAAAAATGTCATTAATATTCATCCGGATGGCGCCATGTGAATGTACTCATCCGCACAGATGAATTAATAGTTTGATGAGGGATGAAAGTGCTGGAGGAGGTGTTTGTGAGGAACCATCTGTCTAACTTTGAATCCCCTCCAGAACTGTTCAGCCCACAGAGGGACCACTGGAAGAAAGGACATGCAGGGCGGGGTCTCTACTGTAAAACGCAAGTAAAGAAATTTGAATTAATATGTCGCATAGCCCTGTAGAAACCACATTGGTTAAGAGTAGGGTGGTGGTCAACAAAGTAATTTTTATTATTATTATATCATAAAAAAAAAATATATATATAGTTTTTTGATAACACCTTGCTGACCACCACCAGGTTTTTTACTTTTTTTTTTAAGTAAAAGGCAGGTAAAGAAATACCCTCTCCCTGAAGATGGCAAAAGCATGCTGGTTGTCCTAGATATGTCGTTCTTGTCAATACCAATTAAATGTTTCTGATCACTGATGTATCCAGCAAAAATTGCTTATTCATAAACAGTGTCCTTTGTATGGCATATAATTAGCTGGCTTGTGATTATTCTGCCATTAGCAGTAATTAACTGACGATTTAACTAAAACCACCCTTTATGGCGTGGCATATTTATTTCTCTGTCAAAGGGTAACCCTTCATCATTACGAGTGTGTCCTTAGCTGTGCGTCCTTCAAAGATCTGGTACAGACCATGTGCGTTACGGGTGCCGAATTGAGTTCAGAGCAAAGGGCCTGGTAATGTGCAAGCTGGCGTGAACGGAAAGAGCGGCCCTGTGCTGCCTGTGGAGCAGTGGTCCCTCCTCGTGGTTCCTCCGCCCCTGGCACTGCCCAGTACCTCTCCATCTGGACCCATCATCTGTGCCGACCTGCCGGGCTCATGTCCCCATCCGCCCCCACCCTTCCCTCCCTGACCGCCTGCTCCTACTCTCTGTAGCCAAACACTGGCCTGACCACAGGTCCTGCTTTACAAATCTGAGACAACTACACGGAGCAAAGTGTCTGTATAATGACTTGTAGTGAAAGAAATTACATCCAAAACTAAAAAAGTGAAACAATTTACATACAAATTTATACAAATGTTTTATTTATTTTAAGTGAAATTTGATTTAATTCAGTTTCTATTTATTTAATTCAAATATAAAATCCTATATTATTATTATTTTGGGAAATTATTATTATTTGTTTCCATAGAGTAATGTATATATAAAATAATACTTTTGACAAAATTTTGGATTATTTTAATTTTCACTGGTCACTTATGTTATAGTTTTCATTACCAATGACAATATTTGTTTTGGTAACGATAACTACCTTGCTGACCACCACCCAACTCTTGCAGTACTCATTAGCATAGCCTTATCGACAGCAAATGCGGTTTCCGCTGGGCTAACCGGCACATTCATTTTAGCACCGCAAAGCACTTGGGTCCTTCAGATTCAGCAGCAGTAGATGAAAGCGGTCTTGTCCACATTATGAGATGTGACATCTCAGAGCTCTGAGCCTCATCATCCATCTGGGGAGTTTCAACATAAGACGGACACTCGCACTCACTCAAAGGAAACTTCTCAGGTCACACTTTAGTATAGTTCCCTAGTTCCCGACTCTCCATCCTCATGTTCATCCCAGGGTTCACTGGCGGGAGAAATATCACAGCACTGATGTCATATCAAAGCACAACATTGCACATTTACTTATGGTAAGAGATAATTTTCCACCACGGCACAGAGACAACCTCTGGAAAGCTAAATATAGCTTGTGGCATTGCTGGCTCTGGCTGTAGCCTGAGATTAAAGCATGTTTCATTCCGTTTGATGGGAGTTTGATAATTTTTTGTTGAGGGAAAGAGTCATGGACTTTATTGCCTTTAGAGAATAAAGCAATGGTGGAGTTTTTTTTTTTTAAACTAAAGCTCAGCGAGATCACTAACATGATTTAGCCACTACATTTGTCCAAGTGATCAAGTCTCTCATTGACTAATTTGATAAAACAGCACATCTTCTTGCGAAGCTACGACAGAGCCATGCCTACAAGAAAATAAAAGATGCACTAAAGGCTTTAGACATGTACAAATCATCTGCTTTAAATTAACATATTGGCTAGATTCACAGTACTTGCTGTTGGCTTTTAAAACCCAGCAGTCTAAATCAGAATAACAAGCTTGTAAAATCTAAATATAGTTCATTACTGAGGTGAAAGCACAATAAACACTCACAATACAGCGACTCACTTCAGAGGGTTCGTGAGTTTCATTTGAACACACACACAAAAAAGCAAAGCATATAAATTATATCCAACATAAAAGTGTTAAAACATTTCAGGATGTTTCTCCATTGTTGCTTTAGGTGATTGTTCTGTCAGGCTAAGCCTTTAGCTCTTGCATACGGAGGATAAGCGTTCGGGCGTTTGTTTCACTGGCACACCAGAGCTGGGTTTTGATGTCTCCTCAATATGCTGCGAGATTCTGGGTTTAAAATGGATTAAAAGGATCAGGTTTTGTTGATATTACTACCCATATGAAGTCCCAGCGGTTGAGATAATGGGTTCATAAGGAGTGTATATGTGTTCTAGATCTATAATCTCAATGCAGGAATTTCTTCCAGCAGGAACCATCTCATGGTCACAGCCTTCACGGCGACTTAATAAATAAAGATCTTCTTGATGACCTCCATAAGATATGCGGCGCTAGCTACTATAAATATGTGCTTACACTTTGAGCAGGGGATGGGAGCTATTGCCAATTTGACATTACCATAATTCTTTTTTACCACTGGAAGCTTTTCTTTAAATTTAGCAAAGGTTAAAGGAGCTGCCCACCTCTAATCTGCAGGACTGATAAATTGAAGAGCCAACTCGGAGAACAATCAAGTTCACGGGGGGTTAATACAATAAAGACCAAATAAAAAAGGCCCCAACATCAATATCATCAGCCTCACTGATGTGTGTGTAGTGGCGTTTGGTAATAACCGGAACATTCCAACAAATCAATGGTTATTTAATTCTCACTGAGCTTCTGAGTCCATTAAACCTGATTACTTTCACCCATTTTCTTCTGGGTGCTGTTATTTTTCCAATGCAGGCACTTAATCTATAAGGGGGACTTATGAGGACCTTCAAAAGCAATTTCAGCCTCTATTAACATAGCATGCTAGGTGCCATTTGGCTATAATTATTTATTGGACAGTAGCTTGTGGAGCAGCCTGAACCCAGGTTTGACCCCACACTAGCATAAAACAAAGCCACAAAAACCCTGAGTGCCTCAAAATCTTTGTTAGCAATACGCTGGTTTCCAAGAAAAAAAATGGAGAATGAAACCTCAGGAGGGAAGTGAATAAGGTCGTATTGGCGAAATATACAGTCATGACATAAACAGAGCAGAGATTATAAAGACTCATTAGGATCAGCCAGATCTGTAACAATCAATCATATTTTTGGTGATCCAAGCATTTTCTCATTCAGGTCAACAACAACAGGAGCCTGATTAATGTGGTATATGCAGTATGACCCACTTCTCAGATGAGCACAACTCTGTGCAGCGGTGTGCCAAATGCAGATCAAACAGCCCTGCCACGGTACTACACATGACCACGTGCCTGTGTAAGACCGGAAAAGGCACAGAGTGTTAACCGATCTCTTTGATTTAAGAAAAAAGGGTGTTTTTTTCGGCACACTCATCACCTATCACGTAGAGACGGAATGAATGCACACTTAGATATTGAGAGAGTTAATCCGCCGTGTGATTGGGTAAACAAATACACTCAAATTGATCTGGTTTGACTCGCCGTCAAAAAACGAACGGGATCCTGTACTGATCATTGCATTGACTGAGAAGATCTATTACCCATCCAATCATATGGGCTCCCTGCCATTTCATTTACTACTAAATAGCTCATGGCTTGATTTCCAGCTCTACATCCACCCTGCTAAGCAGGGAGGCATAATAAGGGGTGGGGTGAGGTGGGGGAGCTCATGTTGGCAGCCATTAAAAGCTCCGGAAAGTGCATTTGCATTTTGTCCCATCAGCAGGATAGATGGTCATTAGTAATTGCCTATGAGACCTTACAAGAGACCACAAGAACAAAACAAAGCCAGCGCTCAGGCGTCAATGCTGTAGTATGTCAATATGTTTACAATATAGGGATGCATTGATGTAACATTTCTGGAAGATACCGATAAGCCACATTATTATCATTTTATAGCCAGTAGCCAATAATTGGCCAATAGTTTGCAGGAGGAATGAAATACAATATCATATATTTATTGTTATTATTATTTAAATGTATATAGTATAATACATTAATATAGTCCAATAACCGATATGGTTCAAATATACCATTCATCCAGACAGGTCCTTCTATCTTGTACATCTCCATGACTCACTCATTGTTACTCATATTACCATGTAAGATGAGACAGTAGTAAAATATTGATTTAATGTGTTACATATTCACTATGCTCTAATGATTAAAAAGACAGATTCTTTTTGGCAAGTATGCCCACTTCAAAGCTGCCATTTTCAACTCATGCTTACACAACCCTTGAATTTACAGTACTAGCAACTTCAATTGGTTTACTGTCCAAAGTCTACACCCTTTCAGAGAAACGCGGGTAAAATATGGATTCAGACTGCCTGATAAGTTACTTGGCGTGTATGAGATGAGGCTGAGACGAGTCAGTTCAGGGGTGAGGTGGGGGTACTGGTGGGCCTGGAAAGGCTGGACTGGAGTGCAAATCTCCTGCCCTGTGGTCAACCTCCAGGAGCAAGGGCATGAATGTTAAGCAGCCTGGGGATCAATACAGGCGAATATAGCTCAACTGCACCATTTGTTCAGCCATGAGAGATGTCAATACACAGATTAGGGTGATCCATCTTTTTGATTTCCCACTGTCTTCCACATGGACTGCATGAGGGCTTTTGCCTGTATTAAAAGTGTTTGCTTTCTCAACCATAAAAATTCCAATTATTGCTCTAAGTGCAGCAGTGCTGAGTCGCTTGTTGGGGAGCAGCTCCAACGTTATGACGTGAAATAAAGAAGGGAAGGGGGCGAACGGCGAAATGAAAGCGGCCTTGCGGGGGAAAAAGAAAATACTTTGTGAGATGACAGGAAGCTTTCAGATTGTCTTCCTACTGTAATGCCCTGACTTGATTCATGCGTTTTGGTCTGAGCCGAGGGGGGAGGGGGTAAAAATGCAGAAATCAATGGCGGTTTAGTCGATTGTGTTGTGATGCCATCAGCTACCCGAGCATGGATTCAGCATCACCTCAAGTTTCAAAATTTGCCTCTCACATGGCACCATTCGTGGGGCATTTAAAAATGAAACGCAAGACTTTCCCCCTATTTTTCCCTCATCAAGTGATCTTAACTTTCCTGGCAAGAGCTCCTGGCCATTAGTAAAAAAAAAAAATTCCATGTTCATTTCAATCCCTGAACTCCTGCAATAATAAAAATGTTGGCGTAATAAAAGCAATCTTGTTTACAGTTTTGCCAGCAGATATATTATATATATATATATTTTTTTTATTCACTTGTGGCTGAACTGTAGCGTGTGCTTGTTTCTTGAGATGGAGAAACAGTAACATGCAGTGATTACGGCATGGCAAATCAACCCCCGAACCAAAAAATGCAAATAGCAAATGCAGAATAATTTACCCAAGAGACATTTGACTCTTAACTGTAAGGCAGAGGTTAGACATGTGGCATATTGTAAGGGTTCAAAGGATGAGAGTCTCCACTAATTAGCAGGCATACTGCCCGTCTCCCAACATGCCTTCACATTTGAGATCAGACGCCTTTGGGGAGGATGCGGCTTGTGTTGAGCAAGACAGTCGTAGAAAATGGATTAAGAAGCTTATTAATAGAATGTTTTCAATGCACCGTAGGACCAATGTATGTTTTTGTAAAGGAAAAAAAGAACGACTTCTGCTCACTTATCAAAGCACATTACAAGATGAAATTATGCTTTCAAACAGGTAAATTAACATAAGTTCCATGGCAGACAAATCAAATGCAGTTTTCTACCAGCGAGTCCGTCACAATCAGCATGTTTAATTCACAAAACAGACGAGAGGATCTGCAGTAGTCTTTGATGATGCTTTCCTCTATGAGTGAGCCAGTTCAACACCTCTCTCTCTGTTATCAAACCAGCTAATGGAGTAACTACAGATGCACAAATCATTGGTGGCTGGCTGCTACTCTATTCCCAGCATCAGGCCTTTTTGCCTGAGAAATTCATCCTGCTGTTGCATGTCTAAATGTGTGGGAGCACCTCTGACAGAATGAGGCTCTGGTGAGGACACACATATGGCAATGATTCCACCCAGTTACACTTTCAGAGCACCGAAAGGGCTTCCACTACAATGCGCAATATATCAGTATCGGCCAATAATAGCATGTTTTTGCTAATATAATTAGCATTGTAGCAACACAAAGAGGCACAAAGCTATGCTTATTAGTTTTTGAATTTGGCCAAAAGAATGATCAAGTTTATGACATTAAAAGATATATACGTAGGCAGCTCATCAGGTTTTGAAAAATATCGGCCAATATCAGTGCATCCGCTAAACTGCATACATACAACACCTAGAACACTGTACTGCACTTTCAAAATTAGCAGAATGATACCGAGAGGTATAAATATGTCTTCTCACCTCTTCCACCATTTTATTTCCTGCTGAGGTCATCAGATTGGACTACCACAGAACTACCCAAACACTTAGAGCGTACATAAACGTTTCAAAGGTGTAATGCAGCGTATGTTCAAGCTCACGCATCTTTGTGCACTTGTAAACAAGAGGTGCACACAATGGTGAGTGTCTTCAAGCATTTCCAATCAAAGCAAATCAGATCAGGGGAGGCTGAAAACCTCCCTTTGGCGCCTTCACATGTCTGTGCGCAGACACGGCAGCCGTCTGTGCATGTAAGTGAATTTCCATTCCATTAGGGTGACAGAGGAGCACCCCTGCCTGCCGTCAGCCCACTCCAGAGACTAACTAATGAATCAAGTGCACAGAGAACAGCCCGCTCCTTACACAACCAAACAATGACCATTAAAACGGGCCGCCACACTCTGGGAAGACGGCTGCATTCTGTTGTCATAAAAACATAGAATATTTAGAAAATCTCTGACATATTTCATGAGTGTTTCAAGGAAATTTCTACAACTAGCTGGCAAAATATCTCAACGTGTCATTTTGTCCTAATACTTAAAGTATTTGTTACCCCTCTTCTTCATGAATGACAAAGTTTCTCATGAGTGGGCTTTTGCAAATCTATCGTGTACAAGTGAGAGTGACTAGCTTCATGGTAGGGTTCAAGTAATTCAACATTTAATTATTGATTATGCCTTTTAAATTCCAATTACATTTCTTGAACTGAGGCAGCCAACAGGACGTACAACTGCAATTAGAAAGTGAAATTAAGGTAGTAGAATTAAAAGGAGCTACAATTCAAACAATTGAACGTATTTATTGGCTGATAAATCTACAGAGTAAATCATAGACAGATTTAACGATAAAACTACAGAGATGATAGATAGATAAATAGATAGATAGATAGATAAATAGATAGATAGATAGATAGATAGATAGATAGATATATAGATAGATAGATAGATAGATAGATAGATATATAGATAGATAGATAGATACACACACACAGACTGATTTAATAAATATAAAAAATTCTAATTCCAATTCAACTTCCTGTATGGTGTGGTCAATTCATGTTTAGACTCAAAAATCTATTTGTTCTACATAGTTGTTAGATACATAGTTACATAGTAGCCCCCAGAAGAGATTTGCTTGTAGTATATTACTAGCTGTATGAAGCCCCTTGAAAAGGCCAAGTAAACAAATAATCTAATAACTCATAATCAAAGATTTGTAACAGCAATCCATAAGCCTATCTCACAGTCATTCTCCATTCATGACAGCTGGTCTGGTACTTTAAGAGCCTATACTCTTACTCGCACACACAAACCGTGTGGCCCGAGGGACTACAGGCGATGGAGGTGAAGGTGCGGTGTCGCATTATGGGGATGCAAATAATTTACAGCCTTGGTATGCAGCACCTCCGGCCCTTTTAGCCCCAACCACACGAGACTCTCATGGGTTGCATTTTGGCATCTTTAAAAGGTCTCCCCGACTAAATCTGGCACTTCATCAAATGTGATATTAATGACCCAGTATTCATCATGCAAATTCGCGGTGGAATATCAACTTTTAAAACTCGCTTTCCGCATGCATACGAGCCGATGGTAATCGCTCCCAAGGTCGTCATGAATCTTATTCGAGCAAACGTCATAACGCATCCGCACACTTTGATGGAGGTGAAACGGATGGCTCCCTCGTCAAGACGCTTTGTTCGTCGTGAAGAGGCGAGTCGAATTAAGACTCACGCCTGGATTTTGCACATCAGATAAGTTTCCTATGACTACCCACTGAGCCAAAATCAATTTGTTTACCATTATCAGATCCAGCATTTAAAGGTATTCAGTTTCTCTCAGCCTCACGCTCTCAGCTCAAACGCTGCACTTCTCTTCTCTTCTGCCCGAGTAGGTAATTTCACGAGGGTAAATGCCAGATAATTATTATTTCCAATGATAAACGCAATAGGCTTTGTTAAATGACCTAACCCGAGGAGAGAAGCTTTATTCTCCTACTCTCCATCTGTAAATAGATAAACAAGGAAATGTAACACAGTAATGACCTCTTTCCTAACTGGGTTCTCATCAAAATTTAATTCTCTACACATACTGTATAGCAGGCGTTCATTATTTTCATAGGAAATTAGTGCATCTATGGGGACCGCAGTGCTCTTGTTTGTTTGTAGGTTTTCCCGTTAGCCAATGAATTGTGAATTGCATAGCACATGCCGCATTGTGATCCAGGGCTTTAGACACCTACCGTGTCCCGCACCTGTTTCTCCTCGGCCACATTTTTCCTAACCAGCCCTCATTGCCGTTACCTTTTCTTGACATTTAATGTGCAACAACATGATTTTTTCTCCCCTAACACCACCTCCACCTCTCTCCCAAAACATTTCAAGAGACGGAGGCTCCCGTGTTAGTGAACAATTCTCAGATCATTGCCCCGGCCTCACCACAATGATGTCAGGAAGATGGGTTTTGACATGCTGTTGCTATCTGCCGTCGTATAGGGAGAATGTGTTAAATGTTAATACGGTTTTCAGCTTTTCCGAGTCACGGACCTGCAGGCTAGCTACCTCTGATAAGCCCACGCTGGGATCAATTTACAGTAGCAGAGTGTTTACAGGAGTGATCAGTCCAATGGCTGCAGGAGGGAGCTGGGAGAACAGCAGCAAGAACGGTCCAGGCTGCGGTCTTGGCTGGAGAGCCACAGCGACGTCCTTGAGGAAATTACGTAACTGAGATAGAAGCAGCGAACCTCTCAACGTACAAAAAGCTTCTTTAGCTCTACAGCTGCTTATTTGTGAGCTCGTATTTTGGCAGAAAAACTTAAAACCTTCAGCATGACACAATAAAAAAAAGGTATGTGGTTCTTTGTGGAGACATACAGAGAAAAGCCCAGAATTATGGCCTCCCACAAAACATGTACCAAGCCGCCCACTGGTATATCCTCTAGAAAAGTCAACATGGCTACTTATCAAATGCATGTTTGTTTCCAGGTTGTGCTTGGCCTACTGTCCAGCTGCTGTGGTTAGCCATGAGGGACTCATCCTTTCATATCTGGCTATTATTTTCTGTCCCCTTGGTAGCGCTGCATATATAATCCTATACTGCACTGGCTCATGTGCAAACAGAAGAGACAATGGCACAGCTGTCGTTGTGTAGCGCTACATCTTGTGGACACAGTCATGCGTAATACCTTACTCACGCACCTCTGTGACCTGGACACAAACATTTACCTTTTTTCCTGCAATGTCACCTTGTATTCTCCTCCTGAGTTGTGTAAATTTCAGAAATAAACCCTTTCAATTTGTGAGTGTTCATTTAATTGAATTGGCCACACCCTACAGGAAGATGCACTGTAAAAAAATTCTAACCTCCCCAACTCAAAATTTTCTAGTGACTGGTCACATGTAAATTTTTCAATTGGCCCAAGTGAAATTCTGCAAATTGATCAAATTACATTTTCAGAATTTCACTTGGGGCAATTGAAAAATGTAGATGTGACCAGTCACTAGAAATTTTTTATTTGGGGGGAGGTTAGACATTTTTTACAGTGTGCGGGAAAAGAACTTAAAAAAAATTTTTTAGTGTTCTTTCGAGGTGGAAGATCTATTATGACCTTATTCATCCATTCATCCTTAACAAAAGCTGTTTTTTTGTTGTTGTAAAAAATGACAGAAAATTGCTTTATTTAATTAACCCTAATTCAACTTCCTTGCATTCAAATTTGAATTCTGTATCCTATTTGCTAACTCAATTCCAATTCAGCCATTTAATTGGAATTTAACAGCATTCGCTATTCAATTCTGAACGGCACACGACCCTGTTCCCTTCACGGTCACGGGGCCCCTGGCATCATCTGGCCAGCACCTGGCCCCTCCGTTAAGCTCGACTAGTGTGACAAGGATTCCTGCAGTGGCCGTTTCTTTAGATCTCCCCGTGTTTCTCAGCACGACAGCCGGAGACGGACTCTACTGTCCTCATTTAGCTGGCCTTACACAACTACATGGAGAGAGGAAAAAAGAAGGATGAAAGGAAAGAAGGAGATGATGTCCAGAGGCGCACCCAAATAACAAAATAGTGAACACAGCAGCTGCTATTTCAGGCAGAGCGAGGAAAAAAAATACAAGGGAAGGCAAAATTATTTAAAGCCTTCCACCCCGGCTTTGTCTCAGGCAGCACCTCTGTAGCCTTTCGGCCTTTGATGAGGCTCTTGAGGCGGTTTTGACCCAGATAAAATAAAGGATTTAGTGCGTTTGGGAATCCGACATTAAAGCACCCTTTCCGTCTCCAGCAAAGCACATTTTGTAAAGAAACAAAGAGGAAAGCAGAGTGCAGAGAGATGGTGTCAGAAGTGAGGAGACAACATGTAGCCCGTTGCCTCTCTTCTCACTTAATCATCAAAAGGAGTTAAAATGCCAGTAGACATAATGAGGTTGAATAGAGGGAGCGTGCACACTGATTTTTTTCCTATGCTCTTTCCTTCCCTCTCCTTTGAGTGGGTTTACTGTTGTGCAACACCAAGATGCAAAACAAAATAATTAGGTCACCACCAGATCTCCAGAAAAAGAACCTAATTGTATTGTACTTTTAATGGGGTAGACTTAGTACCAGATTCTCTGTCATTTTAGGTGGAATTAGTCTAACAATCGTGACCCACACCGTGCCTGGGCTGGCACTTCCTGTACTCGAGGGGGGAAAGCTTAGAGTCTTGTAATGACGGCGATTCTTCAATTATTCAGTGTGCTGTGTTTGAATATCAAAGGCCTGAAAGTTCAAAATGGAGGAGCCAATTGAGGGCCCTTGCTGGGGCCTGTGATAAGACCTCTCTATTGTTGCGCCGCTGTCTGCAGATATTGATCTGCGTCTCTGTGGGTGGGCCCTGTGGAGGATGAACCTGTCCACTGCCTAAAGCCGGGCCGCTCATCCCATACCAGACAGGGAAATGAGTTGCCATGGACACCTGGTGAAATGTCTGCCATGAACGCCATTTGATTGACGACACAACTGTCAGCACTGTTCAAATGCTTGTGATGGCTTTAAGTTGTCACTGGCCATAGACTGTCACAGAGCAGAACCAATATATGAAATATGAAATATATTTTATCCGATAAAATGCCATTAGGTATTTTATATTGAAACATAAAATACATTTAAAAACATGTATTTTTATGTATAAATACAAACAAAATATAAAATGTAATTTAATATATACATATTTATAAAATCTAGCTTTGTAATAAAAATATATAATAAATATTGTATCAGTAACTAATGGCATAATGTTTCAGACAAAACTGTCACATAATGATGTCAACATAATGCACCAATATCAATGACTTTGGAGTGTTTTTCCTCTCAGCATTCATCTTGCTCTTGAATAAACCAGACGCACAGTGCATTCTGGGGCAGCTTAAACAGAATACTAATGTTTGCGTATGAATATGAATTGATAGTTCTAAAACAAACACTGAAAAGACAAAAACTCTGAGGGACCAACAAAATATAATTTAATTAAAAAGACAGACTTGCTAATAAAGCACTGCCATACATGACTCCTCATCAATTTGACGGACAGAAAAGGTCTCATATTGTGTCTTGGAAGATTGTTTACAAACCGCTATAGTTAAATATCACATATATGAAAAAATAAATAAAAATACATTTCCACTGGCATTCTTCATATTACAGATGCAGAAAGGTGCAGAGGACTCAAAAATGGTTTTGCCCATGTTTGCCTTTCTGACTTCTCCCTCCCCTCAAGCAGGGCATTAATTAATCCAAGCTGCCATGTTACAACCTCCCTGCTCAAATTACTAATATCCACACACTATCGTTTCCTCCCCATCTATTTCATTTACATTAACTTCTGCACTCGTTCCCGTCACCTCAAATACAGCATGTTACGGGCTACGGGTCTCACATGACCAGGGTTTATGAAAATATCCAAACAAGAATAAGGCTCTCTATTTTACTGAGTTGCAACAGAACAGAGACCGCATAAGTGTAAGAGAGATCATAACGCAAGACATGGCGACTCAATAAAACAGTTAACTATAAAACAACACTTCAATATTTCCTCATTAAAATACACAAGAGCCACACTTGTATGCCAATCAGTAGCGGCCATTGCTATGTTTCACTTGAAACGGGCCTTGCATCAGAAGGGGCCTCTGTCCGCTTACGCTCGAAAAAGAGCCCTGCTCCCTGCCATCACTGAAGTTAATGGGGGCTTGGGGAAAAAATGCCATCCAAAAATCAAGATGTATAGGGCAAAAATGTCCCTGTATGAGTTCTTGTTTTTAAAGGAACACTCCAATTATTTTGGAAATAGGCTCATTTTCCAACTCCTCTAGAGTTTAACTCTTCTGTAGTTACATCATGTACTAAGACTGACAGAAAATTAAAAGTTGTGATTTTCTAGGCCAATATGACTAGGAACTATACTCTCATTCCTGCATAATAATCACGGAACTGTGCTGCCGTACCAGCAGGCGCAATGATATTACGCAGCACCTGAAAATAGTCCCCAGCAAGGAAACTTCCAATGTGACCGGCACTAAGTTTGTAATATCATTGCGCCTGCTGGTACGGCAGCACAGTTCCTTGATTATTACACAGGAATGAGAGTATAGTTTTCGGTGGGATGGCGTTTAATGTCCCCGACAACCTCCTTAGTCCCTTGTTAGATACAGATTTAAAAATATATATATGTATATAATAATAAATCCCAAAGGGAGATTAAAATGTGAAAATATCTTAAGCTTGTGTTGACCACAGACCTTACTTCAGGCATTTAACCAAAAACCCATGCAGTGGAACTGGAAGTGCTAAAATGCTAACTCGTTTCTGGGTTTTGGCCTACGAAAATACGTCATCCCTACAGCACTCTATTACCGACAAACAAAATAGCTGCTGGGGGACATTACCAAGATGGTCGCTGTGTGAACCGACTTGCCTTAAAGGGCCATGTGCACACATATGACGAATCATCGGTAAGCCGTGCCCGGATATCTTCACCTATCCTTCAGTCTTTTATAACCTCCAATATATGTCAAAACGCTCAGCTTTCTGCACTGCTCAGGGTTGCTTGCGGAACAAATCAAGTCAGAAAGCACTAAAGGGACAAATAGTAGGAAATAATAAGATAAGTGGAGAAAAGGAAGAGCGAGAACGCCGGGAGAAAGATTCCACAATAAATTTATAACAAAATCGCAATGACAATATCGGCCACTTCTCCTCTGTGGCTCGAAGTGGAGTGTGGCACTGGGTTTTTTATGATGCGTCCTCATTAGAAATCACAGCCTGACTAACTAATTTATCACCCCCTTGTACGATTGTGAGATCAGCAAATACAAGCAGCGTCCGAGATCAAAACTCAAAGATCTTGCTCAGCTGGAGGCCGGTACAGCGTGTTTGAGTTTGGGCAGGCACTGCAGTGGAAAGATCGCTCCCTGTCTAATTATCTTCAGAGCAGAACAGGCCGTATTCACGCCCTTGGCCAGGGAGGAGCCCGACACAAGCCCGTGGCTCCAGTCAATCAGACGTGAGTGAGTGAGACGAGAACCCTGCGCTGACAGCGTTCCTCGGGAGACTCTCTCCGGCACACAATTAACACCAACCACCAGCTTCACTTTTCCAACGGAAGGAACGATACGAATAGCGCAATACACTGAGTGTTCCTGATATTGTTATTTGTGCCACATTCGTGCATCTGATTAAATATTGATTAACATTAATGAGACTTCAGCCCCTCCCCCTCTCCTTCCCAGCGAAAAAAAAAAAAAAAAAACAGTCCCGGTTTTTCCCGCCGATCCGAATAATTGAACAACTCTTTTAGGAGCTGAATAGACACAGCTGTAGATGTGGAGGCTGGTGATGCAGGTTTTTGCCTTGCTTTTCTTTGCCTTTTTTCCTTTTCTTTTTTTCCCCCACAGCTCCCTGAGGTTCACTTGATATGTTGGGGTTTGTTTCTAATGAGCTGCCTGCTGGCTGGGATGCAGTTCCATTTCAGAGCAATTACAGTGGCCGTAATAATCTACAGCAAGCCCTCAACATGCCAACTCCACCTCCTCCCCGTATCGGGCTCCGGTCTCGCTGCCTCTTCTGACTGACCATAAGCAGGGAGTGCTCACATTAAGCAAGGCCTGTCACAGCTGAGTGAAGGCCCTGCTGGACAGAGTTAACCAGCACGACGGGAGCTGACATTTGTTCATTTGGATGTGTTAAACACAGAAGCTCATAAAACATCGCTCGAGCCTGGCCGCTCAGCAGCTGGATAATTACTTTCAGGCAGCCAGAAGACAAACACGAACACGAGCGCATTATGGGGCTTCGGCTCAATCTTTTCTCCGTCTGCTTCTGTTCTCGACGCTTTCCTGCCTCGCTTTAATCAGTCTATCGCATCTTTCTGCCTTGCTGTCTGTCTTCAATCTTATATGCAGGTTTAGACGTTATTGTTTGTCAGCACACGAGAATGTAGATGCCGCTTCTAAACGTAGACGCACCACTTTTGAGTTGACCACATATAGCAGATTGGGAGGATAATGACATCACTGTATGATGAAAACTGAGCTCATGAATATTCATTTGTTAAAGCTGAGATTGCAAAGTACAGTAGTCTTCTTAGACTGTCTGGTCAAGTTAAGGTATTAATATTCATGAGCCATAGAAGTTCCATGCAATTTTAGAATTAAATGTCAATTTTACATTTGCTCAGATATATTTTCTTTTCTTTTATTAAAATATAACAATTATATAAAGTAATAATAAAAAAAATTGCTGTCAATGTAACATGTTAATTTATTGATACTAACTAAAAAAAATCACTTACATAAATTCAGTAATACAATATTTTTCTATCATCAAAGCAGGTCTGTGATTCTGCAGTCCCAGCTGCTACTACAGACATCAGCAGCCTCAAGGCACAACTGAACTACTTGACAAGGCATCGTAAAAATGAGGCACTCATGACATGAGATACTGCAACAAAAAAAGTGTGTAAAACGGGGCTGTGAACACCATAGACATTGACAGAGACGTCACCCAATAATCAAATATGGTCAACTTGTCCCACCTCAATATTCTTGATACTGCTCTACTGCACTTCATTGTGCACTACTCTGTTTTATATTAGGATGACAAAAAGTACATCCTATTTTTTGGTATGGTCTGCTTCAGTGGTCAAAACAGCACTCAAAATGTTTGAGATGGCCAATCAAATCAAAGGCAGCAGGCTTTACTGTTCCACAGAAACCAAGCGCAAATTTCACCGTGACTGTTAAGTTTTACACAATGAAATAGTGTGAGGTAAGATGTAAGTAGCTAAACATATTTTATGACAGAAATGAAAGTAATATCCAGTGATGCAAACTATTCGAGTATTGTTAAATTCAGTTTTGAAATGAAAACAGCCAATATCACTTATTTAATTTGTCATTGAATGCGAGCGACTTTATTCCCTTTAAGTTCATTATTTCTTTAATTCCTTTATTTAAAAAAAAACCCTTATATCTGTGACAGCATCACCACCCCTCCCACAGCATTTTAGCTTTTTTTTTTTGTCCCACCTGATGTTCAAGACATGGTTACGACCTTGATGCAAAGGCCAAAGTTTTCCATATAATTAAACAACTAAATACAAATAGGTCGATTGCACATTGATTGGCTATTTCTCTAGAGTAATGACATATTTTTTTGCATTAATGCACATTATAATTTATTTGATAACTTCACCCTTAAAAATGCTAAAACAGAAACAGATCTGGTATTTTGTTAATAGCAGTCAACAGGGATGAGGGCTGACCACAGAACAATGGAATGACAAATGCACGTATTACGGCGTCCTACTGAAAACACTATCAAACACGGTCTTCCAAAATAAAACAAATCCACTGCCATTATAAAGATGCTTCAACTGAACTGTAAAATACTCACAGAGGGTGCCTTTGCAACGCCGAGACACAAAAAAGGGGGGGTATGGACAGGATTGGTAAATTGTGCAACAGCTGCAAAAGCAAACAGACATTATTATGAATGTGAGAGACTAATCACTCTTCTACACACAAACACACAAACAGGAACACATGTGCCCAGCAAGGCCCGGCAGATGGTCTCCGCCCCCATTTCCATACACGCGTTGCCTCTCTCTCTTTCTCTTTCTCAGTCATCCCTCAGCAATCTCCCACCTCATTCTTCCTTTCGCTCTATCTCTCTCTCCCAGAGGGCCATGCACCGGTGCACAACACGCACACATGACCTAGGACATTCACTACCCTCTTGTTTGCATTCAAGCAATAACCAACTTCCACTAAGAGCATGCAAACAGAGCGGACAAAAGGATGTGATCATTTAGAGTCATGGCCCATGACAAACGCAATAGCCCTGGCCTTTACCTGCCTGGCAATGCTTACTGAAGGGTTTGAAAACTCATCAGGACTTGATGACATGACCAATCTCTCATTTCAGCGACTCGCTGAGGGCTGCGAGATGGGAAAGGGATGGAATAAATGAAGCGCTAAACAAAGAGCCAAGGATATAGATTTCAATGCCATGCAACAATACAAATGAAACTTTCTGGTTGTCTTTTAAAGCATCCTGATTTAAGAGAACAGAGATTAGTCCTGAAAACAAAACATAAAAAAAAACAAAAAAAAACATCTACAGCGGAGGTGATTTTCAAATTGAAGGTTAAATGTTAAATTCACTGTCTTTGTTTGAACGTGCATATATCGTTCTCTGCATATTTGCCCTTTCAGAAACCTTCCCCAGCACAATGACGGGACAGGCTCACTCTCAATCATCTCCTTGTTTTTGACACTTTAAATACTTTTGAGATTCAGTATCAATCACTTTAAGTGGCATTCTAACCTGAAGGGGAAAAAAATGCATTTCCAAGATTATTGAAAAAAATTACATAATGAAATTTACCATAATTTGATCTGAATCTAAATGAAATCTGAACACTACTCTTTCGATGATATTGAAAATAAATGAATATATAACAAATGCTGAAGCCAAAAGACCCATTAAAAGAAATAAAGAAGCACTTTTTAAATTGTCGCAAGCCTTGCTTTTTAATAGGTAGCTGACACATAAGTACATTGACCTAAAATAAAAACAAAGATTTTAGGTTACATATGAAAAAGTTACTGTAAAAGGTGTTTTGTTTGTTGAAATATATAATGTATAATGAATTGTCAAAGGTTATAAAAGCTGGATAAAAATGCATAATCATTATAATTCATTTAATTTTAAATAGTTTATATTTTAATTTAGTATATTTATTTATAGTGATTAGTATAGAATCTCAACTCTCTACCAGTACTAAAAAAATAATTCAATTAAAATGTGTGTGTGTTTGTGATGTGATGTGATGCATGAGCCTTTTGAGAAAGAAACAGTGAAAAGTAAAAGTGTCCAGGAGGCGTGATGGTGTATGGGTGCGCTAGGTACTTAAATAAATGAACAGCACTGAGCAGATGTAATGGGAAGGAAAGAGAGAGGAGCAGTTACGCATAGTCAGCACAGATGGGAACAGCAGAGAGAGAGAGAGAGAGAGAGAGAGAGAGAGAGAGAGGAGTGAGATGGGGGCTGTAAAAGGTCTGCTGAAAGAAAGCAATAGCCATGTGACTTTGGGCCGGATTGATTTTAGCCGTGAAGACCAGGCGACCACACCTCCCACACCGCCCACTCCAGGTCAGTCCGGGGTCCTGCGGCAGGAGGGAGATAGGAGCGGGTGCAGGACGCCCCCGGCTTTAAGGGTCAGGTGAGGTCTAACTGGCAGCTGCTTAAACCTGCCCCGCTACTGACACAAGCACTGTACAAAACGCCCTAGTCCTGAGGGTGAACGCAAACAAATAGCACTGCTAAAATGTGCTTGGAAAAGCACACATTTACATAGGGATAACATATGCTATATATGCACTGACTGCTGTGACTTCAAATAGAGGCAAATAATTAAACGTCTCTGTTCGACATGAATCTGTCGCTAAGAGACGCTCCTGTTTTATTGAAGTAATTAGTTTGTAGATGAAAATAATTCTACCAATGGATGCAGACATTCCTTAAGCACTCGAACTAAGAGGCCCTGCTGATGCACAATCAAACGCAAGTTATTCCTAGACAACATTGTTCCGCATGCTAGGTACACGTGACCCACATGTAAAGAAATCAAATCGAGAAAAAAACTAAAGAAAAAAAGCACAGTCGTGTTGTCTGTGCCTAGTCCTGAATGAGACCCCAGCTGTAGTGAGATGTATTCAAAATGTCTTGCATCTCAGCTATAAATAGTCTCAAAGACCCAGATTCCCAGTTCACTCAACACACATGAATGTGTGCACACACACACACTCAAAAACAGAACTGCTTGTGCAGGCACATAAATATTTGAGAATCTGAAAAATAAAGATAAAGTAATCAATCAACCTCTGTGTCATGATGACCTTAGAACACATATCCCATCCAAAAAGAAAAGATCATTTTGCAAACAAAAACAAACTAAAAAATGAATTGCTTTATACAATCCATAACAACTTTGATAATAGCAAGAAAATATTAAAATCGGCAATTAATAATAAGATGATAGAAATTTACACTTTATGCAACGAGGTATCATATAGTTAAAATAGCATTTGTTCTCCCATAGAAATGAATGGCTGGCATACTCTGCCTTGATTAGAGAAATAAAAGCTGTCTCTTTGTTAGAAAAAAATATATTTATCACTCAGATGTATTTGCAATTAAACTGACATGGAATGCAATTTCTATTGGATAAGACAAAGGTTAGAGGTGTCACTGAAGGTTAATGGTGGCTCGGTGCGACAGATGAAAGTTAAATGAGATCACTGATCTCAGTCACGCCGAGTCTGGAGAGAGACATGCAATGGCATATAGGATCTGATGACTGATCGATTCCATAGATTAACTTTTGATTTGATAAATCCCCTTGAATTGTCATCACTCTAGGAGCTGATTCACTGTTTGGAAAAGGCAATGATGACAATCAAGTGTATCAGATAAACATGGGGATGAAAAGATGCCCAAGGGTGTGTAATCCAGCACATTAATGTATCTAAATTAAAAATCGGTTTATTTTTGTTTAAATTTTGCAGCAAATCAAGAGGATTGTACATCTATAACTAATGGCAAGCAAAATGCATTGAATAGAAATGCACACACAATATGCTGAGCACATGAGGATATCATGTAGCAAAGTCAGAAGAGTCAGCAGAATTGTTTATCACACAGTAAAACCACATGAAGTGTTTCACCTCAACCCGAGAAGTGAAAAATCAGCTTATACTCTTTTAAAATACCTTAGGATGCTTGGTTATATATAGACTACTTTTAAGGCTGATTCAAATCGGATGACATGGCAGATTATTTCTTTAAATGTATCATGCACAAACTAAAATAGCGACAGATGATTCTCAAAATATGCATGACCAACACAGTTACACTAGTAGACAAAATCCCTCTCTTACCACACTGTCCACTTTCATATGTGTTCCACTTACACTTGGGCGCACACCCACATGCCGTTTGTGGCAAGCCCCTTTAACATTCACTCTTTACTAACTAGTATTTATGTTACTAGCACTTATGTATTTATTTTTTAGCAGTGATCCAGTCGTAACTGGTAACTTTTTCAGTTTCACAAGTTCCCAACTGAAAAGCCAATAGATTCTATAAAAGGCTATCTCTAGTGGCTAGTATGAATTCCAGTTTTCAGCTAGTCTTATACTAGTAGCCAACAAGCTTATGCGAAACCATCCCAATTGTTATGACTAAGATTAGTAACATATCCTCAATAGTTGCTTATTCACTTGTCATAAGTATGTCTAGTCAAAATAGCTACTTTAAAGTTCCATTAAAACTCTCTAGTAGCCTAACAACTGAAATATACTAGTGTCTAATAAATACCAGTGTCTGCAACAATAGGCCTACTTGAATCGTAATTTGGGAAACTACAGCAAAAGAAGTAGACTACTGCCTTATGAAGAAGTAGTGACTATCTTAATAAAATAGAAGTGCACGCATCTAATGAATAGTTACTTAGTAATAACAAAAATAGATACTAGTAACATGGAAATGCATTCTTTCAAATTAATACTTGTTAAGCCGGCTTGCCACAAACCGCGTTTCGCATACTTTCACTGTATTCCGCGGGTTCGGAGAGGAACGTCGGCGCGCGCGTGCGCGTGCTCACTCACCTGCTGTAAGTACATGAAAGTCAAGGCACAGGAGAGCTGCGGACACATGTCCACATTCGGCAGGGCGACGCACGTTCCGCCCGTCAAGGGATGCTGCATCGTGTTTTCGTCCGCTCGTCCTGTCCTGTCCTGTCCGCCGAGTTTCACGGGTTCGTTAAGACTGCTTTTGCGGGATCGGCTGCGGTTGTGAAGCCTTGTGCAGCCACGGAGTGTGCGCAAACGCGGCAGAATAACCGGCTACAAGCGAATGTGAATGTGCGAGCACGAGGGTCCCGGTGAGCGAAAACACAGCGCGCGTCTGTTCTTGTCCCTTAAGATTTCAGTAAAACCCTTGTAGTTCACACGAAAGTCTATTCGGCACGTTTCTCGCTTTTGTAAATAAACTTAATCACGGGCAAGAGGTACGAGAGTTGGTGACTGGACGTAGTGAAGTTGAAGCAGATCTGATTTTCCATTCGCTGTCAGAAGAGTCCGGGCGCACCGTCTGTTTCATTGAGCAGCATCTGAATCTCCTAGGCGAAGAGATGCGGGGCGGGGGCCAATCCTAAATCACACATTCATTTTTGACGGGGGTGGGGGAATCTCTCCATTTTTTCTCTTGCGTGAAACTGAATTGTCCTTATAATTTATTATTATGGCGCCACATAAAGCGTGCGCACAGAACTGAACCTCTCAGCCACGTAAACAATCTGCCATCACATTTGTGTTCCATTAAAATCTTTTCATATCAGCCTGTAATGCTTTGTGTTTTAAGGAAGACCTGTCCAACCTAATACCTTTACTGATTTTATAATCACTTACAACACAATTTACCATTCCACTTTTACCAAATAAAACATTTGACTGTGATAGCAATGGATGAGGGTTTGACTGCATTGTTCATTTGATTTTCTAAGACTAACAAAAACAAAAAAAACAAAAAGTTAAATATTTAACCCATTTAATATATAGCCTAACACTATATTTATTTTGCACTTTTTGGTTCATTATACAATTATTACAGTTGAAATGCCCGTAAGGATCAAAATATATAATTCAGCATTGATTAAATGATGTATAAAATAAAACCAATTACATAAAGTGAATTTTTAAACTAGGAAATGTGTGTGTGGAGAAACCTGTAGTGCTCACCTAACAGTACCAAAATAGATATGTATAAAAGCACATTATAAAAATAAATTTTTAAAAAAGACAATCAGACATGACAATCTCTGTGAAACACAAACGTTTAAATATGTGCTTTAACTCAAATTACCATGGTAACCAGGTTCTGTCAAAACACTGCAAACACAGCAATCACACACCGGTATGGGATTGTTATAAAGAAAAAAACTGAAAATTTGCTATAGACACCACTGTTATCAAAAACATATTTGATATGTAAGATTTTATGTTTCAAAATTAAATAAATAAATAGATAAATAAAACATTTCACTGATATGAATGCAGAACCATCTGAACCTAAGGACCATTTGGTTTATGTTTTCCTACAAATATTTTGCTGTTGATCCAGAAGCCCTCTGAAACTATTGCATCAAAAAATATGCTTGCCTTTGAAAAAAAAATCACAAACACAATCCCACGTTATGATTGATTTTCACTGCTTATATCCTGAAACAATGCTGATGGTGAAAACTGTATTTTTGTAAACTGCAGTGATAGCTAATGATTTCTGTGCATAACAGCACTCACAAAAAAGAGGTACATCCTCAAAATGCGCACTACCAAATGACTGAAAGGCCTGTTAAAATATAATGCAATGAGAAAAAAATGCATTTGGATGAGCCATATCATTGAACACTAGTGAAAAGAGGACAAAAAGGGTTCAGCAAACTGAGACAGCGACATATAAGGGCAACACAAGAGAGTATCTGCTTATCTAAATCATAAAAGAGCATTTGTGTGCACTAGGCCAAATGTTAGGCACTAAATAATTAATTAAACACACAAATGTTTGAATTTATTGTTCAACACGTTCCTTTTAACATCACTTTGGCCTTATCTCCCTATCAGCACCAAGCTCTTTATTGTAAATTCATTAACAGCTGTTAAATGTTAAATACAACTGATATTCAACCGACAGGCCGACCAAGGTCTAAGCAGAAAGTGCAAAGATATACAGTAGGGGGAAAAAGAAGTTGAATTATTCATGTTCTTTCTCTTTAATCTTTTCCCCTCCCTCTTTGCACCACGTTTCAACCTAAGGTGACTCGCAAATCCATAGCAAGATTTCATATCCTTGTTACTTTAAAAGAGCAGAGTCATAAAAATCAATGTTTTTCTATGTTGCACGAGGGGCCGTAATTAAAACGGGCTTCTGAGGAGCCGGCAGACATGTATTATGGAGAGGGTAGCAGACTGCTTTGCTCCATTTTACTCTTTCTCTTCTCCACCCCACTCATAGCCTGAAGGCAAGACTATTTCTTCCCCCTCCCCACCCATAGACGTCTTCTTGGCCTTTCCTCCTGCATTCCCCCGTTTTTTTTTTTTTTCGGGTTTTTTTTCTCCTAGCTTTTTCCTCTCTTGATGCTACAGAGTACAAAATAATAACTGACCGTCAACCAGTGCATCTTCCAAAAAAAAAAAGGAAAGAAAGAAAGAAAGAAAAGAGTACTCGGCCAGCGTTTCATCGCAGATAGTAGTGTTTATTTCGCTGCATGTCACTGTGCCTTTGACATGTGATGAGGCATGGCTGCCCTTTGCAGTGCGTCTGTTGTCTTCGCCTTTACTGAATAAATAAGCAGGGACTGCATATTGAGAGAGAGAAACCTCGTTTATCTCTTTGTTTGTCAGTGATGGCTCTCTCTCAGATTTCTTGTGTACATTGTGTTATTGGTCTGTCTGTGATGGGCAGAAAGAGGGGGAGGAGAGAGGAGGGAAGCAACAAGGTTTCTAAAGCTTGTGTGCTTTTTCCCTGTTTCACTGTGAGAACACCAAATGTCAAATTCATTCAAAGAATTAGGAATAGCACGATTATATTAATAATGAAATGAGTGAAAGCTCTGATGTTTGCCATGCTGAAAAACTGGTTAAGATTTCAGGATAATGATTTACTACATAGTTCTACATCAGATATTGGCATTTCAAAATAAAATGGATTTACGATGTCTGCAATGAATTTTTTTTAAAAATTTTATTCTGTCATTATTTACTTGTCTTGTTCCTGTATGGCTTTTTTAACTGCCAATAATACTAAACAAGGTATTTTGAATAATGTATATTGCCTATACAATGAATGTCAGTGGGGTCTAAAATGACATTGGAGCTGATTTAATTTTATTGCATAAAAAAAGAATGAAACATTTTTCAAAGTTTCTTCTTTTGTGATCAACAGAACAAAGTCATACAGGTTTGGAATGACATAAGGGTCAAAAAATAATGACAAAATGTAAATTTTTTGGGTGAACTATCCCTTTGAGAAATATTTTGAGAGTGAAACCAGCTGAAAGAAATTTAAGGCGGGACATCAGAGTATCCATTGGGATTTGTTGAAATTGTGTCAAGTGAAACATGATTTTATTGGCGAATATTATTTTCCCCACCTGCACAGCCTTGGTTACATCAGCAGAGGCGGCGAAAAGTTAATACATTTTTGATGAAAGTTATGAGTTTTTTGTGGGTGTGTCTTTTCTTTAGATTAACGTGCACAATAAGACCAAGAACAATTCTGAAAAGTAAGTAAATAATTTTGAGTAGAAAGTACATTTTGGACCAAACAAATAAGTGGCCCTGTTATACTTCTAGATGGACCCAAACGTACAATATTACCGCTGTTAAACGTTTCTCACAATCTGTGCTTTTATATAACAGCACAACAACAATAGAAACCACCCCAGAATAAGGAAGAAAATATTTAAGGTGAGAAGAAAATGTAATCATACCCTGAGCTGCAAAACAGTTCACGGTTATTTCAAGCTTTTACGGTTTAGATAGAATTTCTCTGACATTTTATAGCTCCAGTAAGTGACAGAAGAAGTGAGCTCGATGTAATAACTGTTATTGTGTGCCATGGTACACATCAACACTAATGAGAAGGACCTGCTGCATATGCACCTGAAGAAAAAAAAAAAAAAAAAACATGTCAGTGGCTAATCCTTAATACTTATTTTGCGTTGCCATTTTCTCAATTGCAACACACGCTCTGCATCTGTTGTGGAGTTATCAGTTAGATATGACAAACACGAATACAAATCCCTCCCCTTGAATTGTGTTTCTAAAAGCAGACTGCTTCCCACCACACCACAACAAATTGACTCTGCTGTTAAATGGGAACATGGTTGGTTGTTTCCATTATGTTTTTTTCTTTTAATTATTAATGCACGGCAAGCTCTCAAACGCACATCAACAGGAAAACAAAGTCAAAGATGGAGATGTGTTTTGCTAAACAAGCCAGCACGTACTTGTGACGTTTTCGATCAAAACGAAAACTAATATCACCTTGTTGTCCTACTTAGAGGACAAAACACGAAATAGATGACAAAAGGAAATCCATATACATATGACAAACAACACATCCTTCAGATGTATGCGACAAACCACGGCAGCTTTGGAGGTGCAACGTAACTTTTGGCGCGTTTAGATCCCTCCGAGTGTCTAAGTAAATGAGCTGTGGCAGTGCTTGCCACATTGTCATTTAGGATCAGGTTGGGTGTATTTCAGTAGCAGGGTGCTGAGCTACAGGCCCGGGCTCCATTTCAGGCTGTGCACCCGATGTGAGCATCACCATCGCTGACAGACTAATAAGGAAGGACTGGCTGCCTCCACCCCGTGTCAGGAAGTTGACAGGACTGCAGCAGGTGCTGAACGTGTAGGGAAGATTGATGAAGTCACATGGAGGTGGATTGCAGGGAGCCGGTTTGGTCATTGTTAGTGTTATTTTTCATTACGATCCCGGCTTGCTTAATGTAAATCCTAAGTCAGGATGATGGCTAACATCCTCAGCCACAGTGTGATGGGTTTTGTGCAGAAAAATCAGCCATTATCTAGCCGGGCTGCCGGGCCGATGAGCCTGGCGTTCAGGCTGTGATGGCTGAGACTCATTGTAAATAGTATTGTTTGTTTCTCCCGGTTGGTGGAGAATGCAGGCAACTTCTCCAATCATTTCCAATAGGAAAATAAAATAAAAAAACACCATAACCGAATAGGAGTGATATATTTTCTCTACTCGGGGCTGGAAATAGAAGGGCACAAACTCTGCACGGTCACGGTCTGCATAGGAATTCAAACCGCCGCCTGATATGTGACACTTTTCCAAACGCCACAGACGGCCGCATCAGCGACGATCAGCGCCGTGAGGCTAATCAGAGATTCCTTGCCGCTCTTTTACTTTGGACATCGCACAATTTGGAAAAGTCAGTTTACATGACAGTAATTACGGAAACAGATGGGGCTCCGGCAAAAATACGTCGGCGCAGAGACAATGGGCCCAATGCATGGGGGACTTTCGGGGGCAATGAGGAGTGCAGGCAGATTGCATGGCAGCTGAGACTGCCTTTCATTAGCACTTGAGTGTGCGTCTGGAAGCAACAGAAATGCGAGTCGTTTGTTACCCCGCTGCTGTCTGTGCTAGGGGCCTGCAAATTGATTACTGGGTGGGACGAGGCAAGCGATCCTTAGCACCTCCACACAGCTGGTTACCTAGAGCAGAAGCTGCAGAGATGCTAGCTGTCCACCCCCAGCTTTGGCTTGACAGCAGCTGCTGATCTGCGCTCATTTCAATGCATTAAGACTTTGCTGTCTTTTTAATTGGCAACAAAAACAATCCCATCTCACCGTTAATCACCTCTGTGGAAACGTGCGGGGAAAGAAAAGAATCAGTGCCTTTTCTTCTTTGTCTATTTTCTCCTTTTTTCTCTCCTCCAGTGTTCCTATATATAAAAACCATGGAAACAGAATATCCTTTAAATAGAAGACAAACGCTCAGAAAAGATGGAGGTCAGCGGTAGAGTGCTAATTAGATGTTTGTGGGTGCTAAAATCATAACAAGTAATGCTGAAGTGTTTTTCTACCAATTAGTTCTTCAGCTCATAATCGAAACCCCAAAGGTCCAGAGCAGATATATACGGGCTATAAAATAAAAAAACCACGCACTAAAAGGATGTTTGTACAAACTGGGACAGGGGAAGGGTTGCGGACAGGGCCGGGGCGAAGGCAGGCGCTCTTTATGCCCAGACGGCGATTCGGAGCGACATCTTAGAGAGCTGGGGCAAACGCTGTGGATGACTTCCCCGTGCTTTCACCAGGCACTGCCATTAGAGTGCTTTAGCTTCCATTAACGTGTCACTTTCCTTTGCTGCAGAGCCCGTGAGGAGGGGGCGATTCGTTCTGACAGGACCAGGGGCTGTCACATGGAGTAACGGTTCAGCACCGACCAACAGGAAAAGCCTCAGAGCTGACGGATCCACGATCCATCAGAGCTGACGTGCAGGCCTCCTCCACCACAGATCCGACTGAGGCGCGAGGACAGGAGTCCATTAATTAACCGCTTAATATGTGGAGCTCTGAAATTCCCGCGCCACTGAGCATGCCGCTGTCTTGATTCGCGTGAATTTAAAAAAAAAATAATTAAAAAGATACACAGCGTAAAGAAAGATTCACACCAATAGTAAAAACGGTGAGATAAATGAAGTACAAGGGTTCCAATCTAAATATGTTCTATATTCATGTGGGCATTCTATAATTATTAGTGGATAGATTCTGCAGTTATAATAAGAACCGTTTCAAATATTATATTAGAATGAACTAACAAGAAGAAATACTCCAGTTGTAGTCAATAATGTCAGGGACTGATTCATTTGAGCTGCGCGAGTTAAAGCTGAACAATGAACAATGAATGAACACTGGTAAATGGAAGTGCGTTATTAGTGGATTAATTAAGTCACCGAAGCGCATCTAATACATACCAGATTAATCAGATATATGCACAATATAAGCATAATCTTACAACTTGCATCTGCATAAAATGGCGCGAATGCACAAGTGATTCACACAAGTTACTTGCTACAGTACATCAATATGTATGTCACTTTGTGAATTTCTACTTTCTGTAACAACGCACTAAAGCATGGACAATGAATAACTAAAGCATAAATATTCACAATGTTATAATGGTGTACTCAATATTTGTAACTTCAATAGCTCAAATTTGTCCACTACAATTAGACATCATTCTTAGTAAAACTGACTAAAATCAGTGAATATAAAATGATAAAATATTACTAATGAAGTCAAACTACCTTTTCATAAAAAAAGACTAAAACTATGAGCAAACCAACAATCTATATAACACTGTAACCCCTTCAGAAAAAGAGACGCATTTTAAGTGATTCAGTTTCAACGATGTCTCCATTTACAGTATAATACAACAGCGGGTCCAAATACATCAATATTGAGAAAGTCTTGTGAAGGGATGCTGCATTGTAGTCATTAGCATATCATTAATTAGCTTCCCACTTCCTTATGAAGACTGCAAAAGAGCAAAGGCCCTCCGGAGGGACTCGCCTTCATTTAAGTGGCAGCGTGAGGTAGGGAACAATCGGAGGAGTACTCGTCTCCCGAGACCACTCCCTGTAATCATCAGCTGCTGCTCTGAGACACGCCCTGCTCATTCATATCACAACCAACCCGCCGCGGCACCTGTAATTCAAACGCCAGCTAACCCAGCAGCTGGCAAATTATATCAAAATGTCTGATGTTTGCGCTCAACTTCTGAGCCAGTCAGTCTTGCTAAAAGGAGGACAGATGGTACCGTTTCTTCGGTTATACTTTTAGCATGTACAGGCAAACAAACCGGCTTCGCCATCATGATGTTTTATGAGATTTGACAGAACTAAATCTTGATGCAAACCATTACGGACATCACACTCCGACTGAAGCAAACTCAAAATAAACTTCTGCAAGATTTTGCCTTATACTGAACAAACTGTATAAGCAACGTTATAAAGGCATTGTTTACCTAAACAAATTCATATTTTGCCATCATTATTCTTCTTTACGTAGTTCCAAACCTGTATCACTTACTTTTTTTGTGTGCAACACAAAATAAGTTGATTTTCAACAGTCCCCCCCCATACAATGAAAGTCAATGGGGTCCAAAACAAAGTAAATTGGACCCCATTGACTTTAATTGTATCAACACCCAGGGGGGAAAATACACTGAAGCATAAAAAAATAAAAAAAAATAAAAACTTCTGTATTACATTGAAAAAAAAAAAGGGTGGGTTGGAGTGACATCCATAATTACACATTTTAGGTGAACTACCCCTTTAATGAAGCCCAAAATCAATTAGCAAACTCCAAATGATCCATTCACGTTCTCCATTTACAATCACCACATTCTCCTGTAATATCATTAATTACCTCACTACTTAAAATAACCATCATTCGTACTATATTTTCCAGCATATTCGTCCGACTCCTGCTGCTCATTAAAGGCCTTTCCATTTGTTTGCTTACCGCAAAGGTCCTTAAATCTGCCACAACATCCAAAAAGAGGCCAATTCCACTTTTCCCTGCAGTGTTAATTGAGGGAGCACACGGTCTCCTGATTAATTATGTCAATGTATAAGAAACATCCTCTTTTCCAGCACTGCATAAAAAGAACTTCCTCAAATTAATGCACAATGAGCTAAACAGCCCGTAGATTACATCTGGACATCATGTCAGTGTCTTATTATGACAGGCCTTGACCGGAGATTTCAGCCCTCTGTCGCCCCGGGGCAAATGGGATCAAGCTCTTCATGGACAGAGATAAATTCACTTCTTGAGTGCAAGTTTTCTTGAGGGATGCAATTCTCGTGTTAATGTGATGTAACACGATGTTGTGTGTTACAAATAATGCAAGGTGTTAATAAGTGAATTGCGAAATGTAGTTTCGAAAGAAGCGAAGAGACCAACAGAAATGGGTGAAATTATCAGGCAAGTTGTTGACACACACACACACACACACACACACACACACACACACACACACACACACACACACACACACACACACACACACACACACACACACACACACACACACACACACACACACACACACACACACACACACACACACACACACACACAGCTCTGACATGCATAGTCTTAAAGCTGGCTTGCAGTAATTACCCAGCTGCTGAACTACTAGGGTGGCAGGAATGAAAATGAGTACCAATTATTAAATGCACCACAGAGAAGATAGAACACTACAGGAGGTCCACAATGGGACTCATGTTGCTTTGCCATAGCTCCATAAATGCTAAACGACTCAGAAAAGCATTAATATTCCAACTGTTTCATCACTGATTCCAATTTAAAAGAAAAGCGAGCACCTAGATATCATTCAAGTCAATGAGACGCCTATAAAAACTATTACGTTAGCCATCTGATGCATTCCAATGAAGGTTTCACACCTGTATGGAATGCAGTGCAGTTCCTCTCAGTGTGCGAGACATCAGGAAATAGCCACACACTGCATCTTACCACCAATAAATATGAACAAGCAAGCGCAATTTTACCCACTCAACAAGGTGTTTGTATATAAACAAAAAAAGAGATCCAGCAACACTTGTTGTCAAAAACTTTGTGGTCTTAAACTAATTACTAATTATAATCCTAAAAATAACTACAGGCCCTTCATCAGTATAAAGATGAAGTGCAAATAAAAAATTTGACACAACAAATCCAACTTTATGAAAACTTTTTTTTTTCCATTTGCTGTTTCAAGTCATAATACTTTCTTTCTATGAATACGTGTATTCTAATAATACTGAATTTCAGTAGCAGCACTATTTTAGTAATATTTTCAGTTTTAATTTTACACAATCCAAAAATGACCACTGACTAAAAAATACTGACCACACGTTTTCCTGAATCCGTTCCCACCAATAAATGTGACCCGTTCATTCTGTCTGTCTTTCTTTCTTTATTTAAGGCTACTCCTCTTGTCGCGCACGACGACTCCCTCAACGTTCACACTGTATTGCCCTGGGACTTATTAGGTAGCTATATTGTGCCAGCACTCATACTAAGATAACCCTTACCTGGTCTTATCACCGGCACACAAAAGCATGGGATCAAATAGGCCTCCAATGTAATCCATCTCTGTCAGCGGCATTACGGAAATTACCTGTCACAACCATCATGGTCGAGATTGTGTGATTAAACACAAACTTTAAAATAAATACCCAAGGGTAGCAGAACATGGGTCTCAGCAACGAATATTTCAATTGAGACCCCCCTCCCTCCACCATTACTCATTAATTGTTCAATTCTACACAAAGGAATTACGAACGACACGATGTTCTGTCTGAGTAAGAAAAAGAAGGCCGAGAGAATGAGGGAGATCATCACAGGCTATTGCTTGTAGCCGCAGAATGATCTTTCATTATCTTTAATTCAGATAGGCAGTGTTTTCTGTCATTCCACTGCGCTCGTGACAGAGCTGGAATTGCTGTTTCTAAAATAGAGCTGAGAAGTTAAATGGATTTAAACCTTTGTTCACCAGAGTCTTGTGTGCAGGCCGCACTTAATGGAAATGAGTCTCCGTGCCTGACAAGATCGGAGGTGCGCGTGGTGACCTGTAGCTTAAAAGAGGACTGCTGTAATTCATAGTACAATTAAAAGACGTTGTCACGTCAAACTCTCACATCCTTTCTCCTGGTCTGCACCAACTGTCTAAGTTCCACAAAGAATCTGGAGCTAATTACATTAATGTAAATATAAAGACTTTTTATTTGTAACAGTACCTGTCAAAAGTGTTTTTGAAAGAAGTCTCACCAAGGCTGCATTTATATGAATAATAAAATAAAAACAGTAATATTGTTAAACATTATTACAATTTTAAATTTTCTATTTGAATATCAATTTTAATAAATTCCTGTGATGGCAAAGCTGAATTTTCAGCACCATTCCTCCAGTCTTCAGTCACATGATTCTTCAGAAATCATTCTTATGCTCTTATCTTAATTGCGTCCACATGCACCTGCAAGCATGTATAGAAATAGGAAAAAAAAGAGGCTATTTCAATGACTAATGTGTTTTATAACCGCAGATATTTAATTATGAGTACCTATACAGTATGCATCAAATAATGTGCATGACAAGCATGCTATGATAAAGCTTTGCTAATGTTTTTC
Organism: Phoxinus phoxinus; assembly: GCF_949152265.1. Lineage (NCBI taxonomy): Eukaryota > Metazoa > Chordata > Actinopteri > Cypriniformes > Leuciscidae > Phoxinus > Phoxinus phoxinus. The sequence goes on from NC_136876.1 coordinate 25,876,440, forward strand.
CACAATGTTTATTGTACATGCAGAACAAACTTATGAGAAATTCTGTAAACTGTTCAAAGGTAAATGTATAAAGGTTATCGTGGCTGTATACGGGACTCTCGTGGTCATCAACTGCCTTTATCGGCCTTTTTTGCTTGAAATCTGTTCACGCAAGCTTCCAAATGCACTATTTATTGCTGACAGAAATCATTTTTGAGCATTCAAAACTGTGTGGTTGAGTTTATTTATTTTTCAACTTCTGTTTACAAGGTTAGCTTAAAGGTTCACTCAATTTGGATGAAAGACCTTGCAAAATTGCGCAATGACCTTGTTCTCCGGCGGCTACAGAGAGGAACAGGAATAAAAATATTCCAAATTTAATCCCAAGGATTCACTCTCACTCCAAAGTAATATTTTGTCCTTTGAGAAATAATTCATGCAATATGTGTGGCAATGAAAATGATATAAGGTTAGGCATTAGATATTGATATAATAACTTATTTAGTGTTATTCATATAATGGACTCGATTATGTCAAATTTAACATTTCTTTAATAAATTATAAGATGGGTGAGAGTAAAAATGTCACCTCATCTTTATGGATCAAAGTTATATTCCATGCCTATCAACTGTTCCCATAATTCTGATTAATACCCCCGTCCATTTCTTAGGGAAAATATATTCATAGTCACACTGTCTTCATGCCGCATCTTTTTTCACAGTGGACAAATCTGTCTTTAAAAATTCAGAGGTCCCAACACATGCCACGAAATGCCGCATGGAAGAGCCCATTAGGCTCCCAGTTTTACTGTGAACTCTGCCTACTGGTTTATTCCAGAACTTTGAGTGATCAAAGAGTGGCAAACTGTCAAAACCCAACAGTCCTGTACACTAAGGTACAGCACATTTGATTTTTTCAAGTCATTGAATACACAAACAGCTCTGCACAATAGAGAACTTTTTATTCTTCAAATCTCTTTAAAGTTTAGGTCCTCGCTGAAGCGCTACTTTATAAGTTCTGGGGTCAGTAAATAAGAGTATTATTAAACATGGCTGTCAGCAAACCGAACAAGCCGAAGCAGTGGACAGCTTCCTACTAAATTATTTACAGCTCGACATGCAGCATGAATTTGTTATTCTGTTTCTTTAGGTCCCACTATAACAATGCAGGGCTGCAGTGGATCTCTGCGCATGCCTCACCTGCTCTTCTGCTCTGCACGCTACACCCATATGCCACTGCTAGCAGCTGGTGGACGAAGAGACCGTTAGCTTCAGACGCGGCAGGAAACACTCAAAACTAAGAATACGCCAATCAATGAGATGGACCAATGGTTTGTTTCGGATCCAAACTGAGTCGTGACAATCATACTGACAATTATGATGCGCAACGTCTAGTCCTTCATAAGATCTGCACCTTGAACGGCTGCCATTCACAATGTTCTACAAATCTGAGACCACTGTGTGCTTGTTTATTATTCATTTGTCTATTTTGGCTAAACAATGTTTAAATTCCACAAAATTCAGTCGATTTTTCTCTGACTATCAGTAAATGTATATATATAAAAAAAATATAATATATTAAAAAATCTGTTTTGTATTTTTCTTATCAGGGGGAAAAGATTTTCAGAAGTTTTCAGAGACAATAAAAGTATTTATATAATAAAATTAATAATTTTACTCAGCAAGGATGCATTAAATTTATTAAAAGAAAAAGTACATACACAGTTGTTACAAAAAATAAAATATAGTTTTTTGAACATTCTATTCTTTTAAAAAATCTGAAAAAAAAATCCACAAAAATATTAAGCAATACAATGGGTTTTTAATTGTAATAATAAGAAATGCTTCTTGAGCAGCAAATCATCATATTAGAATGATTTCTGAAGGATCACGTGACACTGAAGACTGGAGTAATCCATCACACAAAAAAAGTTATTTAAAAGTGTTTTACAGTATTTTTGATCAGATAAATGCAGCCTCTGTGAGCATATCGTACAGACCCCAAACTGTTCTACAGCAGTGTCTGTATACACCGTTCATTTCCCACACCCAACTGGCACATTCTTAGGCTTTTTTCTAGCTTTAAGCATAAGCCTCACAATTTTTGTTCTAGATTTATACTACATTACAGAAAACATTGGCCTTGGCCAAGAGAAAAAACAACAATAAATTCCAAAAAAAGTGTGAAGGGCTCCTTATGTTCACTAAATAATAAGGTTGCTGACAGATGTCTGCCATGTTTGATTTGAAGTTTTCGTCATGCACTAATGGTGCAATTAGGGACAGACAAAATAGGTAAAAAGATTGTCGCAAGTCTTGCAAACCCATCAGGCGGAGTCATTTGAATAACGTTTTGTTAAGATAAATGAACTGGTAATGTAACGGGCTACAAGAAGAGGTCTGCGCTGAGATACGAGCTATTCTCTGTTGTTCCCCAGTGCCGTCCCTTTTCTCTGCACGTCAATAGACTGAGAGGTGGAGCAACACTCCCCGTGGGCATCGCCTTTTCCAATTGGACTATTTGACACAACACCCTTTTTCCTCGCCTATTCAATCTGTGCCGGGCTTTCCAGTGAGCTAATGATGTTCCCTATTGTTTCAAAGGCTTCCTAGCAAATGGCATGTGTGTATATCTGTGTGTGTGTGTGTGAGGCACTAAGCATGCGGGATGCTGTGGAGAGAGAGCTGACGCCCTCTGTGTTGAGAATGTGTGTGTGCCACAGCCGGAGTGCCTGGAAACTTTAAGCCTCCCTCACAGCTTGCATCCTGTCAGCAGAATTTTGCTAATATTGAAGCAAATTTGCAGCAATGGAGCAGAGCAGAAGTTATCACTATAAGTGAAGCTTTTTTTTTTTCTCCGACTAAGGTCATTTTGTTTGCCTTTGTTTTTTTGCTTACTGTCATCGCGTTGTATTAATAACTAAAACTGCACAATTAACCTGTGAGCGCTAGTGTATTTCTTAGAATACCTTTTCTTCATTAAGATTCCTGCACGTTAATTACCTCACGGCTCCGAGTGCTTTGTAGCCTCCCTTCTCTAATTACTAAGTGAACTAGCAATGATTTATTAATTGTGTATGATTAGTGTATCTGCAAAGGCTAACGCAGCCACAACACACTTTCGGTTTCTCACAGTCCCTGAGACACAAGCTCTCATCAATCAGAATCAATCAGAATTTCTACACGGCTCAGCGGCCATTAAGGTTGAGCGAAACTAGACTGTAATCCATACTATAATCCAAGGTGTACTCGGCTCGTTATATTCTCGCTAAAAAACACCTGGCTATTACCTGATTGACCACTAGCAAAATAATTCTCAAGGGGACATGGTGAGGGGTATCAGTAGGTGGATAAACATTGGTTAAAGCAAAACAAAATCCTGAGCCTGTTGGATTTTTGAATGGCAGTGAAGCGACCCAACTGACGCTCATAGGTCACATGACAATATGACAAATTACATTTCACACTACAGTATATAGAACACACTTTTCAATGGTCCCGAAGTACTGACTTATTTAAAAGAAGTACAGAGAGTATGTGACACCATATTTCTAAGAGCACGTTTACACAAAAAAGGTTGTACTAAACACGGAGAAGTTCTTCCTTTGTCTTTTCACGTACAGACGACAATGTTGTCAAAATGATCCCCGTTCACACAGATCCGATAAAACGACTAAAAACGCTGTTTTATCCAGGCCAGTAGTTGCCGATGTTACTTTGTAAAGAAACACTATGTGCCTATAGACTGAACACGCAATACGAATGTGCAGCTTTCACAAATGATAGGAGATGATAACGGTATCCTGGTTTCAAACTTGCACTTTGAAACCAGTTTTCAAAAGTTTGAGTTTTCAGGCCCCCAAACGCCATTGCCATGTAAATGAACGACCAAAACGCAAAAAAAAAAAATTTTTGAAAACGCTGTTGTGTACACAGCCCTTTTAGGATTTAAGTGGAAACCGTCGAAACGGTCACCTGTAGCCGCGCTTAATAACTGATGGCCCGCCTGAATAACCGCTACATCTCACTGACAAACCGCGCAGGGCTGCCCAACAGTTGCGTGAACGGCGATGGCAGACAATGTAACTCGCAAATTACATCTGGTTGACAGGGAGGGGGGATGGGGCAATGCAAAACAGTGTCTCTTGAACCTCGACAAAAAACACTAAGATGAGTCAATTCATATAATTAAGGCATCATTCACAGATATTGTGCTGTCAAATAGGCCATCGTGGGCCAGGATTTGGCTCTCATTATGAAGCATTTGGATGTGATGTTTCTCTGACACACAAGCGGCTCACCTGCTACCCCCCCCTCTGCTGTGCATAATGTCCAGCTCATTACAGGCCTGCAGACTGGTCAACCTGAGGAGAGAGAGGGGCCTAATGAGGGCCGCGAGCTCCCCCTCGCCCCTCCCTGCCTACACTGACTCCAATTTGGAACCACATGAAAGGCGAGCCAATCTGAGCCACCTAGAAACTTCTTTTCTTGTCTCAGCCCTTTTAGGATATGCCTGGTTTCATGTTATTCTGTTACAGCTGGACAAATCCTTGCTCTGTAACGTGGTCAGGTCTGAATTAGATAACAGGAATAATGAGGATAAACGGTAGCTCGGATTTACAAAAAGGTTTGATATTAGTGTCCAGTCTGAAGGAAAATATGGGTCAGGCTAGTGCAAAAGCTCGATGGAGTTTTCAAAGCAATAACAATGTGTTGAATTGCAATTTATGTGTGTGGCCTTTGAGTCTTTTTTAAAAGACATGAATATATTCAAATTTGTTGGATTCGATTCAACTGCAATACGTTCCAAGCAGCTTTACAAAGTATAGTGCCTATAGCAAGCCAAAGAACAGTGACAGTAGTACATAAAATAGCAAGAAACCTTGGGAGAACAAGACAATAAGACTTCAATTTATAAGACTACGTTTATCAGCTCACAATGACACAAACTGTATGCCAATGTTCATTTTAATTATGAAATATATTCTCTATATGCTAATGCTGTTTCAGACAGTTTCAAATCTTTTTTCTTTTTTTTTAAAGAACCGACTCCTAAGATGCTCTTGTTTCAGGAATCGATCATGATTGTGATTTACACACACAAAAAATGCTCTTGAGATTAATTTGTTTATTAGTCAGACTACACTGTTTCCCATGTTATTTATCCATTACCAAGAACCAAATATTATAAAAATATTTTTTTTTTAAAAAGAGTAAATTTTTTCAGCAACTGAGCTACACTGTTCACGCTAGATGTTTTTGATTCGGAAAAAGATTCGGGTCACAAGAGACGTTTGTTTATGAATCACAATACCCTCCGTTTCAGACATATTTTGATTCAGTAAAACAAACAATCGAGTCATTTGCTTTGGGAATCGGATTACACCAGCAACGTTTTGTAGGTTTTTGCACACAGGCCAAAAAGACAACTCAACAGAGAGATGTATCTTGCTATTTATTGCAACAATATAGACTGGGAAATCACATGAACTACTCATGTAAAGTTTTTGTCTGTGGCACTGAAACAAGCTATGGGGCTGTCTTGTTATAAATTGTTATGCTTTCTTCACATGCTATCGGAAATGTCCTAGTTCCCACTTCTGAAGTCGTGATTACGAGCTCATCATGGCATTCAAATTTTGACTTGAGAGGGCATTAATGACAATCACTTTTTCTGAGGCCACAATTTTGTTGTGGTTTCACTGCACCTGCTGTATTAACCAGCGAACTTGATGACGTAATATAGTGATGCTGAAAGCTGATTGGCTTGAATGGTTACCTCTAACAATGATTGGTTATATATATATATATATATATATATATATATATATATATATATATATATATATATATATATATATCTGAGGAAGAAACATTTATTAAACACAATGTAAACACTCATCGGTCACTGTGGCTGCAAACAAATGCTAATTCCCTGTATTTGAAATTTCCATGGTATCTCAAACATACCCAGAATGCATCTGTCTGCACAGGTATGTAATGCCCCGCTGACGGGGAACCATGAATACAGTGTCAGCTTGAAAAAGCAGCTTTTCTATTATCAAGTCGATGCGATAGAAAGCACCTTGAAGGGAAAGGCTGATATGCGACTGCCCCGCTATCTGGCAAGATCCTAGCATGTGCAGGACACAGCACAAATCTCGGAGTGTGAAATCAGTCACCTATCTCTAAAATACAAACTCTCCGTCTTCGCCTGCCTTTTCATTCACAGGGGCCTTCAGTCAATGGGGCCCACAAAAGGTTCTGCTTAACGGCTCGCACGAGTCCATCTGCAGTATTTATTACCTCAACGCACAAGGCATTTTTCCTGCAGCATATACCTTTCTGCCGCAACAGTCTGGTCTGATTAAATCAATATCTGTTTCTTCACAGACATTAAAAAACAGACAGGGGAGAGACTGCTGATCCTGCTCTGCCTTATCAACACAAACGCCCCTGAGAAAGAAAGGAGACATTTTTACAACACTTTTTTTTTTATAATCCTCAAATCTGCAGATTTGTTGTCTCGCAAAGATGCAGGAATTCGTGCCTGCAAAAACACACAGACCCAACTCATAACTCCCATCCATCGCTGATGACAGAGCGTCGAGGGTGCGTTTACAGAGACAGGGGGGCTTTAGATCCAAATGCATGGCCCATTGAAATGGCCCCTCCACCTTTGAGGATGTAGGCTGGCCGTTGAGCGTGCACCGCAATTATGTATTGCTAATTGAAAATGTTAATCTTGTCACATTCAGGGGCAGACAGGGTTAAATTGGTAAAACTGCAATTCACTTAAGGCCATATCTCTCGTCGAAATGAACTGGATGATTAATCCTTTATATTCTTCAGGGATTCAGGGAATATCAGCAATTAAATTAACGACTACAAAGTGTACGCTCCAAGATGGGGAAAAAAATCATGAAAGACACACACTCATTTTTCCAAGTTGTTGCCTTAATTGTCTCTTTACTAAGCGTGCTGCTCCCTGTCGTTACCGAAGCACCCCCATTAAAACACAAACCCATGAGATACATTAGTATTGAGCCATGTTGAAATATACAATGATTGCTGAGGTTAAAATGTATTTATCAAATTAAAGTCAATCTAGTACATTAGTTGCAGGAATATTCTGTTCTCACTTGATAAGACATATGATATATTATTGTTAAAACTATATATTTTTTGTGATAATGACATGTCATAAAAACAAAATGTTTTCCTGTTATAACGAGACGCAACATATAGTTTTGCATCCAAGTGCGAATAAAGAACAATTTGGATTCGTGCCAAATGAGAGCGGAGCCCGTTTCCGTTTCGCTTTAAAGTTAATTTGTTTAGGCTTTAAAATAAATACTGTTTGTAAACATTTCCTTTTTAAAAAATTAACACAGTTTTAGAACACAGAATGATATAACGATATAATTTTTTTTTTTTATAGATCAGTGGATAAAGGCATATTTTGTACGTTGCATACAAAATATGTTGTTTAAACGACATAACATCTTGTTATTACAATAAAATATGTCATTTTGACGACATATCTTGTAATATGTTGTTTTAATGACATAAATAATAAGTAGGCTACTGCATGTGGCAGCATTGCGCCACTAAACTAAAGATACTTGAATCATTGAATGATAATGAAAAAATACTTAAAAAGCCGTTATTAATTTTAATTAATTACAATTTAAACATTTACTAATACATTTTTAAACTGAAAAATGTTATCCTAATATTACTTAAGTCCTTAAAATCACTATGAACATTTATTTTTTTCTTGCCAATTAAAGTCAATGAGTACTGTGGTAAATAAATAAATAAAAGTATCAATAAATGACCTCATATTCCCTGATAGTCTTATTCTACAGTGAGGAGTTTACCGCTATGACCAGATCATTAAGTAAGTGTTAAACTTTGTGAACAAATCATTCAAATTGGGTTTGACTCATTCACAAAAACTCTCAAAGGACAGTTAGGGAAGATGTTAACATTTTCAGTGAATAGCACCTTCCAATTTAGTCTGTTCCTCACACAAAGCTTTGGACATTTAAAGATTTGGATTTTGGATAAACAACTTCTACTGTGCTTTTTGTATTTATTTTGGAGCTTGACAACCCTATTCCTCATTCACTTTCATTATACAGAGAAGAGCGGGCAGGGAACAACATGAGGGTGAATAAACAATGACAGAATTATCATTTTTGGCTGAACTAACCCTTTCACATCAATTGTACTGCACCATGTCCCCGTTTGTTCAAACACATAACGTCATTAGCAAAATCATGTTTTTCCCCCCCTCTTCTTTTCGTTCTCTCCTTCCTCATTTTTTCCCTCCTAGTCAAGAGGAAACATTCAATATCAACTAGGTAACTGAACTAGTGTGGGCACCAGAGGCGAGAACACTGCAATTGGTCTGGCCAGAGCTGATATTTGTAGATAAATACCACATCCCCAGAGGTTCTCCTACAGTGAATTATTAGCAAAGCTTCATTGATCTCTCTCAAAATGGCAATAATCTCCAGTTTCATCCGGGCCTTTACTAGGGCTTCAAAGTGCATTAGGCTGCCTGGCTGCAATTGTTATCACAAAGGTGTTTTCCCGGCCTGACCGTTTTATCCGAGAGCGCGAAAAAGTGTAAGGCGCTAAAGTGATTTTCTTCCTCTCTGTGGTATGTGCTGCTGGTGTATTGTATTTTATAGCCCCCAATAAAAATCTCCACTACTGCAAAGCTCTAGACCATATGTGTATAGGCCTGATGCTTTTATGGTGATGATGAATATACTTATGTAATAAAGGCTGTTTATGAAAGAGCTTGTAGTGCTTCTACGTTTTTGTTTTCTTCGGCAGAAAATTTCATTAGGAGGGTAATGATTTCAGAATATCTATAACAAAGCAGACAATCTCTAAAAAATGTCATTGATCCAGGCAAAGTCATCTTTAAATTTCCTCTTATCTTTCTTTGCATTTACGGTTCAATCCCGGAGAGGTTTATATATATATATATATATATATATATATATATATATATATATATATATATATATATATATATATATATATATATATATATATATATATATATATAGCATTTTATAAATCAGATTAAAACTGTCATGGCCACATCACAACCTGGCACGGTGGAATCAGATGAAAGGTTTCAATGACCAATAGGGAGTAAAAAACTTGTGGATTTTGAGCAGTGTAACATAAAAGCATCCAAGCACTGGTTTGATATCTGTCATAGGCATCTGTCATTACAATGATGCCACTTTGATATGTTGCCATCTGTAAAGAACAGCCACCTGTCTCCATCAATCATCATAACAGACCAATGAAAAAAGCCACAAACTGTCATCTCATGACAGCAGATAATGACCAACACAACTGTGCTTTCAGTATTCGTGAATGAACAGGTAATGACATGGCAGGTCATTTGAATCTGTCCTCATGCGCTTGTAATCTAATACCAAACAATGGTGAGTAAACCTCAGAGGCAATATCCTTGAGCGCAGGATGAGTTTGGAAAGAGATTGAGCTCGGGATGGACAACCATGTTGACCAACAGGTGTGACTCTCGAATTGTTCTGTTCATACAACAGCTTGCAGTGAGTCTTCTCTTCTATGTAACCATAGTGGCAGGTGCAGTTTGGTTCACACTGCACAAGTTAACCAAACTCGCTGTCGAAAGTCAAGTGTGAGTAGGGTACAATGGGCTAAATGCACACCCTAAGAAAAATAGTCACATAGTGTATGATTGCAGAAAACATACATGTGTTTGTATTGAGCATTGATGGAGCAACAGATTTTGTGTAAAAAATAAATCATAAAAGTTGTTTGTTTTGTTTAAAAATCGTATAAATGTGGCAAGGTGGGCCTTTTACCCCCTAGGGCAAAAGGCACAAAGTATTGATACAAATACTTTAGCTAAAATAATATGATTTTAATAATGTCCTAGTTAATATTTGTTCAAAACAATCACCTTAGCAAAGTTCGTACTATTTTCTGTTAATTTTGATAAATAAAATAATTCATTTTTTGTTCAATAAATATACATTAAAATAGGTTAATATAAAAATATATTTTTATATAAAGATACAGAAAAAAAAGTATTTAAAATGTAAAGATTCTGAAAGCATTGAATGAGATCCTATAATAATTTAATATAGATTTACAGTAGTAACAATAAATATGATATTTTATTATATGATATGATTAATATCATGCTTTTTTTAAATATGATGGTTTCTTTATAAATATAATGATGACTCTAAAATGGACACCCTATTTAATGTGTTATTTCCCATCTGAATCTAATGTCATGTCAACAAACGGAAAAGTCAGCCAGCTATTTATTATCATGTTAATTATTGTGCCTTTCGCCCCAACAGCAGGGGCGCCTTTTACCCCAGATACCATACTTTTACATATCCTTTCGCTATTGAAAAACTGTTGCTTTAATTTAACCTTGTACTAAACTGAAAATCATTAAAAAGACATTTGTCTCAAAATATATTCAATAATTTTAACGATTAAAACATTACAAATTTTATCAAACTAGCACAGAAGCAACTTTGAGATGCTACCCGCGATCGTGTCAAGGATCAGACAAATTTCCACGTGTATCTTGAAAAGCGGATGTTTTGGAAAGTGCTGCGGCAAGTTTTTGTGCCATAGTGGTAGCCTACTGTAAATTTAAAAGATAGTTTGGTTCTAGAATGTGGTATCACGATACATGGATCGATAGACAGATAGATAGATGGACGACAGACAGACACACTGACACTAGTGCATGCTAGGATACCAGTGGAACCAGACAGGGAGCGCCCGCCCCTCTCTCACACGACTGGGGCTAGTGAGTATAACTCAGAGGAATATAATGAAATATAACACCACTTCTTGTCACAGGTCAGCAACCAAGCCTGCTCGGGGACTGGCATTCCAAATGCCAAAGCCATTCATTATGAAAATGCTATGCATTGATTTGTCATACATTGTAAAACTCTATCAGAAGGGCAATTTTTAAATCTTTGCAGCAATGCCTCAACGGCTGTGGCATTAGCTTTAATGCTATTCAATCGCTCTTGATTTCAGAGCAACTTGCCCAGGCCCTCTGAAACCAGAGACATGCTAGCACTTCAGCACAGTCAATGAAATAAAATAAGACAGGATTGAGTATATTAGATAAGAATTATGATATATAAGCTGCGCTCTACTGCAAGACAGCTAATTAAATAAGAACATATTTGATAGCAACTGACAGTGGAGCGTTCTCACCCAGGTCCCATCATTACTGTCAGGGAGAAAGAGGGAATTAGAAGGTGTATAAATACCATATGGTGTGTGCTGAATTGTCTTGCATTAATGTCAATTATATCCACTGTGAATACATTGAATGATTTTAATGCTCATTTTTATGTTACCCAGCTACATTCATATTCATCTTATGATAGTTCCAACATGCAAATTGGCATAAAAACAAAGGAATTATGGAAAGAAACAGCTAAAGATTCAATAAACTTTATTTTAATGCCCAAATGGTCCACTTACATTTTTCTATCATAGTGAAAGTCTCTCTCACACACATTGACTGCGTCCCAATTCAGAGGCTGCATCCTTCGAAGGCTGCATTCAAAGCCCCAATGCGTCAAAGTGAATTTGAAGCCTCCTTCAAATGCAGCATCGAAACGCGTCCTTTATTTCGCAGGCAATGAAAGATACAATGGATGGATTCTACGCGTACTATACCCCACTGTGACAGCAGGATTTTTTTTAAGAGAAATTGCCGGATTACACTTTTAAATTTAAGTACTGGGTTTCAATTTACCCAAATATCTAACGATACAAATGTAAAAAGAAATATATAAAGCGGTTCAAATGTTGGCATCTGACCAAGATGCGATTTCATATAGATACAGAGTATTAGTTATGAAGTATACTCACTATTGTACAGAAATTGACAAAGATGAACATATTTAGACAGGTTGCGAACCCCGTTTCAGACAGGTTGAATATACCTTGTTACATATTCATGCAGCCTCTGCATTGGGACACAGCTAATTCTTAATCTTTGAAATGATACTTTGCTTCCTATTACAAAATTAAACAAATAGCTTACCCAAGCTTATTTAAAAAAGAAATTATTTAAGTTATTCAAAAACACCAACAAATACCATACAATACGGTAGTACAGTAGTCCAACTGCTGTATGAGCTAAGAACCAACTCAAACGATTGATCTGTTCACTGATTCTGGTCATAGCGGTTCTGTGTCTTAACGACTTTGGTTTGGTCAGTAAATGTTGTATGGAAAAGAGCTTAAATGTTCCACATATAGAAATAGCATTTGGATTCGGATTGACATGACTTGCTATTATGCATATACTGTAAAGTGCCTAACCTTTCAAACTATTTTATTACGCTTGTATAATAAGTGGCATTTTATTCATATAATTACAGTTTAAATTATGGCACTTCAAAAGAAGAATTGAGCACAAGAGCTTCCGATTCTTGCTTTTACAAGTGACGAGTTTACCAAAATATTGGTGTCAAGAAGTGAAGTCGCAATACGTGCCTCCTACACACTGCATGGCCCTGTGGCTCCTCTATTGGTTATCATGGAGGGCAGCCTTTATCAATCAATTGAATAAACTGCTTTCATGGCATCTATTGAAAGACAACTCTGACAAGGGGCTAGAAGTGCCTCCACAGCAGTTTGTTTCAGCAGCAGGGGGGAGTAAATAGTAAGAAAGGCAATAACATCAGCCTGGACAGCACCGCAGCTCTGACTCTGCTGTTTGCTTCAGTCTGTTCTCTACCTCAGTGATTCAATCCTCAGTCTGACGAGTCACAACTGACAGCAGTGCATAAAAGTTCATTTATTTGTTTGAAGACACAATGTTATAGAAGACATGGGGTCTATTTTGCAATTAAGACTTTATCGCCACATCTGACGTATTTGGACGTGGCACAACGCTCTTATGATCTATTTAATTCTGTTAAGATGAAAACCCTGTGGCTGAAAAAGTAACACACGCAATTAATTCTAGTTTACAGCCATACGATCTATGACAAAAGTAATACTGAAGGGTCGGATATAGAGCCTGAATTGGAGTGTCAAATGGCTACCAGAGGCCTCTTAAAAAGAAAAACATGTCACATTCAGCTTAACCCAGAATGCACTCTGGTATCATCCATGTCTCTACAATAGTAGGCCTCTGGACATCATTCTGTCTTTATTATGTAAACTAAAGACTAAAAGTAATAGTGTGTGTGTGTGTGTGTGTGTGTGTGTGTGTGTGTGTGTGTGTGTGTGTGTGTGCGTGACTGTCTGTCTATCTATATTCAGTAACATTTTACAAAATGTTAAAAACAAGATGCATCAGTAATGTTCACTTCAAATGAACCAGCAAAGAAGTGAATTTCTTGTCACAAGCCAACTTAAATTGACGCAAATTAAATATTTAGCAAGAACTGTATACTTTTATACAGCACAGTAATTTCTGCATCTCCTGGGAAATTTCATCCTTGAATCTTTCCTACGAAGCATATTCCTTCCAGACCACCCATGTTCCAATTAAACATTCAATATTCATTTTCTTAATATAGAATTTCAGTTTGCCGTAGATGCATGACTAAGTAACTGGAGATTGTGTTGAGTGTTTATCAAGTCTTTTGATTCTGAGCTCTTCTGACTACTGACAGAGTTTAAGAGCATGTTTGCGCTTTAATTATTAATATTTTAAGAATACTTAAATAAAAGTTCTCATTCGTCTTGCTTAATTTTCTATAACACAAGAAAATGTATTATACTTACTATTATTATTATTATTTATATAATAATTATTATTACCTTGCCTCCATTATTTTGTGGTTAAAAAAAAGAGGTTATTTTATGGATACAAAATCAAGCATGACTCTTAATGGAAAAAAGAAAAGAAAAGAAAAAACCTCCGGCTGACACATTATGTAAAGGATCAACTCGTTCCTTATTTCTATTTTCACTTGAACTGCCCATCAGATTAAGATCTGTTCAAATAAGATTAATTTCCTGATAAACCCTCACAGTGAAGAAGTCATCAGGGTGCTTTAAATTTATTCCATGGGCAATTAAGTGCAGCGAGATTTCCTCAGCTAGGACTGATTTTGAGTGGTAATGGCAGGTGAAGAGACAGATAATGAGCAGGCCAAGACACACACGCTTACAGCTCTCTAAAATGACTTCCTGTGCTTTAACCCTGCAGTTATGAATCAACGTGTCACGCACCGCTTCTCTGACACTCTCTACTCCAAAGAAAGAGTAGTCTCGGCAAGGACGAGATGAGAGAGAGAGATGAAACTTTGAAATGACTGATTGCTAACCGGTATACAAAACACAACACAACACAACAGAGGATATCGCATACAGAGAGGATCAAATGTATTTGGACCGGTGGATTTCCACCCTGCAACCAATTGCTACAAAAATGCTCAGACTATCAGACTCTTCAGAAGAGAAAACAAATAAACATCAATGACGACACACACAACACTTTTGTACGGCACACATGCACAGCGAAGCCTGCAAACACCAACGAACGCGACACAATCGGTCGGGATGGTTGTTACCTACCCACAAATACATCATCATCTTGAGCGAGGAGTCAGGGGCTCTCCGGCAGTGAGGAAACGCTCCCTTACTTATCTTCTTTTAACTTCTCGAGCTCAGCTACGGAAACCCAGATGAATCCTTCTTGTTTCCACTCTCTCAGGCTCACAGTTCTTTTGTATAATTTATTATATCACTATAATAGATCTTATTAAAACTGACACTTGGAGGAAGAAGAAGCTACTTCACAAGGTTTGAGATGCTTCTAGCAGTCTTGTTCTTGCTCTTCTCTTCTTCTTTTTTTTTTCGCTCTTTCTTGCCTTTCCCCACTTGGTCTTCCTCACCCTTTCACTGACAACCCCTGCTTAGGTGCCAATTCCTGACGTATCTATATAATGAGAAGATCCGTGCACCAAGGAAGTCCAGCACAACTGTGCACTCAAAGTGCCAGAGAGAGAGAGAGAGAGAGAGAGAGAGAGAGAGAGAGAGAGAGAGAGAGAGAGAGAGAGAGAGAGAGAGAGAGAGAGAGAGAGAGAGAGAGAGAGAGAGAGCGAGAGAGAGAGAGAGAGAGCGAGCGCGAGTGCAGGGTTCTCTAGCACAGGCTCCTCAAGAAAGGTGCGTGTACGTTAACGCACAGCTGATAGGACGATCCGAAGCAGATTTTCCTCCATACACAAAAAAGGACTTTTCCCTCTAACAAAATGCTGCTCAGATCCTCAGACGCTGTCATCCGTAAGCTGATGCGCAGGGGAAGAGATCAGTGGGAATTCAAAAGGCTCATCTTCTGTCCTGAGGGAAGGTAAGAAGACAACTGACCGGAAAAAAAAATATTAAGCTTGCAACTTTCCTCCAAAAAATACTGCAATCTCAGCTATGTGAGATTCACATAAATACAAAAAGAAATAAAATAAAATACAGGTAAACTACAGTCAAAAATGTCACAATGGGATGAAAAAGAGGTAGAAAGCACCACCCTCTCCTAAATGTGAAGCTTGCACCTGACTCTGCAGCCTGGACGACTTCCCCCCCCTCTTCTTCTCCTCCTCGTCCGGAGTGAATGTGCTGGAGATAAAAGCAGCGAGTACTGGGGCCAAGGCCTTCCCGCTCGGGTTGCTTTGGCTCTGACGCACTGGCTGCCTTCTTACAGCACTTTTCTACAGCCATCTGCTGACTCTACAACGCTACTGCTACTGAGAGACCAGACATGCAGCCAGCCAGCTCAAGCGCATATGAGGCTAAAACTCATTACTACTCTTCAGAACAGGGATGGGGTTTTTAATCAAACACAGGTATTAGAGAAACTCAAGAGTAACAGAAAACAACAACAAAACCTTTTTGTAAATGAATTTCAAACCAAGAGGGGACAAAATGGAAATTTGAGCAAGGTCCATTTTTTTGTTTTATGTGTGTCTGAGACACAAACGCAATGAGATTTGCCAGTGTATTTATGAGGGAAATTAAATTCTGAGGGAAATTTAAATATCAAATCCTCCTCAGGAAGCAATTTGACTCCCCTTTAAAAGGAAAACAATAAAAAAGAAAGTACAACCGTCACAAAGAGAAAGAGAGTGAGTGAGAGTGCCCGAGGAGGACAAATGATTAAGCTAAAGGCTCACTCACACACACACACACACACACACACACACACACACACACACACACACACACACACACACACACACACACACACACACACACACACACACACACACACACACACACACACACACACACACACACACACACACACACACACACACACACACACACACACACACACACACACACACACACACACACACAAAACGTCAGTCACAGCAATTTAAGACACCAATGCTCAAATAAATTACATTTCTTAATGATAATTTGAATAGGGTCATTCCTGTTATGCAGTGTCCTTTGAGCTTTAACTTATTAAATATGCACTGTGTATAAAATATGTGTCGTTTAACTTATGCATTTTAATATTTCGATTTTTAAATATTATGATTTCTGTCATTTTATCTAAAAGCATGGGATGTTTTAGAGTGAAGCACAGCAAAATATCACAAATAAATAAAACACATAACTCATCAAAACCATTGCTATTGATTGTTTGTGCTGTTCCCATTAAAAATGATGTCACTTCCGGGACGATGATTCCATTATGGAACTGGCTTTTGTTAGTTAAAGGGAAATGACAAAAGATGATGAAAAATAAGATTGAGGACACTGGATAAAACAACAAACTGACTTTCAGTATTTCTAAATAAATTGAAGTTTTTTTTATAAATGTAAGAAGTTAAATGAGTTAAATATTTCATTCGATACATTATAAGTGATAGAGTACTGCCTAGCAGGAATGATTGACTTTGAGTGCATTTTCATCAGAATTTAAAGGCTGAACTATCTGACTAAAAACAGAAATATATACCAGACAGTGCTGTGCTCGCTTTTGCAACAAGATGGAACGGTTTTCTTCCGAATGAAACGATTAATACAGAGAAATCCGGTCAATACTCTGAACAACATTCTGAAAGCAATAAATGATTGTTGACATATTAAACAAAGATAAATGGCAGGTACAATGTAAAGCCCATTGTTTGTGCACCCAAGCAAAACGAACATACTTCAGCATACAATTTGGTTAAACCGCTTTACTTCGGGGCAAGAAAGGTCTAATGGTCAAGGAAACTGAGTGCAGCTTACTGACATGTCCATTTACATGGAGCAGACCGATTCAGCTGCCGTCTCCTCGGTCCGATTGTGCCCTTTAACCCAATTAAAAAAAGCTACAAGACTGAAACAGTAGCAGTAAAAGCAGTAGTGCATCTCATTTGTTTGGATTATGACAAAAACATAACCTAAAAGAAAAAAAAGGTAGCATTAGGTTGCCGATTTCCTGTTTAAAAAGTACTAAGTATAACTCTCGATCCTGCTCTTATAATCTAAATTAAAGACAAGCTTCTAAAAAGCACTTCTGAAAAAACTGTCTTCAGATTATTGAGTGAGTCACTAACAAGAGGAAATGAGATGGCAAAGAAATAAGAGAAGTGCTTTTCATGTTTCCAAGAGAAAACACAGCATTGACCTGCTTATTATTATTAGCTTTATTAATATAGCCCACTTTTATTGCTTTTCAATGGAAATTTTAAAAATATATATATATATATTATAATAATCAGGAAAGTAATTGCCAGAAAAAAATGAGAGTGATGGGTGTGTATGAACAGTAAGGTCTGGCAATTAATCATATCAGCCCTATCAGACTTAAAACCCTTCAAGAAAGCATGATAAATTACAGCACTGAGAGAGGACTGCAGCACCTCCGCTCCTGCATCTCTCCCATGATTCTGCACATACACACTGTGTGCTACAGTATGTGAGATCAAGGCAGAGCCATCAGGACACATGGTTATCCCTCCACACAGATACGGTGTGTTTGAAGAAGATGAAGATCTTTGGGAGGGTCTTCATCAGGAGTGAAGCTGACACCTTTGCTACCCTGGCTTTTCAGGCCAGTGAGTGAGCAGGAGGGTTTGAGAGCCACTATTAAAGTTTAATGAGAAGGCAAGGTAAGCTTTGTTGTATTTTTAATATGGACACAGCAGAGTATGAGGGAATAACAGGTTTTGGTTCTGAGACTAAAACTGAAGTTTTTTTTTTTTTTTTGCCTATTGATTTAATATCATCTTCTCAGCCTGAGATGCTGAAATGAACATGAAGGATACACAAGAATTCATTCTAAAGTCATTGTGACGAAATGATTTGTCTTTACATGAATGAATCGCAGTTGTATGATCTTCATGGATTGATTAATTAAAGGTCGATACCAACAACATCCAGAAGCACAACGGCGGCACACACGGAAACACAGACACACACACAACCACACAAAGCGACACAGAAGCATCACTTACCCTGAGTTGGTCCGTATCACAACTCATTGGTTGTCCTGGAATCTGTCAACAGAGACATACAAATTAGAGTAACACATTACACACCAAATACTGCACCTCCCTTCAGTGATTACAAGTCAATCATCTAGAGTGGGCTGAGGGGAGAGAAAATGAGATCTGTCAAAACTGAGGTTTGAGACATGGAACCATGCAAAAGGTGGCGAGAGCAGGGAATAAGACAGGCAAGACATAGTTTCCATGCCAGAAACGGTACACACAACAATATTTTCCTCTTTTTTCCCCTCCAAATAATGGGAGTGGTATAAAGCAAGTGGATCTCAACTGGTTTTGCAAGTGGCGGTATTCAAGAGGCGACCTAATAAGTACCAGAATTGAACAAAATTATTTCTGTGTTAAAATCGCTCGAAATCAAATTACTAGTGAGAATGTGTGTGTGTGTGTGTATGATTTTTAACAGCTATGTTTGTTTTTAAGTATAAAGGTTTAAATGTACATTATTCTGCAATTAAAATATACTGCAGCTTGTAGTATATGTTAGAAAAAAACAAGTAGAAAATACATTTTTAAAGAGTTAGTATAGTTTTTCAGTGTAATACATCAACATTTAAAATATGTGTGTGTATTGAAATGTATTGATATTACCATGAACTGCATAGCACCAATAATATCAAGCTGAACTGAACTTTATAAACTACAATTATTTTCATTTTTCATTAGGGGATGTCAAGCAACCTGTCTATATGCCGGCATCTGCAATTCACAGATGAGACTGATGTGTTTGCCCCAAAATATCATAGTGTGATTGGATGTGTGGCCTTTGATGTCAATAACAATAATATT
The DNA here is from genome assembly GCF_949152265.1 of Phoxinus phoxinus. Lineage (NCBI taxonomy): Eukaryota > Metazoa > Chordata > Actinopteri > Cypriniformes > Leuciscidae > Phoxinus > Phoxinus phoxinus. The sequence goes on from NC_136876.1 coordinate 25,895,743, forward strand.
GGAAGTGTTTTTTTATGAACTAAATATGATTGTGCGGCTTGTACAATACAAACTAATATAATTAAAATAGATCTGCGATTTATTTTTGGTTTCTAACCCACCAGTTGAGACTCACCGCTATAAAAAAAAAAAAAAAATCACATTTAATTCTATTGAGCAGAGTATTTCTACATGCCTTGATGCACAGAGTTTCTCAAACACTAATCAATCACACTCAACCCTCAAAAAGGAGGGGGGGGGGGGAAAGAAAAACATTTCTAATTTTGTTAATGCTTGTTGAGTGTTTGAAAGAGAACTACACAATTAAGAGATTAGGGTCTGGTTACGCTGGGAGGGTTCCTGGATATACCACTAATCTTCCCCTCATGCCTGCCGTCAATACATCCATAATGCACTGGCCAATCTTCATTTAAGAAATAGAATCTGTTACAAACGCTCTCTTCAAATGTAATGATATTAACAGTTCCACTTTCCTCTCAGCCTAAAACACTTAGCTGTTTTTCAAAGTGTGCTCATTTCCCATTAGCCAGGCCACTGAGTGAAGCCGAATAAGATTTTCATCATTTAGTAACTGGACATTGTCACGATCCACACTCAAGGAAACAAGGGTAGATCCAAGTGCAGTAAATGTGTCTTTATTTGAGGGAAATCCGTTACTCACAATCCAGTCCAGGCAGAGGTCATAACCAGAGAAGCAATCCAAAAACATAAAACAAAACAACGGGCAGAAACAGAACTCAGAAGTGGTGTGATATTATACAAGGACTCCGTGACAGACACTAAAACAGACAGGGTATATATACACACACAGAACTAACAATGAAACAGGGAACAGCTGGGAACAATGATGACGGGGAACAGCTGAGTGCAGTGAACAGTGATTAGTGCAGACAAGGATTGTGGGGAATGCAGTTCATAATGTGACAGACACCGTGGGGGACGAGGACCTCTAGTGGATACCCGGGGATACACAACCCAGACACTGTGACATAACCCTCCTCCTACGGAGCGGCTACCAGACGCTCCAAGACATAACAAATAAAACAAGAGTACAGGCGGAAGGTGAAATGGTGGAGGATCAGGGGGCGGGACGGGGGGCCAGGTCCATGGAGGGGAACAGGAACAAGGGGGAACGGCTTAAGCGGCGGCCAGGGCGAAACAGACAGTCCATCGGGCGGCCAGGGCGAAACAGACAGTCCATCGGGCGGCCAGGGCGAAACAGACAGTCCATCGGGCGGCCAGGGAGAAGCAGACAGTCCATCGGGTGGCCACGGCGGTGAAGACCCCTCGGGCGGCCACGGCGGAGAAGACCCCTCGGGTGGCCATGGTGGAGACGACCAGGGTGAAGACGACCACTCGGGCGGCCATGGCGGAGACGACCAGGGTGAAGCCGACCACTCGGGCGGCCATGGCGGAGACGACCAGGGTGAAGACGACCACTCGGGCGGCCATGGCGGTGAAGACCAAGGCGGGACAGGGATCGACCCTGGCTCAGGAACAGTCACAAACACCAGCGGCTCAGGAACTGCAACAGACACCACCGGCTCAGGAACTGCAACAGACACCACCGGCTCAGGAACTGCAACAGACACCACCGGCTCAGGAACTGCAACAGACACCGCCGGCTCAGGAACTGCAACAGACGCCGCCGGCTCAGGAACTGCAACAGACGCCGCCGGCTCAGGAACTGCAACAGACGCCACCGGCTCAGGAACTGCAACAGACGCCACCGGCTCAGGAACTGCAACAGACGCCACCGGCTCAGGAACTGCAACAGACGCCACCGGCTCAGGAACTGCAACAGACGCCACCGGCTCAGGAACTGCAACAGACGCCACCGGCTCAGGAACTGCAACAGACGCCACCGGCTCAGGAACTGCAACAGACGCCACCGGCTCAGGAACTGCAACAGACGCCACCGGCTCCTCAGGAACAGCAACAGACGCCACCGGCTCCTTAGGAACAGCAACAGACGCCACCGGCTCCTCAGGAACAGCAACAGACACCACCGGCTCAGGAACAGCCTCTGGCTGGGCGGAACTCAAGTGCTTCCCCCAAGCGTGCAGAACCGCCAATGAGTAAAACCCAAAGACAGCTCTCCTGGCCGAGGCAGGACTGATGGTGGGCTGTTCGGGGACGGCCTCCGGGACGACAGCGGGCTGTTCCGGCACGGCAGGCGTGACGCGAAGCTCAGGCTCGGCAGGCGTGACGCGAGAAGTTTCTGGCTGGGCGGAACTCATGTGCTTCCTCTGTGCGTGCAGTACAACCACCACATAAAAAAGGAAGACAGCCCTCCTTGCCGTGGCAGGACTAATGGTGTACAGCCCCGGGGCGACCTCCGGGACGACAGCGGGCTGTTCGGGGACGGCCTCCGGGACGACAGCGGGCTGCTCGGAGGGGACGGCCTCCGGGACGACAGCGGGCTGTTCGGGGACGGCCTCCGGGACGACAGCGGGCTGCTCGGAGGGGACGGCCTCCGGGACGACAGCGGGCTGCTCGGAGGGGACGGCCTCAGGGACGACAGCGGGCTGCTCGGAGGGGACGGCCTCCGGGACGACAGCGGGCTGCTCGGAGGGGACGGCCTCCGGGACGACAGCGGGCTGCTCGGAGGGGACGGCCTCCGAGTCCTTGGGGAGGCTGAAGGTCTTCCTCCTCCTCCGCTGTTTCTGGCGGAAATGTTCAGGCTCTGGACTGGACGGGCACCACGGCGAACAGTTCTCTGGGCTGGGCTGAATCAGCGGCGGATGGAACTCTGGGCTGGACCTTACCAACCCAGGGCCGAAGAGGGGCCAGAGTGGAGAACGGTGTCTTGATTCCTCTCGACCACCTCCACTGCGGCCTCCACGGGTCCCGCGAAATTTGACTAATCGGGTCCCCTCAAAAAACTCTCTTCTCTCCCGCTCAGTGGCTGGGGAAGAGACATTGAAAGACATACCGCTGGATCTAGTGTTGACGGAGTCCTTCTGTCACGATCCACACTCAAGGAAACAAGGGTAGATCCAAGTGCAGTAAATGTGTCTTTATTTGAGGGAAATCCGTTACTCACAATCCAGTCCAGGCAGAGGTCATAACCAGAGAAGCAATCCAAAAACATAAAACAAAACAACGGGCAGAAACAGAACTCAGAAGTGGTGTGATATTATACAAGGACTCCGTGACAGACACTAAAACAGACAGGGTATATATACACACACAGAACTAACAATGAAACAGGGAACAGCTGGGAACAATGATGACGGGGAACAGCTGAGTGCAGTGAACAGTGATTAGTGCAGACAAGGATTGTGGGGAATGCAGTTCATAATGTGACAGACACCGTGGGGGACGAGGACCTCTAGTGGATACCCGGGGATACACAACCCAGACACTGTGACAGACATAGCTGCAGAAAGACCCTAAAGAGGATTATGACCCACAGATAGAGGGAATAAAGGCCAGGGAAATTGCTTTGATTTGATATGATATGAGAAAAAAACGGATGCATTAACCTTGTCACCTCAAAATATCTGCGTATCAAATTGGTAGTAAGCCTTCCGCTAGCGGCAACTCGCTGGTTTTTGGCAAACCACTCTTGACCGTAAAACGTTGAGCTTTTATTGTGAAGTTTATATCGTGTGCAAAGTTTTCAATTAATCGTAAAAAAAAAAAAAATCATCAGCATTTTTTTTATCGCACAGTTCAACAAAATGCCCATGAAAGTTTTATGCAAATGAATATCTTTTCCCTGTTAAAAAGAAGCAACGAAAATCAGGGCACCACTAGGTTTTCTTGTAGGGTAGGAATTGTATTATTTCGAGCCGCTGACCTTAATGATGGCTCACTTGTTTTGGTAGCACTTTCCTTTCAGCCACTGGCCCCTCGTTAAGAGAAGCTTCTCAATAGCTCTGGGGCACACAGCATGTTTCTGGAGTCAGAACGCTGGCATACATTTTTAAATATAGTCCTGTGCTGCTGAAATCTGAAATTCAAACCATTTCATTTTTTTCTTCTATGTTATTTTTTAACAAGGACTGACATTCCCGTTTTGTGTTTTTATATTGTGTCATTATATCGTTAAGGTTGTCAATTGATTAAAAACATTCAAGTAATTCATTTTAATACAATTACTTTCTTGATATGCTCATCATGTAATGCCAGGTACAGTATTTTTAAATGTCAGTATTTGCTGATTATTTGAGACATGGCAGAGGAGTCAATCACTGAAGAGACATTACAAAAGGTGAGACTAGAAATACATATATTGTTTGTTTCTAGGTATACATGGGCGAAATTCTGGCTGATAACAAACGTGAATTTATTGTTGATTACTGTGTTGAGTGGCCAACATTAAAAACATAAAAAATCATTTTATATCATCATTATGGCTGTCAATTAAAGCAATTTAAGTAATTTCTCAATTTTCAAGTAGCCTAATGATAAAAATATTCTGTACTATTTTGAATAAACAAAACACTCTTAACAGTACCAGAGTAGAATAAATGACATATATACACATAATACAAACATAATTTATTCTGCTGTGTTATATAATTATTAGTGTGTTTTAATTAAAATACTACTGAATATTTTATCATTGTTAAATAAGAACTTTTTTTATAATCAGTTGACAGCCATTATATTTTGATATATGATATTACTTTTAATATGTTTAATATTAGCCACACACACACACACACACACACACACACACACACACACACACACACACACACACACACACACACACACACACACACACACACACACACACACACACACACACACTTTAAAACATATTTTATATATATATATATATAAAATATCTAATCTCTGATACAGGTAAATTGTAAGTAATTGGGGAATATATATATAAGCATGCATAATGGTAAGGGGACATTATTTAATGTAATAAAAACAATTGTGTGTTCATTAAAAAAAAACTTTTTAGGTATACTTCATTAACAAATGTAATTATTATTATATGAAGTAAATCCTATGTGTTGAGTGGAGTCTGATTGCTCACAGGGTGTAAATTGTTTCAAGTTCCCTTTTCAGGGCTTCTCAGGCACACACGATTCCACAAAAGCCGCGGCATACTGCGTGGAGATGGGCTCAAACCGCTCAGAAGAGGCTCTTGTTCGGTAATGATACTTGCCAGATGAAATCAAGGGGAAAACCAACAATAGTAGCGCAAACAGCCCTCCTCCGTATGAAAGGACAAAAGGACTCTCGAAGGGCTTGCTTATCCTTTACCTCTAATGGTCTGCTTCCCTCCTTTTCACTCAGAATACACACTCTCTCTCTCTCTCTCTCTCTCTCTGGCTTACGTAGAGTACTTGAGAGAGACAGACAGAGATGGAGGGTAATACTGAACTGTTGCGGCACAGAAATTGCAGGATGGAGAGCTAAAGAAAGAGGGAGTGAGAGAGAGCAGGCCTAATTCAGTCCCTCAATGAGCTCTATAGGTCTTACACATGCAGCGGAAAAAGCAGAATGAAAAAAATGTCAATAAGTAGCACTCTGCTGAGTACAAGCGGCAGAACACGGCCGAGCAGAATGACTTTATTAAGCTGACACAGAAGACTGCGCTCAGCCGGACCGATGGATAACGTTAGAGGGGGAAGAGAGCAAGACAGAGAGGAAGAAAGCATAACAGAAAACCAGAAACTAAACAAAGGAAAGTCGGTACTGTGCTACGATTGAAAATCAATCCCCTGATAAATCTGTGAAAACTTCACCAGACCCCCAGAGATGGAATTAAGGGTACCTTTACACAACAATGATGTACTAAAAACAAAAAAGTTTTTCCTTTGGGTTTCTCACGTACAGACGACAACATTGTCAAAACGATCCCCATTCACACGGATCCGCGGAAACGACTTAACAACACTGCATTATGCTGCCAGGCCAGTAGTTGGCGATGTTACTTTGTAAAGAAACACTACGTGCCTATAGACTGAACACAGAATGCACATGCGCATGATGTTACCAATTTCACATTTTTGATTTTTTGTAGTTTACATGGAGACGATAACGTTATTGTTTTCAAAAACATCTGTTTTTAAAGTTTGCCTTTTCAGGGCCTCAAAATGCCATTGTCGTGCAAATGACTGGCCAAAACACATTAAAAGTTTTCTATTTCTAGTTGAAAATTGTGTTGCGTAAAAGGCACAGGCATTCCAACAGACATAATAAAATAATAGATAATATAACAATGACACTAAGATAATTTGATTATATAATTAAAAGTAACACTTTCTGCAAAGTCTGTATATAGAATATAGCAGAAATGTTTTCCAAATACCTTTTAATAAACATTATAATTTCAAATTGTTTCTTGTAAATTAACATCTCAGTTTATTTTAGAAGGAGAATATGATGTTATTTTAGAACAATTACAATTTTACAATTTTAGTCACTGTTCTTTTTAACATCAACCAACCAACCAACCAACCAACCAACCAACCAACCAACCAACCAACCAACCAACCAACCAACCAACCAACCAACCAACCAACCAACCAATCAATCAATCAATCATTCTTAAATATTCCAATTAAACTTTTACAAGTTAAGACTGTCATTATTTAAAATAATTTACACACACACAAAATGATTTATGAGAACATTAAATTGATAATTTGATAAAGCATTACACATGTAGGGTTCATAGAAAGTGTTATGGGATAAATCTACAGCCATATCTTTCACCACTTATAGCAGGAAGCACTGGAGTCACAGAATCATAACATGCTCCGGGGGATAAAACGCCCATAATATACAGCGATCCACTGATGTTAGAATAAAGATAAGCCCAAAATTGACGCCTGCGGTTCTCTATACAGTGAAAATGCAGCACTTTATTTCAATTAAAGCTATTGATGTTAGATCAAAGGTAATGCTAATAAAATGCTAATGGCATCTGTATTAGAAAAGCCATTTCAGTCCCTCTAAGCATTGATGAATACATTTCTAAAATGTTTGGCGGAGAGAGAGAGAGAGAGAGAGAGAGAGAGAGAGAGAGAGAGAGAGAGAGAGAGAGAGAGAGAGAGAGAGAGAGAGAGAGAGAGAGAGAGAGAGAGAGAGAGAGAGAGAGAGAGAGAAAGCTATAGGTACTGCTAATTTATGCGCCGCTCTGAGGAATAATGAGAAAGGAGGGTGGGTGAAGAAAGTGAGAGCTGAGCCAGCAGAAATTCCCAATGCTGCAGTAGCCCTACTGAATCCTGCACTTTCACAACACTAAGCTTATCAGAGAGAGTGGAGGGGAAGAGGCAGCCAGATCTAAGCCTTTTAAGACGCTTCATCAATATTAGAATATCTGGACTGGCAGGGCCTTCGTACCTTTAGGTGCACAGTTACAGACTTTTGAGGACATCAGAGAGAAGTCTAGGGTTTGAGGCTGATGTGGCCAAAGCTGTTGAGAGGAAACATGCCCTTATGTGCCAGAGAAATAAGCACGCAGCCATCTTCAGAATTTTGTGTTTGAACTTCTGTTTTTGTGGTAGTCCTGTATATTTCTATGGCATCGCTGTCGAAGAGTAATTAGCTGAAGTGGATTTACTTTTTGTAGAGTTAACGCAAGTTAGATACCATTGTAATGTTTGAAGCGGATGTCATAAATGTATGAGGTTCATTCATAAATTCGTAGGATCTTACCTTCATGCTGTGGAAATATAAGACGGAACACAACGAGTGCAGCGCTGAAAAGGGGCGGGGATACATAAGGTGCCCGCAATTCCTCTACGCTGAAGGAATGCGACTAAAGCAGAACATTCATCCTTATGCACTTTACTATAAAGGGTCATAACATCCATAGTCGTTTAAGGGGATAATTCGCCCAAATGTTCAGATTACTGCTCATCAATATAGTTTTTTCAGTGACCAATAATCGGATAGATTGTTTTGAGGCGAAAAACAAAATGATATGAATGAATAAGCAACTGCCTTTTATAACATTTTGTGAGATCACCCTTAAAAACATACACCCTAACAACATTTAAAATTGTCCCTACACTCCCATGTGAATATCATCAGAAAACAACAACAACAACAACATGGCCATATCAATTCACCCATTCATCACTTTGTATGATCCCATTATTCTGGATCATTAAAAAGGAAGAGAATATAGCCATTTGATTAAAAAAAGATAGCCACACCAAGGTGATTATTATAGTGACATCATTTGTATCTTAACATTAAGGTACAAATAGTGCTTCCTCATTGTCAATCCAAACGTGTACAAGAGCAAGGGTTCTCTCTTGCAATATTGAGTTTGGGGCTTAAAAGCAAAATGATGCTGTCGATACAACAGGCAGGGTAAAAAAAAAAAAAAAGGAGGGAGGGAGAAAGAGAGAGAGGCTGAATTCAGCGCTCATTAATCTATAGACCTTCATCAGCCCGGACTGCAGGTTCACATAGCCTTCCCTGACATCTTCTCAAAAGAGATCACACTCACTGATGCATCCTGCTTTGTTCTTGCTGATCCACCACAATTACCCCAACTCCTCTCCTAGGCTCAGTTTGAACAAAATGGCAAAACAGAGGCCAATTTGCTTGCTACTACCCTCCCCCCAAACACACATTCAAGCACTAGCACAGAAACATGCGCTGGGACTTCTGGGACCTTAAATGATCCCCCTCGTCAATTGAACAATGTTTCTTATGTATACAGCTGTTAAACTGCTTGACTGTATGCTGAGGTTAATACCAATCCAACAACTTGCACATGCAGTTGCTGGATTGTTTGAGGGAGAGCGACATCTTTTGTTTCCAAACGGCCTGATTTTACTTGATTTGCTTGATATAGAAGAGCACAGGGGTAATTAGAACACGTTGCTCATTGATTCAGAAAATTTTTAGCCTAAAAGTTTGCAAATTTACTTTAAAAGAGTCATTTTACACATGAAATGCTCACCAAGACTGCATTTATTTGATCAGAAAAACAGTAAACACACACAGACAGACAGACAGACAGACACACACACACACACACACACACACACACACACACACACACACACACACACACACACACACACACACACACACACACACACACACACACACACACACACACAGAGTAAAACGGAAGCTATAGTAAAAATAGTTAACAATGAAGAAGCTCTATAATGTCAGTAATTACATGTTATGGGTACATATCAAATGTTTGTCAATTCAAATAATACCCTTGATTATTAGACATGCTAAATTATGAATGACGGGGTAAAATAGTGAAATCAAACTAACAACAAAGCTATGGATAATGGATAAATTATTAAATATTACTACCACATACTAAACAAAAGGGGGGAGAGTGCACATCTTTAAGGAGAGATAACTTAACTCTGTTTTATGACTCATAAATTATTGTAAAATTAATCACAAACCAAAAGACAAAAATTTCTTAAGGGAGATTTTTACTTAATGGGTCAAAACAGACTTTTTTAAAAAAAACATTTGTGTCAATTGTAACTGCAACTGTACATTATATTGGGAAGAGGTAGAGAGGTAGACCACTCACACATCCTGAAATGCTCACTGTGAGTCTGCAACCGTGTGTTATTAGCAAAATTACATGCATTACAATTATCTCTCCCCTACTTTATTGATATGCGGTCATGGGCAAATATTCACATTTATTTACTTTTGTTAGATGAGGTTTCTTTAAAGAAAGAACAGGATTAAAAAAACAAATAAACAAACAAACAAAACCGTAAGAGACGAGCAGTATTGTCTCCAACATTTCATCTCAACGGGACCCAAATCATTCTTGTATGCAGGACAACCTTTACCTCCATTTTGGACAACTGGTTTTACACAGTGAGAATGAACCATACTCTGACGTTTAATTGAGGCTCTGATCCCCCAAACACTTAAAGGGGAGCTTGAGGATTAGTCGCCCTTCATGAGCCTGTTCCCCTCACTCCGCATGGCTCCAGATACTTTATTTTGACAGGCTGAGCAGAGAAATACCAGCACAGAATACATCAAGTTCTCAATTATTGGATTATCTCAAAGTGATATCATTACCACAGAACATTCTCTCCAATCATTGATTGCATTTTTTCAATTTATTTCACGATTAATGCAAGTAGCCTGACCGAACAATTGTCTGATGAGTTCTGGAACCCCATCAATATATTCTCCTGGCCCACATGAGCAGTCTGTGTGTTTTATAGCTCGGGTAAAAAACATCTCTCATCCCTCCCGTCTCGTGCCTCTCAATTATTCTAAAGGGCTACCAATCTCATCTAGCAGGTAGATAGACCATGTGAATGAGAATTACAATTTTAAATGCAAATACACTGAACTGAATGCTATTTTATCACATGTCAAGGGAAGCTGCTTCGGAAAATGCTAATGCAGTTTGTCTTGTGTCCAGGCAAGCAGCTCACTTTCACAAGTGCCTTGATCAAGCAGTCGTTCTGTTTACCGCAGGAAATCTCATTAGTTAGTTTTATATTAACACAATATCACAGTTAAGTGGACATGTGGTGGATTTCACACCATTTCTACTTTGGTTTGAGCAAATGTTGGACATTAAACTAGCAAGTTATTAAGAAATATTACATGCTTCCTTACTCAAATTGAAATTTAGGTTTTCTACAGGTTTTCTTGAGAACATTGTTTTTAATTGGCTATAATTTAGTATATAAACATATTTGGGACACATTTTTCTCAAGAATGTATCCTTTATTCAAAAAGGATACATTAAATTGATCAAAAGTGACACTAAAAAATATTTATATTTCAAATAAATGCTTTCTATTCATCAAAATTCATTGTACCACAGTTTCCACAAACATTAAGCCACTGCAGGGTTCGAAAGTAAGGACTGCTCGATGGCCCGGGGGCCAGCGTGAAAGACACTTATCTTTTGAACGTTTTTAAGTCTAGTATAATAGAAACATTTAAATAATTTTAACCATTCAAATTCAAGTACAAAAATATGCAAAAGAGAACTCATTTGAGTAAACACTTCTGTGCACAGAGAAAACAGCTCGCGAGTAGGCTACTGAATCGAGTTTCACATCTTCTTGCGTTTGAATGGAAAAATACACACAACAAAGCATGCCAAAATGCTCTTGATCTTGACTGAACAACTTTTGTAACTTCAACAAGGATTAATCGATATTTAATTTATACAGTGAAGACTATGCAGAGTTTTTTTATGTTTGATTATTCAATTTCTGTACCTGAATAGAGTTAGACTTATCTGAAAAAACCTGAAGCAGTGTTTATTTAATTAATTTGTATCTTTGTTCTGTTTTAGTTTTGTTTTTTTGCGCTGTTGCTGGTACAAACATGTTTACTTATTTTATTACTGAAGACTCAAGTCATATCAGTTAGGCTAGTAGTTTTTGTATCAAAATTGGAATCAATCGAATATTGTGAAATTTCCCGGGTATATAACATTTTGGTGGCTTATTTATTAGAATACTATGTTACACGGGTCAAAACAACAACAATATAATTATTAATTTATATTTTTTTGGTGAGTCAAGTGAAAACTTTGGCAGGCCAAGTAAAAATTTGAACCACTGTCCCAACCAGTACAAAAAAGTCCTTAGCGTAAAGCCCTGCACAGTTTTCAAACACTGATAATAAGAAATACCAATGTTTCTTGAGAAGCAAATCATCATATTAGAAGGATTTCTGAAGGATCATGTGACACTGAAGACTGGAGTAATGATGCTGAAAATTCAGCTTTGACATCACAGGAATAAATTACATTTAAAAATGTATTCAAATAGAAAACTGTTATTTTAAATTATAATAATATTTCACAATATTGTGTTGTTTTTATTGTATTTTGTATTGCATTTAGTATTTGTATTCCGTGGTGAGAATTAGAGACTTTTTCCCCCCAAAAACATTACAATTCAGACCTTCCCTAAACTTCTGAATGTCAGAGTGTGAGTGTGTATATACCTACACGTATAACCTGTGTGACACTTAACTTCACAGTATGATACAGTTTTCTGATAATTCATTCTTGATTAGGGTGGTTCTGCTTTGTCAGAACGGTATTATTTAGTAACAGGTTTTCCTCATTGATGGCTACAGGTGCTAATTACAATGGTAAATCATTTATGCAGAGGCAGACAAATGGATGGCCGGGCACTGAGAGGCTGGTGGAAAGGTCTCAGTTACAAACGATGCGAGATAAATCATCTGCTCGCCATTTTCACACACATCATGCAATTATGCACTCAACACATGATATCTGCTTAATCTAGTTCATTTAGGTGATACATCGCAGAAACAACATCAATGAGTGAACGAGCCATGGCGTGGTCAGTGTCGGCATCCTGCAGAGAATAACTTGTTTTAGCAATTCCGTATCGAATGCGATGCCTATAATGCAGTGAATTATATTCTATATGGACTGTTCTGGTGTGAGCAGGCAGCGGAGATACAACCGGCGAGTTCAGGCACACGCACTTCCCATAACTCAGACGAGAACAGCTTTCCGGAGGAAAGAAGAACTGCTGCTATGGCACAGCTTGGAGACTTCAGGATTTATTTGCCGTTTTCTCCATCAATTATCCCATTTCTGTTGCCGTCAAATCTACATGGATTGTGCCAAACTTTTAAAATGATTAGAATGGCACAGCACCATCAAAGACACTAAGAAACCATCCAAAATGCAATAAGCCTCAGAGCCAGGAGATGCCAACGCAAAAGATCCTGTCAGAGCATCTGAGCTATTCACCACTTAAACTGGATCAAACGGTAATGATGTTAGGATGGAGCATATATAAAATACCGACCCTGCCTTCACTTGTGTTACTTGTCAGTGGTACTTTTTATTATAATACATATTCAACTTGACAACAATTATTTAGGGCATCTACATAAACACTGAAAAAAATGGTGTAGGATTTACTTTGAAACAGTTTTCACTCAGAAATTGTTAGTGAGCAAGTAACAGTGAATTAAACATGAAATTTTGAGGTATAAAGACGGGAATAGTATTTTCTTAAAAGGTAAATCTCCAATAATCTGTTTTATTTACAATTCAGATTTTTTTTACAGTGTAGTTATTGGAAATATGCTAATTGTTCTATGTGTATGTATTGCACAAATTATCGTACAAAAAAAAATATATATATTGCAATATATATTGCAATGTCAAAAAATGTGGAAATCTAGACTTATAAAATCTCAATACAATCAAACATATGCCCCACAACAAATATCAATAAAGCCTCCCACAAATTAACCTTGCAAACAAAATACTTTAATTTACTTTGCATCACTCATGTTTAAAAATTTCACACATAAAATTAGTGATTAGATTTTCATTAAAACATGCAAAAACAAAAGTTGCCTTTTGATTAAAGGATGATGTACTAAATAAAGCTGTTTTGAAAAACTTGTAAAAAAAATCTTTAAAATAAAAATAAAAAGCTATACAAATAAAAGTGACTTGATTTAACCAACCGAACACACGGATTCAAAACCTGACTAACATCCAGACTTTCGAAGACCATTTCTAATGGAAAACAATCACTAGATGCGAGAGCGCCATCTAAGAAATCCTAACCTCTCTCTCCTTTTCCTGCTCTCGCTGTCACCATTTATTTATGCGTATAAGACGAAGAGGAATGTTTCTCGAGAAGAACCCTTGATTAAAAGAGGAAGTAGAAATAATGATTAGTTGGGGTTTGGTCAATGCCAGGAGATTTAGATGTTTACAAAGGTGTCCACAGCAGCCAGATATGCGATCACTTACCAACACAGATAGAAAGCGCTTTCCCGGAAGGAGTAATTTCATAGCACTCATTTATTCATTACGTCCATTGCAACCTCTTAAGTGCATCCAAAGCTTTTTAGGCCAAGCAATGAATTGCGCTGGCAGTCACATGGCATCAGCATCGTTCAGTAATTCTGCCGGGTTACTGTGAGCCGCGGTCAAACACAAGGAAGGCTTCAGAGATTGGTGCCGCAGTTTCACTTCCAGCCAATGAGCACAGGCAATGACTTATGGAGCAATTTGCATGACATTTGGAATGGATTGGAGGAAAGGAGCATTAACATTTCGTGATGCATTTCCTGCCATGAGTTCACCAGTTTTTTTTTTTTTTTACGCCATAGCACATGCTCACTCACTCACTCACTCACACACCCATAACGTGATGCGCAATAAGGTTGATGCAAGCCTTGGTTGTCAGGGAAGTGTTACATGGCTGAGCCTCATCCTCTCTGGAGGCAACTTTGCAGAGCCTCAAATTCAGCCATTGAGGCCCACTGCTGTCCACTGTTATGCTTGAGAGGGAAAATCAAGAAACATTTGGTTCTCCCTACGCCCCTCTCCCCTTTTTACTCCTGGAAATCCCACTTAAGAGAAACCACCATAAAAGACTCAATTTAGTCTTAAAGGTCAAATATCCAGTCACCACTGAGGAGGCTAATTAAGTGGCCTTCAAAGCTCTGAGAGTCCATCTGAATAGATAATATAACTGATTTGGCACGGGAGCTCCTTTGCACATAGAAAAAATTACTACTACCTAGTTTGCATGCTACTGGCATTAACTGTTCTCAATGGAATGCATCTTATGTTAAGCAAACATAATTATCATACTATCTGCCCGTTTTATATCAGAAAGAAAGAAAAACGAATTGTATGTATATATATATATATATATATATATATATATATATATATATATATATATATATAAGCAGTATTTGTTATTCAATGGCATGGATGTAGACCTAACTTCATACACAACAAAGATAAAATAAAATGAAAGCCCTTAGGGCAATTTCAGTTTGTAGAACCATTGATCCACAACATATAGATCCATGCAGGTCTGTTGTCTCTCCACACACTGTGAGCAGGGAAAAATACTCTGAAAATACCAATAATTTAAAGTAGTAAAAGGTACAATATGCAATATTTTCTGCCGCTAGAGGGTGCTACTTTCCAAACAACAACAACGGCGTAGCTTGATGACGATGTGAAGGAGCGTGGAATGATGGGAACTGTTGTTTTTAACTCCACCGTGGATGTAAATCAGTCAGACGGGAATTGAAAAATCATGTTCATGGATGAGGTAAAGTTCTATTTTTATAAATGTTGCGTCTAATGACATGCTTTTATTTAATTAAAATGAATTAACCGCAAGAAAAATAAGGTTTAATACTAAATTGGTTATTATAGATGTTACTGTATTTGTCTAATTCATTGTTGTGATAACGCTGCGCAGTTTTACGTGTTCTAAACAATTGTTGTAAAAGTACATTCGAACATACCCACATCATTTTCCAAAAAACTGATTAATCTTTATGTATAACACATGCTGTATTTATTTACATGGTCATAAACACCAGACGTGATAAACAATGTCAATAAACTAAACACAAGCCTAAAGCAAAAATAATTTCCTTACATAAACATAACTATTACCGAATGCTACATTTTGGAATATATCAAATTGACCCGTACGGGACTTGTCTTTGTCGACAGAACCAGCTGCAATCGGTAAAGAATAATTGTGTTCCATAACAACTGCTCGAAACAAGCTAACGTTTGTTGCTTGATAGACGCTACAACTACAACTTCCGCATTTGTCCAGGACTCCACGCAGTACGAGCTGAATCCGAGGGTGATGCGGATATGATGCCATTGACTGGCGACTCTCCCAGCTCACCCCTGCTCACACGCCCCGTTTCCTTGGTTAAAATCGCAATTTTCTCACGATTTGTAAATAGTTGGAAACATTTGAGATATTGTAAGTAATCAACTTAACAAAATATATAACACTGACCTTGTGATTTTGGGATATTTTAATGCAAAAATATTACATATTGTACCTTTAACTAGAAAAATAGTTAACTACGCTACAAGCTGCTTACTACATTTATTTATTTGTGTATTTATTTATTTAAAGGATGGTAATATCTATCTAAATATAAAATTTGACTCATTTTGAGCTTTTTTTCTGAACAGGCTAATTTCTGAACCAATCAATTTCTTAAAATGAATAAAATAAATATAAACAAATATGACAGGGCAACCGACTTGGCTGTAAAGCTGAGTGCAATACAATATTATTAAAACTAGCATTTTGTTACACTGCATCAGTGTTGTTATTCTAGTATTATTTATATGATATTATGTTATTTATTAAAATTTCGAATTAGTTTTCACATGTCATCAGTAGATCACGCGCAGAACTTTCCACTATCATCTGCACTTTTATGGGATTGCGCTCTTACACAAATTTGCACTGTTTATTAAATCTGGCCCTTAAACTTTTAAAAATGCATCTCTAGACCTTGCGCTTTTTTTGTTCCACTGTCCTGTGTCTCACATTTTTAACAACAAAAACACATTCTGTGTGAAACCAGCCCTTACTCTGTTTTGAATAGCTGCCCTACTGACTGTCATGGTACTAAAAATGCAGTTAGCTATGTTAAGTTAGCAAACTCTCTACACCGTGTATTACGCCACACCTTTAGCTTCACACTGGCATTTGCCGCAGCGCACAGAAATTCTCAGAGAAGACATCCTCCCTCTAGAGCAGCGTTCTCTCCACCTCTCACCACACTGCTCTTTAGTGTCCGGATTGTCCATGTTGCCATTTGGCCGACCGACCTGAGCCTGTCTCCTGCGGTAGGGGTGCGGCTCTTCGCTGGGCCGTAGGGGCTCAATTAACTGCAGAACAATGGTCGCACTTCTGCCTCCCGCAGCAAAGCTGCCAAAGCAGGAATGTGGGCTCTTTAATCTCTCTACCCTGGGCAGGCATTTACGCTGCTGCAGACTCCAGGACCCACGCATGCTCCTCCAGATACCACGCAATGTACGCTATTACACATTAAAATCCATGTGTGGAATTCTTGTAAAACATGCCCGCTGTCTATGCACAAACCGGAGGCTTGGATCGCCTATTTAAAATCAGATATGAGTATTGATTCTATTGATCGTGTCATTGAATCTTAAACATAAATACGGCAGGGCTACTTTATTGAATAGTGCAAGAGCACAGCGATGACAAATCATCTATATGGGCTTCGCTTTTTTCTGTGTCATAAAATGCATGACAAAAGGGATCGTGGTTAATTACAGGGATATCTGCTGATGCTGTGTGTTTTCTGAGAAGGCTCGGTTTCTGCTACATTTGCGCTGGCAGATGATGTCATAAAGAACAAGTGTGGTGCTGGCAGTGGCAGGTGATGTCATAAAGAACCTGTGTGGTAGGCTGTAGTGGGTGTCAGCTTTTCTGCTGGTAGGAGTCTTAGAAAGCGATTTCTGACAAGGCTGCAAGTCTGTTTCTGGACACAAACACAAAAGCTTGGATTTGGAAGGTGGAAAAACTCTCACTCCGTGCCTAGCATTGCTACTAGAGTGCTGATATATATTTAATAGCTCACAAAATCCTCCGCACATCCACAGTTCCGGAAGCCAGGGGTCACTTTCAGTCGCATCAGCGATGATCTCCACATCTGAAATGTACAATGCAGCCAGGGTGAGGGGTTAGCAGATCACACAGTATGCTGTTTGCTGATTTATCACGCTTTTTCCACAATCAAATTTTCCTGCTTTGTACGCCAAAAAATAAATACCACGAATCGGCCAGTTGCTGTTCAACCATTCGCTGTAGCCAGCATTCAATCACCTATAAAGAACATCTCCATAAAAAAAAAATCAGCCTCGCCACATCCATCCTCATCTCCGTATAATGACAATTTAATCTCCACACCTTGCTTTCTTTAATGTTTCCCCATCATAAAATCAGCTTCAGTGTGTGAGAACTCCTGAAGCGGCATAAAGCTAACATGATGGTGGGACGCACGTGCTTGTGACCCTAATTAAGAATCAGAAATCACCACCCCATTCCAGCCTGTGCATCTCCAATGATACCAAACTTAATATTCCATAAAAGAGCTCCACGTGACTTGCCGTCATCCCTGTACCCTCGATATGTATGTCATCCTGCTTTTTATTTAAGAAGTCAATATACCATTGTACGACAGTAGACATTTCAGAAACAAATTATGCTCACCGCTGGATGAGCCTCTCTTTTTCAATTCTTTATTGATTGTACCAGCTCATAAAAAAAGAACGGAGGGGTGCAGGCGCTAGGAATTGAAAAAGGGTGGACTGCTGACTGGGACTATTTTCTTTTGTCTGGATAATAAAAATGCTACTTCAGGACTTAGAAGGTTAAGTTCTAATGAGCATTTTGGATTGCGTGCGCCCATTTAATGGCCTCATAAAGCAATACTTTGCTTGGCTAATAGAAGCAAGCTCACATGCGAAAATTCCCAGCTTCTTTTTGTTAAGAGCTGCAAAAGTGCACCATGTGGGACTGATAAATAATTCGAAGACCAGGAATATGCCACAATCATAAGACTCATTTGCTCGGGTGGCCCATCAATTTTTAGAGCATTATCTTGTTAATGATGATCAGTGGGTGATGTTTCAGTGGGTTTCTGAAGAATGTCTGTGCAAAATAACAAATCATACTGGTCAAAACCCAGATGATTTGTAAGATTTCTTTTAAAGGATATGGATGAGTTTCCTAAAGCGGGAAGAGCTCATTATCAGAATGGCTCCTACCTGTGCTTGCGCTATAGGGTTTGTCAGTTAGGTTCAACAAGAGTGTTGTGGGCAGGACAGCTCTATAACTGTATGGAGCATATGCAGAAATGTAAGGCTGAGCTGATACACCATTAAAGTTTAAATCAGGAGCCTGTGACATGCAATCAATCCCCCAGCCAAGCCGCCCTCCACCTCCATCTGCCACAATCTTGCAATTAAATTGTCAAAATATTTAGTGCAAAAACTGATGCGTAAGAGCCTATGTATCGTGACATTCTGCTCTGCTGACGTGGTGCATTAATAACCGTGAGAAAGTTTTGGTTTGCCGCAAGGAATACTTTACACAGTACTTCCTCTCCGGTTCAAATGACTCATCATAATGGGGATTTACTCTTAGCAGCATTAGATTTGGAGAGGGCCACAGCAGATGTATTGAGGTGGAAGGCATTGTGTCTTGATACACCAGGATTATGCCAAGGCTTACCACACTGGAGAGGGAAAAAAGACCCTTCACTTGCATTTGCCTGGAGGAATAGATGCAGAAATCAGTAAATCAATAGGTCTGGATGACGTTAATGAAAACAAAGATCAAAACAAGCTGCATTTGAGGAATTGCACTAATAAAATATCATCTCTGCCCCACACAGGCAAACAAGCAAGATATATAGCCTATGTTTCAATTATCTGCTAGATGTACTTAAAATCGATTGAATATTTATGATGATGATTTTTCAAGTAGATTTGCATTTCCTGAAGGAAATACCAGCGCTTGCAGCGCAGCAAAAGAATAGAGTTGAGGTTTTACTGCAGGTAGTTGATGTTTTGGGTTTTGGTTCTGCATAGTGAAATGTCGAATTTCCATTGTCATGACACCAATCACATAAAGGCAGCTATAAATTATAAAATTGAAGGAAAGGGAGAGTACTGTAGATCAATTGCAATTTAGTACACAAAAAGCACAATGACATCAATGTTATCATTTTGAATGCTGAATATTGTATCAATGTGTCACGAGCATGACTTGTTTAGTTTGGTTTTCATTGTCTCCATGTTTTGCCAGTTCGATAATTCATTGTCATGGTTTGTAATTAGTTCCACACCAGTTCCGTTCTCCATTGATTACTCCCTGTGTTTATAAGCCCTTGGTTTTCTCAGTTCAGTGTTCTCCATTGTTTATGTTAAATGTAGTTGCCTTGTTGATTTTCTACTGCATATTATCCTGGTTTATCAAAAAGACTTTTTGAATACCGTTTCTGTTCATCTACACGTAACACAATGTAAGTCAACAGGATATTTTAAACTTCAAATTTCCACAAGTGAGGCTGTAAAAAAGAAAACGCAAAAGGCGGCAAGACAAATCACTATCCATATAACACAATGATCATTTCTGCAGTATCTATTACATTTTGAATGCTCAATATTCTATCAATGTAAGTCAAATCAATGTATTATTATTTCCTAACTTTGATTTAAAAAAAAAATTAATTACGGTATACATTTTCAACATTATGGGACTGTAAACGTTAAAATATATGCAAAGAATGTAAGACCAAGCACAAACAATTCTGTACAAATTGCATAAATAAATGTAGCTTTAAAAAATTATATCAAGCAATTTGTGATATTTTCAATATATAATCTTACATTTCTTAAAATGTTTACACTAAAAAATAAAACATTTAAGACTCAAATTATCCAAAAGACTATAGAGAATGGAGTGTGTATGGGTAAGTAATGTATCAATTGTATCATACATAGCAGCAGGGTGCCTTGCAAGCACTTTTATAAAAGGCAAGCATTGTAATGACTATTATAAAATGAACAAAAAAAGCCATTTATAAAAAGCTGACCATATTCATCTCTGAAATGGGGAAAAAATGGAAACTAATATGATTTAAAGTCAGAATCAAAAACACACTCTTTAGGGTTTTAGGGTTGTTCAAGAGCCTTCCATCAGTCGACAGCCAGTTCATCCCCCAGAAGCTCCTGCCACTGAAATATGTCGATGCAGGTATGAAGAATGCAGGGTAAGATTTTTGAGTTGTCTGCAAGAGATAGCACATTCTCTTAGAAGGCCAGCAGATAGAAGATCAATATTCCCACACAACTTTCTTGTGATTCATTTTTAATGGCCAGAGGAACTTCTCCCTTATAAAATGTAAATGGCTTTAATGTTAAATGCAAAGGGAATGACACATTGATCAGTCATCCGTTCCACTTGCTTTTCAGCAGATGGTGACCAGCAGAGTTGCTTGATGACATCTCTCTCTCCCTCCTCCCTTCTGAGACCCTCAAAGTGCTTTTGACAACTTTCAGCTCCTCCCCACAGCCACCCAAAAGAGGCTATTCCCTCTCTCCAACCACATCACACGCACCTCTACAGCTATGCTACAGGTAACGGTGAGTTTGGCTGAAGTGGGTGCATCTGTCTGAAGAAAAGAGATGGATCTTCTCCAGCTCCAAATTTATTCTGTGAAGGCTGCTTGGAATCCAAAGTTCCCATCAAACTACAGTGTCTGTTCAATGAAACCACAACAGATAATGTTCCTTTTCTAAATTCCCACGTGACAAGTAGTAAGAAAAAATATACGACGGGCCGTAGAATTATTCGAAAATGTGGCCACGACACTCAGTGCATGTGCATTATTTTTCTAATAATTCAACAGCCTGTCGTCAATTATTACACTTATACTACGGTTACCACACCTCAAAACATTGTTCAGATGATGTATTTCAAGACATTTGTCAGATTTTTGTCCTTAAAATGCTCTTGTGTATAGGACCAATTTCTTACACATCTAATCCTAAATCTCCTTTTGCTAATTCCAAAATGTAATTTTAGAGCTAGTAACTGAAGCTTGAGCCATTGATAGAGAGAGAGAGAGAGAGAGAGAGAGAGAGAGAGAGAGAGAGAGAGAGAGAGAGAGATTAAGCGTGAATTACCCCGAGTCTCAATAGTGTTCGGCAGCAGCGTCTCTACTAATAGCGAAACTGTACGTTTATCTGCTCCAGGAACAGTGCCGTTATTACCTTGCTAGTGAGAAATGTCATGTAGCTTTTAAGTTGTTAAAAAATGTTACTGTTAAAATTGTCAGAGCAGTGCGAGTGTGTGTCCATGCTGTGAGTGTGTGTCCATGCTGTATGTGTGTGCGTTTGAGTGCAAGAGAGAATGGGAGAAAGAGAGTATGCACTTTCCATACTTAATAAAAACTTAATTTTGTGGTTAAAAACATGGAAATAGTTTACTATATTTATATGCTTGGTCAGTGTCATTGTGGGTTTTGGTTCTTTTGTTGTTATAGGCTGAAATAGCCTTTGAAATAACTGAAATAATTTGGCGAAATTATATGCAATGCGGTCAAGATCTTCCTGGAACTACTTTAGCCGTGCGTTTCCCTGAAAATAATTGCACACCTTAGAACGTTCGTCAACCAATCAGATTCAAGCATTCAGCAGCCCCTCAATTTAATATTATTTAATCTATTCATTTTAAGTAAGTATAGTATTTATTGAAAAAAAAAGTATCTTTAAGCTGGTCTTTCTTTAAATTGAACAAAATCTCCTAAGTTAAACTTTCAGCACATTTCTTTAGAGGGGTTGAAACAATTGGGCAATTCCCCTATAAGTATCTTGACCTAAACTGCACAGTCAAAACAAGATTTCCCAAGTGATATTTTTGTCAGGATGACAGTTGAATATGTTCGAATCATGGGGTATAACAAAAGATTTCGGAGTACCCATAATTTCTGGGCTTGTACATCTGCTTTCGTAGGGGCACACAAAGATCCCAAATGATGTATCCTTGTCAACAAAAATAACAGCTTTGGCATTTAAGCCTTTTTACAGTACCCAAAACGGTTGTTAAATCTGACCTATAGTGAGTTACCACTAGTAAGGTGCAGAATCCAAAATGTATTGATTTTACGTCCATTCCTTCTGAGAGGGGCCACATGAGAATATCCCAGCTCTTACAGCCAAAAGATAAATAAAGTCCTAATGATTTCCCAGTAAAACCAGAGGAATTGACAGTAATTGACGAGAGCTCAGTTTAGATTTGCTCAAAAATCTCTTCGAAAATATTCAATTTAAACTGAGGGCTC
Organism: Phoxinus phoxinus; assembly: GCF_949152265.1. Classification (NCBI taxonomy): domain Eukaryota; kingdom Metazoa; phylum Chordata; class Actinopteri; order Cypriniformes; family Leuciscidae; genus Phoxinus; species Phoxinus phoxinus. Next base: position 25,918,378 of record NC_136876.1, read on the forward strand.
AATAATACAGATGGTCCGTGTGAAAGAACAAAACTAGTCACAAGTAGCACAGGTATATTTGTGGATATAGCCAACAATACATTGTATGGGTCAAAATTATCGATTTTTCTTTAATGCCAAAAGTCATAAGAATATTAAGTAAAGATCATGTTCCATGAAAATATTTTGTAAATGTCCTATAAATAAAACATTTATTTTTGCGAGCACAATCGCGAACATGGACAACTTTAAAGGCGGTTTTCTCAATGTTACGATTTTTGCACCAATCGCACCCTCAGATTCCAGATTTTCAATCTTCAATCTCAGGTTGTATCTCGACCAAATATGCCCTATCCTATCTGCCCTGATCTAACAAACCATACATCAATGAAAAGCTTATTTATTCAGCTTTCAGATTATGAATATATCTCAATTTAAAAAAAAAATTACTCATGTGACTGGTTTTGTGGTCCAGGGTAACATATACATTTTGTTTTCTGTGATGTATCGAATTCAGCAGATACTAAACAAATCAGTAATATTTAATAGTGTACGATCATTTTCCAGCAAAATGTTTTTTTTTTTTTTTACTCATACATACAGTATAATCATGTCACTATAAGTAACTTATAGACACTTTTCTGCATTTTTTCGGTCAGTGGAAAAAAAATTGTTGAGAGCTGCAAGGGTTAATGAAATGCATAAAAAGGTTGCCAGGTTTATGCCTAAAACTGTAACATTCACATTTAAACAATTACATACCGTCTGCAAGCATCAGCAATTGACCCTTTTCATATTTCCGGGTTACTCGGAAGCAGACGTTGCCATAGTTGGGTAAAATTCTATTGCGCTAAATGAAAGAATGCATTAAATATATTTTTTGTGTTCCCAATTGCTCAAATAGCAACAGAAAAACTCCACAACAGTGTTTTCACAGAGATTGATAACGGCAGTCAGAAGAGACAAAGTATTAAAAACACCCTCACAGCAACGTTAACTAGTTTCTTGCAATTTGATGCAAAGGTAATATTATACTAAGTATAGTATATGACTATCAATGTCAAATGGAAAAGTTAGCTCAAGAGTTAAAAGTTACCATAATGAAAATAACAGAACATAATAATAAGTCTCCAACATACTTTGAAATGTGCATGGCTATAAAGGAGACCAGGGCAACTTGCCTCATGTTTTACTCGAGTAAATATTTATTGGGGTTTGTTTTTGTAATACAAAACTTTATATTTTCTACAAAAAAGCTATTGAAAATTTCCAAAACTGACTGAACACCTGTATCAGGGCATGTTGTCACAAATGGGGTAAATCACCATAGAACCTGCCATTAAACAGCCTTATAGAATTATAAAATATAAACAGTGAAACTATCATCAAAAACATCAAATATTTCATCTAACATGTAAAATGTACATGTCTAAAATGTAAAAGGTTACATGAGAAAATGGCAGTTGTTTTGGCCAACAAACATTGCAATTAATAAACTGCAAAATAGTAAAATTTCCCCATTCGTGGAATTGCACTAAACCCCACGTCACAACTATTCCCGATCTCCTCTATGCAGTACGTACCACCAGCCGGTGTAAACCCAAAACATTTAGACCAAATTCCAGCATTCATCACCCCATTCTTACCCCTCACAGGTGACTCACCAAACCATTAGGTACCTGATCCCCCAGCATCCGGGGAACATGATGTATCTGCTGTCTCTGTTCAGTTAATGAAAAAGAGCGGCCTGTCCCTTAAAACGCATGCTGGTGGGCATAATTGGATTGCAACTCGCCTGCAGTTTAGCCTCCTGCTTAAAGCCCTACTCCACGACAGAATGCAGAAATAAGTGTGTGCTTTACGCTCTATATTAGTTCGATTCATTCCGGGAGTTTGGTCTTATTGGGAAAGAGGCACTACAAAGGCATCGGCCTATGGAGTCGTCGAGCTACATAAGAAAAGCAGGTTATTCCACAAGCTTGACAGAGACTGTGTTAATTAATATAAACCTAAATAAAGGCAGAGAGGAGGATAATCTAATGGGTTTCAGAGGGATATTATGTTTATTCTAAGCACAGAGGATGCAAAACCCCAGAGACGCACAGGTACGCGTAGTTATAGACAGAGACAGATGGATCACAGAGGCGCTCAGAAATTAGAACGGGGCCGGAGACAGAGGCCCACTGCAGTTCCGAAGCTCTAAACGCGGAGATGCCGCGAGAAAGACCACAAGCTCGTGTGCTGCCTTTAAAGAACACGTGAGGGATTACTGTACGCTGCATCCTGTTCTGTACATTCATCAATTCACGCAGGGGAAAGCAAAGAAATGACAGACAAATATATTATGATGTCAAACATCAAAGATTCTCTGCATAATTCCATCGGAATTCTGCTTATAAGTACGGGATGAATTATTACAGCCTGAATTATATGATTCCTCAGCATGTTTCCCACAAGAGGTGGATACATGTATATATATATATATATATATATATTTCTGTCTCTTTCCATAAATAGGGTACAAAATAGGTCCTGACACTCTTTAAAAGCATTGATAGGATAAAGAAGTTAAAGCAAAATAATCAAAATTATTAATTTATGAATAAAATAAAATATGCCAGAATAGGTAACAGAATTGTAGCGTCACTCAGCAGGGAAAAACCTAGTTATTTAGTAGCTTACATTTAGCAGAGAAAAAATATCTGTTTGAAAATCCACAACAGGGATACATACAAAATATGGAGTACAGATATATTATGTAGCTACAGTACATTACACTATATTACAACATATCTACTTGATCTCATAATAATATAATATAATATACAAGTATAATATACAATATATATATATATATATTGTTACATGGCGATCTAGAATGTGTTAAAACAAAACCGTTGTGCTTTGTGTTGGTTCATTAGTACAGGCATGGACAAGATTTCACTTCTTTAATGTCATAGCAAAACATCAAATCACTCTGTGCAATAAACTCTAATCAAATTACAGATTTCAATATCTGTCCCTAAATGATTAAAAACATGTAAAAGAAGATTAACCGCGAGAAACCGTGAAAATTAACATTCCAAGAAAGATGCAAATTCCATTTGGATACATCATTCATCATTTGGGCAAACTCAGAAATATGTGCGTGGTGTGCACTTGCTACTACAATCTGATTATGCCCAATAAATTCTGAAAACACTGAGGCAATATTAATCTTGTGGAACAATACTGTTTCAAATGCAGATTCCTGTAGATATTTTCTCTCTGCTAGTGGATATCATGCAGTTTTATGAGAATGTGTAATCGTCACTGTATTGCACTTACGTATGCTATACAGAAATTACAAGAATACATTTTTATAAGTAGAATAACTGCTTTTAAACCAATCCATTTCTGCAACTCCAACACTAAAGAAAAGTTTGTATTTTAAAGTTAAATAAACATCCTTGCCATATCTGAAAAAATGCTGTGCAGTTCTATATGGCAAACAAAAAATTAAAATATTGTGACTGATATATTCAAGTTAAGATAGACTTCATTCATATGTGCATATACACTGAATCTGTACAATTACTCATATACTTTATTGTCTTGATATTGAATGGTATCATGTTTCAAGTAGAGCTGCATGATTCCGGATAAATTGAGAACAGACAACTAAACAAAATAACATGCAATTTACTAAAGGTTCTGACAAAATGTTGATTGTTGAAGTCTTTTAAAAACGTAAATATATTTAATTAAAAAAATAGCTTTGAATGAACGATTCAATGACTCACTCATAAAGACTTCACTTGTCTCATTTCTGGATGAATCAGCATTTTTTTTTAAAGAATCTCTTGAATGATTCAATGACAAATACATTTTTAACACACACTTGTTTACACACTTGTTGCCACCTGGTGGTGCAATGATGTAATCGATACAATCATTATTTAAAGGGCACCTATTATGGAATTTTGAAATTTACCTTTCATGTAGTGTGTAACATAGATCTAAGTGAACAAAAACATCCTGCAAAGTTTGAAATATGAAAGTGCACCGTATATAAAGTTATTGTCTTTCAAAAGTGAGAGTCGACTCTGAGTCATTTTTATGAATCGTTAGAAGACCGAAGCTTTTTCTCTGACTAGATGACGTCAACTTGTCAAGTTATTTGAATACGATACGCCCACTTATTGCGCTCCAAGGCCAGCAGGGAAAATATCATGGCGACGAGATTCTGTGTTCTGAAGTGCGACTCAAAAGCCAACTTTTTTCATCTGCCCAAGGAGGAGCATTTGAAGACTAAGTGGCTACAATTCATATATACAACTATACCACAGAAGTATAGTCCGAGCCTTGTGCTTTGTTCGCGTCATTTTGAGGACGATTGCTTTTTAAATGCAATCAAACTTGGATTCGCGAGGGCTGATATTGAAGGAAGGTTCAGTTCCAAGTGTATTTGCATCAGCTTCCTCCTCCGTATCACAACCTGTAAGTGTTATTAATAATTGTTGCTTTTATGTTTTATGTAGCATGCTTAATAATTATTTTGTTTGTTGTGTAAGCACCGTTTAGCTTCTAGGTCTTCAATGACAATTGTATTGAGATATGTGAAGTGTTTGTCGTTGTTTTCGGAGTTGTCTAAAGAATAGAGTAATACCTCGTAGTAACGTAACTGCATTTTTTTTTTTGTAAAAACGTTATGTTTATGCATCGGGCTAATGCAAACAAAGACTGATTGTGCTTTTACAATATGAACTCTGGGCTATGCTCGCTAACATAACATTAAATTCTTTATCTTATTTTTAGTTTTTTACTACAAACTATAAAGCAGTGGACTATAATCATTATTATAATACAATTTAATTGATAAAAGCATCATTGCACTCCGTGTTAAAAATAAGTATTATCTCTGTAAACACTGCTGGGTCATCTGACCAATCAACGCAGATTAGCGTCGCGCAAAGGAGGGGTTTGAAAAACGAGTCGTTGAACGAATCATTTGGGAGTCGGTGAGCAAATCAGGTAAAAATAAATGCATATTATACGAAAACAAAAGTGTTTTTTGTCATTGCATGCATGTAAAACTGTTGTTGGGGACTCCCACAACAACATTAGGAACATTTTAAATGTCATAATAGGTGCCCTTTAAAGTGCTGTGTTATTTAAAAAAAGTAATTTACTCTATTTTGATCGCAACCGAAGACAAAATTTTTTATATCTGAACTATGAACTTTTATCCCATAACATATGTAATGATATGAATATATAACACAGAAATAACGATACTGTGTGGTAGACTATTTGTGAATCTGTTTCATACCTACACATGAAAACTGCAGTCTCTGGGTCAGCAGTTTTGAATGTTCCACTGTGATTTTGTCAAAGGTTTAATAGACACAGGCAAATTGTTGTATGTTATCTGAATGAGATTCTGGGTACTCAAAGTGCTTTACATATATGGAAGGGAGAATCTCCTCAACCACCATCAATGCGCAACCTTGGGGTTAATGCCTTTTAAAGACCCTGGAAAAAGGCCAATTTAAGCCTGGGTTAAAGATCACTCAAAAATGAAAATTCTGTATTTTCAATATAATAAAAGTGAACGCAGACTGGCCAAAAAAGCATCTTAAAGTACTATAAATAGGGCTCATGTGAGTCTTTTTGAACTCATTCTCAGCTTTGTTTAAGAAAAAGACAGGAAGATAGGTCGTCATTCACTTGGCTTGACAGCCATCCTACTGCTGAGTCATTAATACTTTGTTCCATATATGGATCTTTACAAAAAACTGGTAGGTTCAATTTAAAAAAAAATTTGTCTAAATGTAAAACAGTCCAACACCTAGAACAAGATAACCCAATATTACAATATATTTACCCATGGTTAAGAATGAGGTCTGAAAAATCCAACATAGGCCAGAACTTCAATTTTGCAAAACTCAGAAAACAAGAAAAAAAATTCTAAAAGAAAATAACACTTTCCCGCAGAAATATAAACCTTCATTTTTACCTTAAAAACTTGTATTCCTTTCAACACAAATTATGATTATATGGGCAGATGTGAATTAATAAAAAAGTATTCTTGCACTATGTTATGACCTATGCATGACTTTTCTAATGTATTAAACTTGCTTAGCTCACCTGGTACAGCACTGCATGAAACACAAGTCACGATAAAAGAGCTTGTAGAAGCAAGCTAAAAAGGCACGGTTGCATTAGAAAATGCGTTATGTCCTTTAGTGCTTTTGTTAACACTATCAGTAGGGTTTATTGTAATGTACAATATTTTCATATGCTACAGAGCATTAACCTTTTAATTTAATTTCCAAACTGCCACAATATGTACAACAACCAATGTAATAAAACGTTGCCAGATTCAAGTTAATCTGTTTCGATAAAACTGAACACACTTTTAGCACCGTGCAATGAACATTCCACTTTGAAAAGTGCAAGAAGCAACTTAATATAATTGCAGAAAGGCACATTGTTCCATTGAGCCGGGTTTGGAAAAGTCCATTTGGAGGAGTGTACTGTACAGGTATATTTACGTAATAAGTGAAAAAGAGGCTATGTTTCTTTTCATAGAAAAAAAAAAAATCTATGTAAAATTTTTTTATTCTTTTCAACCTCCTTTTTTTTTTTGGTTCTTCCTTCCCATCACCTTCTTCCTCTACATTAGTGTTTCCCCTAGCATTTTAATGGCGGTGTTATTTCAAAAACTCAACCTACAAAAGGAAACATAATTAGACTAGGATTTCTAATTAGCTTGCCCTTCTTAGAATTGGATTCGGCTGCCTCTCCACACCCATTACGATGCGTAAGCTGAAAAAATGTCATCTCAATTTAAGAGGTAACGTCAGCAACTTGCACTTCTTAGAGGCAGAGTAACGTTTTGCAAACCTCTCCCTTTGTTCTCTGACAGGTTTATTGGCAGGACTTTGACATGTTTAATCCTATCAGGAGATGGGCACATTGGGGATTGAGTCTGTTTTATCTGCGAGGCAAGGAATCCCCACCCCGTTACGAGTCGGCGCCTGATCATCGTGGGGCCTCAGAGCTGTCATACTCGCAAGTTGCATCCTCATGCACAGGAAATAAATAAATAAATATTTCATGATCCATCTTGGTCAGGATCAAGGTAATCTCATATCTTTCTTTCTCTCTCTGGATGTAAGCTGAGAGAACAATGGGAAATCAAAGTGAGCTGAAGTTGATTCACCTTGTGTCTTTCAGAGGAGAGAAAACTAGGTCTATATTTGTTATCCTTCTTTAACCTTTATACTTGTTCAAACTTTGCTTTTTAAGACCCCATGAAGTCGCTTTGTGAGTGCAGATTTCTCTCCTGCATTTTCCGATTGAATGCGGCAGGTTTTTCAACATTTTGGAGATAGCTGACCTCAAAGCTTAACGCTAATCTTGCCATCTTTAAGCTATTGGATGCCTGCTGTACAACATTAGTGGTTTAAGTGGTCAAACTCTTGCCAGGCATGTGTCAAAAACAGCATCCTGAACAGCTGGATCACTCTCTGGTGTGGGAGCTGCTTGAAATCTGCAACGGGTGGTAAAAACAGCAATGCAATCAAGGAAGACCGACAGTATCAGGTAAAAATCCCACTCGCCCGTCCCATAGTGTACTCACAGCCATACCATCTGGAAGAAGGTTAAGTACTATTAAAGCCAAAACAACCCAACTAAAAAGCTGTTTTATCCCACAAGCTGTCAAGACTGCTCAATAACTCCACCTGACAACCCTCAAATGGACTGTCCATCCTCAACTCAAGCACTAATGCTACACAAACCCCAGATTATACTTCTTTCTTTGCTTCACTGCAATCCTTTCAGTGAGGTAGAACTTTTTGTATCTTTCACAGCACCCATTGTCATCACTACTGTATATCACCGTTAGAATTGCTTTTTAGCCATTTTATAATACATCATATGGGCAGTTGAAGTAGTTGTGAGCGTCCTGCGGTGTGATATCCTACTTCATCTAAAGCCATTTAGATTAACTGCATTTAGCTAATTATTTTATAATGATATGCATGCAGCTTTAAAGACATCATACTAACTGAGAATCTGCATGCAATTTGTACTTTAAAAAAATAATTTTCCACACCGCATGATCATTTAAAATGAACTATTGAAGGCAAAACGTAAAAACTGAGAGCGAGAGAGAGAGAGAGAGAGAGAGAGAGAGAGAGAGAGAGAGAGAGAGAGAGAGAGAGAGAGAGAGAGAGAGAGAGAGAGAGAGAGAGAGAGAGAGAGAGAGAGAGAGAGAGAGAGAGAGAGAGAGAGAGAGAGAGAGAGAGAGAGAGAGAGAGAGAGAGAGAGCTTTTGTTTTGTTTCTTTCACACCTTTTTCTTTTTTACAAATATCCTGTGACTTCTAAGAAAAGATGCAACAGATGCTATGGAAAATGTTGTGGGTCGTCTTAAAGTAGTCTTTATAAAAAAATCTTGGCTTAGTAGTTTATTATTAGCCATTTGCATCTATTTGATTTGATTTAAATAATCAAATTATTAAATGCATTTATTGAAATTGATTAGAATTAGCATACATCTGTTCATTGTGAGAACAATTAAAGGTATTCAGTTAAACATGGCCAAAATAACGCTAGCTGTAAGCAAGCATTTGTTATAAGACTCAATGTACTGATGTACATTTGCTGAATACTGAATGATATGAGACAAATAATTGACTAATTGGATAATATTTTTTGTGGTAATAAAAATAGACCTAAATAAATAGCCTTTAAAATGACTTAAAAAACATATATAATAAGTATCAAAAGCAAGTAGTTTTAAGGTTTTATTGAACAACCCTGTTAAAATACATAATGTAATAATGTATTTCAGGACATTCAGTATTCAGCAAATGTACATCAGTACATTGAGTCTTATAACAAATGCTTGCAGAGGGGCGCCTGGGGCCTGATATATAAACGTGGCAACTTTCCACGCACATATCAGGATTTCTGAAAAAAAATTGACTTGCTGTGATTATGTGCACACCGTACAAAGACCACGAGTACGCACTCTTTTACTGGAGTGAGCAAAGTAATGAAGTAAACAGAATGCTTTTAAACTGTTTTCCATGTGAATATTTCCATTTTCACATTTAGATAAAATATGCCACTTTAATTAATGGAGTTTAGCACTGAAATTAAATTAAATCATTATCCAGAAGTTACAACATTTTAAAATGAATTTAAATAGCAATATTTGTAGTGGATGCACTGCTTTTAACACTTTTCCTGTGGCATGCTGTGTTTTAATGGTTTAACTACAGCGAGGATTACTTGGCGCATGATAATTCTGCTTTAAATTGTGAGAAAATATTTTCAAGCGAATACTGATCAATGATGCACACTTGACTGTCTAAGCAGATGGCTTAGCAACACAGTTGAGTTGGTATAATGACAGACACCGAAGGACTCGCTCGGTGATCGAACAGTCCATTGGTCCGATGGCACAGTAATGTGCAACCTCTGCTGCTCGCAGGTGTGCTGTTGGTGTTGTGCACAGACAGACAGTAGCCTAATGATAACCATTTTCACCACTTCCCAATATTATGAAAAATACAATTGTATTTGAATAATAGAATTTGAAGGAAATGTTAAGATATGCACGTTTTATTTTTTTAAATGTTTTGTCACTGGCAAAAAAATAGGGCCTATCTGTTTCCATTAAAATATATAAACATCCTACAATATGTGTTTACCTTATAGGCAAAATTGCATATTTGATTTGCCTAAAGCAATTAAAAATACAATTTGTTCAGTGGAAAAGATTGAGAAAAACTATTTTCTGAAATGTATTCATCCATTTTATTTTTTATTTTTATTTTTATGGTCATTTCGGGGAGGAGACAGGGTGTAGATCCATTTATGCACACTATTTTGCTGACTGGGTTTTATAAAGTGAATTTTGTGCAGGTTCTGAAAATTAAAAATTACGCACACTTTTACAAAGAAATCTACGGAAGCTTTTATACACAAGGCCCCTGGTGATTGTTGTTACACATACAGCATGATCAAATCAGCAATGATCTTGTTAAATATTAGCCAAACAACATTTCATTGAAAATGTCCGCTTAATATTTGCAATCAATAGAACTGCAATCGAGAATCTTTTTCAGCATGGTAAAATTAATCATTTTAATGTATGAATGTACCCACACCAAACAAATGACCCTCAATACATCTAAAATAAAAAACATAGTAGATTGTATAGAGCTAATCAACATAATATTGTAATTATAAAATATTTATTTCATAATTATAAATAAATTGTGAAATAGTGTTTACAGAATAAAATAAAAGTGTTAAAATATTGGTAATTCTAGCTGATAGTTTTGATTAGAAGACATCCCATCCGGTCGGCCGCATCTGAACGGCCGCGTCCGAAGCTCAAATTGGATCCGAAATTTCTGCATACAGATATGATCGGAACTCTACGCAGCTCCTGTACTACTCTCCATTGGAAATGCATGACTTCCGGTCCAACGGCTGTGGTTTGTCATTTGCAGTGGAAAGGCGGCCGAGGCTGCTCTTCACCTCGGAAGAGAAATTAGATCTCGTCACACCCTTAATTTCTCTGCAAATTTAGGCTGTTTAGGTATTGTAGATAAGACAAAAATACTTTTTAAAGAATATGATTATTTTACTGTATTTGTTTGTTTATTTATTTATTTGCAAAAGAAAAAACATAGAATCATGGAAGAAACAAACTGTGCAATGCATAATTCAAAATTATATTAAAAAAACAATGCAAAAAAGGTCCTAGAGTACATTTTATTTTCTTAGAATGTAGAGGGCATTTACATAAGAATGCTTAAGATTCAAAATTGTACTTGACACTTTACTGTACTTCAGCTCAACAATTGATGCCACACACTTAAAAAACTGCGTACGACAAGACACAACGACCAGTTACGTCTGTCTAAAAGTGCATGGAAAGTGCTGTAGGCACTTTCAACATTCCCTGATAGGAGTCTAATCTACACCATCCTTTCTACACCATTGCTGATTTACTGATAAACATTCTTTAGGGGACTATGAATTGACTGGATAAAGTATGGGGTCAAAGGTTGCACATTTACAGCACTATATCTCCATATCGTTCTATAAAAGTTGTGTGATTGATCCAAGAGCCACAGAAACGACTTCTGACAACCACTCAACACAGTTGTCAAAGCTTTTTCATTATTAAACATCCTATCTAAAATCATCAAGTCGAATTTGCGGCTTTTACCAGAGTCAAACCTCTCTTTGACCTGTCCTTGCTGAAGTTACAGAATAACTGAACTCGTATGGCTTTATAAAAGGCATAGCGGGGTGTGTTCCCGCTGATTGCAATGAATAATGCCCACGGGTATTTGCTAAATCTATGCAAACCTTCCGACACAGTGTATTCATCAAGATGTCAGGCGTTGAAGGACAGATGTGGGAAACAACACCTTAAGAGTCGTCTGATAGGAGCGTGTGGAAATCACAGCTGAAAGTCTGAGCGCCTTGATCAGAAGTGTGGGGAGGCAGCCAGAGCCCATTCACATCCCACACCTTCAAACACGGAGCACCTGTCTTTTCACTTCACTATAAGAAACGTACCCTGACATTTGAGGTGACTTTCAAAGACTTGAAAGGTAAAACGGAGACTTTGCGCATGGCTCAACTGCTAAGTGGCTCCCTCAGACAGGGAGGAACGTCTGATACACAGCAAGCAAAAACCTTGACTCTGCACAGGAGATGAACGTTTCCACATTTTGAAGACACATGCTCAGCAAAGAGTGCACTGTGGATTTTTTTTTTTTTTCATGTACGAGAATGAAAATGAGGTAGATAAAATAGAATTTAAGGGCCAAATATTTACTCACGATCAGATATTATACAACAGTTAGTTCCGGTCCTGAATTCTGATTGGTCGAGTGGCATTGCTAGGGTCCTGATATAAGCCCTATTCGGACGGGACTTTTCCAGGGTGTCGACGTACTTTGCGATTTTAATCCCGTCCGGATCTGACAAGTCTGGGTTTTTCTCACACAATGTTACATTTTTGGGGCAAATTACCTACTGTTTTTCGGCAAGCTCAACGGTCCTCTGAGAAATCGAATCCCTTTCGAATGTGAATGTCTGTGATTGCTGATATTGTATTATCCTAACGCTTCTCCTCATGTGTTTTTGATCTACAGTACCTGAGCATGCTTTCATTTCGTTATATATTCAATATGGATAGTATACGACAAAAAAATAACATACAATTAATAACTTGAGCCAAATCATGGAAACGGCAAAGCCTGCTCATTTTTATATAAATTGGCACGTTTCTATTACAGATTTGCGCAAAACTTTAGCGATTTTTTCTAAATGTCGATAAAAAACTATCGACTGTGTTTCCATTAACTGATGTTATGCGACTAATACGTCATTTTTCCCTCTCGCGAGAAGTCATTCCAAAAATCATGGCAGCGAATGTTGGTAGGTTTATATATTGCAGCCACCACACTAGCCATTATTATTAATCGAAGGAGATAGGCGTGTTATTCAAGCATTAAGGAAAGACACTTATAGGCTACTGTGAGCGGCACATATATAGCCTACTGTATGAGGTGTTTCTCCCTCATTTCTGCTTCGAGGTCTTGGTTGTGGCATTTCTTTGAGGTTTAGAATTCAGTATTCCTGTAATTCTTTTGACTTTTTCTGAATTTAATAAAGAACTCTGTCCCGTATTCTGTCCAAACATTACGTCATTACGTCAGGTGACTGTAAATGCGCAAAAACGGTTTCCATTGCAGTTTTGCAAAATATTTATTTTTCAAATTGCCTGAAAAACCACACCTCATGCGAGCGTAAAGACTTTTTTGCGATAAATGGGAGTTTTTGCGAAAATTACGTGTTTCCATTAAAGCTAGAGTAGGTAATGTTGGAGAGCTAGCCAGATTTGAAAGTGGCACCTCTTCTAAGCTCCGCCCCCTCCTGTCAGTGCTCTGTCCAAAGCTATGCCCCCCCACAAACATGAACGCGCATCCACATTTGGAGTCAGCTGCATGTACCTACCAGTGATGCGCGGGTTGATCCAAAATGAGCGGGTGCCTGCGCCCGCGGTTACGAGTCATCCAAAAATATTTTTAATGATATTCGGGTCGCGGTCGGTCGGGTCGTTTACCTTTGTAATTTATATAGTACTAGACACAATGTTCTATGAAATAGGTCTACACTTTATTGTCTGAATGCGCGAGGATGACGCACGAGCAGTCTGCAGATGAAAGTGGGAAATCCTTATTTACCTTTTGAATGTTGAGCGCGTTATTAACTTTTGAATAAAAGCTGACGCGGGACAAAATGCCCGATTTCCCAACGCGTTGAACTGAGCAATGCCATTGTGCCATTTTAATAGGCTACTTTTAAACGCATATAGCTCAGTAATGTCAGTTTTATGTAGCCTATTTGCTGAGAGGGGGCGGGATTTTTGTTGGGGAAAGTCCGGGGAGAGACGCACAAGTCGATTAGGCTGGATAAACACATGCAGCATCTTAATTGTTAAGAAAATGAAACGAAATAAATGAATAAATCAAGCCTTTATTACAAAACACTAGGCTATATCATACAGCATTCTGAAAAATGCGCACCCCTAGTTCCTCCGTCTATGGCCCATGACGCGATGAGCATTTACTATAGCTACTTTAAAAAACGCGGGTCGGGTACAATATTTTCTTTCTTTTTTTTGCGGTCCGAGTTGCGGGCTGGTTAGTTGAAAACGTCGGTCGGGTGCGGGTTGTTTATACATTGACCCGCGCATCACTGCTGTGCACGCAGTGGTGCTCGGGCACGAGACATGAAGGCATCTGATTGGTTCTTTACATTCGCACCGAATGGCAGTGATTGGTCAGAGTTTTTACTGTCCTACAGCTGCTACATAGGTCAGATTTGTTTCATTCCTTTTTCTGAACACATAATGTATTGACTACTATCAGAATGGAAGGACCATTTCACCCAGTATAATAAAAAATGTTTCTGAACAGGATTACCAACCCTACCTTTAAGTGTATTTTCAATTCGCAATTTCAAATTGCGCAATTTGAAGGGTAATGGAAACGCAGCTAGTGTCAGGTAAGAGTAAGATACTTTTCTAGATTTCTCTGCTCACTTATCTATTATAAACAGCCACTGCTATAAACTCATGAAGTTTACTAAAAAGTTTTTATTTTTTTATAATAAGTCAAAATCATATCAACAAATAATAAATTAAAAGACATACACGTGAAACACGCACATCACATGACCTTCTAGAAAACACACACTCCCACTTCTGTAGTAAACATGGAGCTGTTAGTCCCGTCCGAATCGGTACATGAAATCACAGACGTCGAGTGATAAGAATTGTAACTCAAACGTCGTTTTGAAAACTAGTCCCATATGAAAAGGGCTATACAATGCAACAGCACTGGGACTTTTCACTGTTTGCATTACTCTGCATTTCTGTATTTGCAACCTAACGTTTTTTTTAGAAACAATTTATTATTTTATATATTTTTTTTATAAAACCAATATTTCTTTTGTACAAAACAGAGTCATGTTTTTGAAAGAAGTCTCTAATGCTTAACGAGGTTGAATTTCTTTAATCAGAAATATAGTAAAAACAGTAATATTGTAAAACATTATTACAATTTAAAATAATTGTTTTCTATTGTAATATATTTAAAAATGTCATTTATTCCTTTGATTGCACAGATTATTTTTCAGCATCATTACTCCAGTCTTCAGTGTCACATGATCCTTCAATATGATGATTTGAAACATTTCTTGTTATTATCAATGTTGAAAACAATTGTGCTGCTTAATATTGTGATACATTTGATGAATAGAAAGTTCAAAGAGCATTTCTTTTTAAATAGTACTTTTTTTTTTTGTGGCAACATAACTGTCACTTTTGATTAATATGTCCTTGCTGGAAAAAAAAGTAGTAATTTCTTTGTCCCCAAACTGTTCCTTACTGACCGCAAAATGTCCCCATTTCCATCTAAAAATTTTAAAAAAATGACAAAATGTAAGTCTCATTGTAACATATAAAGTCACTGTGCGATGACAAGACATTAAGCCATATTGTGACATATAAAGTCACAGTTTTTACTCTGAGATAGAAATATCATCAGTCCCTTTAATGGCAAGGACAAACAAGGATGGAACGGGAAACGATAGAGAGAAGTGAAGGGAAGTGATCTGAAAATGACCCGAGCTGGATTCAAACTCAGGTCGCCCACAGAAAAGCGCTAGCATAACAAATAAAAGAGCTCATGCACTACCCGCCCATCCACATCTCCTACTGAGAGACACTTCTGAGTTCACCTCAGAAAGTAACCACAGCCAAACAACACAAAACTTTTTGAGGAAATTTAAGGCACACAGACTGACAGTCTGTCAAAAACAGCTCTCAGGCAATACATGTGGCAATGCTGTATATACAATAATGGCCGGCGGGTTAGACTTTGGCTTGGCTCATTTCAGAATATCTCCGCTCCTCAGACCGAAGAAATTGAAACTAGCAGTACAGGTGGCCAACATCTATTATGTAGAGAGATGCAGATGGAGATGGTGAGCTGCCTGAGAGAGTGCATTGTAGGGGTTTAGACAGAGACTTGTCTATCCACTGGGAGAAAATCCTGCCTGCTCTGACAATGACAGAGTGACAACATGAGATTCCATGGCAGGCTTGACAGTTCAGCTGACTGCTGTGCACTCTAACGTAATGTAAATTCTGCCAAGGAAATGACTAAATAACTGCAGCAGAGTGTGTGGAATTGAAGAAAGCTTAATGTGCGTGAGTGTGTTTTCCCCCATCCCTTGTACTCTTTTTCCATAATGGCAGTGATGATAGTTATATGGGATAGATAATAGACATTATAATAACATGCTGCTGGATAATCCAGGCATGCTGCAGAAAAAAAAAATAAACATCTGTAGCAAGATGGGCAGAATTGATATGAAAATATTTTCTAGCGTAATTACAATGGCAGAGACACGGGCCAGCTTTGCAAAGGTCACCGGGCTGTCCTCAAGCTCATGTTGAGTGTTTGTCACGCTTAGATGCTAGCAGAATATATCAAAAGCAGCTGGTTTTGACAGACCAAGGCAGGATGCCATTACTAGTCAAACCGGTCACACGGAACTGTGAAAAAAAATACTCGATTCATTACGCTGGAATGTAGCTTACAAGTGATGCGTTCTCTGTGGCACGTGGAGTTATTCTGGATGCTGGGGACAGATGTCATTTCTGGGGTTATACCTATCATGTAAAGCAGTAGTTTTGCTTCAGGACCCAAGTGTCAACCTAAAACAATATAACAATTGTTCAGAATGTAAAAATGACATTAAAATAAAATGAAATAATATTACCCTGAACTACTGTATATGGTCCCATCAATATGCAAAACTAAAAGCACAGTTCACCCAGATTTTTACTCATGTTGGTCCAAACCAGTATAGCTTACTTTCTTCTGTTGGAATACAAAATAATATGTTTTGAAAAATTATATGAGGGTGAGTAAATTACGACAATTTAAAAACGTTATTTGAATTTAAATGATTTTAATGTATTAGTTTTTTGTTTTTAGGAAAAATTACAACTGTCATGCATTAATATAAGCAGAAATATGATAAATGAACACTGGCCTAAATGTTGTATGTATGTAGTATTAACTTATCAAATGATGGACAAAATTACCATAGTGTGTGAATGTACGTACATCCTTTGAATCCAACAACAAAAATAAGACATTTTATTTTCCTTGTTACTATCCCAACTATATCCTAATGTTTATCCATATGTTTTCTGTGTTGCAACCCACTGGTGGAGAACCACTGTTAATATATAACATAAATATTATATATTAAAACTGGGATATATATAATACATAAATTATCCCCTTTTTTATTTAATTAAAAAAAGGGTAATTGTGAGAAATTGTAAAATAATAAACTCCCGTTGTAGCATATGAAGTACTTCATAATTGTGATTTTGTATCTCACAGTGAAACGTTACACTGATACAAAATCACAATTATAAGATATAAAGTCACAACTTTTTACTCTGAGGATGTTTCTCTTTCTCTGCTGTCCACGACCCTGTGACACCTAACATGCGACCCATTTGTGGGTTGCAACATACCGGTGAAGAACCACTGATGTTGACCTAGTGGAAAATGCTCAAGCTGAGACCGAGAATTCTGGGTTAGTCTAATCAAGCTTAATACAAAGCCGGAGCGCTGGCAGGGCACCAGAGCCCCAGCGAACGAGATGGCTGCCCAGTGACAGCGTGATTCACCTTTGATCTTTACTCAAATGCCACAGTGTCCATCAGTAGCTCCATTACTAACCACTGGACACAGTGACACGGCAGACAGCTGCCAATTACAGCGCAGCCCGAGGCTAAGAGTGCAGGCCACTAACCATGTGGCACGGACTCTACAGGATCAGAACTGCACTGGACGCTGCCGAGGTTTGGCCGGATAACTGGGCTGAGGCATGTTTGGACTGTACTGAAACAGGGCTGGTACAGAAACATCACATCTGATTTGAACCATCAGCCATCGCCATTTGTCCAACGCTGGGCTCGGGTTCAGAGGTGCTTCTCCTTCCTCAGAATCGGACATTGCATTTCACGCTTGTTTAGCTTGACCTTTCGGATCCGTTTACGGCTAAAGAGCTAGCAGTCATGGAAATCGAGCAAGCCATCAAGAGAATACCATAAAGCCTTTAATTCTCGTGTCAAAGACTAAAGTTATGTTTCTCTGACCTTCCACTTCCCAGATGTATGTTGCTCAAAGGCATAAAACTCAGCATCCATGTCTATGTATTCATATTTTAAAAAACTATCTTAGTGGTTACTGTATAAAACGGTGTCAATGTTTTACAGCACAAAAGAGGAAAGGCTGTTTCAGTTCAGCTAACCCTTACACGGTTTGCTGTACACGGACAGGTTTGCACAGCAACTACACAACATCAAGAGACCTCTGGGTAAACACTATAAAAGTAGGTTCAAAACAGCAGTTTAACATTGAAAGTATGTGCACGAGACACCAATAACATTTGACTGATTCACGTAAGGCATAAAATGTTGATGAATCCCTTAGCATCAATGTCATAGAGGTAAAATGTGAACATAAAGTGTTGAGTTATCAGCAAACATTTTATTGGGAGCGATCTCAGGGTGTTAACCTTGTTGACACCAACTATATTATGGATTTTTTCCAAGGATAAAACGGAAAATAAGAAATTTGCAAGAGGTCATACTAACTGCAAATGTGTATGGTGGTGGAGGTAACGCTGGAGGTGTTGTTGGCCCCACAGGAACGAGCTCTAACACTGATTGCAGTACAGAGATGAAAAATGGAAAGCATTGAGGCCACTGGCATGTGTTTTACAAAAACTATCAGCCAAGAAACATGAGCTATTCTAAGTTGAATTGGTATGAAATTAGAGAGATCAAGGAGTGAAACGAGAGATGTACAAGTAGGTTTGTTGCCTTATTTGCAGTCTAATATACAGGTTAGCACTCATTACACAAACATATTTTACCTTAGTGCCACGACCAACTAATCTGCTAGATTAGGTTTTTCTAACAGAATACATACTCCACAAAATACACTAACATTCAAAAGTTTGGGGTCGGTAAGATAATATAATGTTTTTGAAAGAAGCCTCTAATGATCATAAAGGCTACATTTCTTTTATCAAAAATAGTAAAATTGTGAAATATTAGTAAAATTTACAATAACTTGTTTCTATTTGAATGTGTATGAATTATCCCTGTGACAGTAAGGGTGAATTGTCAGCAGTCTTAAATGTCACATGATCATTTAAAAAGCATATGCTGATTTGCTGCTCAAAAACATTTCTTCTTGTTATCAATGTTGAAAACAGTTGTGCTGCTTAATTTTGTGGAAGTGTGATACATTTCCCCAGGATTCTTTTATTAATAGGAAGTTCAAAAGAGCAGCATTTATTTGAAATAGAATCTTTTGTGACATTTTAAATGTCTTTTCTGACACTTTGATCCATTTAATGTGTCCTTGCTGAGTAAAAGTATTAACTTCCTGACCCCAAACTTTTGAATGATAGTGTACATTGTGCACAAAACACAGTAGTTTTTTTCTTCTGAAAGCACAAAAAGTCAAAGCTAAGGTCAAGTTCACAAAAGCACTATCAGTGACAATTGCTTAAAAACAACGCTAAAGGCGTTATGAATCCAGTATTTGTTGTGTACAACATGTATAATGAAACTTCATCAGACAGCAGGACATGTTCCAGATCTCTTGAATAACAACTGAAGGTAAACTATTCATACAAATCCAAACACTATTCTGACACTGGATTTAAGACTGAATACAATTAATGTAATTTTTCTAATTTTTTTACAATGCATCAACATCACTCGGTATAAACCACTATCCACTTTAACTTATATGGAAAAGAGCAGCTCAGACATTCTGCTTAATATATTTTGTGTTTCAAAGAAATAAAATAATACAGGGTTGGAAAAACAAGTAATTGATGGACGAACACCTTCCCAAAAAAAAAAAAAAGGTAATACATGTCTAATGCACTGCAAATTGATTATTTCTGATTCACAGCCTTTACGAATTATTGATCTCTATGTTTGGAATGTCAGGATAAAAAAAACAAAAACAACAACAACAACATTACAATGCAGCTGTTTATGGTTTAAAATCTAGGATCTTCTGCATTGGCTGGACACATTCGATCAAACACAAAAACGGCATCAATGTATTTCAAGTGGTGTTGGTTTTCACAGTGACAGGCTTAGCATGAACTGCGATTCAAACTCTGAAACCAATGCATTTTAAAAGGCTGTTGAGGAGGAGCAGAAATGAAAGAAAATGCCCAACTTTTGCACAACTAATGAGATGAAGCTAATGGCCTAATGGCAACCGCTGAGGCTGTGTGGTTGTTTTAAAATGAAAAATAAATGAGAAGCCCTGCATATACAGAATCGTGGAAACGTAATGAGTCTCTGATATGCTTTTTGAGGCATAGCTTCTCTATAATTTGCACCTCATGCAGTAGCATTAAAATCATTCATCAACTTTTCATTTTTTTTCTTTCTTTCTTTTTTCCTGCCGTAACAACTTAAAAAGCAAAACACAAAGCACTGATATTTAAGCTTTGCATGAATGTGTTTGCCTGAGGGGAGGTAGTTTGCCTTAAATTTTCCATATTCATGAGAACGGTTTGTTTGCATGTCAGAATCTATAATCCTTATCACAGATATCTTTTTCTTATCAACTGCATACAGATTTTGAACTTGTGCCTATGCATCTCTAAACTAGCATACACAATGCATAAAGTCTTTTGAATATGTCTTCTCAAAACAATTACTACCTCAAATCCCAGAGGGAGAAAACCCTGGTGGGAAGTTTAAATTCCTGGTCCCTTTTTGAAATTATAACAAACCTTGACTCTTAAGTATAATGTCCATGAATAAATTTCACTATACGTAATGCATCATTTTAATAAGGACTGCCATATTTTTATCAATAGCACACAGGGGAAGTGAGATATACAGAGATATTTTGGGCTGGTGATGGAGAGAGTGCAAGTAAGCCTGTGGAGAATCTAAAACTGTCAGCCTTCAGTATGGTGGGGCACTTGATATTCAGGCACAGTGACTGTCAATCTTCCCCACGGAGAGATCGATAAATGACTACGAAGAGAAGGAAAACTTTACCCCGGGCTAGTGAATAATCAATATCTCTGTAGGTCTGCCTAATTAAACTGCCAAATTAATATATCTTTCAGTGAAATGTACCAAAGAATGTATACGCAAATGTGAAAGACGTATAGAGGCATTAGTGTGTTTCCTGAAATATAATATTAGTTTTGAATATGGATGTGAGAAGGTTAAAGGCACTTGCATCTAAATGTCAACACCTTGCTTGGTGTGCTTATTTTATTTAATTCATTTTATTTCCCTCTGAAACTAAAACAAGACCGAAGAAATGGTATATTGTATTTCAAATGCTTATTTGAATATATTATATATAGCCCATATAATTTTTTTTTTACACCCACACACACCCACACACGTTCAAACCAGTAACAATTCATAAAATTAATCAGTTCATAAGAGTCATGTGTTCATGAATTGGACTACACACTTCCTGCAGAATGTGTGTGATTGACTAAAAAAAATCTGCTCAAAAGTTTGTTCAAAACGTTTTTGTTTGTATACAAACAAAAACGTTTTGAACAAACTTTTGAGCAGATAACCTAGACCTCTATAGGTCTAGAATTTAGCATGTTTTTAACTCACTGAAATAAATCAGCCATAAAAATCACTTCTTCGCAATATCAGGATACACTGGTCCCGCTGCATGTTTTTGATTCACTAAAAATGATCGGTTATAAGAGTCATTTGTTTGTGGATCATGCTGTACTTTATAATGCAGCCTGCAGGACAACTCAAGAGAACAGCCATTTCTTTTCACTATTTCTTGCAGCACAAAATGACTTTTTCAATATAGACTACAAACTCACATTTAGAACACATTCACAATGCAACAAAAAGGCAAAATATGATTTGTTTTGCCCTTGTGCTGAATTTTTTTGCAGCAAGCTATTTGGTATATGAAACACAAAAAAACCTTAGTGCAACATGATATATTTAATAGCTTATCAGTTGTTGCATTTGAAACAGACACATTTACCAGTAGTTAGAATATCTGAACTAGACATATATTTGTCATTCTTTTTCCTGATAAACACAACAGCATGATTGTGACATCACTTCATGGAAAGGATCAAAGCTTGTAGCACTTCTAGATTCTATTTCAGTTTATTTTCATGCATGTCCAACCTCCAGAGTGCTTCCTAGCACCTCCGGATTGAGCATGTGGCTTTTGGCCCCAGATTAGCATAGAAGAAGGAAGCATTAATATATAATTTATTGATGAGGCTACAATATGCGGCTGAAGTGGACTGGAGCGTGGAGAAATCCCTCAAAACTCCCTTACGTCTGCAATATGCACACGCCGCCATGTCTTCATTTACACACTTCATACATACTAATACGTCTTCTATTTTCTCCCAAAGCCTAGTTTATAGCAGTGGACGAAGCAGAGAGAATGCGGCCGGCTCTGTAACTAGCACTGGAGGGAGAGATTTCCATGGGGAAAAAGTGCAGAACAGGAAGCCAGCATGACTGAATCCCTTAATGCAAGAGTTGCAGGAGAACCTATCAAGTCACCCCTACTGAAAGCATATTTTTTGAGCCCAGAAAAGGTTGTTTTAAGAACCAATAGTGTCAGTGTCCCAGAAAGTGACAATGAAGGAAGAGCATCCTTTTAAGGAGCAACATAATATTATTTGTGCTCATGTGTTGTGCTCACAGATTTGTAATTCACACACACACAAAAAACTTCTTTCTTTTGTCCTTGCCTTAGTTCAAATGACTTAAAAGGAACTGCCAAGCGGAGGTTCTGCAGTTTAATTTCAGAGGACAAGGCAGGAAAAAAATCTGATGCTGAGTTTAATTCTGGGATGAGTGGATTTTTTCATTTCATGGCCGATAAGATCAGAGAACAGGTGAGGCTAGCTCTCGATCTTTTCCAGGCAAACACCAATCAATTCCCATTAATAGACCAGGGTGTAGGTACAATTTCACGACTGATGAGAGCGATATCCCTGGCCGAGAGGGTCGTCTGCCTGACCAAACTGTTCCCGCTAGTCCGTTAGCTGGATTAGTGGCCAATTTGGTGTCTGACTTTGGTGCTAAATAATGTGTGAGAAGCACAACTGATATAGAAAAGCATTCACTTTCTATTAGATAAAAGCAGAGCGTCATAATCATACTTTACAAGTTGCAATCCCAAAAAGGAGAGAACAATGCAGAACCAACATGATGTGTAAGGATAAGGTAGAGAGAAAATATGTGTCTGCTGAGTGCTTACAGAAGAAGCATATTAAGGCAATATATGTGTAACATGAAGACTGTTTCAAAAGGAAGCCATTAGGGAAGCACCGATCTTGAAATTCTGGCCAAGACATGAAATTATTTTCATGTTGATTAATAAACATTAAAAACTTTACGATGTAATTTTTTGAGATAATTTGATGCACATAAAAAATTCGATTTAACATTGTTATTAAATTATTCATGCTTTTAAAGACAGCTTTTGTTTTGTTGACTAAAATGAAAACTATTGAAATTGTAAAAGAAATGAAAATACAAATATTGGACTTAAAAAAACTTGGACTTAAAAAAAAAACGTTATATGTAGCCATGCCAACTGACTGAAATAAATAAGCACTAAAATTACTAAAACTAATAAAAAAAAATATATTGTGAAATATATTTGAAAAACGACAAAAGTGCACAGCTAAAAAAAATTGTATTACTAAAACTTAAAGTAAAATTAAAATGAATACTGAAAATATAAAAAATAAAATGACATTATTTTTTTTTATAAATACTATAATAGTATATACTGTACATAATACTAAAATACGCTGTTTAATGATTAACTATGAAAGAGCAGTCAATGATGTAAAAATAAGTTTTATCTGTAAATCACAGATAAATAGTTTAAAGAAAGATTAAACGATTAAATAAAATGATTAAAATACATTTCAAATTGGCCAATAACCAAAACAGACCAGGTATATTGTGTATCAGAAGTTCTATTTATGTTACCTCTTAAAACTTAAAGCCAGCATCGCATGTATCCTTTGCAAAGAAGGCAATCCTATAATGTACAGTGACCAATAAAAACAAAAACAACATGGAGGACGAGATGACAGAATGTCACTTATAAATGAATGTACTGTACATTTCACTTAAAACTGAGAAGGATCAAGGTTCGATGTAATTGAAATGAATAATTGTACCTAACGTTCATGTGTGCTTTTGCATTTTATGCTAATAAGAGTATCATGTCAATCGATCAGCGAGGTAGCTTACTAGGTTATGCTATAGAAAAGGGAACAAGAAAAAAGGACGTGTCTATTTTGGGCTATAGGAGCAAAGCCCTCATTTATAAAACTCTTGTTCAGCTATGGCAAAACCGACGCATCATGACAGATCCATTGCAGGCATGCAGCACCCGTTGGCATTGCTCGGTCAAGCCTCTGACTTCACCCCCTGCCTCTTCCTCCTCCATTAGCGTACTGAGAAGAGAGTTATAGAATCCTCCCCCACAATAGGCTTTGCTGCAAACCTGTCTCTTAGTGAGCTAAATGGCGAGCGAGATACCGTAAAGAGGAGAAAATATCAGGTAATTGATTAGAGGCGCAGGGACTGAGCCTTCATTTGTGAAAGTGCTGCCGGGTTCAGAATCCACATCCCGCTGCCTCTCCTTATTTCGTGGAGAATGGGAACTCATGAGCAATTGATACACTCCGTTAGCTCTTATCATGGTGAGAGTGATCGGATGTAGCCTGAGGGATACTTTATACAGTTTAACACTGGGACATAAAAAGGTAATGTTCTCTGTAAGGAGCTGGATTAACTGGTGAAGGCACTACACACTCCAGATATGTGCTGAGGAACGAGGAAGACAGAAAAAAACAACAACAAGCATCTGAGGTTGTCGGTTATGCCCAATGAGTTGAGCGCGGGTGTAATAAAGCAGGTCTACAAGAAATGCTTTACCGTTTATTGAGTGCCATCTGGTGCATCAAAACAAGTGGGCAAATTAACTAAGACTAAAGATTTTGCACATTTGTGCTAACAACTGATATTTTACCTATTTAAGCCTTTTAAGGATAAAAATATGGTCCATTTATTTTATAGATTTGGCACTGTGCTGCAAGTTAGGCTATTTTTTATTTATTTACTTTGTTTTGCACTGGTATGCACATTTTGGTAAAGACTTTTCTTGAGAAAAAAACATATTAGATTGATAAAAAATATAACAGTAAAGACATTTATAATGTTACAAATATATATATAAAATGCTGTTTTTTCTAACTGTCTACTCATCAAGGAAAACATGAATAATCTTTTGAAAGATCTTGACTAAAAATGTATGTTGTGATGTTATTTCAAGATCTTGTATTGACAATGCAGGAGTCAAGCACTCTGTAAAGTCTCCTCCAGCACATCCCATGGACTTTCAATGAATTTAAGGTCTGGACTCACAGGTGCCAATTCATGTGTGAAAATGATTCTTCATGCTCCCTCACAACCGTCCTTTCACAATTGTAACCCTGATAAATCTTGACATTGTCATCCTGTAATATGGCCACGGTGTGTTTCCCTACATGGTTGTTTTAAAGCGGCACTCTGTAACTCTAGCCACCGCTTTGCTGATTTTCTCAACGAGCTCCCCCTACAGCTGCGGTGCGTATATTTTTCACATCACTGTCGTAAAGTCACTTGCGGCGCGCCGGCGCACTCCTCCCCCTTTCTACCGCTGCTCATGTGCTTTTGTTATGGTCGGAGCCGGTGTGGTGAACAAATGAGTCCCAGACGCACCAACTTTATCGTGTGGAGCATGTCTACCGAGGTGGGTAATACATCATACACACAGTATCATTTAACATTGACATGTACATTTTGTATTCCGTAAAGCAGTTCGTGTTTCTCGTTCTTTCTCGCTCGTTCTCGCTTCTCACAAGACTTCCCATTTTCAACTTACCGGGACGTTAGTCCCAATGTTGCAAGGCTGGTTTTCCGTCTGGGAACGCTGGGGGGAGCGGGGAAAGTAACCATTCTCAC
The DNA here is from genome assembly GCF_949152265.1 of Phoxinus phoxinus. Classification (NCBI taxonomy): domain Eukaryota; kingdom Metazoa; phylum Chordata; class Actinopteri; order Cypriniformes; family Leuciscidae; genus Phoxinus; species Phoxinus phoxinus. The sequence goes on from NC_136876.1 coordinate 25,944,075, forward strand.
CAGAACAGATTATTTAACCATCCAAATGATTTCTAAATGGATTTATTAAGTTGAAAAAGTTACCAAGTGCCGCTTTAAGAAATGAAAACGGCATAGTACAGCAGAACTAAAAGTGTGATTGGATGGCACTGTTACATCAAGATTCAGCCACTTCTGCTAAATGAAAAGAAACCTGCATGTTTGCAATTATGAGGAAGAAAACACTTGGCTCTAATAAAGAGCTGCTCTGGAGTTACTAATAGCCTTCCTGGTTCAAAATGTGACACAATGACAATCAGTGACAGTCAAGACAGAGGGCAATTTAATCAGGACAGCAATCAATTCCATCCCTCTGCAGCAATTTCTACATTTCATTGAGATTTTGCGTTAAACACTGAATGGCATATATCATAAAACCAAACCCACATTAAGGAAAACTCACTTTTAAACTATTTTAAAAGTAGTTAATCTAACTCACAAGCTCCTGACACCATGTGTGAGGAACACCTACTGAATTTACTATTTACTACCTACTGAGTTTATAACAATGAACTGTTGTTATTCACTGAAAATGTGAAAGGCTTCCAATAAATCGGAATATAGAATCATATGGACTACTTTTATTATGGATTTTGATCTGCCATTATGATATTAGTATGATCTGTACTCACATGGAGTCACAAAGAGCTTTCAAAATGTTGTTTCACAGAAGAAAAAAACCAAGAGCCGCATATGGTTTGGAACAAGGAGTAAGGAATAAAATAATGCCAGAATTTTCATCTTTGGATGAACTATCCCTTTAAACTGTTCACATTCTCACTGCTGTAACCCGTCAGAGCCCAGGGTCACGCTGGAGGACATCAAACTGGGATTCTACCTTCTCAGTGAATTCCCATTTATGTGGTTTGATAACGGTGAGTTTAAATTTAATGTTGTTAAATGGAGCAAGATTCTTCTTCTAAAAGATAAAAATGGATGACAAAAGGCTTTTTATGGCATTCAAGGAAATTGAAAAAGGCAGTCTTTTCTCTTTTACTTCTGCTACATTTGCTCTAAATGAAAGCCATATGCGTGGCACTCTCAAACAATATTCTCTCATAACACAACTGAAAACACCTTGCACAAACAACGTCCCCAGTCCAAAACAGGAAACTAGCGACATTTAGCTCCGCTGCCAAAGCTCACCGTTACTGTACACCACTGGGTTTATATCTGCCAACTGGGCTGTCTTTGTCCAGATTGTAGTACGAGATTTTGTGTGATTTGTGTTGCTCGCTACAAGGACCCTAAACCCCAAAAGCAACAAAGAAACCAGGTTGAACTGGAAAGGTCACATGCATTTAGGTGACACATCACTCAACCCCTCCACCTGCCTCCCTCAACAAATGGCCTCCAATCCTGCTCCTCTATGCAAATGACTCCCAGCTTGAATTATTCAAAAATGAACATTTACATAATGTTCAGTCGTAAACTAGAGAAGAACATCAATGAATTTACTGCATGGTTGGGTACTGCTCATGCTTACAAATACCCAGGCAGGAAATAAAGCACAGATTAATTGAATTGAAGGAAGATTGGAGGATATTTTTCATTTGTCATGATGATAGAATAATTACTAGTCTAATCTTCAAAGGAAGCAAATGTTATGGGAAGGGGAAAAACAAATGATCCATTCATTATCAGTGAATGATAATATTGTGTGTAATTCTTTTGCTGTGAATGCGTCAATATCAAACCCATGCGATTATTACTTTGCTGATGTGAGTTGGATCAATACAACATTGATTATCAGCATACACATTAAACTAATTAGATATGATTCATCAGAAAATATGCCCCTACACAGTAAAAAAAAATATTGTTGGTTTTAACTTAAAGTAACCAGGTAGCCTTAACATGTTTAGTTCATTGAAATTAGAAGAATATACATATAAATATAAATAATGGCAAAAAAACATTGGTTGAGTATTACTGTTATAAGTAAATTATTTAAAAAGTTATTCAAAAGCTTATTTTCTCAGCAGCTGTATAGCAATATATCATTATTAATATTCTGCTTTTGGTACACTAAATAACATCAGTGCTTTACCCCCTGAGTATTCTCAATGTGTCTGCCTTAACCTAACATCACCAGATTCAACAAAGGTTGCTATGATGGAAAAAATAGATTGCTTATTGAAATTTTTCTAGTGGAAAATTCAACAGCCGGCTCTAAATTTGCTTCTTTCATTCCCAATGGCTCATTCTCTCCCTGTCCAAAAAAAATTGTGCATGCAGCAGTTTTTCTTCAAGTATAGGCTGAGGACATCAGTTCTACCAGCAGCCAGTTTCAGCGCACATTGATTTAATCTTAGTGTTTCGGAGGAACTCTGGAGGTCAAATGCAAGTCGTTTCAAAACTCGCCTACGTAACGTGATGTAATATTTGGTTAACAGAGGAACACGCCACAGCCCATATAGTGCATTAATGTGACTTCTGCACATTAGTGCTTTCCAGATCTATTCATACACAGTTGTTTTCCTTCAGGCTTCACTCTTATGCATTTCACACACACTCAAATGGCTCTTCTCTTCTCTATTCACTATGGATGGTAAACCAGTAGGTTACAAGATTCATTAGCACATTCGGTCTCTAAAACCCATGAATGGTTTGGCTTCAAGAGACTCTTTAAAAGCTCTTATTTGACTTGCATAGTCATTTAGCGGTAAATATACAAGGACTCTAATCTCCACCAAAGCACACCAGAACCTTCTTGTTCAAACCATCACGTATAAACAAACCCGGCTCATTAAAACCGCTTCACTCTGCGATCATTTTTGGTGAGTAAATGTCGCATATTTAGGCAGAATAATTGAAGGCTGCATTCGAACTGTTTCATGCTGTATCCTTAAGCGAATGTACTTCATTAATCATGCCAGTATGATCTCATTTCTTCTACTGCCCTGGCTGTAAAACATATTGTTAATCTGGAAGGCATCCAATGTTGCAATCAATACATCAGCCTAGATTTATTAATGATAAATCAATACTTGTAATATTTTCTTATTCTAATGTATTCGGTTGGCTACGATCCAAAGCTAGGGTGATGGAAATATGCAGATGAAGCAATGCCGGAAGAAATACTTTGTGGACCCATAATACGGTGCAATACGAGTCTAAATACGCGGTTAGAAAGCTTATTCACCCCAAAAACTGGATATTAAGCAGAGAGACTCGCTGGATGAATGCCTTTCCCCTTTTAAAATGAAAAAGTTAAAAGCTGCTAGCACTCTTGAAATGCTGGCCTTATTCAATAATGTATCCTTTAATAATCTGCTGTCTTACCACAGCAACTAGAGCATCTATAACAAGTTCACTTCAAGGGGAATAAGCTCGTATAAAAAATGAACGAGGAAGAATAAAAAAAAAAGTTACCCAAAAAAGATTTCACTGCTTCAGCATAATTGCTGATCTTCATGATACTGTGATGAAGAAAATGGCATTCCCAAATGACTGGTCTAAGAGCAGAAATAAGGGAGAAAAAACTAATTAACTGCATCCTGCTGAGGAGTCCGTCAGCACAGCTACCTGCTGCCCCCTCCTGGATGAAAATACATCAACGCTTTAAGTGAAATGGGTCGCATATACACGCATGCACACATTTGTAATCCCCTTTACTGCCATTTCCCCTCATTCAGCACATCCTGCAGTTTTGCAGCCTCTCCTACAAACTCTACGTTGTCAGGACTGCATCCAGAGGAAGTGAGGTGCTTTTCCTCATATGTGCACTAAATACTGAATTTTAAAATGCAATCTATACCCATTGTACTTAAGCAATGTGATGAAGGGACCATCTGAAAGTTTGGGGTTGGTGAGCTTTTTTTTTTTAAAAACAATGTTTTAATTAAAAAACATTTCTGGATCAAAAACAGTGAAAACAATAATATTGTGAAATATTATAACAATCTAAAATAACTTTTTTGTTTTGTTAATGTGTTTTAAAATGCAATTTATACATGCATCATTAGTTTCAGCATCATTGCTCCAGTCTTGTGTCACGTGGTCCTTCAGAAATCATTATAATATGCTGATTTGCTGCTCAAGAAACATTTCTTATTATTATCAATGTTTAAAACAGTTGTGCTGCTTAATATTTTAGATGAATAGAAAGAAATTTGCCAACACAGCCTTAGCAATGTCAGCGGAAAAGGAAAGTCATTTCAGAAGTAAATGTTATATTATATTATATTACAATTTAAAATGACCAAGACAAACCATTTTTGATTTGGAATAAAATGCACAGATGATGAATCATTAACTCATAATATAAACAGTAAATATGGAGATGATGTTGCTTTTAAGTCAAGTCGTCTTTGTTTATATAGTACTTTATATAATACAGATTGTTTCATAGCACATTTACAGCAATAAACAACTTTAAATAATGAGGACACTTGACTGAAGGCACATTAATTGATCACACTGCACAGAGGGCAGTTTTTTAAATACTATTTAACACAACTGACTGTTGATAAACAACAAGCCCGACATAAATCATGTATTGTGGAGTTGTGTAATTTCAAGTTTCTGAAACTTCAGACACAAACACACACGCCCCCTCACCGTCCAGAGCAATACTGATGGACCCGTCACGCTACACAGCAGCGGATGAAAGAGGATATTCGGTCATTCAATGCAGCATCATGCATGGAAGGAGACACATTAAACTTGTAACACAACATATTGCCTACTATTCACAAAAAACACCCTGTGACCTGCCTGCATATCTCCAATAATGGCTGTATTTTTAAAAGCACATTTAGTGTTGTGAAAACAAATTACAGACCAATTAATTGTTCCATATTTGGTCACTTTAAGATTATCAGAACTGGCTGCTTTTTATGAATAGTGGCAACATGTTGTGTTCACAGAGTTTAATTTGGCATAAGAACAGAAGTGTTAGTGTGTCTGTTCCAAAATCTGCTGACAGCCTTGTCAATAAATAATAATCGTTTTTTGTTCTTTTTAACTGTAACTTTGCATAAATATTGCATAGTTTAATTTTGGTGTATGTCTCTCAGTTTTTTTTGTATTGTCAGTTAAGTATATCACAATTATATCAGCCACCAACATCCAGCTCTATAGACAATTGTAAATTAACATCAGTTTAGTTAATTGGTTTTGCATTTTGTTCATTTAAAAATGTAAAAATAATTTTACATAAATATTATGTAATTTTATGACAGAACAAAACAGAAAAGAACTTGTAATGACATATACAGTATACACACACACACACACACACACACACACACACACACACACACACACACACACACACACACACGATCAAATCAACCAGTAGCATTTTCATCTAGGGTAAACTGTTTGCTTTACACAGTAAAATACCTAATTTCTTTATTGTAGCACCAGCTAGGCAACATCTGTGTACATTCAAACACACACAGGACAGAAATTATTCATAAAAACAAATTGTTTTAAACCATGGGAGGATCTGCAGTAGGAAAGAAAGAAAAATCCCTGTTTGGAACCCATTGCCGACTGACTTCCCAGGAGACTGCAGGAGTGGAATGAGTTGCCACAGTCATGCTGCACTGCTGCAGTGCTCTCTACAACTTTTCTCTAATAAAAGCAGAGGCGGAGAAACCCGCCGAGGGCCCCCGGCTCCGCCGCCACCGCTGGGAAACTAATGCTCCCTTCTCATCTACACCACTGACGGAGCTCAGGTGCACGGCATCAGCCCAAACGTACACAAGCCCCATTCCTTTATATTGACAGCAATTCCACGATCGCATGATCTAAATTACTATTGTATAGACCATATATATAGTCCTCTACAAGTAGCGCCTTGAGATGGAAGGTAGGGACAAGAGGTTTCGGCGCCGTAGACTATAAATGGGGTTGAGTTGTAAGTCAACTTGTAGCCGTTCAGACGGGGCTTGTTGGTCGTTGACTGAAGCTGAATGCCAGACAAGATTGGAAAATGCTTTACTTGGCTTCGGCCACCCATTCCCGTTCCTGCTGGACTGATTGCGAAACGTGAAAAAGGCATTGTCTGAAAATGTCTTTCTGACTGCGGTGCTGGTGATTGTCGCTCGAGCCCAATTCCAGCACTGGGGGTATATTGATTTTGGCTGTATTGCCTGATGCAATGCAATACAGTTTTCAAAAGTGCGCCTCGATTCCAATTTTAGGGCTTGGACCGCTGCTTATATGGGCTATGTTTTACACTGCAGCTGGCGGGCCCGTCTCATCTCGGTAGAGACAGATGGTTCTCGCTCTTCTCTGATTGTCTGCTGTGGCCCACCATCAGTCAGGCGCTCACCCCCTCCACCCACCACCGAAAGTCCACTCTCCATCAGATGAAAGAGTTAAAGGGGAAGGAAGTGTCTGGCAAATAGAAAATCCTCCCATTTCACTGGAGGGGAGAATTCATTACCCTCCTGTCCATGCTCATTTGCAGAGGAATAAAATAATGGGTGTGGAGAAACAGGCCACAGCAGCATGGATTAAACTGTTCATCACGACGCTCCGTACCTGCTGATGCAAGGGAGTGACGTTGCATATTATTTAAAAAATGGACTTTCGCCTGACAATGTTTGGAGACCAAGTTTTAAAGGTTTGAGACGGAAGCTGCGAGAATTTTGATTCGGCGCAGAGCGACTAGCTTGCGAGATGTAATTACGTGAAGTTCACTAATATCCCGAGGGTGGCGTTGGTAATCAGCAAGTGAAGAAAACACACAAAAAGACCTTTTCTCGAGGCTAGCGCTGCTGAATAGTGTAAGACAATAAACGGGTTTTGTTGTTGAAGATGCATTTACTTCTGTTCACCCAACAAAACAACTTCTCGGAGTGAGGATGAACGCTCGGTTTGGCAGTCTCATCCTCAGGGATTTTTCCACCTGAAGAGAAGCTAAATGGATCGCAACATGTGCCCTTTTGAGGGGCTGCCACAAAAGGCAGCGCTCGACATGCGAAAATGAAAACAGCGACTACATGTTACGTAAATGACCGTAATCATTAGTGCTCATAGTCATGCTTCGCATTTACAGAGTAGCTTCAGCGAGAAAGCGAACCCTAGGGAAGGAGGAAAATCTCCACTATCGTCTCAAGCGATATTGTATCACACAAGTGTCTGTTTTTTGGCAGAGTTGTTTAACTGCAGATAGCACACAGTCTCTGTTTAGTTGACATTTAGTTGCTAGCCTAGGCTATAGACCCTGCCATTATCTGCAACACAGCTAGCTGATGGCAGAGTAATTGAAAAAGTGGTTACTTTCGAGGAGAGACGTGTGCTGGCACTTAAACGAGAGTGCGGCTGCTGGAGCCGGAACGATTGCTGGCCGCTTGTGAACCTTGACCCTGAGCATTACGCTAGGTAACAAGCAAGGCACTAAGAAGTTTGTACGCTGCCAAGACCAGAACTGTAGGCATTGTGTTGTGTTAATGAAATTGGAGGCCTGTGGTAAATCGATTAATTCCAGACCTTTAAGGGGCAGTTCACCCAAAAATGAAAACACGCATTTACTCCCCCTCATGTCATTTCAAACCTGTAAGACTTTCTTACTGCAGTGAAACACAAAATGCACATCTGTGCTTTTTTTTTTATCATACAATCAAAGTCCAATGTCGTTTTAATTTGGACCACATTGACTTTCATTGTATGGGCAAAAACAGCTGAAACACTCCTTAAAATATCTTCTTTTCTGGTCCACAGAACAAAGTCGTAAAGGAATGACAAAGGAATTAAAAATTTTGGGTCAACTGTCCCTCTAATGGAATTACACAATAGGCGCCACATTTTTAGGCAGTTTAAGATGGTTATTGGACACCAGGAACGAGCGGAGCTCCATGGGGGTGGTTTCGAGGCCCAGGTTAATTGGCTCCCTGTTCAGAGTGGTCATTCCAATGATCCTGATCTCTACTGATGGTTCACACTTGGCTCAGGGGGGCCTTTTGTTCGCAACAATCTCAGCCACATAGATCCCGTACATTAATCTTTGTGTTCTTTTTGCCTCCAGACAACAATAGAGAGTAAGAAAAGGGTTGTTATGGGCGCTTCACTAGCTTTATTTTCACTCTCCCCCAGCATTACGGTGTGTGCGTCACGCGGTGGCCGGGCGTAATGGAATGCGTTGCATGCCTGGTGAGAAATTACTGCTCTGAGCCCGACCACACAAGCAGCTCTCTCTGCCTCACAGCGCCACTGGCCAGAGGTTTTCATTAAGCAATGCTTCAGATCTTCTATTCCTCATGATATTTCTGACATTTTACCACCATTTCTCTTCTCTTATTACCCAAAGGAAAACGGAAGAGGGAAAAAAACGAGGTAGGGGTTATTAGGTGCTCCCTTTTTCCTCTGCTTCGCTCAAGTACAACCAGGACCTGTGTTTGCATAAAACCTTATCAAATAAGGCTGTCTTCTGTTTGATTCCTCTATTAGCACTGGGTATGGCTCAGATCAGCCGGCGCTGGCCCACATGACCCAGTCAACATGCATGGATAATGAGCGAATTTTACTGACTAGGGCTGAATGCGGGCATTTAGAGTAAATCAATACATAATTTCACAGACAGAATGCGATGAGATTAGGTTTATTATCTTTGTAATGAGTAATTTGGGGTTGAGTAAAACATTTTGGTGTGGTTCACATTGAATGCAGCAGAGCAGAGATGGAAGTACAGCTCACCATGCAATATTCCTCTGAAGCATTTGTGGCAAGGCGCACAAATTCACAAAAGAGGTCTTGAATTAAATATGCATGGTGAAGAGCAAAACAGCAACTAAACATCTTGGCAGTATCAGGGGTTCTAATTACGCAGGGGATCTCGCGCTACAGCGTAATGGAAATATTAGCGAACCAATTTACGCACGGTAAATTATGCACGAACGGTGCGGCATTCAAATTCAATTTCAAATTAATTTTTTGGGATTTCTTTAAATAGCTGAATATAGCATGTCAAATCTTTCACATATTTTTATTATTATTATTAAACACATTAATCATAAACCTAATCAGCCTAGTCCAAGATTATTAATAGGTGATGTATAATTTGCCCAACTGTAACCAATAACCAATTTTCTTAAAAGCAGGTACCGGTAAGTGGACTCTTGTCTTATTAGTAGGGGTGTATATATTTGTTCTGACAAACTATTTGATCCAATCTAGACCAATTAAATTATTTTGGAACGATTCATAATTCTTCCCCCCAAAAAATGCAGAATTTGTATAAGGAATTAATTCACATTTATTTTTATTTTTATTATTTAAAAAAAAGGATAATATCTTGTTGTAAACTAACACAAACAGACGTTAAATAGATGTTGAATATGCAAAACGGAATTGAATTTAATCAGGAAATTTACTGAAATAAACGATCTTGGTCATTGCACACAGTAAGCTACAGTTTCTTACATCATAATGCAAATCGAGTAAAATTAAACGTAAAATATGATGCTTATTGCCCAAAAAGTGGGTGGAAACAAAGTTATTTTTTTTCTTCTGATTTCTAAAAGTGGTTATAATGGATGCTACACCCCTGATTTCAAGTAAAGCTACTAAATAGCAAAGCACTGATAGAAAATTGGTAGAGAAAATAACTGGTGTGAAAGGTATGATCATTCCAGATATTGGTATGTGATGTGAATGTGTCTGTACCTTATGTCTCACTTTCAGAGAAGAGTGAGCTGAATAGCGTGTGAGCCCGCAGCTCGGGTTGGAGCCGAGGACCTGCCTCAGACGAGAGCTCCTCTCACAGGCCTCTTGCACAGAGTTGTAGCTCCTGAATTATGTATATATGGAGTGGATTTATGGCCTAAATGTGCATTTGTGGGTGTAAAGGGAGGATAGTGCAGGCTAAAAGCATCCAAAGAGCAGAGCACATCGAGAATTCGAACTAGGGCAAGTTCACGCTGACACGGTCACAAGTAAATCATTTCTACATATCTAATTACTGAGATTATCTGTTCAAAAACTAATGGTAATGAAACCTCATATATATATATGAGGTGTGTATGTACCGTATGTATGTGTGTGTGTGTGTGTGTGTGTGTATATATATATATATATATATATATATATATATATATATATATATATATATATATATATATATACACATACATACATACATACACACACCTCATACCCTGATTTAGAACTGTTTACAGTGTGTAACTTATAAACAACTTATAAATCAACTTATAAATCAACCCACAACGTGATTTCAATAGTTTGATGTTGGCATGTTGCTAACCTAAAAGTGCAATCATCTAAAAACAGAAATACCACACACAAATATTGTACTAAATTATTATAATCAATATTTTTCACCATTGAATAAAATTTACGTTTATCTAATATCCACTTCACTGAGCTCTTCACAGTGCATTCTGGGATGGTCTGCTATAAATGTGATGGTGCCTTTTAATTTGGACAAATTTTTTAATAATTATTTATGAATACCTACCATTTGGGAAATCATTTATGTCTGGAACCTGCATATTATGTTTTAAAATGAGCAGCTCACTAAGATTTGAAACATATAAAATATCCGACAAACAATAAAAGTCTCTGTTACAGTAAAATCTTTAAAAAACTGTCAGTGTCCCGCTAGCAGCTCTTATTTATTGCCTTTTTTTCCTATCACATATTTTATTAATCATCATAAATAAGGTATCCTTCGAAAGCTTACACCGTCAGTATTCATCCAGTGAAAACCTTTTTAAAATCGGACATTGCGTTACTATGGAAACGGTACTTAAAGTTCTTTAAGCAGGCATATCATTTTTTAATCAAAACTTTTTCTAATCTTGACAAAACACATAATGTTGGAAAGGTCTGAGACTAAAGGTTCCATATTTGTTACTGTTTTGTGATAGAAGTGATATGTGACGCATCAAAAAAACAAAGTACAAAGGAAACTGGGTGTCACCCTGTGGCTATTTTTGGTACAGTGCCTAAACAAAATCTTCAATTTCACAAAAATAACTTTTTTGTAATATAAACTTCAAATTTGGAAGACGACTTGGTTAGACATAATATGGCTTTGATTTTATAGCATGTTTAGAGTAAACATTATTTTGTAAAATATATATTTTGAATAAAAAAATGTTTAGTACAGTAAACTTACAGTACAGTAAACAGTAAAATGTTTGCTTTACAGTAAATTTAAACTTCTAGAACTTTTTTACACTTAATTTTTTTTAAGTGGATTCACTTTATCAATAATTTGCTGAGTGTCTTCTTTAAAAAGAGAAAAAGAGACTTTTCAAAAGAGATTGTTTTCAAAAGCATTCATGACCTGCAACCATTACCTGTAACTTTGCATTTTTTTCACATCTATGGGGTGACAGTTAAGGGGTTCAAATAAGTTACATTTAATAAATTAAAAAGTAAACTCAACAAACATTATAGCAGCAAACACACTGGTCAATGTTTAAAAAAGTAGTCTGACACTAAACCACCCACATGCACAAATTCAACAACAACAAAAAATAACTCTGCTTCGTAACATCTTATACAAGTAAAAATATCAGCCCCAGTCTGCAAACATACATTTCCCCGCTTTATGAATTGACTGCACCATATGACATAAATACAGGCTTTCCCTAAAGAGACAGCAGAATCCACGAGGCAAGACCTCGGCGGATCAAAAGCACACAAACAGAGTGAACGCATTCTTCTGACAAGATTTTTTGCTGCAGAGAGCTTATAGGTTTTATCATTCATCTGTTCTTGTCGGTCTCTCCACAGTGCTGGCTCTCTCTCTCGCTGTCCTCATGCAGAGAGCTGCAGAAGCCACTCTCAAATTGATCCTATAGTGCCATCTGATGGTGTATAGAGCTAGGGAGAGTCATGCTGATAGTGAAGCTCTCTGCCACTGAGCACACTGCTAAAAACAGCATCTCTCACGCTTTCTTTTTCTCGGCTAACTACCAAGACTTCCTCTATTCTAATGGGCTGTGCTCCATTAGCATAATCCCTTTTGGCATCTGTAGAGAAGCAGCTATAGAAATGCAAAAAAGACTGTAAATAAATAACTGGGCTGCCCTCTTTTCCTTTACCCAGAGTGGCACTGACACCATCAGGATTCACTCCGTACCACCTTGAAGTCGAGCTCTCGACTTCAAAGACAACAGTGTCGCTCGACTCACTCCCTCTCTTTCTTCAGCACTTCCTCATCAACTGGTGCTCCTGATATATTCTCTCTCCCCCCCACACACAGATAGAGGGATAGAGAGAGAGAGAAGGGGGGCTCTTGGTAAAATAAAGGCAGTTTAACAATTCTCCCAGGTCTGCTCTGATGTCTCGCTGACACTTCAAATGGGCCTCTTTCATCTCCTTCCGCAGTACTTATCCTGCATCATCCCTTCTTCATCCCCTCTCTCCACTTAATCCACCTGTTGTGAAGAACTTCCTCACATCATTTGCTTATCTGCCGGGGTTCTGTGACATCTTATGGTCTGAGTGAGTGTGAAGCTAATGGTTGTTTAAGAACTGCACGCAACTCCAAATAAGGACTTTACCTCTAGAGTTTATAGTTTAGAATTCTGCATATTTTATCTAATAAACTAATGAACAATTTATTAAACCGATCTATCTATCTATCTATCTATCTATCTATCTATCTATCTATCTATCTATCTATCTATCTATCTATCTATCTATCTATCTATCTATCTATCTATCTATCTATCTATCTATCTATCTATCTATCTGGGATGCCACAAGTAAGCAATAAGGTACGAGAGGCTGTGCTGTATCTTTAATAAGTCACGGCTGAAGGGCGTTGTTAGGCGCGAAGCAACCCCTTCAGCCGTGACTTATTCACGATACAGCACAGCCTCTCGTACCTTATTGAAGCAGTCATAGCCGTGTTTTATCGCGAATAAAACACAGCTATTGACCAATCAGAATGAAGGATTGGAACTAACCATTTTATAATTCTCAATATAATATTGAACCGCTCAGTGCGACGGTTCAATACGCGCTTGTGAATTGCGTTTCTATTCGGTTTTACGTTTAAATAATTTGGGCGTTTTATTTCTCTCCGAATTGACTGTTTGTGTGTGCCTGTAAGTCTACAAGCTGAGATGAGGAAACTCCTTCCCGCGAGTAAATATTCAATCACTATGCTCTAAAGTTAGGGGGCGCTTAAAGCATGAAATCAAAATTGACCCTATTTACTTTGTTAGCGGATATTACTAGTCTTGTGGTGAACAATTAATCCGTGCAAGTTAATACACGGAAAAAAATTGTTTGTCGAAGTTATCTTTAATCAAAGTTTGAAAAGTTACTTCCGGGTCTGAAATGGTTATTTTTCTGATGACATAGACTTGACTGCTTGGGTTGGTTAATCGCTTAACCACTCCCCTCAAACCATTACTCTGCTGTGGGCGAGAGATGGAGAGGAGGAGCGCTAAAGTAAAACCCTGCCCTCTGTTCAATATTCCTTTTCAGTCGGAAATGCGTCACAACACTTGAGAAAAGTCGTTTGCAACTTCCGGTTCACGCGGACTTTAACCATCATTCCACACTTTAACATGGTGAGCGGCGGTAAAGTGAGGCTACAGTACGAGGAAACGCCGGCGTCTTTCAAATCCGTGGAGTGGGGACATTCCGGTTTTGCCGTTGAGTAACGTTATAATGCCGAGGAAGAAAAAACGGTAAACAAAAAAAATTACTGTGCAAGCATTGTTTTACACGTGTAGCCTACTCAAACGGAAACACTTCCAACATGAATATAAGTATTTCAATAAAATACTTATATTAATAATTATTTTAAATTATTTGATTAAAACAGGTTTATCAAATATAAATCAAGTAATGAAGACCATAGACATAATACAAAAAACAAACATTAAGCTACACTTGAAATTACGAATTTGTACGTGTATAAATGAATGAGTGTACATGTTTGTTAAACGATGAAATATATACATACAGAAAGAAATTAGTATGTAATCATATTGTATATTTATTAAATACATAAACATTCATTAAACTTAAATAACGATAACAGGCCCTTTCAGGATAAATCTCTCAATGTGTCCAAATAGGCCCTATATCTTAATTAAATTATAAATATTGTAGCTAATGTATTTAAAGGTTTTTCATAAAAAAAATATAATAATAAGTGTTCGATCCAGTTGTTTCAACTGGTTTTGTAGTTTTGGATGTTTGAGCAGTGTGTATGATTGTCAACAATCTGGCCTTATCTAAACATGAACTGTTGACGAAACTCGTTCATGCCAACTAAACAAATGCGAGTGAGCAGCAGATGCAGAGTGCTTTAATTCGCGATCAACCTCGTTTTATTGTAGTCCTACTCCTAAGGTAAATTCAAAAAGGCATTATTTTTCTTTGAAGCAACAAAGGCTAAATAATTTGTTACAGTTGCTTTTTGTATAATTGGTGTGGATGACACGCAGCGAAATATAATATAGGCTATATTATAAATATAATATATAAATTATGAATTTGTACATGTATAAATATAATTTATGAATGAGTGTACATGTTTGTTAAATAATTAAATATATACATACAGAAAGAAATGCCTATGTAATAATATTGTATATTTATTAAATACACAAACATTATTTAAACTTAAATAATGAAAGTCCTGTCTAAAAGAAAGAAAAAATCTCATCAATGACCTTTATTTAAAATCATATTTTGCTATAATTTAAGAACAGTTTTACATTTGCAAGTACTTAAATACATTCTTGTCTTTGTTTAATAAAGCAGCTGTAACTTTTGAAACAGGCTTGTAGCCTATTTGTTTTTCTGACATCAGAATGACGACAACAATCCTGAACTAGATGGTAAAGTTCGTAGAATTTTTTAAGTTGACTTGAAAAAGTTTTAAAATGTTCTAGCATGGTTTAACATGATTTACCATGTTTCTAGTGTGGTTTACTACTATCGCCAACGCCACAATTGACTGCTGTTGCTTGACTTCCAGTTACATGTGATTGGTTGCTGCTTTGTTGGACGATACTGATTGGCTGACACAAAATGGCAGGTCCCTCCTAATTTGGTAGGGCTTCCGGCTGTCAACGGCAGCTACTTCCTGCTGCTAGCTACCAATTTTTTCGCTGAACCCCTTCTGCCTCATGGGCAACTGTGAGTTACCTCACTGTAACTATTCACTACAGCGGCTATGAGATGTCAGTGTTCACAAAAAAAAAAATAATAATAATAATAATAATAATTTATACAATACACTAGGAACTAGTGGACTTAGCTTTTAAGTAAAATAAGGGAGTATTGCAATACATCGTTTTTATTTGTTTCTCCTCTACCTCTTACTGTTCCTATTGCCTAAGCATAGAATACAAAAATAAAAAAACACTCATGTGTCAATCAGAAACGAACCGAAAACTGTGGTTAAACAAACGAGGTATGTATTGAACCGTGGGCTAACTGTATTGTTGCATACCTACCATCTATCTATCTATGTATCTATCTATGCATCTATCTATGCATCTATCTATGCATCTATCTATCTATGTATCTATCTATGTATCTATCTATCTATCTATCTATGTATCTATCTATCTATCTATGTATCTATCTATCTATCTATCTATCTATCTATCTATCCATCTATCTATCCATCTATTCATCCATCTATCTATTCATCCATCTATCTATCTATCTATCTATCTATCTATCTATCTATCTATCTATCTATCTATCTATCTATCTATCTATCTATCTATCTATCTATCTATCTATCTATCTATCTATCTATACATCCATCCATCCATCCATCCATACATCCAATAAAGAGTGATAGATGCACTTTGGGCATAAAAACCAGAAGCATTGGTTATTTACAGAAACCTCCTTTCATTTTTTTCCCAGAACGAACCATACAGGTCAAGTACAGATCACAGTAGCAGTGTTACCCTTCAGTGCAACCCACACTATGTAGAGATCACAAACAGCAAGAGAGTAGACTGCAGTGTTTTGAAACCCTAAACCCTGTAACTGATATTCTGAGCGCATTCAACACCATGTGAAAGTGACTGGCTTATCCACTCGCTATTGATTAATGTAATGGATGCTGGTGACGGAGGTCAACAGCTGAATCCTTTTAAACATGAACTACATGAAAGTGTTTTAAAATGGTGTTCAAAACACACACAAAAAAGCTAAAGTAAAAACAGCACAAATTGCTTCATGTTATCAGGCATATCATGCTCACTCAGGTCCTTGTGTTCTGATCCAGTCATGTTTGCAGGTCAGTATGGTCAGCGAACCCCATGCAGGCTCCAAGGCCACATTTTCAGAGAAACATATTGCCTCGTGTCTTATTGATCTGCAGGATATGAAATATGGAGCTCCAAGCAACATCAGCATAATCACTTTCCATGCAGTCCCCCCTAGTGCCTCTCAACCAGCACTAAGATGAATCTGTCAGAGACGCGGTGAGCTCCCAAAATGCCCACATGCCCCAGGTCTTTAAAGCTCTGTGCAATGGAATTTGCCAGCTATTTCATATTTTGTGTGTGTGTGTGTGTGTGTGTGTGTGTGTGTGTGTGTGTGTGTGTGTGTGTGTGTGTGTGTGTGTGTGTGTGTGTGTGTGTGTGTGTGTGTGTTTCCATATCATTTCACCTCAGTTGTCATATTCTGTAAATGTGCAGCCTGATATATTGAATAGCATTTCTGGCTTCACCTCTCTACAGTATAGGCAATAACAATAGAACAGCTTATCTACAGTGACAAAGGATAACCTGGGTGTCAAAAATGGGCCTTTATCATTTAATTACCTTTGTAACGACATTAATTAGATAATTAATTAATTACACAGACTCCCACTAATTGTCTTAACATTTATAATACAGTGTTGGATAGGGCAAACATGCTTGTACATGACCTTGAAAACAATGACCGTATCTGACAAGCACTGTCAATACAACGGCCGACATGTCGCTTTGAGAAGGAATCTTTTTTTTTCAACACTGGAAGACACAAACAAGGACATTCATGCAAAATGACAATGAATTTTTATCCCTCTCATGTCACATTCCAAACCCATTTGACAATCTTTCTATAGTAGAATACAAAAGATGATTTTATGCAATGACTAAGCTGCTCGTTTCCATATAATGAAAATGAATGGGAAATGGATCGGTCAAGCTCCAAAAAGGACAACACGCCCATAAAAGTATCATAGAACAAGTTCTACAGTGACAGTGATACAGTGTTCTAATGAGAAACAGACTTAAAATAATGTGTTATTTAGGCCTAATGGAAATCTTGAACAAAAGAAATACTCTTTCAATGTATGAAAAAAGAGCTTAATATCTTTTTTGTGTGTTCAATAGAACAAAAGTGAACTAGGTTGTAACAACATGAGGGTGATGACAAATTCACTTTTTAGGTGAACTGTCCTTTTAAGTACAGTATGAGTAGAGTCCCTAGAATTTGGCTGTTTTTCGTTTTCTGACGGTTTTCACCAAAGCATAGCCATTCACCAAGTGTTGACTTTTAGTAAACAGGTTGCATTATGATGCAGATTGCTTTTCACTCAATCTCTCGTGTCAGTTTAAAGACAAATTAAATCACTGTGGACTAAATAGTTAACCAGTCAAAATCGTCAATATTGGCATGTCTTCACATCACTTTTGATCCTGAGCTGAGCTCTGAGACTCACAGCTCTCCATCACGTTTACGCCATCTTGGCTGAGAAGAAGATTTTCTGCGCCAATAACTATCTCTCAATTTACATCCCCTCGTCTCTTCCAAGTAAATCCTGTCAGGATTCAAGAGCGCTCGCTCCTTTATTGCCTTGGAGATAGTAACGCAATTTAACACCAGCACTACCACCACCACGGAAAATGAAAATAATAAAATCCAGCAGAGGTTTCTACATCACACACACACAGAACGTGGAATTCAATCTGGATCTGTGCGACTGCGGTGTTTTCGATACATACGATGCAAAGTCTTAGACATTATTTCCATTACTATACGATAAAGAAGAAGAAGAAAAAACAACAACAATTTTCATGGCTTCTCATTCTCTATTCTACTTCCCAGGCCACAGTTGCGCTTAGGCAACGTTTCAACAAAATTCTGCCAAACACTCTTCCCTGTCAGGCTTTGGGAGGTCTACAGTCTATCAAACACTTCCAGTCCTTCTGGTTTTTAATCCACAGCGGCAAGCCTCGGAGATTAAAGGAAATGAACACACAAAGGTACAGCATCCATCTTTTACTCGCAGTGCTGACGTCCTTATTTAAGCAGCTGCTACTCTCAGCTTTCGGTTCCTGAAAGAGGCAGGTGGGCATTAGTCAACCGGAATATCTTTCTCATCCTGGCAAAAAGCTGCTGTGGGTTTAAAAATATATATATTTCTGCTTCTAATTTCTTAGCGCACAAATAAAAAGATAAATTAAGAGAACGCAGAAGCGATTTATAATAGCGTGGCTGCCTTCCTGCAACTTTTATTATGTTGCTGAAATCCAGCGAGGACCTTTCTGACCCCAGCACTACTAATGAACACACGTTTGTAAGCAATGTTATTGCAAACAGCTCAGGCAGCAAGAGCTCGGCATGCTGAAATATCAATTGTCGCCGCATTACACACCACGCCATTAACATCCTGACATGCTTTCCACTTCAAGTCAGCAAGCAGTAATTTCACCGCATTTTACCGCTCTGTCCTTGCGATTCGAATCAGCTTAAACACTATGCAAATACAGGAGAGGGCAGCTTTGATGCTCTCCGTGCCCACAATTCCAATGCTGGACTCAAGCACATGGTTGGAGGAGAGCTGACATTGCGTGCCCGAAGGGTTAGTGTCAATAACTCTTTCATCAGGCGGGGCCGGGGGCCTTGTGCAGACTTGCAGGCTAAAATGCATATGGATGACATGTGACTGATTTGTTGACTGATTTGCATAAAACAGAATGTTTTCCTTTTAATTAATCAACTTGTTGACAACAGATGGAGTGGAGTGTTTTGAAGACGCAGCAGCGCTGATGACTACAACAGAGCTGCTTTGTTTGCTCTCAGCTATTAAGACTCACTGGATCACAAAACATTCCACACAATTTCAGCCCAAATAAGTGGATTAGAACTCTGTGTGGCCGAGGGACTTCCCATACATATAGATCTGTGGCTTAAATATGAAGCTGGTCAGGTTAATTGGTTGTCTGATTGTTGTGTGCGTGGAATTTATATGGTAAATTTGCAGAATATTCCATTGGATATTTCAAAATCAGCAACTGTATACTTTGGGTGCTTCTTTGTAAGTGATTGAATGGCTACCATTATCCATGTAGCATTGTATTTACATGGTAAATTTACAACATATTACTATTGTAAATATCCCAAAAATTGTGGTAGTACCTTGTACCTTTTATAAGTGACTGAATGACATATTCATGTACCATGGAATTTATATGGCAAGATGGGGGCAGTCGTGGCCTAATGGTTAAAGAGTCAGACTGGAAACCTAGAGCAAGACTGGTTGCGGGTTTGATTCTCAATACCAGCAGGAAATGACTGAGGTGCCCTTGAGCAAGGCACCCAACCTCCAATCGCTCCTGGGTGCCGCAGTAAATGGCTGCCCACTCCTAGTGTCTGTGCACTAACTTGGATGGGTTAAATGCAGAGGACAACTTCCAAGTATAGGTTACCATACTTGGCCTTCACTTGTCACTTTCTCTTTTAAGATTACAACATTTTATATATCTATTATATTCATGTACTATCATTAGACTAAGTACTGTGGTGGTTTCATGTACCAGTATATGGTAAATTTGTTCAAAAAATGTGTTTCACTGTACAAAAACAGTGGCAGTAACCATGGTACATTTTTGATGTAAATGACTACCGCAGTTGACTACCGCAGTTGCATTTGCTTTAAAATAGAAGAAATATTACTCAAGGCACAAACTGTGTGTCACAACCTTTGTGTAGCATATTTGGAATTATTCAAAAGTAAAAATAAATTGAACCCGGAGTGCTTTGCGTTCACAGCACATTATAAACAAACTGTGCTGGCACTGTGGACATCTCAGATGGTCCGAGTTCATTTGGAGTGTTCACGAACCAGCCAAAATTCTTGCAAAACACTCTGAAACTGATGCTTCGCCCACAGGCTGATAAAAACCATAAGCAAGTGTGACATGACTGTTTATGCTTTCATTTAAAGGCAATGCAAGCATTATGATTCAATGTCACAATTTTAGGTTAAAATTTACTTGAACGTACAAAAGAGAGTATACTGTAGGTCCAGTAACTTCTTTCTTTTGGGTTGCTCATTATTTTTAATCACATTTTTCCTTCTGTAGTTCAATTCATATGACCCTGCAGTGTGACAAATGAATGTTTTAAATTACAAATATTCCATGCAGTCTCTCGATTAATATGAGGTCATTAAAATGGTATGCATAATTACAAACTAATTGGCTAAATGCTGTTGAAAATACCGCAGGACATGACGATTTTTCAAAAGAGTTTCATGTCAACTAGCGAAATGAGAGTGATCATGAAAGCCCTAATATTATCATGGTGTAAAATGGTACTTTTTATATTAGCGCAGCCATACTCTCTGCTAACCCATTTGTCAGAGCTACATTTGGAATCCCATTCCTTTTCCTGCAGTGTTTTCTCTTTCTCTCCCTTCAGCTTAGTCTTCGTAAGGACAAAGGAGAAAGACTCAGCCCCAAAAGTGATCACTACGGACCAGGAGATGGCAGTGATAACAAAGAAAGCACTACCCTCAGCTGCTCCACACCTCCTCTCAGCTCTCAGTCAATTCATATCACATAATGAGAAAACGCCCTGTGTTTGCTCATCGGCTTTGCTTCAAATGAAATAACTGATGATTGTTTAACCACCTTTATCATCAAAATGACACATTAAAGTCTCCAATCCAGAGTGCACTGCCGTCATTAACAAAGCAGACTGTGGATCATCAGGGAAAAGGACAGGACGAACGAGAAGCAAGCTGCTGCTTATTGTTTTCAAGAATGTCATGATATAGTCGAGACAAACTTTTTTGCTACATATCTGATCATATTATTAACACTAAACATTGCTTTACAGTACTAAAAACAGCTCAGGAATTTTAGAACTATTTAGATTTATTTAGATAGACAGAATTTAGATTTAACCATAAACCTTTTCATTTTTCATTTATATGAATGTGTAAAGCACTATTTAAGAGGATACTAGTTAACCTAAAATGCAAATTCTGTCATCATTTACTCGCCTATATGTCATTCCAAAACCCGTTTGACTTTCATTCTTGCATTGAAAACAAAAGAATATATTTAGCAGAATGTCCAAGCTCTGTTTTTCCATACAAATAAACAGCATCTCTGGTACTCATCTGCTTTACCTGTATGGAAAAAGAGCAGCTTGGACATTCAGCTAAATATCTGATATCTAACGACATGAAGGTTATTAAATCACAATTAAATTTTTAGCTGAAATATCCTCTTTTTAAGTCTGCCCTATAACACAACCGACGGCTATTAAGTCTGTCAAAGGTTTAAATGTTGATTTGTACACGAACGCCCAGGCGGCTTGAGTTTTGAAGAACTAAATTATGTATTTTGAGCCACAAGCAATAAGTGCACGACGGCATCTGAACACAAATCACGCCTCGAACGCATCTGTGATATGCATCACAATGCAGAGTGGTTCTTTTCGCCCTCCTCATCTGAAAAAAAACCAAACATTCCCTTTATCTAGAAAACCTGCTCACTTCTCCACAGGGATAAAAGTGACAGGGAGATTAAAAAAAGATAACCAAGGCAGAACAAATAAAAGTCACAGAAACGGGACAAGCAGAAGACGACAGTCACCAGTGGAGCTGTAACGGCCATGAAACAACCGTGAAAAGGTGGAAGCAACTGTCATAGCAACAGTACGAACAATGGTGTAATAGGAACGGTTTACTCAAAAGTGAAAATTATGTCATCATTTACTCTGACTCATGTCTTTCCAAACCTTTATACTGTTGTTTTTTTCCTCCACCAAATTTTTATTTTATTTTTTAAGAATATTTACTTAAAATATATCAGCTGTCATGTGAATTTTTCATTTAATCACCACAAAATAATTTCAGCATGGCTAAACCTCAAATGCAATGGTGCCAATGTTTAGTGTTTGCAGTTTAGAGAGACAATTGCAGAGTGATAAATTAAAAAATATAGTGAAGATGCTGTTATTGTGGCGATCTGCAGCCACTGGCGTCGCATTTGGGCAAAATGCATGTCATTTTGGATACATCTTTGGGTCAGGTTGGTACCCCCTTGATGTTTCTGCCAATGTCCAATTTGTACATCCCCTTCAGCAGATGGTGGAGATGTCTGAAGAGCCAGCAGAGGAGTCGAAGCTGGCGGCGGTTCAGGTACCCACCCCAGCACCATGTTTCCAGGCACAAAGAAGCGGCTCGCAGTTGTGCAGCATGGCATGGAGAGCGCAGTGTCTGCTGATGCCCAGCTCTCCTCACTGGCACACACTCAGAAGCAGTGACTGACCATGACGAACACTGGGTCCTCTGAAAGACCCCACAGTGTCACACTAATACATGGTCTGTCAAAGGATAAGGTCTCATTTTCTGGAAAAGCTGTGTCCAGTCCGTCATGGTTAAACAGTCATGTAAAAAATATAAAAGGTTCAATAATGCATGCACGTTACTGTAGACTTATTGGGACTCAGTAACCTCGTATGCGTTTGCGTATGCAACCTATGTGCAAACATTTTTTATACCGAATTATAATTGACTAATGTGTTGTATGTTATTGATAATGCATTAATTTATTTAAGATAAAATATTAAAAAAATTATTGTAAAAATAAATAAAATAAACAAATAAATAATTACAAATATTTGAGGATAATTATAAAGCAATAATAAATAATTCAATAAAGAAGAAGAAATGAAAAACTACATGACAATTACTATTTTTCTTGACGCTCTTGCGCTGCTCCTGCTCGCGTTGTGAATGCACTCATTGATTAACATGCACGCAGAAAAAAATACGCACCGCTTACGCTTGCGGTGTGAAACGGCCATAATTCGTGAGGTTTCCTACATGTGCGTTCCGTGTGCACCTGTGATGCTGATGTTGCGCGATGTTAATCATGCGAGTGCATTTGACCGGCATAAAATCGTCAGACTAACCGGCCGGTCTAGGCCGATCACGGCAAAATCCAGCCTCATACCTTTGCTTTTTGGCCCCCCTTTGACCTACTTTACCATTTGTAGCTTCCTTCAATCATGTATGTTGGAATTAACGTGCTGTCAATGTGTGACCGAACCCATTAGATTCAAGAAAATGCAAAAACGCCCCTTTTGAAAACACGCGGCACTCACATACACACGCACACATTGACACACACCCTCCCTCTCCGTAAGGTGTCAGTTCTTTGACTCCTCTCCAGAACAGCAGCGAACTCGCAAAGGTTAGCCTTCCCTTAGCATAGTCATCACACTCCCGTGGAGACAGCGCGGCTGACAGACTCAAAGATGGACTGGTATTCTCACACACTGCCTATACACTTTGTCACAAAAGCCTTCCCTCCTTGGGATTTTGAAATGACAGAGCAAATTGTTCCTTTTATCAGACGCTCAGATTCCTCACTCAGTATTTTGGCCATAGACATGCGACGATTGTTTTTCACACAGGGTTGTTGAAATTGCAGCGTAGTAATTTCTGTGTTCTTGAGCTAAGCGAGACACCCCATCCATGTGAAGCCTCCCGCCCTGGGGTAAAAGCATGTGCTCGTGTCTTTCATTTGAGTCTGCAGCTGTAAAGTTAGCAGGAAAATGCATGGTGTGATGCATCAGGAAATGACCGCTGCGCTCATTTTCTTCAAGGTTTTCTATTCAAGATGCATATATTTACATTTTCTGCACTATTCATTTATCTGATCCTTCACCAAGGAGGAGGGAAGCACCTCAAGCCCACAAGAATGTCCCTGATTGTCTGAATACTAAAACACTCGCCTGTGTTGCTGAAAATGGGAATGCTCAAATAAAACCTCATTAATTAATCAATTCTCCTCCTCTGAATACTGAAAAATACTCAAATATTCTAATTGTCTTCAAGCTTCAGCAAGAGGACTCCTCAGTATGTTACCCAAGGAGCTTCATTCTTTTATACTATGCCAGCATGAAACTTTGATGATAGGGAGAAAAAGAAAAACAGACTGGAATGGACCTAATTTTAGTATCTTGTAAACAAAAAAAATCGTCCCAAACCCTCCAGGAACAGCAGAACCAGCAAGTATATAGTATCATAATATAATAATAATAATATGTTATAAAATAATATATTTTTCAGCTTTTCTGTGATGGAAAAGCTGAATTTTCAGCATCATTACTCCAGTCTTCAATGTCACATGATCCTTCAGAGATGATGATTTGCTGCTTAAGACATGTCTTATTATTATCAACATTGAAAATGAAAACAGTTGTGCTGCTTAATATTTTTGAGGAAATTGTGATGTATTTTATTTAGAATTCTTGATTGAACAGCTGTTTGAAATAGAAATCATCTGTATCATTATAAATATATGTACAGTCATTTTTTATCAATTTATGTATCCTTGCTGAAGTACAAATATTATTATTATTTTTTTTTTCAAACTGACACCAAACCTTTGAACAATAGTTGCACCTTCGACAGATCATTTTGGTTTACACTGAACATTCTGTCATCATCTATCCTCTTCCACGTCTTTCATACCGCATTACTTTTTTATTTGTGGAACACAAAAAGTCTTATCAAAATTTCAAAGCTGATTTTTTACATAAAATGAAAATAAATGCTCATCAGTGGCTGTCAAGTACATTTGCATGATGATATGATGCTTTTCTGAAAAACGCTGTAATTTACGGTATAAACCTAAATGAATCTGAGAGTAAGTAAATCATCAAAAAAAAAAGTGAACCGAGAGCCTAGCCATTTAAAATGCACATGAGCAGGACAAGACTGAGTCTAACCTTTTAATGAACCCATCACTGAGTCAAAAGACTCATCACTAATCTATAATACATTTCAAAGATAGTGTAAGGTGGAGAAGTGGAAGTCCCACCTTTCACCAAACCATTGTTGTCAGATTGTATCACTGAAAAAATATACTATTAAAAATAAATTTGTCAAGATTATGTTTTAACACAGATGTAGGTCACAATACGAAAAAGAAAAAAGAAAAAAAGACCTGTCTCTACTTCAAGTGTATTCAATTGCAATCAGATTTGTGCTACATGCACATGAGGAGCTGTTTATGAACAAAGAGATGCATGCCCATCAATCAAGCATAGCATATTTCCTTAGACAACTCTACACCAAATCTACTTTAAATGTGACATTAGCATGAAACTAAATGACAGTATATCTGAGAGATATAAAATCTCATTTTCTCATTTGATATTAATCACCATCAATGACACTGCGCGGCAATGACAAACAAACAACGGCTAGGATATGATTAGAAAAGAGATAAAAGATGCATCTATCCGGTATCCCGGAGGGGGCATATAATGTTTCTGCGGTGCTTGGTGCACACTCGTCTCATCTGTGCAAATCCTGTTAAAGTGGAAAGAACTGCCTTTGAGCACATCGAGCCCACAGAGATTTGTCTAGGAGCATGATGGACCACAGTCACAGGCTGACACAAGGCCACCGTGTGAACGTATGAGAGTTTAAACCCGAGAACTAGAGAGCACTGCAGCACATCCTCGCGTCCAAACCGTTATATCTGAGGTCATGTTCACTGGACTGCACAATGCCCAGGAAAGATCCTTTAATTTCACTACAATATCAGTTTTTGTTGTTCTTGTTTTGTCCTTGGATTGAAGTCCTACTGCCTGCAATTTAATGTTTTCTGGGGGTCTCTGCACACTCGGATCCATATATCCAGCTGGGGGGGGGGGGGGGGGTCGCTTTGACGTGTTCCAATTCTATTCATTCTGTTCCTACCACCTAATTGCATTGGTGTGATTAAATACGCAGATCCAATCTCATTTCTAAATGCTGTAATGTGATACGCTTGCGTGAAGCACAGTGGAAAAAATGGCATTACGCAGAAAATGAGAAGCACCAAATCAAAAGGGGAAGCTTTGATGGCTGCTTATTTTTGGCTGTAGCGTAGCCGGGCCGTGGCAGAACATTTCATGTATGCGGTGACTTCTGACTCAGTGTGCACCTCTTATGATTGCTGCCTGCAGCTATTTTCTAAAACACAATGGTCTGAGAGCTTTAATTATTTTTGGCCTTGAACAGCTAATATACTTTTAATTGCTTGCCATTTCCCAAGGACCGTTTTATCTCCCTGACGTCTTTCTAGTAAAGTGTTCGTAATTTCGTTGGGGTTAAGCAGACAGAATTTCATCCTAAACCCCATTTAAAACATGAGCGGTAATGAGAGGCAAAGCAACCTAGAGCTGCTCTTTAAACAGCACGCAGCTTATTTATGAAAACTGCCGCATCTAGCGTGCTTAGCTGTGCCACAAACCCCCTCGATTACGGCAGATCACGAGAGTGAGCTGTACATGCCAAAAAACAAATACCGATGCCTAACACGTATTGCATTAAGGAGAGCAAATGGAAAGGAGGGGGCTTTTCTGTGATGTCTCCTTCAGGGCTACAGGCATATGTTAAAAGGTACATGGTGGCTATGAGACAATATCTAAAAATAGACCTGATGTTCCTATTCATAATATGCATGCATCCATTTATAATTACATTACAGGTGTTTAACGTCAGAACACACAGAAATGAGATGCTTTGATTCCTAAAGTCACCAAGAACGTGACAGTGGCCTGTAGACTTTTTTTTTTACTGGCAGGAAGATATATTACTATAGTTACTTCAGTAATATTTCAAGAAATATATGTATGTATGTATGTATGTATATATATATACATACATGTATATATATATATATACATACATTCTATTTTGTTTGCTATTAGAGCAGCCAAGGCCATTTGAAATATTCAGTACCTAAAACAATAAAATGTAACTCAGCCCAGAATGAATATATATATATATATATATTCATTCTGGGCTGAGTTACATTTTATTGTTTTAGGTACTGAATATTTCAAATGGCCTTGGCTGCTCTAATAGCAAACAAAATAGAATTAAGCTTTAATATTAACAAGCAATTGTTCACTGTCAAAATATTCTTACGGAAAAATTATTTAAAAAGCACCAACTTTTTAATTAAAAAGTAAACACTATAAAAAGGTTTTAAAATTACATTAGCAGGACAACACATGTAGTTTTACTGTAAACAAGCTTTTGGAAATTTGGCACATTATTTCATACATAATAAAACGTATGAAAGTATTAACATTATTTACTTAGAAAATATATACACATATTTAATGTGGAATTTGTGGGGTATTTTTTATATATATTTTTTTAAACTAAAATAATACATATTTTAAAGAATATGAACATATTTTCTAAGTTATAAGCATTTACATGTAAGCATTTGGCGCTTTTATCCAAATCGACTTAAATTGCATTTCAAGGTACACATTTACATTCTTATCAGTTCTTGCTTTCCCCGGGAATCAAACCCATTGTCTTGGTGTTGCAAGCGCCATTGCTCTACTGTTTGAGCTACAGGAAAGCCAATTTCAAAACTATATTCAACAGCTGTAGTTGCCAGATATTCATCACAAAAATGCAGTGACATTTTAGAGTATATATTTAGAATACATAAATATTAAAAGAGCCAATGGTACATACAAATGCTTTCGAATCACGTATGCATATACACACAATGTCATTTTCACCTTTATTCTCGTGATTTAAAAACATGGGCAGCAACAGCCCCATCCACCACTAGAGACTTGAAAGACAGCTGAATAGCAATCCATTCCCTGAGCTCATTTTCATATTCATTTAGTCACCACCGTCTCTCTGTAGGCCATCTACATATCTCGTCCTGAGACGCCAGAGAGGTGGAATCAGAATTCACAGCACCCATCAGTTCAGGAGGCACATCTTGATCTAACACAATGGCTGCACTGTGCCGCATGTCTCCTATCGGTGCCTTTATCACTCAGCGGAGCGGCAGGAGACTTCCTGTTCCCCTGCCTGAAGTGCTATCGACTTATAGAGCCGCGTTGGAGTTTGTTCTGTAGATTAGGTGGGTGATTACACCAGAGAGCCACTGGATCCCTGTAAAACTATGGCCTGTTCAAATGTATTGCCATGCAATCATATCCAAACATACAATGCACAAGGATCAAAAAAGAAAGAAATAAAAATAAAAGAGAAACAAGTGGATTGCCTCCACTTTTTGGACAAAGTGTGGTTATGTCTAAATGATTTGCTGCAAACATTGTGTTGATGTGTTGTGAGTGGAGAGGGGAGCTAATCCCAAAAAAGTGTTTTCCTTGTCCTGTTGGTATGTTGCCAGCGTGTCTGAAAAGCCGCGTTTACACAGTATATTTCAGATCGATGCCGGAAGCTACGACTGACTTTTCTAAATAGCTGGCATGTTTAAAGATTAAAAATATCTCAATTATGGACAGAATTACTGAACAAATGCATATTCTAATTAGCCCTG
Organism: Phoxinus phoxinus; assembly: GCF_949152265.1. Taxonomy (NCBI): domain Eukaryota; kingdom Metazoa; phylum Chordata; class Actinopteri; order Cypriniformes; family Leuciscidae; genus Phoxinus; species Phoxinus phoxinus. The sequence goes on from NC_136876.1 coordinate 25,972,628, forward strand.
TTTATCTTCCAACAAGCAGTTTCTCTCGCACTCTCTCTGGCTCAGACGAGTCCACCCGAAGCATCCTTATCTCCACACACATACATGCTCAGCCCCACGCGGCAGACAACGGATGGCCTCCTTTATATGAGAAAAACATTTACATAAAGAGAAACTACTGCCGCTGCCAAGTTTAAGGAAGCAAGTGTACGGATTATTACCGGTGTCGTCTTCATTCATGACCCTGGAGTCATTTGCCTGCTCTGTACCATGAGACATTTGTAAGTCGAGGACACAATAGTCACATACAAAACAAATGTTTACTATGCCTAACACGGCTTCGTGTATACTAGGAGGTACTTCAAGAAATAAATCATCCAAAAATGATTTACTTACTCTCATGTTGTTTCAAGAAGAAACGTTTAATGTGCCGGTTGCTCTTTTCCATGCAATTGCAATGAATGAGGACCCAGCTTTCAATGACACAAAAGCATAATGAATTATTATTAAAGTGATCCATAAAAGTCATGCTTTATATTTCTAGTCTTCTGAACCATCTGATGTTTATTTTTAAAATGTAAGAAATTTAAGTTATAAGCTAATCTTGCCCTCAAATAAGCCGTTAAACATTTTGAGTAAGTTTGAGAACCTGGGGCCGGATTCAAGAAACATTCTTGAAGAGAAGAGTGAAGAGTGAAAATATTCTAAACTGCCATTTTCTTATTTTCTAACTTAAGAATAAAGTTAAGAGTATTTTGTATTTCCAAAAACATTTATGACGAATGTTTTTGACATGGTTTAAACAAGATGTTCTTAAGAAAAGATTTGAGATTTTCTTAAGAATTACACTCTCAAAGGTACGTAACATTTGGCCCTCTAGCAGTAAAAAACAAAACTGCATGCATTTTGTGGAAGAACATTGTTTTGTTTGTGCTTTGGCTCTCCATGACACTGCGGATGAATATGGTTATCCTACTGCTCATAAAACATTCACTACTAGGCTTAAAGGGTTAGTTCACCCAAAAATGAAAATTCAGTCAGTAATTACTCACCCTCATGTTGTTCCAACCATGTAAGTATTTCGTTCATCTTCGGATCACAAATTAAGATATTTTTTGATTAAATCTGAAGGTAGTCTCACTCCTCCATAGGCTTTTAGAGGGACCCAAACTCGCCGGCCCAGAATATTTCACCACGCATCACACACATGACCAGCTTCGGCCAATAGTGAGTCTATTGGCCGACTACGTTACGTTACGACTAGTTACGTGAACTAACTAGAGACACAGAGAGAAGGAAATGAATAGTGGAATAAAGTCGTTATTTTTGTTGTTTTTCCGCACATAAAGTATTGACGTCGCATGATAAACTTAATGCAGAGCCACTGTAGTCACTTGGACTATTGTAACGATGTTTTAATAACTATTCTGGGCCGGCGAGTTTGGGTCCCTCTGAAAGCCTATGGAGGAGTGAGACTACCTTCAGATTTCATCAAAAATATCTTCATTTGTGATCCGAAGATGAATGAAAGACTTACATGGTTGGAACAACATGAGGGTGAGTAATTACTGACAGAATTTTCATTTTTGGGTGAACTAACCCTTTAAGAGAAATAACCAGTTTAAATGGAAATTATAAACAGAATAATAGTCACAGAGGTTTGAAACAACATGAGAGTGAGGAAATTATGACAGAAGTTTTAGATTTTGCTTTGTTAAACCTACAAAACACAAATTGGAACTAAAAATATCAGAGCTGTCAGTGGATAAAAATAGATAATAATGACTAATGTCATCATTTTCTTCAGTTCTTTTGTAAGGAAAGAGACTCTTTCAAGGGACACAATATCTATAAACACTTTTTGAACAAAAACTACATTTTCTGGCTTGATGCCAAATGAACAGAAGACAAAAAAGGTTGCAAAACACTGCCTGAAACTACCCAAAGCTAATTATGGTGAAAATAATGTGCAGAAGTCCATGTAAATTCACATTTTGCACACTTTTTTAAAGTAAATGCCAATAATGAACATGAATTCAGCTGCCATAACGATCAGAACTAATTATTACAACAGCAGCTGCCTGACAGTGTTGCAAAAGCAACCAGCAAAGCAAAAAAATTCTGGCAAAGTCTTGGAAGGCCATGGCTTTTTTTGATGTCACAGAAGAAGGCGACTCATACCTGGCAATTGCCTCTCAAGTGAACCATGCACCTCCAGAAAATGGCCATTTATCAGAAACAAATGAGATGTCATAGGTCAGAACAGCACCCAGGCCTTGCATCCTCCACAGGCTTGCTATTTGTCACACCAAATGAGCAAAACAACAGGCTCTGCAGAGAACACTGCGAGGAGAGCCTCTCCAATTAGTCAACTGATACACCACTGCTGCTATCGCCATCAGCGGGCCAGTCGGCAGCAAATGGTTTCCTTTTAAAACTTCGCTGTCGACACGTACAGAGCTGGGATTTAATTGAATACATGCAAGCTAGACTGAAAACATACCAGCTACATACAAGCATCTGTGGCATAATCACTTTTGGCCTACTCTGCCATATGTGAGCTGATTTACTTAACTATACAATGAAATAAGTCACCAGAACAAAAAAGCTTAAAATATTCATTAATGACTAGAATTTGTTTAATTTAACCGGTTGCAAAATAGATTTAAGCATAGCCACCACATTTCAAGAAAACACTGACACATCATGTAGAGGCTAATTTGGATTATAATTATCTGGAAAAAACGTGCTGCACAAATTGGCACTGTTATTTCAAAAGTCCTTGGAAGTGCAACAAATGAAATAGTGGGAGAGAATGAGGCGTGGATGAAATAAGCCAAGTCACTGATGCGGTGTTGAGGGAAGCTTTTATTCTCCACAAATCTCAAGATTTCATTGTTTTCCATGTTCCAAGAATTTCAAGGATTTTTCAGTCTATGAAGGTGATTTGACTTCCACAGTTAAATGCCATGGTAATAAACGTGACTACGAAAGCCTGTGAGAATTGTGCTGATATTTTAAATGAGTGGATTGGAGAAAAAATAAAGTGTCTTTAAAAACACAAACAGTGCATTGCAGCCCTGCATCTGCCTTGATCACTACAAAAAATGTATGTAACAAAAATCAAAGAAAGAATGTTTTATTCTTTTATTTTGATTTTCAATTGGCTCAGAGTCACAGTAATGTATAACAGGATGCAGAACGGCTATTTGAATTTGATTGAAAGAAAGTAGTTTAAATTACTTCAAATATGTGAATGCACCTATATAAATTGTATTAAGACAGACAGACAGAGACATTCTATTTTAAAACATTAATATAGAAAAGTTATTTTACTGCACAAACCAGGCCTAAAAATGAATGGGGAAAATGTGAAAGGAAAACTGCCTTTGTGCTTCATGAAAGTTGAGCTTGTCCTTCACAATTGTGTCCTAAGCTTCATGCGTTCCACAGCCAGGCAGACGTCTGCAGACAGTGAACACTGTTAACAATGTGGGGAGCTGTTCTTGGCACTGCGCATCCATGACACTTTGCCCACGCACTCTCTCGCACACATGCTGTCCGCTCATTCCGTGCTGGTGGGGGAGGATACCTTGGGTTTGAATGTCAAAGAGTCAATGTATACAAACAAGTCTGGAAAATTGATGATGCTTGTGTATGCCTGTGGTCTGTAAAGAATATTAATATTCCCTGTGCCAATTCTATATTATTTTCAAACGGGTCTGCTGGACTTTAAAGGTGGAGAGAGGAGGGGTGGAAACCACTGTCTGTAAACTCGAGCTGTAGATGACATTATTAATCTCAATTTAGGAACTCTGTGAATGCGCATTGAGCTGCGACAAGAGGAAGCGATACAGTAGCAGAGCTCCTCCCAGCGGGGTGTTCCCAGATTAGAGTACATATAGCCTATGCGTCCCCAGCGACGCATTAAAGTGACAGAAGTCCGTTGACGGTGACCTTTCATACAGATAGCCAAAAGTTAGCTGTCAGATGCTCACCATTACACCCCAAAATCATCCTGGGGTAAAAAATAGATTTTTGTTTTGCAGCAGCCAGGCAGTTTATGGAAGGCGATTAAGAGCAGTTTTCCTCAACTGGAAGAGGATTCCCTACACTGGGGCCAATGGTCTGCCAAAATGGCTGTAAGAGGATGTCTAGCATCTGCAATGTTTGCAAAATCGAAGCAAGGCTGATAGTCAGTGGATCTGTAAGGACTAGAAAGTCCTTTTCAGGAATAATAAGGCATGCAATGACAGCTGCCACCGTTCCACTTATTGAGTAAGTGCGAGCCTAGTTGCATAGGAGAGCAGCCCACCATGATGGGAAAGATGTCACTGAGTAAAGAAGATGCAATTAAAGGCTCACCTGAGAGAAAATGAGTGCCGGTGTCTCGGCGGGCTGTTATGAAGCCTCACGTGCTGTGTATTAGAGATAAAAAGGTTCATCAGAAATTCTCTCTGAAAAGGCAGGAACAGTCGCCATGAGGATTAGAAATCCCTTGTTATGATATTCATTAACATAATAAAATAAACAAATGAAATCCGTGGGGCATTAAAATTATAATCCACATCAATGGCTTTTCTGAGCATTTTTCCCCTCACAGAAGACCATAGAGTGTAAAACGATGACAAGCGCCACAAATATACCATAAAATCTGATATACAGCCACGTGGATGCCAAAAGAACAGCATGTACCACAAGTTGGATGTAAACGGAGAGTTCTAGCTTTGCATCTCTTGATCAGTCACCTTTGCGAATCCCATTTTCATCCATAGATGTCGGGATTATCTTCACTATCTCCCTGACACAGTTTGTTTCTGTTTACACTGCCATGTGGCGTTTTATGTGCTGTTGTATTGTGCATATTGATATTTCACACCAACACAGTCCTCTGAGTTGTCACAGGTTGCATAACATTCATTCTGGCTGATACACTGCCAATTCTGTTTTGGCACAGGCCTTCGTCGCCCATGGCAAAATAAACATCAAAACCCCACCATGCACGCCAAACCCAAAGAGATTCAGGAGCGACCTCCGCGGCTCAACGTGGATGAAGATGAAGCCAAAGAAGCAGATTTAGAATACATCACAAAACCTCTGATGAAAAAGAATCTCATCTCAAAGGGTTTTACCAGCCATCCACACTGGGGTTTGGAGGAACACATCGTGTATCAGACGCAAGATAAAGTTGAGGTGAAGAGAGAAAATATTGCTTAAAAATAAAGCATGATAAAAATAACTCAGAACATGTGACCACGAGCACTAGAGGAAAACCTGATTCATGTCAAACTGCTGGATAATAATCCACACAGCACAATTTCAACAGATGGGATGATGTCTAGTGGGACCTGAAATGTAAGGCTTCATGGAGAAATGGCTGAGCACATTAGAGTTAATACCCACCTGATATCATTTGTGATCTCTAAGTACCAGCTGAAAAGCTCCAACATGACAGGTAACGCCAACATCTGGTCCTCAAAGTGCTCACAGACATACATCCTACTGTAGCCATCCATGAGCCAGTTGGATGAGCCAATCACAACAAGCGACAACAGCTTGAACCCTTGAAGAGACATCTCCCATCTCAATGTCAATCACATAGGCAAAAATGCCAAACAATTCCAGCCTCGCTGGTGCTTTTTAAACAGAAAATGTATGTTGTCTTAAGGAACGGCATCTGCATAATACCCCATAATCCTGTGAATCCTGCAAACGTCTGTCTGACAGCAACATAGACAGAGCCCGCAGGAGAGGTTTAATCAAAGGTCAGGACAGAATCTTAACACCGTTTACCAGCATGGCCCAATCCCTCATTTGGTGCGGCGCCAAATCCCAACTCCGAGGGGAAATGTGATTTCAAATGACTTATTGTACAATGCATGCTGATGAGAAACTAATGTCATTAAGAGAATATGCGAAAGCAATTGTCCGATGCACTTTTAATGGGAAGGAACATTTTCATCTCTGTTTTGACAGCAAACAAAGGCACGTCAACTGTTTATGACCATTTATACCTGTGCAAACAGAGGGAAAAGTGTGATTTGCCTTCACAGGCAAACCATTATTCAGACTGTCATAGCAATACTGATGACAGACAGATGGAGTGCTTGTTTTGCACTTTTGCAAATGCAGCTTTACAGGGACCGTATATTACAAAATAAACTTTGCTTATTGCTTGCGCTAGTCACCCTAAATACAGCCGCCACCCTCCTCTTCTGGGCTAACCCCTGAACTGGTTTTCTTCCTATTCAAAATAACTGCTTAACATAAAGATTCTGATGTTTTACAGCTTTCACTTAAAAAGATTGAGGACAACAGGCAATTTTCACTCAGGCACCTCGAGTCACCACCCCCTGCATCAGAATGAAGACGGACGGTACGGGCAAAGCGCAAACATCTGGAAATCCAGAAGAGATAGTGGTACTTTTACCAGATTAAATAGACCACATTTAATAACATTTTACTGGGGAAGACTAATGTTTCCTTTCAATCGCATTAGCATTTTGATAACCAGCTGAAGACTTTTCTTCCATTTGCGATAAGGAGAGAATGCAAGGCCGCATAGACAGCATGAAATAATTGGCACGCCGCATGTGAAAAGTCAGCATTTAAAAAGGAGAGGGAGTAAAAATAAGGAAATAATAAAAAGGAGGTGGAAAAAAAAAACATTTTCAGGTAGATGAGAACCGAGGGAGTGCTGATTCTAGAGTTCAGAGAAGGTTCGCTACAGCTCAGGGTGATTTCACAATTTGAGCAGTCCTCTATGTTGAATAAGTGTCTGAACTAATTATGTAAAAAAAAAAATGTACAAAAAGCATGCCTCAGCACTATGCCCAGAGTTAGCCTGACGTATTGCACTGTACTTCCACTGAATACAAAAAGCTTGAGAGCCCCTACCACATGCGATCTCCCTGATGTCTAAAATAAGAGGTAGAGTAGCCTCAATCCGTTATCACGCTTCTCAAAAAAGCCTTCAGATTGCGTTACGGTGTAAACGAAAAAGTAAAGCAATGACTCATCTGACCTATGAGTAAGGCTTGGTGTAACACACCACGGTAAAGCCTCTGGCGGATTTAAGACACATGAGCGTGTAGCCGTGCCATGGGGTGTTGGTGACTGGTCTGACAAAACCATGCTGTGTGAAATCACTTTGAATTATCACTGTTATCATCACCAGCAGGCCCCAACCTCAGAGTACCTAAGGACAAAACGCCCAACATTCAGCTATACGATCTTGATGTCCATGAAGACTGACGTGACTAGAAACCCTTCCTCAAATACAAAAGCCTAAACGAATACAAGGAGCCAATTAAATCATATACAAACAAACACAAATTAAAGGAGATGTTAAGCGCAGCACTAATGCCCGTCAGCGAATGTCATGAACATGGAGACTGAAGGTCAATGCGGTGGCGTGTTTTTCTTCACTTAACTGCTCCTGAGCTATTGACCTGCAAAAGCCACATTTCTAATCTGTGCACTGTAAAACGTCAAACATTAAAAATAGTAATGAAAGCATTTATCGATGACTCATTCCGGTGTCAGGCAAGATTCAGTCACCGGATCTAACTGATATAACTTTAAATGGGAACTATATTTGGTGCCTAAACAAAAATATATGCCAAGTCAAGTGAGTTTAATTTGTATTGCGCTTTTCACAATATACATTATTTCAAAGTAGCTTTACAAGAAGATGTTAATGTTTAATTAACATTGTGATTTTATTAAATATCTTAATATCCACACGCCTTATAAAGTCACATTTAGTAGATTAGAGCTGGGTGATAATATTGTTTACATTTTGCAACAATATTAACAAATAATGTAGGAAATTGCTATATATCCCTTTATATATGCATGTAAGCAAGTTTAGCTGGATATTCTTAAAAATCAACCTTTTTTACAGAGCTGTGCAATAATATAGTATACATTTTGTGATAATATTTTTAAAAATACATAAATGTTGTCTTAATTACAAACAACTGTAACTACATCACCCTAAAATAAGTGTAACCAACCAAAGCTAGCCTATATTTTTTTAGTAAACTTGCAAGCTAGCCTACTAACATATCATGAAAAATCAGACCTTCTTCAAGACATATTTATTCTGTCTTTAACATCTTTAACTAACTGATATGAATATCAAACATTATTAAATATAGTCAGTAATACAATAAGAACAAATTAACAATAGCAGCACAAATAAATACAAGTTCAGAAGTTTAGTACAATAGTTCAGAAATTGAAATCAAATCACATTGCATAGTACTATTTTTTACCATTTTTACCACCAGTGCAACAAAAGGATGACCAGAAAGGATTTTTTGTTAATTATCTAGAAGAAGAGATTGTCATAATGTGATAAGAAAAAAATTTAACGGGCATTACAAATGGTCCAAAGGGGATGGAATTCTACAGAGGAGATATAATCTTGCACAACACCGGGCAAATTCCACTTAGGTCTAATTAAATCGCTGTTTTGTTTGGCCATCTATGATTTCGTTTAACACTGATTAAAACAAGCACCTTTGAAAGGTGTCACCACATCTTCATCCCTTTATCCTCTCTTAATGGTTTGGCGATATAGAGATAGAGATTTAACTCTGCCCACCGTGAACATAATTTCAATTTCAATTGCATTAAAAATGTCAACACAAATAACGGTGCCAGCATGAGATCTACAACTGAGATACTAGGCTATGTGCTGGGGGTGCTTTCTTAAGAGGATGATGCAGGTGCTAAATGCTAATGGCTTTGAGCGCTACAATCCACGGCCAATTAAGATTTGCAAATGCGTGTTTATCAATGCAAACAGAGTTGGGATTAAAAACAGATTATCCTGAAATTCATTGCCACAAGGGCCAACATACACCATTACATTCCAATAAACTGGTTTCTTCTCCAGGCCAATAAGCATCTCCCCCTCCCTGAGGCTATTAAGCAGCTATTCTGTCAGTCTTCTTCATTCACAGACCTTCTACAAGCAGCAGTATCGATTGCACTGGAAACCCTTAATAACCCAGGACAACAAACAACCAACATGGATACTTTCTTCTTGAAACTGCAGTTACAGTTCGCCCTCTGGGATTACACAATAAATCACTTGCTTATCGCCTAGCACTAGGCTTCTTGGTTTGTACATCACATTAATGAGATTCATCACATGTCTGTGCTTTTAAATCTCTATCATGCACTGATAGGAAAGACCAGATTCGACGAACGCTGTCTAGACTGCATTCTCAAACAGACTGCTTTAAAAACCTTTATGGTATAATAGAGAGGGTTAAACAATTTTGTGTAGAAGTCAATGACAAACGTCATTGTCAATGCAAAACGTATCTGTCATGGTCTCTCTGGAAACTACTGTGAGCATAATTTCAAGAATAAAAATGTGACTAAAGAATCAAAATTAAAAGGTCAATTTTTTTTTATGTATGAGCTTCCCCCTTTGCAGGATTAACCCATTTCTTTCCTCCACATAACATCCTATTGTTTCATACAATCTTCCATATTTCTCCACGGCCCATATAAATTTAGCATTGTGAAACAAAATCAAATGACTGGTACAGAATTTGCTCAATAAATTGCACAGGCAGGCCAGTTACGTTAATGCATAATATGCATTAATTTCGAATTATTTTAATATGTATCATTTTTTTTTTTTTTTTTTTTTTTTTTTAACACTAGAATTTCAAAGTAACAACTCAAAGTTCTTAGTCTGCAAAAAAGGATAAACAAGTGTCATTATCTACATTCGTAACGCAACCAAACAAAGCATTTGAGACCTAAGGTACTGCTTCTACAGGAGCTTTATAACTTAAGGACTAATACTCCATTATATCACAGTCTGATGAAAATAAAAATTAAAAGGTTAAAGATTTTTCTGGGCAACAAGAGCCAAGTGTTCTGATTGGGCAGGTAAGAATTTGACTGACAGCATTTAATCAGGCCTTATAATGTGCACTGCTCTGTAATGTCCTTCCTCTGGTAGCTGCTAGAAAACGGTCTGACATTACAAGTGAAAGTAGACTATATTTGAAGGAAATGGATTTTGAAACTTGAGCTCTGCGTTTTTATTCAGAAAACAAATTCTTTCACCAGAATGTCACAAAGCTTGTTTCTATATGCTATGCAGCAGACATACAGTACTGTATGGCATATAAACACAGAAAATAAGTAGGAAAACATAAAAATCACACAAAACAAATCCTCCCAATCAGAACCTATTTTCCCCATTCAAAACAGTGAGAGTGTTACAGAGTTTTTCAGGAAGGTGTTTAAAAGTTCATCTATTAGTGCCAGATTCATTTGGTGTGGAAAATAACACCACAAATCATCTGAGACATGGAGAAATCATACAGAGCGTTTTGACATATTGTTGTGCCATGGATCTTGGCACATTTTCTTCCATTTCTTGGCACTGTGTCATAGCCAGAGTGATTCAGTCTCCATTTGTAGTAAAAAGAAAAACATCGGCATTGTGTAGGACCTTATACGGGCTCAGCTGTTGTTTTCTGTGCATAATATTCCTCTGTGGGAAACCACGATTTTAACCATTGACTCCAGAATGAAAATTGGTCTTTTGCCATATACTAAGCAGGGTGCAGGGAGCACTCCTTTATTGAAGCTGGCCATTAAGCATTACAATTACGAATCAAAATTGTAGGTTCTTGTGCTCTTGTGCCTATATGGCTAACAAATGAAAATAGCAGATTCTTAATTACCTTATTACACTATTAGTGTTAGTTAAACACAAAATGTCGCCTCTGTCACACAGAACTGCTGTGCATTGAGCAAAAAAAAAGCCTGGTGTCAGGCGATTTAAGACATTATAACTGTCACATATATAACAGAGCTTTATGTTAGTAGTCAGATGTGACTTGTTTAAACAAATGCAGGACATAAACAGATCAAGAGTGGCTTAGCTGCATTCCACTGTCACTGACTGTACAACTCAACATGCTGCAAAATAATGCACTATTTTAGAGTCAAATATCTTATATTTCTTAAAGGTTTAAATGTGACAGATCTCTGACCATACATTAGTGACAGTGAAATTTGTCAGACTCAGAGTAAACCACTCGAGTGAAAGTGTCTCTGCTGTTAACCTGGGAAAGGTTAAGACCTGTTCTCCAGGATGCTTCAAATAAACCAGAGCCTGATTAAACTGGAAGTTACGATCACTCTCGTAAAACAGAACCCAGGGTACGTGTGTCCACAAACACCTGTGTAAATCACACCTGCCATCATAACTCAACTGAAGTAACTGTAATGATGATCTGGAAAAATGCTGTATTATATTAAATGATAATAATAATCACATTTCAAATTAAAAACAGAACACACCACACCACAAATTCACACATGGCTAGTACACTAACATACATACACGTACTACTAGATTGTATAAGAGGGTGCAGGGTACATTTGTCAAGCTTTTTGGTCTCTAAATGAAATGAGGTCTACATATGAGAAGTTCTGTGCACAAAACAGTCAGTTTGTGACTAACGTCCACGAAAAACTACTCTATTCCCTGAGCATAAGGCAGTGAGAAAGCAGTTATCAGTCTATCTCTCCACTCTCCAAGTGACAATCTGAAAGCATTATTGTTTGTCATCTTGTTTGTAACCCTATTTCATATTTCAACATCAAGAGCGTTTGCAATGCACAGTTTTCTTCCTTACTCCCACTGTCAAGCGCACATGCATTTATTGATTTCAGTGTGAGAAGACGAACTTTCCAGTCGCAGGTGAACAGGCAAAGTCCTTAGAAATAACGCCGAGAACTAACATTTAAATCCGAATGATCTCAAGCCTGTTTAATCAAGCAGGTAAAAGCGTAACTTTGGAAGCTAGGTAAACCACATCTTAACGACCACAAAGTCCTTTCGAAATGGTATCAATGTACTGGCATCGACCATTAAAGAGAGAGCATGAAATATGGACCATTCCTTAACTCAAGAGATCCCGGAGAGCATGCCTGAACCCAAAACACATGCCATGCAGAAAGCACCGGTTTCTCTCTCTCTCAAGTCCCTGAGAAATGTCCCTCAACGCCACAAACCTCAGGCGTGCATCAAGATGCAAGAATACAAGCCAAGCTGTTGAGATGTCACCACTAACCTTTGATGTTGCAATAAGGCTCAAGCGAGAGTCGAACGAGAAGAAAAACGTGTCGGCTGAAGGTTTAACGGCGGCGCACTGAAAACATCCCACGATTTCGCGTTCAAATTCCTCCTCTAACCAACGTGCTCATTTTCCTTTCTCCCCACCGCTCATGTGTCTTACCTGAAGGGCATCTCCCACGACTGCAATTAGCTGCCAAGATTTCATTGTGGTCGGGCAGCGAAAACGCAAAGGAAAAGTGCCTCCTGTTTTCTCAGTGGAGGTAAACCGATTGCGCGCGGAGAGAGGCAGAACGGGCAAAGGAGAGCGCGCGAGTGGTAGTCAGTGGACCGTATCCACGTGGTGCCATGTAAATGACTGCATCTGTCACTCCACGCGCCTGTGCCACAGTCATCCTTGTGATCCTTCTCAAGTTCACACCATTGAGCCTGACTTTGGCTCAGGGGTTTAGTGTAAACAACTCGAAAGTGATGCACGGAATCCTACAGCTTTTCTGCACCACAAGTCGATCTAAGTAGCAAATGCTGAGCTATGCATTCGGGCTGAAAGTTATGTTCTGTATAGATACCAGTTTCTTTTACAACCTAAATGAATGCATTCAGTTAATCTTAAATAAGATCCATTCTGTATTTATAATATGTCATATGCAGACACCATGGTATCTTGCAAAAGCAAAACCATTAGAAAGGAGCGATGGAACTGAAATAACTGTCATTCCATCACCCCTGAGATGACAACAGATGCTGAAATAAATAAATAAATACATTTCACATCTGATAAAATAGGACTTTGTATAGGCGTATTTGTGCACTACACTTGTATTAATCTATTTGAAATAAAAGCTTAAACTTGAAAGAATACTTTTTTTTTTAAAACATTAAAACTGATAAACAATTATTTTATTATTATTTAGCATGTAAAAATTATAGAATTTTATTTCATTGTTTTCTTTAAAAAAAAAAAAGATTAAATGGTTAGTTCACCCAAAAAAAACAATTATGTCATTAATTGCTCACCCTCATGTCGTTCTAAACTCGTAAGACCTTCGTTCATCTTCGGAACAAAAATTAAGATATTTTGATGAAATCCGAGAACCTTAAAATAGTCCATGTGATACAGTAGTTCAACCTTAATGTTATGAAATGACATGAATACTTTTTGTGACAAAAAAAAACAAAACAAAAATAATGACTTAATTTAAAAATTCTTCTCTTCCGTGTCAGTTTCTGCCGCTGTTCACGTGAGCACCACAACGTGTGTGATACTGACACAGGGTCCAGCCGATACTGAGCTAGAGTTCTGACGTAGAACCCGGAAGCGCTGCGCTGTGTTTACAACGTGAACAGCGTCAGATACCGACACGGAAGAGAAGAAATTGTTGAATAAAGTCGTAATTTTTGTTTGTTTTTTGTGCACAAAAATATTCTCATCGCTTCATAACATTAAGGTTGAACCACTGGAGTCACATTAACTATTTTAATGATGTCTTTACTACCTTTCTGGGCCTTGAAAGTGGTAATTATGTTGCAGTCTATGGGGGCTCTCAAAGCTCTCAGATTTAATGAAAAAATATCATTTGTGTTCCGAAGATGAACAAAGGACTTACGGGTTTGGAACAACATGAGGGTGAGTAATTAATCACAGAATTAAAATTTTGGTGGTGAACTAACCCTTTAATAACTCAAAGAATAATTGTTTTAAAATAAATTTGATTACCAAAGTGCATGCATACAATTTATACTGCCTCAATACTTTTACAACTCAAAACGTGGGATGTGTATTGCCTACTTGACATTAATTTACACAGGTCATGGACAGTTGTGGAATATTTTTTATTATTATTTCCCTTACAACCAAGTGTTCCAACACTCCCCGCTTTCTACTACTTTACTTTGAGTGAAATTGAGTAAAAACAATAACCCACTTTCACATCCATATCTGTATCATTATCTCCTTAGCCATCTTTTTTATCCTCTTAAAGATCTGACAGATATATATTGCTGTCGGATAGCACGTGAATTCCCCCGTATTAACCCCGTTATATTAAGTAGACCGATCAAACTGTGCCTTGCCTTTGATATGAAATGCAATCACAGTAGTCAGTCTCATGCCTCTTAGCAGTCACTGCTGATAAGTTTAGCATGAGGCCTCTCCCGGACTTACCCCATCCCTGGCATGAGGTCGAGATCTTGAAAGGCATTAGTCGACTGCAAGGTCCTTGGCAACTGTGACATCTGACAACCACATGACAAGAAAATATCTCCCTTTTTTTTCCTGGTGAGCAGCAGGAGGCTAGTGTAGATCAGTGTGATAGCAGTCACCGCTGCAAAATCCCGGTGACAGTCTACATAAATTGGGTTAGCAGCAGCCCCCACAGAGCTGCATCAGGCAGGGAGACTAAAGGACTTGTCATAGGTGACCTCTATGTAACTACATCCCTGCTGCTTTGAAGTGCCGTGAGACATGATGTTTAATATGTATTCCATCCTGCCCTGACATTCCAATTTCTTAGCGCCTCACAATGTTTATTAGAGTGTTTTTATGCATGCAGACTTTTATCATTTCATCATGAGCACAGTCATCTGAACGTTTCTACCCCAAGTGCCAAAATTATGAACTAATAGCCCTGGGATGTTTATTAGCTGACAGCCATCCTTCAAGCAGAACGCATCATGTTTGGGGAGTCTAGCATTCAAATTTTTTTAAAATTATTTTAGACTTCCAGTGAACTGGTGCTTGACTGAAATAAAATGTAACAGCAGACTTTAATCCTTTCATCTGAGAGACACGATAGAGCCCCACTCTTTTTATTATTTTTTTTGTGGTGCCATTCCTCAAGCCGTGACGCTATTCCCTCATGCATTAAATACCCAACACATTACAAAATAGGCCACCTTGTAGGGCCCTGCATGTTAACACACAGCATCCCACTTTAGGTGCAAATGAGAGCAAGGGGACAGGAAGAGGACAGAGGCTAGAGAGATGGACAGTTCTGTACAGTGGATTAGAGATTCCTCCTTGGCAACATTTATGGTTATTTATGAGTCTCCAACACAATATCGGTAATGGGTTACCGTTCATCCAGGTCTCCCCGGGCGCACCCCTATACGTTTACACAAATTAAAATTGGCAACATGCCATTTGTTTCCACAGCGCCACTTGCTTCCAACCAGGTCGCTAATGGGATTATTCAGTTCTTTTTTTTATGAGCACAAACAGTGTTGGAATCATCTGCGTGCCGTAGATCTGTTACCCTTATTTCCACTTTCTCATCTTATTTAATTAGATTTCTGACTGATTTGTCCCGTGCTGTGATTGACAGATGCCAGTACGTGGTTATCACAGGCTTAGTATTTCACGGAAGGCACGCAGGCCAGTTAGCTGCGCATATACTGTAGCGCGTCAAGGACGTCTCTTACGATAAGCTGATAGAATCTAGGCCGTAGGTAGCAGAAGCAGCGGCAGTCTCTATAAATTGTCATTATTGAATATGCTGTTCTTCATGCCCATGCGATAAGAGTGCATTAAATGAGAGGGGTGCACAATGCCAGAGAGAACTGAAAGGAGACATTTCGATTTCATTTTCATCTGTTTAATTTGTTCCCATTACACGCAACAGCTCTACCTTTGTGCTCAGGCCTCCAAATCGGTTAAGTAATAATTGTAACGTTGACATGTTGAGCGATGACAAGGCAAAGTGGTCGAGGAGATTGTTGGTCACGTACAGTATATCCAGGAATAAGCTAAGAGGATTTCTCTCTCTCTCTGCAGCTCCTGGCGGGGGGGCTGCCTCATCTCTTCATTGTCTGTGTGGTTGTTGAATCTGCACAAATTATTTATCCGCCATTCCCGTAATTACCTCCTCCCTCTTTAAATAAGAGACACCGCTTGATCGCCAAATTGCCTGATGGTGACAATAACTCGTATTTGTCGGAAAAGTTCAAGGGCTGTGGCTTTCCATTGTGCAATAAAAAAAGAAGTCAATAGAGAGATTAGCGTGCACTGAGAAACTCAATATATATTCAAATATGAACAGCAATGTGATTCGGAGTTAGCCTTCTAGACTATTATCTTAGGATAATCTCATCAGATTCTGTTTATTGCTTTCATTTATAACTCTGCCGTCCTCCCCAATTCAGCCCGCACTGTTTCATCATCTTATTTACTAAGAACAACTTTGAAGCTCTTAACAGTTGCTTTCCCCATGAGAGGCGGTCAGGGTCTCGACGCCCCAAGCTGCTCCCTACCTCAGAGCCTAATTGAGGGAGATGGGTAATGGAAGTGACTTCTCTGCCTTGAGAGAGAGAAAATTCCATCTTGCTACTAATCCACGACAAACTCTCAGGTTCAAAACCGTGTGACTCACCGGCGGAGCCTTGGCAAGAATTAAGATCGCAATCTATGGCAGATGAATGCTTATCTAATTGAGCTGATACTTTATGATTTAAATTAATGAGGCGAGAGGCGCCGTGACAGAAGCATGGTGTTGTTGCTTTTTAGCCGTTTCGCTCGCAGCCATGTAATTTTGTTAATACGCAGATTGCCGATACCAAAACGCAGGAATACCTTTGGGATCATGCCGTAACCACTGTCAGTATGATTGAAATGCAGTGGGGCTTTCCTCCGTGCACTGGGTGGGTTGTCGATGGGTATACTGATCGGTGGCCTGCCTTTGTAAGACAAAGGCACCATGATGAATGCTGTCAGGCACGTTTAAAGCTGCCATCTCGATTTCGTCTCACCTTCCACCATCTTTCCCTAAAACAGGGATATGTTCTTTATTCTGGAGTGGGGCCACAGAGCCTCATCCATCAACGTGGCAACACATGGTGCAGCACTGCTCATACCTTTACAGCCAAATCAATAAAACAATTCCAGCCATCTCCTTCACACTCCTGAGTTTCACAGTGATTATCTCGAGCAGCATTCATATTTCTTCCATTTTGTGTATAAAACGCCTTGGGCATCAGGACGGAATGTTGAACATAATATTGATGGATGCAAGAGTCATTGACCTCTATTCCACCATGTTGTGGGTGCTGAGGGCTCGTTAGAGCTCGCTGAAGAAATCTCCTGCAATACGGGAATGGAGACTGATGAAGAGAATGGGCTTTTGTGTTTTCTTCAATGTGAGCAAATGATGTCTTGCGGTCTCAACAGGCAACGGCACAGAAAATGAGAGAAGGAGAAAAAGAAAACGAGAATATGTGTCAGCAGTGGGCGGATGTGGGCCAGGCACCAGATCATTTAGTACTGAAGGCTTCTGCTATCCGTTAGCATTCCTAATAATCTCAAAGGAAGCACTCAATCTGAAAAGTGCCATCTTGGAACCACACAATTTTCTTAACCAATCGGTTGAGCCATAAATGCCATGTGACCAATGACACACACAGTCTCAAACACTTCCCTTCTTGGGGTGCGTTTCCCAAAAGCATTATTAGCCAACTATAAACGCAAATTCTGTCGTTATTTGGTGAGAAGAACAAAATAGTGACATTTACATTTTTACATTTGGCAGACGCTTTTATCCAAAGCAACTTACACTGCATTATCCTATACATTTATACATAGGTATGTACAATCCCCTGGGATCGAACCCCTAACCTTGCAATGCTCTTACCACTGAGCTACAGGAAAGCCCGTCCTCTCTTTTACAGCAGCCGTTTTTACAGCAATAATCTCACATAAATCGATCTCAAATCTTTTCATTAGCAGAAGCTATTACTCCACCACCTGTGTAACAAGTTTAACGACAATACTATATTGTTTAACCAACACTGTTTGAATGATGGATGTGTGAGAAAATTACTATAGATGCGGGTTGTGACTAGCTAGTTATTTCTGCAACAACTAAGCAGTTAGTACGAGAAATTAACTTAAAAAAATACATCTTTAAGATAAAAATGCACAAATCAAAAAGACATCTCCACATATTACTGTGTTATCAGGGCATTATTGTGATATCCTAATCTTGTTTCAAATGATCTTCTTAACCAATTAGCACAATGCTAAGCTAGTTGCCTGATGAAAAACACATGTCATTATCTTGATGTCTTGCTAATCAAAAAAGTTTATATGTTAGCTTGCTAACCAAAGGCTAACTGAAATCACAAAGAAAATGTTTCATTTCACCCTGTTTAGCTTTTAATGAGATATGTCATTCAAAAGACATATTTTATGACACACCCTAAAACAATTTTCTAATCAGCATAGAATAGAGTAAGCATACATAAAAAAATGTCTCAGCCAATGGAATGGCTGTGGGGATGATGATAGATAGGATTTTGCACAAAAACATCATCTAGTGATTAGCAGCTGATAACAGGCTAACCAGACAAACAACAGCATGCTTCTGCACCAAAGCCGTCCTCACCACATCCTGCCCTGATCAATCCCTGATTCCAATTCACCCACGCAGAGCTCTCATTATCATCTACAGCGTTTACTGCGTTTGAAAGAATGGTCTGGCCCCTCTTTGATAACTTGTACTGGGAAGTTAAGTCAATTGAAACTCTGAGCTGTGCTTTAGAGAGACAGGAAGAGAGAAGTGGGAACTTTAGGATGCCACAACGCACCCCCCCCATCACCAACGACATTAAAATATGTGAGTTAGTAATAGGAAAGTAGGGGGGCACAATATTACTTTCTTAAATTATGTATAGTCTGTAATACATACACCATGATAAACAGCCTTCATGAAATATTTAACCGGCTCCCCTCCGATCCACTCTCATTCACTCCATTGATATGACTTTTCTCTTTAATAGTGCGGCAGCAGCCTCATAATAACCTTTGTCGTCGGAAACATGCTGTGCTGTGCGTTCGCCGCCGAAAAGAAGGGAAAATAAGAAGGGGAAAAAATGCAGTGCTAAATGTTTGCTTCAAAATTCATAAAGCGCATTACTGGGTGAGATGGAGCGTGAAAGGATTCTATCCAGTGAACACACATGCAGGCTACACTGGCTCAGAGCATATACAGGCCTGGCTGCTGTTTCCTACCCTCATTTAATTGCATGTTTCCATGGTTACTGCCATACTTGGGAAAAAAGACAATAAACAAAAACAACAACAACAACAACAACAACCTAAAAATATTATCATCCAGATCGCTCCGCCAAAATAAGGCAGGGGCGAAGACGCTACAAAATATATAAGCTCAATATTTATTTTGATGCTGTGCTATTGAAAAGGAAGTCCTTTGAAAAATCAAAGTCAAAGGCTTATGTCTTTGAGACAGTAAAAACTTTGCTTAGTCACCTTGGAGACTAGCTGTATTTTTAGTCATGTAGCCTCTGGTGTTTTGCAAACATATTTCTTCCTTTATAACGGATTTCTCATTTGGAAAGTGCAGCAGGTGAAGGTAATTTTCTGTCGGAGCACGTTCGGACACATTTACATGTGAAGAATAGGGCAGAGAGCATGACCTGAGCACATTCATTCCGCACCGCTCAAGAGTTCAGACTTAACTGATGCAATTCCAAAGCAGGGAAGATGCAACCAACTGCAGTACAGTACATTTCCCATCACCGCGAACTACTCGAAAGACGAAACCCATTTTACATCTCCCCAAGTGCTGTGAGAGCATGAGACGTTCACACAAAAGTGCATCCTTTTTTTCTTTTCTTTTTTCACCAGGGATACATCAAATGAATATCCACCAGCATTGTCTGGCTTTTATGCTGAGAAAATGGAGAATGCCAGTATGAATTCAGAGTAGAAATAGCATGCCTTCACCTAGCTCGAGGCTGTCACACTGTGTATGTCAGTCATGTGACAAGCACAATGCAATTGGTTGGGGCCTAGATATGCTGACCAAAGAATAAGAGATAAACTCAGATTTTTCACCCAGACAAAATGAAACCCTCACTGCACACAGCTGAGCTCCTCCACAAGCCTTCGATTGGTTTACTCGATCAAGAGCAACCCTCTTAACATAATGTCAGAGACAATGCCCCATCACAAAGCTACCATCTGCCAGTTAGTTTGCGGCAATCTGTGAGACAAGTGACTAATGCCGGAATAGAGGGTTTCGGTGCAAGAATGCGAATGAAGAAAACTCAAAACAAAGCAACATAATGCTGGAGTGCAATGAATATGCCTTTTGTGTACTTGCTGGACTGTTATTGAGGGGGAGGGGGGAGAGTGCAACATCTTAGGGATGCACTGATGTAAAAAGAAATTCCATCTGTAATAACAACATAACATAAAAGAAAAGAAAATAGATTAAATGAACTAAAGTACAAATACATTTAAAAATTATAAAAATGTCTACTGTTGGCTGATGGTATAATGCATCTCTACTAGTCAACTTGCACGATTCGTATGTTCAGTTGCATTTTACTATTTGCATTTTCCCACAGCTGTCCAGTGACAAAACCCACCTGCCACTATTTTTAGGTCACCAGTTGAGAATTGCTATCTTAGAACACCAAACCCTTGGTTTACAGAAAGGAGGTACAGGACTGAGAAACAATAATACTTGGCCAAGGTCAGTGCCTAGAGTTTGTAACTCAATAATCTATAGGCTAAGATATAATCAGAGGGAGACAAGTAGTTGTTAGTGGTCCCTGCACACTGAAGAATGAATCAATCCATCCTGTGACAGTACAATTCCACAAGCGGGGATCAGCTTTTCTGTACAACCAAGATGACAGACAACTGCTCTTGATTGGCCATTGAGAAAGATGCGTCCCAAGGTGCTGGAAGACAAAGTGACATAAATGCAATACATATTTTGTATGCAATAGGTTCTTGCATTAGCTGTTCAAAAAAGCATGTATTATCATACTCTTGTCTATAAAGATGACAGTAATGGAGGAAAATTGCACCAAGTAAGAGACTCCACATGATTGAGTCTTATTTTGTGATTTGTTATCCCTCTATATGCGCAGGATAATAAATATAATCATAACGCAAAATTCAGCTTACCCAAAGATACCACTAATCAATGAATATCATTATTTCAAAAGATGCTTCAAGTTTCCAGCAGGGAGACATAGCCCACATTGGCCGTGGAATATGCAGTGCAGCGTTTTGCCGTTTAAAATTTTCCAAAATGCACAGACCCTGCAAAAACAGCTTGCATACATTTGCTCCACCAAGAGCAAAATCAATTAGGTGAGTGACCCCTTTTGTCACAAGGCGTTTACACCGGCATGTTTATTTGTTGCTTTCTTCACCAGTCAACATGCTCTTATTCACCATGATCAAGGTCACTCTCCTCTATTTATTCCGCATTACCGAGCCGTCGCAACAAAACCCCTTCCCTCTGTCCAAGTCTGGACTGATGCACAATGACCCGACTACCATGGCCAATACAACTGCGGCTAGAAACCAAATTGCCTCGCTGACTAGGCCTCCGTAAATACTTAAATTGCAATGGACAGATTGGACATCGGTCCTCACTGGACACAATTACCACAGAGGTCCAGCTAGTGAGCCCCAAAAGATCCCTCTGCCCTTCAGAGTTATCAGGTGTGCCTGCGGGACCCTGATAAGACCAATGAAGTCTGCTTGGAGCACAGCGGAGGAACGCTCCATTCATCCTCGAAACAAGTCTTTATCTTGCTCTCTCTCTCTCTCATCCTCTATCAATATTCCACAAACGTGCCACGGTTTGACCATATCAAGCAAATTATTGGCATCAAAGGCAAATCGGAGAGAGTTTAGGGGTTGAGTGTTTAGGTGGCACGAGCGGGATCTTTGTCGTGAGAGAAAAGAATGGAGCGGGAGAAATCCTCTTACGGGTGGAATACTGATGAGAGCGTGATTGAGCTGGTGTGCTAGCGATGGAGAAGTGATGTCACTGATGAGGCTATTGCAGGCAGCTGGAAATGACAGCAGGAACCTGACGCCAGCTCTGCCTTCTGGCTCGCACAGTATCCTGCTGCTCACCTCTCACACCGCACAAACCATCTGAACTCGAGTCAACAAAATCTCCGGTAGTTCCTTTTGTCGCACCGACATTCTCCAATGGCCGAGAACACAATTGTAAAAGAGGCCGTTTAGTGTGTGGAAAAACAAGTGTGGAAATCCCAATCTGCTACAGATTATACCTAATAACGTCACAGTACAGGAAACACATGAACGCTGCATAATTTCAAGGCACTATATACATAACAAAGAAAATAAACTCTCTGTAAAAATTGTGTATGCCTCGTGCCCATATCTGAGTGTAACATTCAGACACAAAAAAGAAGAGAAAAAAAAACAGATCATGACATTTTAACCATATCAAATATGAGGAAAAGTCAATCAAAAGATGAATATTACATTTATTTTTCGTCCACCAGAAAAGGGCCCCGGCTCACTCATCCAAGGAATGAAATTAATAGCATTTAAAGCAGCAGGCGAAGGGGAAATGTGTTTCTCTAGATCCTCTGCTTCCTCCCAGCCCCAGGCGCTCCGCTACACAACTATATTTCACAGCAAAAGCTAACAATGCTGCCGTCTTAATGACCCTAGCAAGGCCACATTATTCCAGAATTTGTTTGTGCATTTCCACTCCCAAATATGCAATTACTTCGCTGCTCGTAAACAAAGTAATAATGCTAGATTTCATATCTGACCCCACAGTACAAACCTATCCATTGTCCCCTCGCAACAACGCCAACGTGTCTCACCCTAGATATATTAAATATCAAATCAATCAATGTCTATAAACAATATGTACAACGGGATCCGAAAAGTCTGAGAATTAAATTCAGTTTAATTATATAATTTGAGTGCCGAGTTAAAAAATGTATATGATTTATTTAGTTTGGGGTCGATATTTTTGAAAGAAGTTGCTTATAGGCTCATCAAGGCTGCATGCATTTGATTAAAAATACAGTATAAAAACTATAAAAGTATAAAATGTAAACATTATTACAATTTAAAACAAATATTTTCTATTTATATATTTTAAAATGTAATTGTGATGGCAAAGCTGAATCTTCAGTCACATGATCCTTCAGAAATAATATGATGTATAATATAGTATAATATGATGATTTGATGCTCAAGGAACATTATTAGCAATGTTGAAAACAGTTGCAGTGCTGCTTTATATTTTTGCTGAAATTTGGCAATTATTTCAGTAATCTTTGATGAATAAATACATTATAAATGTATTTCCTGTGATTTTTTTTTATATTAATTGAATGTGTCCTTGCTGAAAAAAAGTATTCTTTTCTTCTTATTCTTCATTTCTATTGACGGCAGCGGTCTGACGCGAATGTGGTGGATAAAGAGAAGCCATTTGAAATGAATCTGGTGAAAGTTGTGAATATGCTACAGTATCTATGTGAAACCTGAAGTATTTCTGTCAATTCTAGCCACCTAGGTCCAGTCACTCCAGGAGTGAGACGTGGAGCTCATTATCATATGCATTTAGTGGACGTAGGGCCTGTTTCACATACAAATGAAAAGATATGGTGTACAGACTGAATTAAAATGTACATTACAAGACAATATCAAAGCCCGAATTCAGCCCATTTCCACTGGATGGCAGTATCTGTTCAATTAAGGCATATGGATGTTTATACATTTAATTATGACTTAATGGAGCACTTAAATGTAACCTAATTTCATTTGAGCAGGAAATATACCATGCTACTTTACTGTTGTGTGGTTCAAACTACTAAGCAGAAAAGCATTATACTCTGCTCAGGTCACTGGTTAGATACAGTACATGTATCTCGCCATCCAAACATCCGGTTTGTGACTAAATGCATCTGGCTCACAAGCATTCCAGCTCATTTGTCAAAAGAGGGCATCTTCTTATGACAAAAGATGCACACAGAAAATGTCTTTCTTTTATGTGGTCCTTCAATGACTGTGCAAAAAAAGAAAGAAAAAAAGCCTTTAGGATACTGTTAACCACCCATTACCTAGATTGCAAAGATTGTCTGCATTGCACAGACAGGTTTGCATTTGAGATGCAAATGGAAAGCAACAGCAAAGTTTCTGCACAAGTGCCCTTGCTAATTTATTCTACATTCAAATTCACACAGATATTGCTATGCAGAACATGCCAATGTTAACGGCCAATCAATAATTTACAATCTTTTGCACAGATTCCTCAATACCTAATAAATGTACCATTGTGCTGAAGTCCATTACTGAACTATTCTGCTTTTGCAGCTCCCACATTCCCCCCCTCAATGGAACAGAATAGCTACAAGCTTTACAAGATGTTAAATCAATCCATCTGCTTATTGAAGTGTCTTGCTGAACTTTTGACTTGCCTAAAAGTCCATCTGTGTGGCATTTCAAACACAACATGCTACGAGGAATCCCATTGGTTCCTTGCCTTGGGAATACACACAAAATCAGAGACATTCCCCGATTCCCCTGAACACACACACAGTTCTGCAGTAAAGTGTCGCATCTTGTAAGAGTGTCAAAAGGAATCCCATTAGGGGCCGGGATCATGACGAAAAGACCTGGACGGAGTTGTCCGAGCCCATTGAGAGGTTAAGGGAGGATCAGAGAGAAGAAAAACAAGAAGAGGTACGCTGCCACACAGAGTTACCATTTATGAGGTCACTGTCGTTCCCCTGGCTTTGGCCTTGCAGCTATTTTGAACTGGCCTGACCTACATCTTGTCGGCAGCCGGCAGCAGACCTTTGCCTGACATGAGGCCCTCTCTGGGCCAAGCAGTCGCACTGCTTTTTGCTTGTAAATATCTGTTGACAAGAGCAAAACATCCTTTACTTTCCCATGGCGGATGTTCTTGCTGAGTATTATGGGTAGTCAGCAAGGCACATAATACTCTAATCTTCTTCTGATTATATGGTAGCACGTATGTGCATGCACACAGTTATTATAAATCACTGCACCTTTTAGCCTGACTTAAACCCAACTGTATAATCACGGGTCTCCAAAGAATAAAACCATTCACCCAAAATGATGAAGCCTTAACCTCACATTTCAAAGCCAGATTATCTCTGGACAGAACCCTTCCCACTTAAAGGTGGAGTGCATCATTTTTAATGTGAAAATACATTCTTCTATCCAAGCTTAAGCCATTCATAGCCTGACTTAACACTAAAGAATAACAGACAAAAGCTGTTGCTGTGTTTGTGTGAATTTCCTGACCAGACCTACATAGCAACACTGTTTCAACCAATGGCACGTGTTTGGGGGCAGGACAATATTTTTGTCTGGCAAATTAATGATGGGGGAAGAGTTAAAGACACCATTTGAAAACAGTCATTCGGTCTCTTTCACTAACCCTAACACATACATGTATTTATGCATAAAATCGGCATATCAAAATTTTTACGTAGGATTCATGATTCATGAATATGTTTGTACTACATTTATTTCTAACTTCACATTTCAAATTTAGAACCAACTGAGACAACACACATCCGGTGGCCTATAGTATTTTAAAGTATTCATAATTTCAAAATTTGCAACAAAATTACTAGCTGCAGGCACACTCTCTCATTTAGAAGAATCATTAGAATGAGGGTATAACAAATTTATGGTTTTCTTCATGCGCACATAAAATTATTGCTGAATGAGGCCCTTTATTTTTGCATTTAAATTTAGTGAACTGCTAATGGCACAGAAAGTACATACTTCAGCTTTAAATTTGAGGGTTCCAAAACCAGCCAGGAGACTTTAGTCTGTTAATGGATGATCAGCATGTGTGTGTCAGAATTCAGGGAGACCCTCTTGACTCAGCAATTGTGTTTCTGGAATAAATCTCTAAAAAGCCTTTGCAATAATCTGCTTGACTCCTGCCCAGACATAGCCAGTGCTCCAAACAGCAGGCTGCAATGAGAACCAAACAGAGAAATGGCAACGGTTTATGGAGAACGAGTCGGCTTCTCTTAGGAGCCAAGCAGTGGATAACAGAACACAACAGAGTCAGTCAGGTTTGAACAAAGCACTATAGAAACATGGACACAACCTGAAACCCAGTGCCGTAACAGGCAGTGAAATAAACAGAATTTTTTTTTTTTTTATAAATATTTCTGATTTCAAACCGATTTAAAATTACACCAGGGTGAAAAGTAAACAAAACTAAACAAAGACTATAAAAAATTATTTACACACTTTACAGTACAGTTAATTTCCGTTTTTTATATTAGTGTTCATATTAGATGTCATGAACTAACAATGAACAACAATTGTTTTACAGTGTTTTTTTGTGTCTAGGTTAATGCCAATTTAAAAATATAATATTGTTCATTGTTTACGTGGATGATTTCATTTAAATTAATTGATAATGTGTTGCTTCCGCCAATAAAAAAGTAGCCTATTACAACATGCAACAAAATTCCAGTAATATTAATTCTGAAATCCTTGGTCATTTTCACTACAACCATTAACTGATGGCTTTCTATGAAACAATAGAATGAGTACACAGGGGCGATACGAAATAAGTTATTGTTTCAGTTATGCGGTGAGCGGACTTAGGCCAAGAACAATGGCGAATATAAAAATAAAATGTAAGAAAATACCACGATTGACTAATCCGAAATAAGTATTCCAGAGAGCTAGTGTTGGGTCCGAGTCCACCTTTGTCGAGTCCGAGTCGAGTCCAAGTCCTTAACAACCGAGTACAAGTCCAAGTCCGAGTCCAAAGAGGGTCGAGTCGGACTTGAGTCCGAGTCCTTAACATCCGAGTCCGAGTCGAGTCCAGCCGAGTCCACAAAGATTTAAATGATTTGAAATTGACCTTTCACAAAGACCCGCCCCTCTTGGTTACTGTTGCTACGTCCGACAAGCCATTCCTCTCTCACTCCACATGTTCTCGGTCGGAGCAAAGAGGACACTAACAATGTGACAACAGACAAGACAGAGCAGGGTACTTTTGGTTTGAAATAAAGTCTCAGCTTTCAATTGTTTTAATTTTTATGAAATTCAAACGATAAATACTGTTTTGTGGTGCTTTAATGTGTAGGCCTCAGTTCAAGCAGCACGTGAACTGATAATCTCTTCTAGTTATAGCACAAATTTCTAAAAAAGAAATCAATACACACAAGTCCACTGCCTTTAATCTACTAACTGATTTGGTTTGTTTGTCGAACAAAAATGGCGTGTATCTGCATTATAATTGGTCAGATCACCTGTCAATCAAATCCCGGCGAAAGGTCTCAACACTGAGCTCTTAAATTAATATTTTAAACCTTACAAAATGATTGCAATGTATAGTTAGTCATACGTTTACCTATTGTACATCTTTTAGAATCTGCAAGGTAATGCTTAATAATGCAACACGATGCATTAGGAGCCAGGGGTAAACTTTTGAGCAAGATGATGATGTTTACATTTTTCTTATTGTGTTGTACATGCTAATATCTTATTTAGCCTTTGAAGGGTTGGACTAAATTAATGAATGCATTTTTAAACAAATAAGACCAATTTACACCAATGATCCAGTTCAAAAGTTTACACCCCTTGGCTCTTAATGGATGCTTCCTCCTTGTGCATCACTAAATGTTTGCAGGGTTTGTAAAAGTTGTGTATGAGTCCCTCAGTTGTCACCAGTGTGAAAGTATGGATCTTACAATCATAGTCACTGCTAGTAAGGAGTCAAATATGCAGAAGATGCTGGAAAAGCAAAGAATGTGCAGGAGCTGGATGATTTTTCCTTAAACATAAAAAAAAAAGAAAAAAAAAGTTGTGGATCATTCAGGTAATGACACAATATTAAAATCGAGCCTATGTAATTTGTCTTTATTTTGTGTTTGTATTTTATTTAGGCTATTAAACATCTGTTATGTGAAAAAGCTTTTTCAGGGCAGTACTAAATAGAAACAATGTGTATGATCCGTCTTATTAAAAAACATATAAAAATAACATTTTGGAGATTCTGCAAGGAGTATGTAAACTTATGACTAAAGTATAAATGCAACAAAAATGATAACATTATCAGACGCCAAAATGTTGCTATGGTTAACACGTTCTTATGTTGCTATGTGTCAAATCAAAAATTAAGTGGATTCAATCCCACATTTAAATGCAGTTATCACTCTTTATAATTTACAGTGTGAACGTAACCACTGGTCCTAGTATGAAAAACAAAACTATTTAGATTGTCAACAGCGCTCCCTTTAAGCCATCACTTACCGCGTTCGGCACTCTCCCTAAAACTCTCGTCATAAACACTGACTGAAGTTGTCCGCACTGCACAGTGAATATCTTATTTATATTGCGTCTAGAGAGACTTTGTTGTTTATGAGGGGATTTGCGAAAGGATAAAGCTCGTGCTGATTCTAAACATACATTTTGAGCGAATTATTCGCATGCGGACTCTAAAACGCCTCTGATTTGCCACTGTTTATGCACTTAACTGTGATTGGCTACAATGCTCAACGCTGAAACAACGTTGTTTCGTTTCGTTTTTGAATAAAAAAAATGCACAAAATTTCGTTTTGTGTCATCCAGTGCCCGGACTCGACTGGACTCGGACATTTTTCCGAGTCTAAAATGTCCCGAGTCCGTGTCAAGTCCGAGTACAAATTCATTCGAGTGCGTGACAAGTCCGAGTCCATTCAAAGAGTCCGAGTTCGAGTACCCCAACTCTACAGAGAGCCATATAATAACAAATGTTAAAATGTTAGTATATGTACAAAACTGGTTTAATATAGTTAACTAAGACTAAAACCAAACAATTTATTAAAATATAAAAACTTAACTTGTTAAAAACAAAAACTGAAATGAAAAATAAAATGCTAATTTTATTATACCTTTATTTAACCAGGAGGTCCCATTGAGATTCAAAATCTCTTTTACAAGAGAGACCTGGCCAAGGTAACAGCCAAATCACAACAAATGCATACATAACAAACACCAAATTACATTTTCACAATAAAAGAAGTACAAAATGTTAAAAAAATTAAAACACAATGAGGCTCAAGAAAAACAAAAACATGTCTCCTTCACAACACTCTTTACAGTAGTTTTAAATTCATTTATAGACATAAGGGTTTCTAACTTTAGCTCTTTTTGTAGATTATTCCACCCCCAAGGTACTAGATAAGAAAAAGCAGTTTTTCCCAATTCGGTTGTAACTCGTGGCACATTAAACAGCAACCACTTTGAGGAGCGTAGCTGATAGGTACCAGAGCAAACAGAAAGGAGGTTACAGAGGTACAGTGGAAATTTGCCAAGTATAGCTTTATAAATAAAGATATACCAGTGCTGTTGTCTACGAATTTTAAGTGATGTCCAACCAACTAAATCATAAAGAATGCAGTGATGGGTAAGGGACTTTGAATTTGTTATGAATCGTAGTGATGCATGGTAAACTGAATCAACATGACGCAGGATGGAAAATGCAGCATGCATGTACAATGTATCACCATAATCAATTACAGGCAGAAAAGTAGCTTCCACAAGTTTCTTCTTAGCACTAAAAGTAAAGCAAGATTTGTTTCTGTAATAGAAGCCAAGCTTGACTTTAAGTTTCTTAACTAAAGCAGTAACATGTTCATTGAAGGAAAGCTTATCATCTATCCCCAAGTACTTGTATGAAGACACTCTCTCACTTGATTTCCCATCCAATGACAAAATGCCACAATTGTCGGGTAGCTGTGCTCGAGCTCTTGAGAAGACCATAAACTTTGTTTTCTGTGTATTTAAAGCCATTTTTAGACTTAATAATGTATATTGCAATGCCTGAAATGCAGTCTGAAGTACCTGCACTGCTACTGATATGGTGGAAGCCTGGGTGTAAACCACTGTATCATCAGCGTATAAATGTAATTTGGCTTGAACATCTCTATCCAAATCATTTATAAAAATTGAAAACAGAATGGGTCCTAAGATTGATCCCTGAGGGACACCTTTAGTTATCTCAAGAAAATCAGATTTATAACCTTCAGCATAAACACATTGAGTACGACCTACAAAATAATTCTGGAACCATGCAACAGCCTTCTCACTTAAACCAACTGAACGTAGTTTGGTCAATAACAATCCATGATCAACTGAATCAAATGCCTTAGAAAGATCAACAAATAATGCAGCAGAATGTTGCTTCTTATCTAAGGCCCCAATAATATCATTTGTCACTAATGTAGCAGCAGTGATAGTGCTATGGCCACTTCTGAACCCTGACTGAAAATTATTTAAAATGTTTTTATCAGTCAAATACTGTTTTAACTGTACATTCACAAATGATTCCAAGATCTTTGACAAAACAGGAAGTTTTGATATTGGACGGTAATTATTCAATTCTGATGGGTCTCCACCTTTATGTAAAGGGAGAACATAGGCTGCTTTCCAAACTTTGGGAATGGAGTTAGAAAGAAGACTCAAATTAAAAATATGCGCTATGGGCTCAGCAATAATATCAGCTGCCACTTTTAACAGAAAAAAAAGTGTTGGAAAATATGGAAAATATAAAAGTATAAAAGAATTTCAAATATTAATGAAACAACAAGTCTCAGACTAAAATAACACCCGCACAAAATACCATTAGGCAAGATGGAACCAATACTTTACAGTGTCCTTGTTACATATGTTACATGCAAAGTAATAACAGTAAATTATGCATAATTACATGCAATTAACCCTCAACAAAACCCTAATCCTAACCTAACCCTATAGTAAGTACATGTTAATTAATATTATATTATAATAATTACACTCTAACAACCAGACCTTAAAATAAAGTGTAACCGGCAATATTAGTGAATGGTAATGCATTAGCTAATACATGCTATTTTTTCATTAACTAAAGTTAACATAGAAGAACCTTATTGCAAACTGTTGCAAGTGTCCAAATCTGTAATTACCTCACTGTAAAGAAATACTAACCACCATAACTCAAAATTTTCTAGTGACTGGTCACATCTACATTTTTCAATTGGGTCAAGGGAAATTCTGCTCATTTAATTTTTGTCAATAAACAGAATTTTACTTGGGCCAATTAAAAAAATTAGATGTGACCAGTCACTAGAAAATTTTGTGTTGGGGAGGTTAGAATTTTTTTACAGTGAAGAGAAAATGAAAAAGAAGTGGTGAAACGTACTAGAGTGAATAAGAGAACCACTGTATGTGTAAATAAAGACAACTAATTAAAATGCCTTAAAGCATTAAAACAATGAAAATCAGATCAAACTATGCCACCACGTGTGTTCATTTTATGGCCACTAAACTCTAAAAAGACTCTTTTAGACGAGTTATCGACAACCTTGTTCTTTTCATCTACTAGAGTCTATCAACCAGCTGTCAGGACAAAACATTCAGGCAGTGCTTGTGTTTGAGCGGTTCTCGTTGACTTTAAAGAGCTGACCAAGAGGCAAAACTCTGCTCTCCATCAGCTTAGAGGTATCGACGGAATTTAGGAACTCTCTGAACGTTTCAGACCGAATTCAAATGCTGAAGATGCATCCGGTGAGGAAAATTAAATCTATAGTCATCAATCAGAAGGCTCTTGAGATGCTCAAGTGCTTGCATGTGAATGGCTTCTTTACCTCTACCATGAAATAGCGGGGCGGCCCACCAGTGATTATGTTTGGACACACTGGCTCTCATAAATAAGCTCTGCCATTCTGCAAGTGGGGACCTGAAAGGCGACGGGCCCCGGGGAGACATTTAGTGTGCTAACAGAGCCCGCGAGTATACAGAGATTAGAAAGCTGTCTTTTTATGTGCCTGCCAATATTGCGGCAGTGTGTCGTTAAACTCATCACACTTCCAAATCACAGCTGTAATATGCAGTAACATTTTAAACGGAGTGTTAAATAAGGTATCTTTGGTAGGTGAGGTTTTTCTGAGATGATAAGTGTGCATTTGTGAAATCTGTCATAGCAGACACGTTTATCCAAAGTGATTTATAGCAGGACAATTCCAGGGACGGTCCCCCAGGAGCACCTCAATGGCAGAAGGGAACTGCATAATAAAACCCACCCTCACCACCACGCAGCTTCAACACAACTGCGTTTAACAATCAGTCCATTAGCTTCCCTTTATCATAAGTGTCTAAGTGCTTGGTTAACTGTACTGAATACGTAATTAATCTTGTCAAGTTTATGTTTGTATTCATGGACTTTTAGTTTGCTTTTCCTTGTTTCCTGTGTCTTTGTTCCCCATGTTCCCGCTCTTTATTTGTTGCCATAGTTACTGATTTAGTTGCACACCTGTTTCTAGTTTGCTTGTTTCACTATGTATTATTGCATTATTATTTATTATTGTATGTATTATCATTATGCTGCGTTCACGCCTTGTCGTAATTATGCAGGCTCGAGAAGACAACACGTGACGTTTTATTCGGAACCGTTCACATCCTCAGATTGGGAATTATGTGCGTCTATGGCAACACTATGAATGCCTAAATGAATCTGCAGCACTCATGTGGTACAAGTAGGAGCTCTCAGAAAAGTCCCATTTTACAAGCTGTAATTACTAGCTTTACAAGGACGTGAACACTTTTTATAAGTTGAAACCTGAGGCCAAAACTGAAATAGTCTTCCAGTTTCCCTCAGATTAGTTTCATCAGGGTTTTTGAGCCCTCATCGTTTATTGGTGTTTGGATGTACACCTTTTTTCTCATTGCATTGTGGTCTTATTGTTTATATTTAGTGCTTGTGTTTATTAAGGCGAGACACTACAGGTGAATAGGGTACAATTTTTAAATAATAGATATCACCATGAAACTTCCTTAGTTGATTACTTACACAAGTTCATAAAAAAAATGTATTACAAGTTTTTGAAATGTGTATGTTTAATTATGCAAATTAGGTATTATCTCATTAAATATGCACACTTTTGCATATATTTTCGGTAGATAGATCTGGACATATGATAAAGCCAGGTGCAAAATTCTTTTTTCATTTTGTTTACACACAAGATGAAAAAAGATGTTCAGAGGGATTTCAGAATATATGCTTTCATTACCTAGGAAATCAAAATATACTGTCCATAGCCTTAAAAAATCGATTTTCGCCATATTTTTTGGATTAAAATGTCCCATAAATCAGGCCAGGAATGATTTATTAACAAATCCCTCTGAACATATCTTCAGAATACTGCTAAGTGTATAACTGGAAAGTTTGGTGTACATCGGTGCTACATCGGCTGAGATGTTTCTACTGGAGGATGACAAAAAACCCATTTTGAGAAAAAGGCATTTAAAGATTTGTAATGTAAAAAATCATACTTTTTTAGTAGAAACAACTATTTACTGACACAATATCTTATCAAATAATTAGCTACAACAATACAAACCACCTTAATCACATCAAAACTTATAAACACAGCATTTATGGCCTTTAACTGAGCAGAAAAACAGTCAAAAACACACATCTGAATGTCAGAGCGCGTCACGTGATGCATCTGAACCAATCACGTTGTCAGAAATTGACATCAGCCAATGAGATTTCGCTTTTAGGGTTAAATGCCCATTTTACTTTCACGATTGGTTGCTGATTAAAAGGAAATGACCATATTTGGATCCGACAGCATTGTACAGAAGAGAGAGAGCTTTTCAGACGTGTGCGTGATTAAAGGAAGAACATAGAGATCGCGGAGCAGCGCGTTGATTTAGAACGCCAACTTTTGTTGAATTTCGGAGAAATCTACAGACGCAAATAGACAAAGTGTAGTAAAATAAAGACCTAAATGTGTATTTTGGACTTTTTTTCACCACAAGTCTGAAAGAAGACATGTTATTGAAGACAAATAGCCCAAAATCTCAAAATTGACCAGTGAAAAAAAAACGATGTTTTTGCCTGCCGTGTCTCGCCTTAAGTTGGCTTGTAAGAGCCAACTTACTGATATTGTACTTAAACTTATTATTAAGTTGGCTTGTAAGAGCCAACTTACTGATATTGTACTTAAACTTATTAAGTTGGCTTGTAAGAGCCAACTTACTGATATTGTACTTAAACTTATTATTATTATTCTTCTGCCTAAATTTACAACTCTAACTCCTCCTAGAGCTTTAACTCTACATACTCCAAACTCGGCTCAGACACTCAAACTGTTCTGACTCGCGTTGCTATATCTTTTTAGACTGATCGGACTTACGGTTTTCCTATAAATGACGATCAAACTCGGAAAAACTCCCATTGACTTAACATTGCGGAATGTTCAGATTTTCAAACTCCCCAACTGCCAAAAATTCAAATCAAAATCCCTTGAAAGCCTAGACTAAATCAAACTGCCATTCTATACACTATATGAGCCATTGAGACTCATTTAAACTCATTAAACTCATCTATCTATCCACCTCAAACTATTTTAAACTTCAAACTAATTTAAACTTCAAACTAATTTAAACTTTTTATGAATAAAAACTATAAAAACTCGCTCGTAGGCACAAGGCCGCAGGCCTTGTGCCTCACCTTAGCCCTAACTCTAGGATGCTAATATACACTGAACTCTAAACTCTTAGACTCATGTAAACTCATCTATCTATCCACTTCAAACTAATTTAAACTTTTAACTAATTTAAACTTGAAACTACAACTCACTCGGCCTCGTGCCTAACCTCAGCCCTAACCGATGCTAATATACATTCAACTCTGAACTCTTAGACTCATGTAAACTTATAAACTAATTTAAACTCATAAATTCACTAAACTCTAAACTCAAAAACTCTTGAATGTGTGTGTGTGTGTGTGTGTTAGAACACCCTAGCAACACCATAGCAACCACCCATAACACCCTAGAAACTGCCTAAAATACCTTAGAACTCCCTAGCAACACCATAGTAACCACCCATAACACCCTAGCAACCACCCAAAATACCTCAGAA
The DNA here is from genome assembly GCF_949152265.1 of Phoxinus phoxinus. Lineage (NCBI taxonomy): Eukaryota > Metazoa > Chordata > Actinopteri > Cypriniformes > Leuciscidae > Phoxinus > Phoxinus phoxinus. The sequence continues at coordinate 26,007,436 of NC_136876.1, forward strand.
CTCCCTAGCAACACCCTAGCAACCACCCACAATACCTCAGAACTCCCCGGCAACATCCTAGCAACCACCCAAAATACCTTAGAACTCCCTAGCAACACCATAGTAACCACCCATAACACCCTAGCAACCACCCAAAATACCTCAGAACTCCCTAGCAACACCCTAGCAACCACCCACAATACCTCAGAACTCCCCGGCAACATCCTAGCAACCACCCAAAATACCTTAGAACTCCCTAGCAACACCCTAGCAACCACCAAAAATATCTTAGAACTCCCTAGCAACACCCTAGCAACCACCCAAAATACCTCAGAACTCCCTAGCAACACCCTAGCAACCACCCAAAATACCTTTGAACTCCCTAGCAACACCATAGCAACCACCCATAATACCTTAGAACTCCCTAGCAACACCATAGCAACCACCCAAAACACCTCAGAACTCCATAGGAACACCCTAGCAACCACCCAAAATACCTTAGAACTCCCTAGCAACACCCTAGCAACCACCCAAAATACCTTAGAACTCCCTAGCAACTCCATAGCAACCATCCATAACACCCTAGCAACCACCCAAAATACCTTAGAACTCCCTAGCAACCACCCAAAACACCTTAGAACACCCTAGCAACCACCCAAAATACCTTAGAACTCCCTAGCAACACCATAGCAACCACCCAAAACACCTTAGAACTCCCTAGCAACACCCTAGCAACCACCCAAAATACCCTAGCAACCGCCTAGCAACCACTCAGAACACCCTAGCAACCACCCAAAATACCCTAGCAACCGCCTAGCAACCACTCAGAACACCTTAGCAACCCTCTAGAAACACCCTAGTAACTTTAAACTACTTCAAACTATACTTTAAACTATTTTAAACTTCAAACTAATTTAAACTTCAAACTATTTTAAACTTTAAACTACTTCAAACTTCAAATCACTTTAATTTAAACTTCAAACTCTACTTTAAACTATTTTAAACTTTAAACTATTTTAAACTGTAAGCTACTTTAAACTTTAATCTACTTTAATCTTTAAACTTATTCAAACTTCAAACTAATTGAAACTTCAAACTATTTAAAACATTAAACTACTTTAAACTTTAAACTTATTTAAACATCAAACTATTTTAAACTCTAAGCTACTTTAAACTTTAATCTACTTTAATCTTTAAACTTATTCAAACTTCAAACTAATTGAAACTTCAAACTATTTAAAACTGTAAACTACTTTAAACTTTAAACTTATTTAAACTTCAAACTATTTTAAACTTCAAACTACTTTAAACTTCTTCAAACTTTCTGGTCCAAACTTTCACAAGCCAACTTAAAGTTTGTCTCAAACTTTTTTTTCTAGTTAAGTTGGCTTGTGAAAGCCAACATACTGAAATCCTATTTAAACTTATTATTATTATTCTTCTGACTAAAATTTACAATTCTATCTCCTCCTAGAGCTTTAACTCTACAAACTCCAAACTCGGCTCAGACACTCAAACTGTTCTGACTCGGTATGCTATATCTTTTCTAACTCATCGGACTTACGGTTTTCCTATAAATGACGATCAAACTCGGAAAAAATCCCATTGACTTAACATTGCGGAATGTTCAGATTTTCAAACTCCCCAACTGCCAAAAATTCAAATCAAAATCCCTTGAAAGCCTAGACTAAATCAAACTGCCATTCTATACACTATATGAGCCATTGAGACTCATTAAACTCATCTATCTATCCACCTCAAACTATTTTAAACTTCAAACTAATTTAAACTTTTTATGAATAAAAACTATAAAAACTCGCTCGTAGGCACAAGGCCGCAGGCCTTGTGCCTCACCTTAGCCCTAACTCCAGGATGCTAATATACACTAAACTCTGAACTCTTAGACTCATGTAAACTCATAAACTCATCTATCTATCCACTTCAAACTTAAACTTCAAACTAATTTAAACTTTAAACTAATTTAAACTTTTTATGAATAAAAACTCGCTCGTAGGCACAAGGCCGCAGGCCTTGTGCCTCACCTTAGCCCTAACTCCAGGATGCTAATATACACCAAACTCTGAACTCTTAGACTCATGCAAACTCATAAACTCATCTATCTATCCACTTCAAACTATTTTAAACTTTTATCTAATTTAAACTTCAAACTACAACTCACTGGTAGGCACGAGGCCGCAGGCCGAGTGCCTAACCTCAGCCCTAACCGATGCTAATATACATTAAACTCTGAACTCTTAGATTCATGTAAACTTATAAACTACTTTAAACTCATGCATTCACTAAACTCTAAACTCAAAAACTCTTGAGTGTGTGTGTGTGTGTGTTAGAACACCCTAGCAACACCATAGCAACCACCCATAACACCCTAGAAACTGCCTAAAATACCTTAGAACTCCCTAGCAACACTATAGTAACCACCCATAACACCCTAGCAACCACCCAAAATACCTTAGAACACCCTAGCAACACCATAGCAACCACCCATAACACCCTAGCAACCACTCAAAATACCTTAGAACTCCCTAGCAACACCCTAGAAACCACCCAAAACTCCTTAGAACTCCCTAGCAACACCCTAGCAACCACCCAAAATACCACAGAACTCCCTAGCAACCACCCAAAATACCTCAGAACTCCCTAGCAACACCCTAGCAACCACCCAAAATACCCCATAACTCCCTAGCAACACCCTAGCAACCACCCAAAATACCTCAGATCTCCCTAGCAACACCCTAGCAACCACCCAAAACACATTAGAACTCCCTAGCAACACCCTAGCAACCACCCAAAACACCTTAGAACTCCCTAGCAACACCCTAGCAACCACCCAAAACACCTTAGAACTCCCTAGCAACACCCTAGCAACCACCCAAAATACCTCAGAACTCCCTAGCAACCACCCAAAATACCTCAGAACTCCCTAGCAACACCCTAGCAACCACCCAAAATACCTCAGAACTCCCTAGCAACACCCTAGCAACCATCCATAACACCCTAGCAACCACCCAAAATACCCTAGCAACCGCCTAGCAACCACTCAGAACACCTTAGCAACCCTCTAGAAACACCCTAGTAACTTTAAACTACTTCAAACTATACTTTAAACTATTTTAAACTTTAAACTACTTCAAACTTCAAATCACTTTAAACTAATTTAAACTTCAAACTAATTTAAACTTTAAGCTACTTTAAACTATTTTTAACTGTAAACTACTTTAAACTTTAAACTACTTTAAACTAATTTAAACTTCAAACTACTTTAAAGTTTAAACTATTTTTAACTGTAAACTACTTTAAACTTTAAACTACTTTAAACTTTAAACTACTTTAACTTTAAACTATTTTAAACTTTACACTAATTTAAACTTCAAACTACTTTAAACTTCAAACTAATTTAAACTTCAAACTATTTTAAACTTTTTCAAACTATCTGGTCCAAACTTTCACAAGCCAACTTAAAGTTTGTTTCAACGAACTTTTTAATCTAGTTATTATTATTCTTCTGCCTAAATTTACAACTCTAACTCCTCCTAGAGCTTTAACTCTACATACTCCAAACTCGGCTCAGACACTCAAACTGTTCTGACTCGCGTTGCTATATCTTTTTAGACTGATCGGACTTACGGTTTTCCTATAAATGACGATCAAACTCGGAAAAACTCCCATTGACTTAACATTGCGGAATGTTCAGATTTTCAAACTCCCCAACTGCCAAAAATTCAAATCAAAATCCCTTGAAAGCCTAGACTAAATCAAACTGCCTTTCTATACACTATATGAGCCATTGAGACTCATTTAAACTCATTAAACTCATCTATCTATCCACCTCGGCCTGCGGCCTTGTGCCTCACCTTAGCCCTAACTCTAGGATGCTAATATACACTGAACTCTGAACTCTTAGACTCATGTAAACTCATCTATCTATCCACTTCAAACTAATTTAAACTTTTAACTAATTTAAACTTGAAACTACAACTCACTCGGCCTCGTGCCTAACCTCAGCCCTAACCGATGCTAATATACATTCAACTCTGAACTCTTAGACTCATGTAAACTTATAAACTAATTTAAACTCATGCATTCACTAAACTCTAAACTCAAAAACTCTTGAATGTGTGTGTGTGTGTGTGTGTGTGTGTGTGTGTTAGAACACCCTAGCAACACCATAGCAACCACCCATAACACCCTAGAAACTGCCTAAAATACCTTAGAACTCCCTAGCAACACCATAGTAACCACCCATAACACCCTAGCAACCACCCAAAATACCTCAGAACTCCCTAGCAACACCCTAGCAACCACCCACAATACCTCAGAACTCCCCGGCAACATCCTAGCAACCACCCAAAATACCTTAGAACTCCCTAGCAACACCCTAGCAACCACCCAAAATATCTTAGAACTCCCTAGCAACACCCTAGCAACCACCCAAAATACATCAGAACTCCCTAGCAACACCATAGTAACCACCCATAACACCATAGCAACCACCCAAAACACCTTAGAACTCCCTAGCAACACCCTAGCAACCACCCAAAATACCTTAGAACTCCCTAGCAACACCATAGCAACCACCCAAAACACCTCAGAACTCCATAGGAACACCCTAGCAACCACCCAAAATACCTTAGAACTCCCTAGCAACACCCTAGCAACCACCCAAAATACCTCAGAACTCCCTAGCAACTCCATAGCAACCATCCATAACACCCTAGCAACCACCCAAAATACCTCAGAACTCCCTAGCAACTCCATAGCAACCATCCATAACACCCTAGCAACCACCCAAAACACCTTAGAACACCTTAGAACACCCTAGCAACCACCCAAAATACCTTAGAACTCCCTAGCAACACCATAGCAACCACCCAAAACACCTTAGAACTCCCTAGCAACACCCAAAATACCCTAGCAACCGCCTAGCAACCACTCAGAACACCCTAGCAACCACCCAAAATACCCTAGCAACCGCCTAGCAACCACTCAGAACACCTTAGCAACCCTCTAGAAACACCCTAGTAACTTTAAACTACTTCAAACTATACTTTAAACTATTTTAAACTTCAAACTAATTTAAACTTCAAACTATTTTAAACTTTAAACTACTTCAAACTTCAAATCACTTTAATTTAAACTTCAAACTCTACTTTAAACTATTTTAAACTTTAAACTATTTTAAACTGTAAGCTACTTTAAACTTTAATCTACTTTAATCTTTAAACTTATTCAAACTTCAAACTAATTGAAACTTCAAACTATTTAAAACATTAAACTACTTTAAACTTTAAACTTATTTAAACATCAAACTATTTTAAACTCTAAGCTACTTTAAACTTTAATCTACTTTAATCTTTAAACTTATTCAAACTTCAAACTAATTGAAACTTCAAACTATTTAAAACTGTAAACTACTTTAAACTTTAAACTTATTTAAACTTCAAACTATTTTAAACTTCAAACTACTTTAAACTTCTTCAAACTTTCTGGTCCAAACTTTCACAAGCCAACTTAAAGTTTGTCTCAAACTTTTTTTTCTAGTTATTATTCTTCTGCCTAAATTTACAACTCTAACTCCTCCTAGAGCTTTAACTCTACATACTCCAAACTCGGCTCAGACACTCAAACTGTTCTGACTCGCGTTGCTATATCTTTTTAGACTGATCGGACTTACGGTTTTCCTATAAATGACGATCAAACTCGGAAAAACTCCCATTGACTTAACATTGCGGAATGTTCAGATTTTCAAACTCCCCAACTGCCAAAAATTCAAATCAAAATCCCTTGAAAGCCTAGACTAAATCAAACTGCCATTCTATACACTATATGAGCCATTGAGACTCATTTAAACTCATTAAACTCATCTATCTATCCACCTCAAACTATTTTAAACTTCAAACTAATTTAAACTTCAAACTAATTTAAACTTTTTATGAATAAAAACTATAAAAACTCGCTCGTAGGCACAAGGCCGCAGGCCTTGTGCCTCACCTTAGCCCTAACTCTAGGATGCTAATATACACTGAACTCTAAACTCTTAGACTCATGTAAACTCATCTATCTATCCACTTCAAACTAATTTAAACTTTTAACTAATTAAGTTGGCTTGTGAAAGCCAACATACTGAAATCCTATTTAAACTTATTAATGGTGCTTGCCTATAGGCAAAGCAACATTAGTGTTATCTTGCATACTTATTTTTCTTCTTATTATTATTCCACACAAAAGTTTGGCGCGAAACTCGCCCCGCACCGTTTGTCACAGACCCCTGGGTGAGGTGTCAAATTGACCGGCTCATTGAGGAGAGGTGTGCTATATCTTTTCTAAGCGATCGGGTGTACGATGTTCGCACAGCGGACGAAAAAGCGGCCAAAAAAGTCCCATTGACTTAACATTGCGGAATTTTCAGAAATTCAAATCCCAACTGTCATTTTTCACACACACAGACACAAAGGGCCTGACACCCCTGCATGTCTCCCCCTCTCTCTCCCTCAGAGGATTTATATTATCCAGCAGCCAATAAGTAATGGCCTAAAATCTTCATAGCCACACCATAGCAACCAGTTACAGCACCCTAGCAACCATAGGCTATAGGCACGAGGCCGCAGGCCTCGTGCACTCATTATAATGCACTCGTTTAATAGAGATTTTAAATACTCTATAAAAACTCACTCATAGGCACGAGGCCGCAGGCCTCGTGCACTCATTATAATGCACTCGTTTAATAGAGATTTTAAATACTCTGCGGCCGAGTGCCTAACCTCAGCCCTAACCCCATAGTAACCATCTGTGAAAACTACCAACCAACTAGTAACACCATAGCAACCACCAAAAATACCTTAGAACACCCTAGCAACCACCCATAACACCCTAACAACCACCCAAAATACATCAGAACTCCCTAGCAACACCATAGCAACCACTCAAAATACCTTAGAATTCCCTAGCAACACCCTAGCAACCACCCAAAATACCTTAGAACTCCCTAGCAACACCCTAGCAACCACCCAAAATACCTTAGAACTCCCTAGCAACACCATAGCAACCACCGAAAACACCTTAGAACACCCTAGGAACCACACATAACACCCTAGCAACCACCCAAAATACCTAAGAACTCCCTAGCAACACCATAGCAACCATCCATAACACCCTAGCAACCACCCAGAACACCATAGTAACCACCCAGAACACCCTAGCAACCGCATAGCAACCACCCCGAATACCCTAGCAACCACCTAGCAACACCCTAGCAACCACCCAGAACACCCTAGCAACCACCCAGAACACCCTAGCAACCGCCTAGCAACACCCTAGCAACCAGCCAGAACACCCTAGCAACCACCTGAACAACATGAATAAGCCATATCTCAGCAGCAGAACATCGTACAGACATGGTTGTTTGCTCGTATGCAATCATGTACCACACTCTAGCAACCGGGTCGTGTTTTTTGACACTGCAAGCACCATTCACATTTTCTTCTGGAAATGTACGTTCTAGTTATTATTATTCTTCTGACTAAAATTTACAATTCTATCTCCTCCTAGAGCTTTAACTCTACAAACTCCAAACTCGGCTCAGACACTCAAACTGTTCTGACTCGGTATGCTATATCTTTTCTAACTCATCGGACTTACGGTTTTCCTATAAATGACGATCAAACTCGGAAAAAATCCCATTGACTTAACATTGCGGAATGTTCAGATTTTCAAACTCCCCAACTGCCAAAAATTCAAATCAAAATCCCTTGAAAGCCTAGACTAAATCAAACTGCCATTCTATACACTATATGAGCCATTGAGACTCATTTAAACTCATTAAACTCATCTATCTATCCACCTCAAACTATTTTAAACTTCAAACTAATTTAAACTTCAAACTAATTTAAACTTTTTATGAATAAAAACTATAAAAACTCGCTCGTAGGCACAAGGCCGCAGGCCTTGTGCCTCACCTTAGCCCTAACTCCAGGATGCTAATATACACTGAACTCTGAACTCTGAACTCTTAGACTCATGTAAACTCATAAACTCATCTATCTATCCACTTCAAACTAATTTAAACTTTTAACTAATTTAAACTTCAAACTACAACTCACTCGTAGGCACGAGGCCGCAGGCCGAGTGCCTAACCTCAGCCCTAACCGAGCCTAATATACATTAAACTCTGAACTCTTAGACTCATGTAAACTTATAAACTACTTTAAACTCATGCATTCACTAAACTCTAAACTCAAAAACTCTTGAATGTGTGTGTGTGTTAGAACACCCTAGCAACACCATAGCAACCACCCATAACACCCTAGAAACTGCCTAAAATACCTTAGAACTACCTAGCAACACCATAGTAACCACCCATAACACCCTAGCAACCACCGAAAATACCTTAGAACACCCTAGCAACACCATAGCAACCACCCAAAACACCTTAGAACTCCCTAGCAACTCCCTAGCAACCACCCAAAATACCTCAGAACTCCCTAGCAACCACCCAAAATACCTCAGAACTCCCTAGCAACACCCTAGCAACCACCCAAAATACCTTGGAACACCCTAGCAACACCATAGCAACCACCCATAACACCCTAGCAACCACCCAAAATACCTTAGAACTCCCTAGCAACACCATAGCAACCACCCAAAACACCTTAGAACTCCCTAGCAACACCCTAGCAACCACCCAAAATACCTCAGAACTCCCTAGCAACACCCTAGCAACCACCCAAAACACCTTAGAACTCCCTAGCAACCACCCAAAATACCTCAGAACACCCTAGCAACCACCCAAAATACCTTAGAACTCCCTAGCAACACCCTAGCAACCACCCAAAATACCTTAGAACTCCCCAGCAACACCCTAGCAACCACCCAAAATACCTCAGAACTCCCTAGCAACACCATAGCAACCATCCATAACACCCTAGCAACCACCGAGAACACCCTAGCAACCACCCAAAATACCCTAGCAACCACCCATAACACCCTAGCAACCACCCAAAATACCTTAGAACTCCCTAGCAACACCATAGCAACCACCCAAAACACCTTAGAACTCCCTAGCAACACCCTAGCAACCACCCAAAATACCTCAGAACTCCCTAGCAACACCCTAGCAACCACCCAAAACACCTTAGAACTCCCTAGCAACCACCCAAAATACCTCAGAACTCCCTAGCAACCACCCAAAATACCTTAGAACTCCCTAGCAACACCCTAGCAACCACCCAAAATACCTTAGAACTCCCTAGCAACACCCTAGCAACCACCCGAAATACCTCAGAACACCCTAGCAACCACCCAAAACACCTTAGAACTCCCTAGCAACACCCTAGCAACCACCCAAAATACCTCAGAACTCCCTAGCAACTCCCTAGCAACCACCCAAAATACCTCAGAACTCCCTAGCAACACCATAGCAACCATCCATAACACCCTAGCAACCACCGAGAACACCCTAGCAACCACCCAAAATACCCTAGCAACCACTCAGAACACCTTAGCAACCCTCTAGAAACACCCTAGAAACTTTAAACTACTTCAAACTATACTTTAAACTATTTTAAACTTTAAACTACTTCAAATCACTTTAAACTAATTTAAACTTCAAACTAATTTAAACTTTAATCTACTTTAAACTATTTTTAACTGTAAACTACTTTAAACTTTAAACTACTTTAAACTAATTTAAACTTCAAACTACTTTAAAGTTTAAACTATTTTTAACTTCAAACTACTTTAAACTTCAAACTTTTTTAAACTGCTTTAAACTTTAAACTAATTTAAACTTTAAACTACTTTAAACTTAAATCTACTTTAAACTTTAAACTATTTTAAACTTTACACTAATTTAAACTTCAAACTACTTTAAACTTCAAACTAATTTAAACTGTAAACTACTTTAAACTTAAATCTACTTTAAACTGCTTTAAACTTTAAACTAATTTAAACTTCAAACTACTTTAAACTTTAAACTTTTTCAAACTATCTGGTCCAAACTTTCACAAGCCAACTTAAAGTTTGTTTCAACGAACTTTTTAATCTAGTTTAAACTTGAAACTACAACTCACTCGGCCTCGTGCCTAACCTCAGCCCTAACCGATGCTAATATACATTCAACTCTGAACTCTTAGACTCATGTAAACTTATAAACTAATTTAAACTCATAAATTCACTAAACTCTAAACTCAAAAACTCTTGAATGTGTGTGTGTGTGTGTGTGTTAGAACACCCTAGCAACACCATAGCAACCACCCATAACACCCTAGAAACTGCCTAAAATACCTTAGAACTCCCTAGCAACACCATAGTAACCACCCATAACACCCTAGCAACCACCCAAAATACCTCAGAACTCCCTAGCAACACCCTAGCAACCACCCACAATACCTCAGAACTCCCCGGCAACATCCTAGCAACCACCCAAAATACCTTAGAACTCCCTAGCAACACCCTAGCAACCACCCAAAATATCTTAGAACTCCCTAGCAACACCCTAGCAACCACCCAAAATACATCAGAACTCCCTAGCAACACCATAGCAACCACCCAAAATACATCAGAACTCCCTAGCAACACCCTAGCAACCACCCAAAATACCTTAGAACTCCCTAGCAACACCATAGTAACCACCCATAACACCCTAGCAACCACCCAAAATACCTCAGAACTCCCTAGCAACACCCTAGCAACCACCCACAATACCTCAGAACTCCCCGGCAACATCCTAGCAACCACCCAAAATACCTTAGAACTCCCTAGCAACACCCTAGCAACCACCAAAAATATCTTAGAACTCCCTAGCAACACCCTAGCAACCACCCAAAATACCTCAGAACTCCCTAGCAACACCCTAGCAACCACCCAAAATACCTTTGAACTCCCTAGCAACACCATAGCAACCACCCATAATACCTTAGAACTCCCTAGCAACACCATAGCAACCACCCAAAACACCTCAGAACTCCATAGGAACACCCTAGCAACCACCCAAAATACCTTAGAACTCCCTAGCAACACCCTAGCAACCACCCAAAATACCTTAGAACTCCCTAGCAACTCCATAGCAACCATCCATAACACCCTAGCAACCACCCAAAATACCTTAGAACTCCCTAGCAACCACCCAAAACACCTTAGAACACCCTAGCAACCACCCAAAATACCTTAGAACTCCCTAGCAACACCATAGCAACCACCCAAAACACATTAGAACTCCCTAGCAACACCCTAGCAACCACCCAAAATACCCTAGCAACCGCCTAGCAACCACTCAGAACACCCTAGCAACCACCCAAAATACCCTAGCAACCGCCTAGCAACCACTCAGAACACCTTAGCAACCCTCTAGAAACACCCTAGTAACTTTAAACTACTTCAAACTATACTTTAAACTATTTTAAACTTCAAACTAATTTAAACTTCAAACTATTTTAAACTTTAAACTACTTCAAACTTCAAATCACTTTAATTTAAACTTCAAACTCTACTTTAAACTATTTTAAACTTTAAACTATTTTAAACTGTAAGCTACTTTAAACTTTAATCTACTTTAATCTTTAAACTTATTCAAACTTCAAACTAATTGAAACTTCAAACTATTTAAAACATTAAACTACTTTAAACTTTAAACTTATTTAAACATCAAACTATTTTAAACTCTAAGCTACTTTAAACTTTAATCTACTTTAATCTTTAAACTTATTCAAACTTCAAACTAATTGAAACTTCAAACTATTTAAAACTGTAAACTACTTTAAACTTTAAACTTATTTAAACTTCAAACTATTTTAAACTTCAAACTACTTTAAACTTCTTCAAACTTTCTGGTCCAAACTTTCACAAGCCAACTTAAAGTTTGTCTCAAACTTTTTTTTCTAGTTTTAATTTGGTGTTGTGCAGCACAGTGGTCAACTACCGTTGTTTTTATTGTGCTTTATAAATACATTTAGGTAATTTCAACATGGCGTGAGAACACCTTTAAGCCATCAGTTTTCCTCAGTTCTTTGTCGTGTGTTGTCTGTTGCGCTTTTCCTGCGTTATTTGCCCTAGTTCGATCTTTTTTGATTTTGAAGCACAATAAGAAAATGGTCAATTTAGGTGAATTATTTTTGTCATTTTAGTAGGTAAAAGTATATTTTTTATATAAAAGTATACTTTCTAACAATTCTTAAATAAGAAGGAACTAAGCATAATAAACATACTGTACATCAAGTGTACTTAAAAGAGCACTAAACTGCATATAAGTAGGACTTAAATGTTGGGTAGGTAAGAATTGTCCAAATAACTTTTTTTTAAATTTGTTTAAACTGTCTTTATATACCAATACATAATTAAAATGTAAGTACTTTGAAAAAGAGAGTATAAAAATTGAGTGACTATAGTGTATTTAATCTTCAAAAAACACAGCTCATTAATTCCTACCGGGACAAAACAAGTGATTGGCTTGCGCGACTGTCACTCTCCGTCGCCATGACTACCGCCGCTATTACTGGCTGTGCCCACCCGTTTTTAGGTGGGAGTGAATGGAATTAATGAGCTGTGTTTACTGAAGTCTGAGTCACTCAGTTTTTTATACTCTCTATTTCAGAGTACTTGCATTTTAATTATGTATTGGTATATAAAGACAGTTTAAACAAATTTGAATAAAAGTTTTTTTAGACAATTCTGACCTACCCTACCTTTAAGTATCTGTAAATACATTCAAGATTATAATAAAAATACAAAATTTATATTTGTATAATTAAAACGATGATTAAAATAAAAACAAGTGTAGCAGATTAAGTTTCAGCATTCAATATTTAGTTGCAGTAAAGTGCATTATAGTTACAGAATAAATTAGAATAATAAAGAATATATTTCAAGTATATCGTATGTGTTTGGCACTGGCAGTCTATACAACATTATACTTTGAATATATTTCAAGTCTATTATACTTAACTGGACTCGCTTAATGCTGAATTTAACATAAATTACAAATCATACTAATAAAATGAAGCTGTAAAACACTGTTCCAAAATAATACATTAAGTACATACTGCTAATGTAGGCTACATAAAAGTATGTGTGAACTCTGAAAGTATATTATTTTGATAATCTGTACTTTGTAGACTTAAGTGCACTTTTTTCCACAAGGGTATATAAGCACAAGATTGGCTGGTCTTTACCCAGTCATTTAGATCCAGTGTAAGAGTAAAACCTTATGATTACGCAAAGAATGAATTTGTTTTTCAAGCTATAATTCAAAAGAGATGTGAATGCACAAATGATACCCAAACTGAAGTCATGTCTATCAGAACTTAACACCCTTTACCTAGCAGATTTAACAAAGAAGGTGTCAAACTGAGCCAGTGAAAATAATTGTTTTTCCTGTCTATTGGCGTAAGAATCCATTGTCTGAGACACTGAGAATCAATCCACAACCAAATTTGTTTTCACCCTAGAAAGCTTATCTTGTCTTGACATTTGAAAAAAAAAATGAAACATATCAGTAAATTACTCTGTGAATTTTGAATCCGCAATAAATTAAGTACCTTCTCTCATGTCTAGTGGGATCAGCGTATTGTGATACACTTCAGAAGGAGTTGGAAGGAGGGAGCAGGGGGGGAAATTAAGATTTTCTTGAAGATATCTTGAACAAAACAGCATTTCTCTGATATAAGGCCTCAGGCTTTTTAAACGAATCAGCCAAGCAAGGTTACTGCTAACTAGTGTAAATTTATGGGCTGCAGCTCTGAAACTTTATGCCTCTCTCTCAACCTACTACACAATGTCTCCAAAATCCAGAGTCATGTCATACTTGGCTTTTTCTTCAACGAAGATATTGTGGGGCACCACTGAAATGTTATCACGTCACATGTGATTTGACTTTTTGACATTTTCACAAACAACGTGGATGACATCTATCAGTCAAAGTAATGATCACTTACAATTCTCAACTGGGGTTTATATATGCATTGGGAAGTTTGTTCACTGATGTATCAAAACAGAATGTATGAAATAGCAATTACACATGCACACTGCTCAAAATACTACACTAACATTACCTATGTTGTTTAATACGCAGCAATTAAAAACAGCTAAACCATGAAGCATGTCTCATTAGCTTTTTGATGCATGAATTATTAAATCACTGTGTTTACACAATTCTTTTATACGAGAATAACAGAATCAGAAAATACACATTTTCTGATTTGGCCTTTTCATATAGCTGGCTTTTGATCTCACTAATAAATAAATTATGGCATCAACATGCTCGTCCTCTGCATTCATGGTATACTATACAAATATTCCAGTGGTGACCAAAGCATGGTGCACATCTACAGTCCATATCACTGGATGTTTGTGCTGAATAAAAAAAACTACACAAACAAACAAATAAACACATACAGTATTTAGTAAGACATTTCTAGTACGCATACAAAGACTGAGCAAACACACTCAGCTGGTTCACTGCAAAATGTATTCATTACTCTACAGCAACAGAAAAGTAAGCTGAAGCGGTGAAACCTCAGCGTATCCTTGGCACTTTTAATACAGCACACCATATGAATATCCCATGGAAATTTACAGAGCAAAGTGTGTGGGAAAGTTCCAGAGGAGTCTGAGTATCAAAGAGCTCAGGCCTGGGCAGCGAGTGTCCACCTTGAGAAACTCAAGACTCTGACACCATAGCTGCAGGCCACAGACGAAAGCAGCAACAGTTCTGCAGTGCCACAGAAGAAACCCAATTACATTCCCACCGTTGCCCAGCTCATCCCCTGCTGCCCAATCTGCTTCATGATAAGGAATGGCAGCAACATGGGAGAGCCTTTATACAGAAGAACTAGTGATCGATCCAACTTCTCTCCAATTAACAGCCAGGTAAATCCCTCTCCGTGGTCCCTTGAACGTGTTGCCAATTAGTGCTGGTAGGGCAGATGCTTGAGGGCACTTTCAACAGACCTGCGTCTCAAATTTGTTTAGAAATGCAGAGGCTGTTATTCAATTTCGCTCCCTCTTAATACCTCATGCCTCTTCACACACCGCTTATCTGGGGAATTGCGATTAACAAAGACGTCTAACACACACAGGGTTACCGATTGTGGTTTAAAGGCCTTCCAATATTCAGTCCGTATCGGCTTTTATTTATTTCACAGCTTCAGAGAGCCAGTTCAGGTATTGGAGCAACGCCCCGCTCAAACAGCGCTTGTTCCTGCTGTAATGAAACAGCAATAGAGGAATGCTATTGAATGCTTATTTCCCACTGACCTTAAAAATGCAGACAGCAGCCCAGAATCTATATTTTAAGTAAACATGAAACGCATGTGGCGTTGGCTTTTTTGCCTGCCGCCTTTGACACTATCTGCACAGAACATTTTTCTGAAGCAAATGTGCATTTTAATCTAGGGATTGTGAGATTTAAATAACCCCTGGCCTAATCACAGCCCTCGCTTGCGAGTCCTTCACCACGTACGATAGAGAGCTTGGCCGTAGCTGGTTATTAACAATACACTTCATTACACGCTGCATACGCTTAAGTGGAAAGGCAGGTTAAAAATAGCATGCTTTGAGATTTGGTTCGTATGCTTTAATAGCTCATGAACGTAACTAAAACAAAATGTCCGAGGAGGTTGCCTGGCAACAAAGGCAGCTCAAAATGTTTCTACTTAATGAAAGAGTTGAGTAGGTGGTGCAGAATCAGCCCGAGGAAACGGTTTTAGTCGACGCCTGTCGACACTTTCGCTGGCCATCTTAAAAACACTGATGGCAAAACATTGTCTGGGGACTTCCCCTCTTCTTTGTGAAAATGAAACCAATTATAGTATGGTCAATTATTTCCAAGTTAATTGCCGTTAAAGCCTTACTTGTCAAAGGCTAATGGCTATAATCCCGATAAGAGGTCTAATTACGGCAGTTATAGGAGTAAATGGATTTAAGAGTCTGGTGGCAGGTGAAAACAGACAGTCTTTCTTCCGTTCTATATTTTACTCGAATGAACGAGTAAACTGGGGACCTGTTATCACAACGCATCACATTTTCTAGCATAACAGGCCTTGACCCCATTGTGGATTGAACTCGGGACCGCTCACGTTAACCAAACACTTAAGATGGAAGCACCATCACTCACAGAGATGTGTAATTGTACCCTTATCTCTTCACAGAGAAAGATTTTACCATGACAACCGAGGTACACAAGCAATCGAGCAGCTTTGTTACACCTGCTATCGTGGCTTTATAAAAAAATGTGCTGGTATCATTTCGAAGGCTGATAAAAAACAAAAATGATAGAGGCCTACTACCCTTTTTTGGGTGGAAGGGCAGTCTTTTTTTTTTTTTATCAAGGATGCATTTGTTAAAATATACTGTACAGTAAAAGCCCTAATATTGTGAAATATTATTAGAGTTAGAATTAGAGTTTTAAATGGTCGTTTGACCGTAAACGTTCAAGCTGAATTTTCAGTATCAGTCTCACATTGTCACACATTTTCAGAAATCATTCTAATATGATGATGTGGTGCTCAAGAAACATGTATTATTATTATGATTATGATGAAAACAGTTGTGCGGCTTAATATGTTTGCAGAAACTGTGGTGCATGCTTTATTTTAGAATTCTTTGATGGAAGTTTAAAAGAACAGTATTTATCTTTTTTTATTAAAATAATAATTTGCATGTAAATAAGCAAATTAAAATAACACAAAATACAAAAAAAGTAAGGATGCTGGGAGGCAAAATATATAAGTATATTTTTCAGTAGCTGGCAGTGTAAATGCTTAGGGTCAAAATGGGTCTCGTTCTGCAGGACCTCCACAATATTTTCAATGTCCTTTTCCTGATGGTCGTGTTTATAGCTATAACTGGCATGGCCTATACCAAGGACACCAAAACACAGCTCCTTATTTTACAGCAATGCATACATTTTGTTGCCGTTTCAGAAGATGACCTTTAAAAATATAGTATTCCTGACATTTGTAGACCTTGGGAAGGTTATGATTGTTGAGAATTTTTTACAGCTCAAATAATGATCTATGACCTCGTATTAAAGTACCGCAGAATCTAAGAAAAAGAAAACCCACCAAAACTGCACAGATATGTTGGCTCGATTCAATACAAGAAGAAGATACGCATGACCTCCAACCAGCACCTTCTTGAAATTCACTGCATTCTTTGATTTCCTCTGAACTTTGGTTAATTGACATTTAGGAGGGGAAGCAACAGCCTGTTGAGAACTTAATTGCAGCACGACAGTTTTCGCTTTCTCTTCAAATAAAGGTCGAGACCTTACCTCCTCCGCCGTTAGAGGCATGCATATGCGATACTCCTTCAGGAGCATAACGCCCACACTCGTCAAAAGTGTTCAGAAATTCATGAGAAGGAAACGCTTTCCGCTGACTGCTCCCACTTAGTTAACTTCCTTTGTTAAAGTTCTCCAATCGCCTCGAAACCTACAGGGGGAAAAAAAGATCTACAACACTTAGATTTTACCAGCATCTTCTGTGATCTGTATTATGAGTTTTATGAAATACTTAGCTGTGTTTATCCATTTTTTTGACTGTTATTTAGTGTAGCCATGCAGCGGAGCCTAAATGTCAAACAGTTTGTCTTTGTCTTGATGAAAAATATAATTCTTTAAAGACAAAATGTATTCTGATGGCTGATCATCAATTATAATACAAGACATAATTCAATTATAATATTTTAAGCATAATGCAGATAAAGTTTGCTTGATTTTTTTTTTGCGGTTTTCCGCAGCCTTTCACGGTGAGAGTTGGACATGTCGTGTGCATGTTGCAGATTGGATTCCTGCTGACATGACAATGCATTTAATTAGAGCGGGTGAATGGATGTTACCTTTGGCATGGTGATTGCCTCTCAGCTTCTGCTGCGCTGTCATTGATGCTGTCACATCACTCTGCAGGTAATCATACAAGAGAAGGACGTCAATATTACACCTCGCAGTGAGAATGTGTACCGCTGTCTCATGTTCAGGACATTACGTTTCATATTTACACGTTTTATGTTTCCTTTGAGACAAATGTCACTGACATACTTGAAAAATAATAATAATTCTCTTTATCTGCAATTTGTTTTTTTCCAATAAAAACATTTACTGGGAAAGGAGGAGTTTACTGGGAGTTGTTTTCAGAAATAAAGAAAGAGAGAGAGAGAGAGAGAGAGAGAGAGAGAGAGAGAGAGAGAGAGAGAGAGAGAGAGAGAGAGAGAGAGAGAGAGAGAGAGAGAGAGAGAGAGAGAGATTTTACTGGAAAATAAGACCAAAATCATGATTAAAACAGACCTTCACACTGCAGAAAGAAAAGTGATTTTAGTTCAAAGCTTTGTTTTTTTCTTTACAAATAGTTATTTCAAGATTGAATGCAAGTTATTCTTCTTCTGGAGTGAATGAAAGTGTGTTTGTTGTGTTTGTGACAGGTGCTGCGTTCCTTTAGCTTTGCTCATCAAAAATTTATTTTGTTTTCTAAGACAACACACACCTCCACTAGTTCTTACCTACACCCCCACCTCTCTGAAGTGATGCCCTCTGTGCTCTACACCAAGCCTGGCTACCTGCTCATCTATCAACCTGTCTGACTGTGCTGTGTGGATCCAGATGAAGTTAAACTCCTAGCCCACGGCACACACATACACACCCTCCTCTCACATAGGGTGTTGTTCCTTTATGGTAAAGATGTGCTGTAACGCATGCATATTTGTAGATTTTTTTTTTGTGGCTTTGATATTCGAATTCCATTTATTATGAGCATTATATTTATGTTTATAAAACGGTTAGTTCCAATCCTTGATTCTGATTGGCCAATAGCTGTTTTATTCACGATAAAACACGGCTATGACCGCTTCACCCAACTGTTATATGTATCACTACACAACACCCCTAGCAAGCACTCTTAACTTAAACACATGTTTGATTGAAGCTATAACGTAGAGTATTGTGTGAGATCGAGTAAGTTAAGCGAGTGTACCTGCATTTACAGTAGATATAGCATTGTCCTTCAGGTCAGTCCTATATATTAAATTTTAAAAATTCGTTTGAATGTCCGCTGCGATATCTTGTCCTTTTAACAATTAACGTTAATGGGTTTTCCCGTGCCCATAGCCGTAAGTTGCGTCTTCCTTCTCCGTGATCACAAGTTTGAGTCCTCAATGTAAAATTCTTCTCTACTGACTGACTCACTCATAAAGACAGTATTTGCCGCCCTCTATTGGCGAAATAATCTATGTAACTTCTGTTGCTGTTTACGGTCGAGTATGGGGAGGCTGCAGACCTGGAGCCGGTAGATATAGGACCCAAACAGTTTTACGCCCCTGGCAGTTTTACGCCCCTGTTGTTCCTGATGCGTCCAGTAGGGGGAGGCTGTACAGCGACACGAATTGATGTATGTTTTAATCTTTTTTTTAATTAATTAATTTATTTATTTTGTATTGCAAATGAAAGGATACAGACATTAACAGTGAGAAGAGGAAAAAAAAACAAAAAACAAAAAAAAAAACAAGGGGGTATACGGACATCAAAAGAGATTGTATTAGGCTACACAAATCAATACAATATTACATTGTCAATAAAAAATTAAAGGTTCTTTACAACAGACTCGAGGATATTATTTGTTTTAGAAACCTTTGAGTTTAAAGGTTTTGCCATTGGATGGTTCTGTCTTTATGCAGATGAAACTTGCCCAGCATTTACCTATAAAAGTTCAGGACGATCTGGCTTAAACTTATCTTACCACGTATGTAGGACACTGTTTTGTAGCTGTATGACGACCAATAGAGAATAGTACAGCAGATATTAAATCGAGGATCCATATGATTACACGGTACTGTATGTCTAATGGTCTAAATATGGTTAACATCTAAATCATTTAGATGTTAACCATATTTAGACCATTAGACATACAGTTTAACATTTAGACTAAATGTAACTTTATATAAATTCACAACAACATATTTCACTTAGTCTCCATATAAAAACCTACTATTGCCTATAATTGCAGTAGCCTAGGTCATATCATTACTTGTCATAACACGTAGTTGATCCAACTATGTGTATTTTTAATTTTTCAATTCACAAAAACAAGTCTTCTGAAGGCTGAGTGAAGAGAGTGAACACCGACTGATCTGCATCTATTTTTCTATTTTAATCCGTGCAGATCTACACTGTAGCGTTTATATTTAAATGAACAAAAAACACAAAATTGTCAAGTCTATGGACGGGTTATTAATGTGTTAGCGTCGATTTAATTATGTTATTTCGCAGTATATCCCCCTACTGGACGCATCAGGAACAACAGGGGCGTGAAACTGCCAGGGGCGTAAAACTGTTTGGGTCCTATATCTACCGGCTCCAGGTCTGCAGCCTCCCCATATAGTTACGGTCAGGGACTATTTTCTTCCAGCGGAAGGAAGGCTTTAAGTGATTTTACTTCATCATGAAAGTTGCATAGATAAAAAATGTTCAGCTTTAATAGTTGTATTGTGTGGTGACCGTTTTATAAAAGCAATAAGGTACTCGAGGCAAGTGCTGTATCGTGAATAAGTCACGGCTGAAGGAGTTGCAGGCAATCTCAGCCGTGACTTATTCACGATACAGCACAGCCTCTCGTACCTTATTGCTTTTTTAAAGTGCATGCAAAAAACAACTCATCAATAATGTTATATTTAATTCTGTTCATTAATATCATTGAAGTGGCCAATCAAGTGGCAGTCACGGTTTAAATGTAGGCTTCTGTCCAATGCAATCCACTACGCCCTTCATCAGCAGATGGCAGCAAGGAGCTGTTTAGGCTACCAAGTAAAAACATTAGGAACTGAAAAGGTCACTAAACAGTCTGTAGTTAGATTCCTATCTTTTCACATGATCCAGTGATTTGGAGAAATAATCCTGATGTTAAAATATAATCCTCTTTTTAAATTTAATTGGATTATTTTATTTGGTTTTAGCTGTTGCTCAGTATTCTATTTTTTATTTTATGCAGCCTTGTTCTGTACTAATTTTGAATACATAAAGCAAGCATCAGAAGAACAGACAGACAGACAGACAGACAGACAGACAGACAGACAGACAGACAGACAGACAGACAGACAGACAGACAGACAGACAGACAGACAGACAGACAGACACACACACACACACACACACACACACACACACACACACACACTGTTTATCTGATATGCATTCTGAAAATGCAATATGCACACACTATAGTACCTTCAAAAGTTTAGGGTTGATATACTGTATAAAGAGTAATACTGTGGAATATTGTTACAATATAAAATAACCACTTTCTATTTGAATATATTTTGAATTGTAATGTATTCCTGTGATGGCAAAGCTGAATTTTAAGCAGTCAGTACAACTTCAGAAATCCATCATATATTCAGCTGTGCACAGCAGTGGATTTCACATCTACAATGCAATTAAAACTATACCCACACTTTCATTCATGTCTTACCCAACAAACACACTTTGTAAAAGGAGTTTAAACATGTAGCTAACAACAGGTAGCATTGTACAATGTTTTCATTTGTAAATTCAAAAACAAGAATAACACAACTCTATTGTTTAGAATTCACTGCAGTATATGCTACATAGTCTATGTTTACATTGCAGTAACAACAGTATTCCTAAATTGTCCCCCTTTGTACAGATGGTAAAAAATTGAAAGACCAGCAACATAGTAGCCTATTGATAGCATTTATTTTTGTAGATTCAGAATATTTTTCAATGGTATTACTTTAGAAATGTAGCAAATTGATGTTGTTCTGAAGGAAATGAGCCAGTAGGGGGCGATACTGAAAGTTCCTTTAAATATCTGTCACCCTACTTCCTCTTTGAGCACATGGACATGGTGGAAGCTATTGAATGGTGTTTGAGGCCTATGGAAAGTGATGGCCTTGACTGGGGTTTTTGATATGTGGATTGTGTGCGTGCATCAAATGTAAGTTGATAGTTTTGTATTATATATATATATATTGTTGATTGTATGATGATGATGATGTGTATAGATTGTTTGGTGGGTACCTTTTTATCTCTATACATGGATGATAATGTTGTTGTATGTATTTGAATGTTGATATTGTATATTGCTTGCAATTGGGCACTTGAGGATTTAGATCTGTTGTTTAACTCTTTTAAATCTGGTGAAACCTGCTTGTTATATGCATCATTGTGTTGATGTTTGATGTTTGTCATACTTGTAACTGATGGCAATGTTGTTATTCTTTTATAGTAACCACACACAACTTGAACATGTTGAGCCATCAAAATAAAAGCCATTAAAAGGAACTTTGTGCATTCTCATCGATGCCCCACAGTGATTACTATTTAACCAGCACTTAAGAAACTTAAGAAACTTCAGAATAAATGGTCCTTCGAGCCGGAGCTGGATAATTGCTGTGGATCAAAATGGCACATTCACTAAGGAGTAGTGATCATCGACCATTTGATGTTCGTCCGAAGCGGCTTATTCGCCCACCCGCATGGATGAGTCAGTATGAGGTGGAACTACCATCAGCAGCAAATCGGCGGCTTCTTCCTGAGGAGAGAATTGCCGATAGGGCAATGCAGAGAGCCGAAGAGAAGGGATCTTACTCTCAATACTCAACATTAACTAACTGGAACATAGTGGATGAAGACCCCTCTTCAGAACAGATACCCGTTCATAAGAGTTCAACACATATTACTTCACAGTATTCTCAGCCAACGGCAGATTCCTTTTATAGGATGCAAGAGGATAATAGAAGACTGCGACAGACTGTATCTGAGTTAAAGAGGCAACTGTACCAAGATGGGGTACCAGCAACTTCAAATCCAATGGAAGCACTATCCTTTGAATCAGAAGAGTATTCTCCTCTACCAGTATTTCAGCCAGCAGCTGTCGAAGAAGAATGGCCACTGCCACCTCCTTCGATAATAGTTAATAACGAAGAGTTGCGTCCTTCTAAAGGAACAGAGCTTAATATGATGGAAGATCTTCGGGATCGCATTCGCAGACTTGAAATGCAGAGACTACCAGTTCCATCTCTAAGTTATCAGGATCCAGAACCTGATTATGGTCATTTACCTTACATGGCACCAAGTAGACCAGTAAGAAGAGATGTTGGGCCTCCCCCAGGGCCTCCACCAGTGCCTCCACACAGATACCAATATCGGGGACCCAAACCATCTATCCCCGATTTTACATCTGATGACCCAAGAGAGTTTGCAAGACTCAGGATTTCGTTGGAGAATATCCTTCCACAAGATGCCACAGAGCAATTTAAGTACCAGATTTTACTTGATCATTTGAAGTTTGAAGAGGCACTTTTGATAGCTGATTCTTATTGTAATTCTGGTCGCCCTTATTCCGATACAATGGTTTCACTTATTCAACATTATGGTCAGCCCCATCAGCTTGCTCTGCGTCGAATTGCTGGATTAATGGATGGACCAGTTGTCCAGAATGGTGATTCTACTGGATTCCGCAAATTCGCATTGAGGGTACGAGCATTGGTTGGGATGTTGGAGCAACTGGGTAATGAAGGCCATGTTGAACTTCATTGTGGGTCACATGTAGCTAGGTTAGCAAACAAGCTACCATATGACTTTCGAGCTAACTTTAGACGATATCTCTACCCTTTGAAGAGAGGAGTACCATCCCTCTTAGATTTTGCAGATTGGCTTGAATATGAATTACAGATCCAAGAGGAGGTATTAGAGTGTTCAGATGAGCCATGGAAAGGAGATGCCAAGCAAAGAGAACGTCAGAGTTTTAAGATGAAGAGGAAGTCAACGACTGTGCTTCTTGGTTCTGCTTACAACACTGTAAAGCAGAAATCAATGTCTCAAGGGAAGTCGAAAACGTATTGCTCCTACTGTTGCAATAACATGCATTTCCTTGATCAATGTGCCAACTTCATTAAGCTTACTACGGAGCAGAAGAGGGATTGGGTAAAGTCCAATAACCGCTGTTGGAAATGCGGATTTCGACATCAAGCTGCCCAGTGTCGACTGAGAATTACCTGTGACATCTGCAAAGGTAAACATGTCCAAGCATTGCATGAAGTAAATGTCAAGCCTACAGAGAGCTTAACTACAGCGACTTGTGGTCTAGTAAACTCTACCACAACTGACATTCTTTATCTTGATCGGAGAGCTGGATGCAGTCAAGTTTTGTTGAAAATCAGTAAAGTACTCTTACGTAATGGTAATCACACGCTGGAAACCTATGCTATATTGGATGATGGTTCGGAGAGGACAATTCTCCTTCAAGAGGCAGCAGAGAAGTTAAAGTTACAAGGTGATCCAGAGAGCATCACACTGAGAACTGTGAGACAGGACCTGCGAGTGTTGCAGGGATCTTCGGTGACTATCGGTCTGTCTTCCATTGACCAGCCAAATAAAGTTTACACAATCAGGAAAGCGTTCACTGCAACCCAGTTAGGTTTGGCTGAACATACTTACCCAGTAACCAGACTTCAGCGGCAGTACAACCATCTGAGAAAATTGCCCTTGCCACATTTTAACAATGTAAGACCACTCATACTGATTGGGTCAGATAATCCGCACTTAATAACTCCTGTCCAGCCAGTGAGACTAGGACCACCTGGAGGTCCTGCGGCAGTCAAGACGAAACTTGGATGGACGCTACAGGGTCCAGTCAAAGGTCTTCTACATACTGGTAATGCAACTTCCTGTTTTTTTACTTCTAATGTTTCTCCATCATCTGAAATCTACCATCAAGTAGAAAGGTTGTGGCAATTGGATGTATTGCCATACAGAAGTGAAAAACTTGTTACCAGATCTAAGCAAGATCAAGAGGCTATGGATCACCTGCAAGCTAGAACAGTCAGAGTAGAGGTGGATGGAGTTCGGAGATATGCCACTCCTCTACTACGTGTAAAGAACATGCCCACTCTGTCAGCACCCCCTGAAGCAGTTCTGGCTAACCTTCGTAATACTGAGAAGCGTCTCATGAAAGATCCAGAACGTGCTGCTGCTTATAATGCAGAGATTGCCAAACTTGAACATGCAGGATATGCAACCAAAGTTACCAGAGAAGAGGAATGCCCCAAAGAATCCTGGTTTATCCCTCACCATATGGTAACGCATAACGGGAAGAACAGAATTGTGTTTAATTGTTCATTTTCCTATCAGGGACACAATTTGAATGAGCTACTCTTACCAGGACCAAACCTGAGTTCATCCCTTTTGGGTATTCTGCTGCGTTTTAGAGAGCACTCTTTCGCTATAAGTAGCGATATTAAAGGAATGTTCCACCAGGTGAGACTGTTACCAGCAGATAAGCCAATTTTGAGGTTCTTGTGGCGTGATCTTCTGAGGGAAACCCAACCCAGTATATACGAGTGGCAAGTACTTCCATTTGGCACAACTTGTTCACCATGTTGTGCCACTTATGCACTGCAGAAGCATGTCATTGAGCAAGGTCAGTCGGAAGATGTATGCAAAGCTATTCAGCAGCACTTCTACGTTGACAATTGGTTACAGAGCTTTCCTTCAATGGAGAGAGCCCGAGCTCTTGTGGACAAAATGAGGAAGCTTCTTGATGAAGGAGGTTTTGAGCTAAGACAGTGGACTAGTAATGCTGCAGGTATCATTCATCATCTGCCGAAGGAAGTATTATCTCAGAGTGGTGAACACTGGCTTAATCAGAGTGATATGGATCCTGAAGAACCAGCTTTAGGACTTCGGTGGCTGTGTCAGTCAGATACCTTGATGTACAAGTCTTACACACTAAAGTCATCCCCTATAACTATGAGAAATATTTACAGAATGATCGCCAGTTTATACGATCCTCTTGGATACATCACTCCTTTCACTACCAGGGCAAAAATAATCGTGCAGCAGTTGTGGAACAAAAGGCGAGAATGGGATGACCCTCTTCTCCCTGGTGACCTCTTAGAGGCTTGGAAGATATGGGAAAGCGAGCTCCAACACTTGAATGAGATCAGACTTCCCCGGTGTTATGTGAGTGCTGAGATGGACCGAACTGATTGTGTGCAAGAAATTCACATATTTTGTGACGCTTCAGAACGTGCCTACGGATGTGTGGGATACTTGCGGACAGAAGGTCTACTAAATCGGGTGGAGGTAGCATTCTTAACTGCACGGTCACGAGTTGCACCAAAAAAGCAACTGTCAATGCCAAGATTGGAATTGTGTGCAGCACTGACAGGAGCCCAACTTGCTCACCTGTTAAAGAAAGAGCTCACTATCAAGATATCTGGAATTCATTTATGGACAGACTCTACCACTGTGCTGACTTGGATTCAGTCTGAGTCATGCCATTTCAAGGTATTCGTTGGAACCCGAATTGCAGAAATTCAAGAACTGACTGACTCCCAAGATTGGCATTATGTAGATTCACCGAATAATCCAGCAGATGATGTTACAAGGGGACGGACCCTACAGGATCTTAGGGAAGACAGTAGGTGGTTCAAAGGTCCTCCTTTCCTGCAGTTGTCACCAGAACACTGGCCAAGAAATCCTTCAGCTTTAATCAATGACGACACAGAAGAACTGCGCAAACCAATCACTTGTCTAAATTTGACTGCAGTCTCGTGCCATTCAATTCCAGAACCTTCACAAGCTGACAGCTTCAAGGATCTAGTTTATGCTACCGCGAAATCCCTTCACGAGTCGAATCTCCATCAAAGTCCTTCTGCTGAGGAGTATCAGCAGGCGGAATTAATGATTTTAAGAGCTGCACAAGGAGACAGTTTTCCTGAAGAGATTCAAAGTTTTAGCAATGGGAAATCTCTGTCATCATCAAGTCGTTTGATAACGTTAGCCCCAGAATTTGATACAGAAATGCAATTAATTCGAGTGGGAGGCAGACTGCGCAATTGCAATCAGTTGGAATCAGAGACGGTTCATCCAATTGTTCTGGATTCAAAACATCCAGTTACCAAGCTGCTTATTCAACAATATGACAGTAACTTAAAACATCCTGGTGCAGAACGTTTATTTGCAGAGTTGAGAAGGAAATATTGGATTCTCAGAGGAAGAGAGGCTGTGAGAAAGGAGCAACGTGGCTGTGCAGAGTGTCAAAAATGGAGGGCTCAACCAATAATTCCACGAATGGCGGATTTACCTCCCGCACGTTTACGTTTACATCAACCACCCTTCTTCTCTACAGGGATGGATTGTTTTGGGCCACTTACTGTAAAAGTGGGCAGAAGAAATGAGAAAAGATGGGGAATACTGTTTAAGTGTCTAACCACAAGAGCTGTACATATTGAGGTTCTAACTAGCATTGACCTTGATTCTTTCTTGATGTCTTTAAGACGTTTCATCTCCCGAAGGGGAAAGCCTGCCGAATTGTTCTCTGATCAAGGAACAAACTTTAAAGGGGGAGAACGAGAACTTACAGCTGCATTCAATGCCCTGCACCCAGACCTGAAAGCCAAATTAGCTGAGTATCAGATAAAAATTTTCTTTAATCCACCTAATGCACCACACTTTGGAGGTTCTTGGGAGAGGGAGATCCGGTCCATTAAAAATGCTCTAAACGTTACCCTGAATTCACAAACTGTAACCCATGAAGTTTTGACCACCATCCTTGTGGAAATTGAAGGGATTCTAAACTCCAAGCCTCTGGGTTATGTGTCCACTGACGTGGCCGACCCTGATCCTGTTACCCCAAACCTTCTGTTAATGGGGCGGCGAGACCCTTCACTTCCGCAGGCCATGTATCATGAGTGTGAAGTACTCAGTCGACGAAGATGGAGGACCTGTCAAATCCTTGCTGATAGGTTTTGGTCACAGTTCATAAGAAATTACCTACCAAGTTTACAAACAAGGGTAAAATGGAAAACTGACACTGATGCACTCCAGTTATATACCGTTGTCCTAGTGGTGGACCACCAGTTGCCTAGAGCACTTTGGCCTGTAGGCCATATCACTAAGTTGATTTATGGTAAGGATGGAAGAATACGCACGGCAGAAGTAAGAGTGAAAGACAGAACATATCTTCGACCAGTTAGTCGGCTGATACGCCTCCCTGCTCTCCCTAACAGTAATGCCTAGTTGAACATTATTGCAAATTTGTGGGACAAATTTGGGGGCGGCTGTTCTGAAGGAAATGAGCCAGTAGGGGGCGATACTGAAAGTTCCTTTAAATATCTGTCACCCTACTTCCTCTTTGAGCACATGGACATGGTGGAAGCTATTGAATGGTGTTTGAGGCCTATGGAAAGTGATGGCCTTGACTGGGGTTTTTGATATGTGGATTGTGTGCGTGCATCAAATGTAAGTTGATAGTTTTGTATTATATATATATATATTGTTGATTGTATGATGATGATGATGTGTATAGATTGTTTGGTGGGTACCTTTTTATCTCTATACATGGATGATAATGTTGTTGTATGTATTTGAATGTTGATATTGTATATTGCTTGCAATTGGGCACTTGAGGATTTAGATCTGTTGTTTAATTCAGTTTTGAAATCAAGTTACTGCAAATTGTGAAATGTAAATTTCAAATTGGCCTTTAGGTACAATTTAGAGTGAGAAAAGATCTTATGTAATTTGAAAGATGTAGTCACTGAATGCTTTTACCAAAGCAATGGAAAATTATTCACATTTTAACAACATAAACTGCTGTTGTACTCACTGTGAGTTTTGAAAAAGTGACCCAAGTATTGAGAAATTAATAGTTTAAATGTAAAATGTATTATTATTTCATATTCAGACCCATTTCAAATAATGATATCCTATGTGGCAATCTATCCGTCCAAACAAATCACACATTTATTCAAGCCGAATGAAAGCAGGTCACTGGCTCACTTGCACGCACCTGAATATGTCCTTACGTCACACAAATCACCCACTTATGGCCCTCATGTCTCTAAAGCTCTCGATCCTCCACCCACAGCAGCTTTATCATGCTTGACTGTGTCGGCGCAATGCAGTAGATGGTGATAATGATCAGGAGGTCAAAGGAATGATGGGAGCTACGAGGCCAGGGGGCAGTTTTCTCCTCCCTGTCAGTCAGTTGATTTCTGGATAGGGTTAGATGACAGCCGGCCCATCACCCCCTTGCTTTAGGTGCAGCTCCCAAAGGGATCAATCAATTAGCAGTGTCAACACAGATATTAGCCTATGTGATGGTGATTCACAGCCTGAGAAAGCAGCAGGCACATCCGATAAAACAAGAAAACTCCTGCAATATTTGAACACATTCGGTTTGAGAAAGCACTCTATCTCTGCAGAGGATCTAATTGGAAACTGGGGGGGAATCCAGTGATTTATGCTGCACCTCACCTCTATCTGTATTGGCTGGAGGCAGCTGTGAGGAAGAGTATGATGAGAATAGGGAGTGCAGGCTGGCACGTTTCCACAGCGGGAAAGCTCTCATACACTGCTTTGCGCTCCTTGATCAAATTCCATTTTCTGTTCTGGTCAGTTGCACCGTATCAGAGAGCATGACAAATATTAATCTCCTGTTCCTGTCAGAGCTGTGCTCCAATCGCGCCCTTGAATAATTCAAGAGCGACAATGCGAAGTTGGTAACAGAAAAATGGGAGTGAGGGTGCTGATGTTGTTGATCGGCGAGGAAATCTAAAAAAAAATAAAAAATTCACAGCGCAACTCTGTCAGCCGTAGTGACAGCATGCTCACAGGTATGCATGCCCTGCAGCCACAGGTGCCAGTGCTGATTTCAAGATCATTGGCTCGCTGGGTTGAAAAGTCTCCTTTTCACCTCTTTAAAAACAGATTACGGACACAAAGCTTCTGAGTACATACCTTGGTGACAGCACCTAATCTGTGACCTGAGGCAGGTGAGGTCAGAGCAGAGGTCAACCACTGTCCAGCCAACGAGCCTGACTTAACCTGCACAGCCCTCGACGTAAATGCCCGCTTCAGTGGATATACTGCAAATCAGAACAGTTCAACAGAGTTGAGCTTCGGCTACAGCAGATAATCTGCTCACACATGTCCACCAGTCTGAAATCATTCATCTCAGTCTGTGCTCAAATCAGTAGCTGGAAGATGAAACCATGATACTTCTGGGTTTTGATACTGCCAAGAGTTTGTCAGAGTATGCCGGCCTTGAAAATATGATAGGGGGGGAAAAAATGGAAGAAGCAAAATCGTAAATGCAACAAAAGATTGCAACAACAGATTTCCAACTCCTGTGAGGAATTCAAATGATGCAAACACTGAATCAACATGCACCTATGCTACATTTGCAATCCTAATAATTTGTCAAGTCAAGTCACCTTTATTTCTATAGCGCTTTTTACAATACAGATTGTTTCAAAGCAGCTTTAAAGTGATAACAGGAAAAAAATGCACAAAGTTTGTTTCTAGAAGAAAAGAACATGTATTCATTACTTCAATGAGCTCACTGTTTCTGCCTTAAATGAATACATTGTTAGCTAAATGCGTGATTTGTATTTCTGAAATACATAACTTGACACAGTCACCCCTGATAACAGATCACTCTAAATTGTAATGTAGACACATGCATTTTCTGTAAAGCTGCTTTGAAACTAAATGTATTGTGGAAATCGCTATGCAAATAAATGTGAATTGAATCGTGTTGAGTTTTCAAACTGACAGCGTGCTTGTTGCTGTTGCTTTATACCGAAATTAAAATGATTTTCGAAGCAGTAAAGTGACTATTTTCTTACAAAAACTGCCATTAATTATAAAATGGTTATCAAGAATGGGCCACTGAGGATAATTACCGCATTTACATTTACAATGATAATTTCTGCTCATGGAGCAGAACCTGATCAGAACACAAACACCAAAACTGGAGCTAAACTGTGGAAGCCAGCATTTAGTTCGATTTAATTAATTAATGTTGTGTGACTGTCACTGCATGGAACCAGCATCTAAAATCATTTCAATATTCTATGCTACTTCATAAAAGCCTTTATTGCAAAAGATCATATTGACAAATAGCTTTACAAAGGATTTTCTGATGATTTCAGAATTATATGCAGAAATAGGCTTATCATCACACTGCTTATGTGGGCAGTGTGAACAGTGTGAAACATGCTAATATGGGCGCCAACGTAAATACTCTACAGTTCAAAAGTTTGGATAAGTTTGAAAATAATATGTTTGTACAGCAAGGACACTTTAAACTAATAAAAAAAGTGATGATAATAATACAATATAAATGTTACAAGAGATTTTTAGTTATAATTGTATTTCTATTCATCAAAGAATATGAAAAAAAATGTAACATGTGTCCACATATAAAATATTAAGCAGCACAACAGCATTTAACATTGATAATAATATGAAATGTTTCATGCAGCAAATTATCATATTAGACTTATTTCAGAAGGATCATGTGTGACACTTAAGACTGGAGTGATGATACTGGAAATTCAGCTTTGCCATGACAGGAATAAATTAATGTATTAAAATAGAGAACAGCTATTGTAATAATTGTAATAATATTTCACAATAAAATCAAATAAAAGCAGCCTTGATGACCAGCTAATTCATGTATGCTTGTTTTCTTGCATTCCATAACAATTCAGGCTGCATTGGTCACATATCCATACCGAAATCAGCTTTAATGATTTTTTAACTACATAAATCATGTGGATTAACATTGACATAACTAATATTAAAAACCTTGGTCATGACCTTTGAAACAATGCTTGAGAAGCTTATTTGTTTGGTGTGGGAAAGTAACTCTGAGCTATAGGATTAAATGCTCCCCAAATGTTTTGAGAAGCGTTTCAGTCAATTGCAGCGTGCAGGAAATTGAGCGAGTTTATGAGTAATTTACTAGAGCAGCAGCTGTGTTTGCTCTCTGACATTTACTGTGTAACTCGGATGTGTGCAAAAAAAAAAAAAAAGGCTGTTTCAAAAGATCCAATATATTCTGCATAAACACGTATCCCATTAATGACAATTTGTTTAAAAGTTGCACAGATTCTGGGAACCTCAAGAAACTTTTAGGAATGTTGTTACCCTGAACATAAAAGCAGACATTCATAGAAGTTAAAAAAAGTACTTTGCCATCAGGCCCCAGTTCACAGGGAATAATAATTAAATACACTTGAAGTTTGTACTATCTCAGATCGCTAGCATTTTTACCCTAACAAACCCGCTACCACTTCAGTGCTCTTAGACATGTTGGAGAATAGCTGGCAATACAAACATCACACAGACTAATTCTTCCCTTTCATTCCTGCTCAGCTCACAAATAGCCTACATACTGCACTTTTCAACTTCCAGAGGTGGTTAGTGGTGTGGTCAAGGTCTCAATCTTCTACCAAAAGCCCAGAAACTCTTCGCCAAGTCAGGACATGTCTGTCTGAATATTAAAGACTACATGACATTAATCCCTAGCACACTACTCTCAAATGGCTAATGAGGGCCACTGAGGATCACGGTCTGGCTCCTCCGCATGGACGCTCAAATGTGAGTCTGGGAACCCAGTCACATGGTCACTCTCAGTCTCCTTCCATGTTTAATTGCCACATTTCCTGCTTCTGATATAAATAAATCCCCCTATCTCTTGAAAATAAGCAGCAAAATCAAAGTAGGCCATGGAAGATGAAAGGAATTCTCAGTTATCCTTCAGATGAGGGGCTCTCCACAATGGATTAAACCTTCTGAAGCTGTTTCCTGATCTGAGACTTATTGTTATACTGTTACATCTGAGTATAATTGCATTGCTAGAATTCAGTTTTACAATGGGGGATTATAAAACAAGTCAGTGTTATTACAAACACAAGACAAAATATACATTTCACTTGTTCTTCATTACACTGCAGTGAACATGGCCCTCTGGACTTAACAATTACCCACAGAACGATGAAGGGTCAATACATTTTAATGTTAATCCAGGACAGTTAAGTCCCGAAATCATGCTCTTAAAGCAAATTATACCTACCAGTCACATCTTACATTCATAAAAGCAAACAGATAGATAGCGCACAGAGACAGACACACACACACACACACACACACACACACACACACACACACACACACACACTAAGTAAACACGAAAATGCATTATCACTCACAAATCTTTGGGTCAGTATAATTTTTTTAAATAAATTAATACTTTTATTCAGAAAGGATAAATTAAATTGATATATATTTTTGAAACATTTTATTCATCAAGGATTCATCAATATTAACTGTTTTAGATAATTATACTTGAGCACCAAAACAGCATTTCAGAATGATTGCTGAATGATCATCATGTGACACTAAAGAGACTGATGTAATTGCTTCTATTGTTTCTCATTTGTTAAGTCGCTTTGGATAAAAGCGTCTGCTAAATTAATAAATGTAATTGTAATGGCTGCTGAAAATTCAGCTTGCCAACACAGGAAATTACATTTGAAAATATATTAAAATAGAAAATATTTATTTTATATTGTAATGTATATTGTTCTTTCAAATAAATTACATAATTTTCACTAAGGGTTATATCTCAGCAACTACAAGGCTTTCATACACAAAAAAAAGTCCAATTACACAAGTGTGTTTTCTCCGGCAGCACAAATAGATGATGTGACCTAAAACTTTAACTAATGTAAAAAAAATATATATTTTTAGTGTTATATTTACCATTTCATTAATTGTTTTACTGTTTAATTTTGAGTTCAGAACTTCTAATGGCTGGCGCCATTGTAACAACCTGCAGGCAAACGCCAACGCCAACTACCCTAAACATTTTTCAAAAACATTCTGGAGAAAACCCGTCAACAAGCGCTGGTCTGGTCTGATGGCGTACGTTCTGAATGAATCAATTACAAATCTTAAGTCCTTGCTGCTCCACATACAAAGTGTTTCATTGATAATAATCGGCTTCTCAAGAAATCCACTTAGACTGAAACCCTCCCTCATCTCTCATGAGATAAGGACAAAGAGTCGTCTATTTTAGGGGGCACGCACGCATGTTCCCCACACACAAACAAACAGAAGAAGCAAACGAAGGGGGACATATACTTGCCTTTTCCAGGTGTAGCCGCAGGGTGGGGGGAAAGGTGGGGAGGTACGTTACCCACCACTCTGACTCTGTCGGGAGGGGGCAGGACTCACGAGGAAGGAGGAGGAGGTTTATCAGATGGTTTGTCTGCTTGAGTCTCCATTGAATCTGACGTTCAAGCTCTGCGCACTCAAATGAGAAACGACTCCCACCAAAATCGCAACTTTTTTTGTTGCATCATAAGCCCAAAAATCGTTGGATAAACTCTGGTCGGCTTGACATTTTTTAAAGAGGTTTTGTGCTGGTTTTGCATTGTTTTTCTTGTGATTGCGTGCAACTGAATCTGGAAGTTTTCCTTGGACTGAAGTCATGATGTCAGATATCTCAGTCAATGATCATCTGGAGGGGATATTGTCTGATTTCGAGGGTAAGTGCATTCATTTTAATAAGTGATTTATGGAGCTATGGGAAACTTTTGCAAGTGTAGATTATTTAAAATAAATAAAGTCTGTAAAAAATTTTTTTTATAAATAACTTTTTTCACCATGTGTATGTAGGTAGAACAATACATTTGTAATGTAAATTGATACATTAATAAGAAGTACATATTTAACTTTAGAACTTTATAAAACTATATTTTAGTCTGTTTTGCCATGCACATTTACTGCTGATTATGGGACGAGTGTAAAAGTTAGTTTGATGTCTTATTATAAAGTTATTAAGAAAGGTTTACTTTGTAAAGAGCCTGACACCATTCCACTGTTGTTCTGCTGCAAGTAGGCTATCTTATTATCTTAGCATCCAAATCTCATCTTTTTGCACTGCAGAGAGTGTCAAGAAGCATCCCCACAACCCTCACCACAGCCGTGTCCACTATTAAATCTGACACATTTCTCAGGAAGAGAGGCACCCTTTCCAATAGATCCGTCATGGACGGACACAGCGGGAACTGGAGAACAATAGTTTCTCTCAGTGTTTAGACAGGTGCTGATGTGAAGAGGAAAAACAAATTAGTTCAAGCACTCAGAATAAAGCACCATATATTATTATATTTATGTGCTACGTGGAGACAGTTGTGGGCTAAATACTGTCTGAGGAAGAGCTTTAGCTGCCTTGGTAAAGTTGTGGAGCGGTTTGTTTGTCTGGTAGATGCTTCAGCAGAAAATCATTCTTGCAATTACACGTGATGACAGGGAAAATTGAGGTGTCTTTTGCTAAGCAGTAAACAAATATGTTCACTGGGTCTGGGTGTGTTCCTTCCAGAACTGAAATAGAACCACAGTTTTCAAAGTTTTGCCAATGCGTTAAACAAAATCACGACATTCCTTGATTTCTGTCAGTTGCACCCGACTTATAGGCCTATTAATCTTTTAAAAAGTACTATGACTTGAGACAAGGAAATATTGGATTTAATTAGAAGATTGGATCATCGCCATCCATGTCCCTTTGAGTATAGATGCGAAGGCATAGAGTTCTTTGCTTTGGCCATTACAGTTTTTTCAAATTCATACAGGCCATGTGATTCCTAGTAGCAGATGCCACAAGAGAGATATTACATTCTTTCAGCTTCACCTCAATCCAGCAAATAGGGTCATTTCCGAACAAGAGACCAGTGTGCCGCCATGTGCTTGAGTGAAGATAGACAGAACCGCTGTTCATGCTGAGGAAAACGCCTTTTGGAATGTTGTGGGACGTATAGTGAGATCCTTGGTTCTTTCATATGGTCATTTGTGGCAGAGTGAGTGTGAAACGTAGTCATCCATTTCTTATCAGTAGAAGTTTTAATTGTAGGCAAGGCATGAACTTTCGTGATCTATAAAGATGTCTGTTCAGCGGGTGACGACTAATGCATTTCCTGTAAATGTGAATGTGTGGAAATGAGGGAAAGGCAACCCCCCCCCCCCCACCACACACACACACACACACACACACACACACACACACACACACACACACACACACACAAAAGAAAACTTCCTGTTGTGTAATTTGAGACTGACCCATTAGAAATGGCATATGCTGTTTCTTGAGGCTACATTTTTGATCAAGCAGAGCCAGGATCATATGCTCTTGAATAATGGAACTGATTCACTAAAGTTTAGATTAAAACGAAAGACGTTGGTTTTCATTGCTTTTTCATCCTTTACATTCCTCATAGCATTATGGGAGTCATAGAATAAAGATTGAGGAGATATAGGGGCCCTGGTAAAGCCTTATGGGATAAGGAAGACTAAGCTTTAAAGGGATAGTTCACTTTAAAATTACAAGTTGTTTCAAACCTGTATGAATTTCTTTCTTCTGCTGAACACAAAGGAAGATATTTTGAAGAATGTCAGTAACCAAACAGTTAACTGGTCCCATTGACTTCCATAGTATTTTTTTTTCCAACTATGTAAGTCAATGGGACCAGTTAACTGTTTGGTTACTGGCATTCTTCAAAATATATTCCTTTGTGTTCAGCAGAAGAAAGAAATTTATACAGGTTTGAACCAACTTTGGGGTGAGTATATGATGACAGATTTTTCATTTTAAAGTGAACTAATCCTTTAAGGATGGTGTGAAATATCTATGTACTGTGTCTATGTATGTGTGTATGAGCACTATTGGGGAGGAAAAAAATTGGACCGTGCAAAGTTAAGTTTTTGAATATTTGAGTATATTATATAACTCAGCATGACACACAAACTGACCTTGAACTTCAACTTTAGAAATGTGCAATTTAAGGAAAGACTTACTTGACCTTCTGATGTCATTCCGAGATGTTATCTGTTCTTTCTGCTATATAAAATACCACTTTACAAAATAGTTGTCCAAATAGTGGCTGTTCAAGCTTACACTTTGTAATGTCATACCATACCAATTATTACCCGTTTACCGGACACTATATGTGAAAACTAACATATTACTAATACTAACTAACTAACTTTCTAACTAACTAAGGAAACCGAACTACTAACTAACAGCTAGCCTCAGTAGTGTGGATATATATATATATATGAGAGAGAAAGAGAGAGAGTGTGTGTGTGTGTGTGTGTGTGTAAATTTCCTTATTTATTTTTCTTGATTATTTAACCTTTTTTAAACAAACAGCATGTAAACAGTGGCACCAATCTTTTTTTTTTAATGTTGCATTTTGTTATGTCAGTCATAGATATTTAAT
Organism: Phoxinus phoxinus; assembly: GCF_949152265.1. NCBI lineage: Eukaryota > Metazoa > Chordata > Actinopteri > Cypriniformes > Leuciscidae > Phoxinus > Phoxinus phoxinus. Next base: position 26,044,510 of record NC_136876.1, read on the forward strand.
GTATGATTGCACTATATTGGGGGCAATTACAGTAGCATGCCTCTTTTTATCTTGGCTGCATCTCAAAGACTCCTATGTGCACATACCTTCTAAATCCGCCATTTGGCTGTCTGACAAAACACTGATTATAACTTCATATTTATAGATGTAAATGGTCCTTGGATGTGGTAGCTTGTGGTGATAATGGAGGTTTAGTATTAAATAGTAAACTTATGGATTATTTCTATCTCAGCTCAGCCATAGTTTGATTGTTATTCCTACAACAGGTCTACTCGAAACTAGCATATGTACCAGAGGGTCTTGCATTAATCGAACTTTGTTTACCCTTTGATCATTATTTAGAAGAGGTACTTATCGTTTTTGAGGTATTTCCCTTAGATCAGATTCTACAAAAAGCTGCCAAATTAAAATTAGAGACACAGGAATCTGGGAGAACACAAAGTGGCTCAGGCATGTTTCTATGTAATTGCCTGACAGCTGATACCACACATTGAGTATATGTGGACTGAAGCAAATCAAATACCATTATCAGCCATGCATTCCTATTTTTTTGCTATTTATTCCCATTTGGAACATTAGATACAAAATCTGAAATGGTAATGAAAACACACTGGTGTTGAATGACACATGTGATTATACTGGATCAGTATAATGGAGGAGCTAAATTCAAATCAGGCTTAAAAGGTGTATTAGAGAGTATCTGTGGCTGTATAAAAGTTTTTCATGGCCCCCGGGGGGTGTAAGTGCAGCGCCTTATTCGCATCGCTGCAATTCTGAAAATGGCGGCACGGAATTCAGCTTCCAGATGTGCCTTAGCAGAGGTGGTCGGAACAACGTCTGAGCTATGTGCTTAGGGTGGTGTTTCAAGGGGTCGTCTGAGAATACCTGTGAGGAATGTGATGGTGGGGGATGGAAAACCACAACAGGCCCAGGCTTGCACCCCCCCCCCCCCCCCCCCCCACACACACACACCCCATACCCCACAGTATACTCTCCCTCCCTGCATCTCTAAAACTTTCCCTCAAAGGACGAAAAACCCAAATTGATTACTTTGGAAATATTGGCTTATGCTGATTATCTTCATGTGACTTCATCTGACTATCTTCAGAAATGGGATGGGTAGATATACATCCATCAGAGACTGTCTGGTGTCTCCTTTACCTCCCCCACCTTTCTTGTTTACTTCTCAAACATCCCCAGGTCTTTCTCTGTTTGCCTTGCAGCCCCACACCATAAACTTTAGGTCCAAAGTAGCATGGCAGCTAGTGTCATAAAATCATGAACTGCATGATCCTGAATCTATGGCCCTGTTTACACCTGGTATTAAGATGCATTTTGCCTGATCTGATCACAAGTAGGCTATGTATACACACCCGTTTACACCTGGCTTTCAAACACTTCTGTTCTGATTTCTTCGAGGGGAGGGTCTATGGGTGGGTAAATGTAGTTTTTTTTCAGATATTTCGATCTAATGGACAAAATAAGCTCTGCAAAATTTACATATGAACTTGACCAGAGACGACGGAAAAACATACGGAGAGCATCTGCTTTCGTTTCTGCTCTGATAGCTGTGAGTGCATTAGAAATCACAAATGGTGAGAGAACATTGTGCTTAGTATGTTTTTCGTCTTCAAACCAAACTTAGGTCTCCAGCCAACAAAGTTTAAATCCTGTCTGGCTAGCGCGCTTCCCATAATTTTTATGCATTAAGTAAGTGGGCTGAGAGCAGGCGGTCTTTTGAACGCATTCGACCACATAAGCATCTACACTACGAAAGAAATCTGGTCGAATGCGTTTATGACTACATCTGGAAGTGGTCAAAAGTGTACAAGCTCAAAAAGTTTTTGACCCCCCTTTACTAGTATTTACCTGTATGTGAATGCACAGCACACATAAGGAAACATCTATTTTATTCTTCCACATGCGTCTTCTTTTAGAAGGGGTCAGAGATATATTGACAAACCACAATTCAAGTCACCTTCATTTATACAGCGCTTTTTACAATATAAATTGTTTCAAAGCAGCTTTACAGTGATAATAGTAAATTAATGTAACAAAGATTTTTTGGCTGTAGGCTACAGCAGCTCTAGAGAAGTAAGTAATTGTCCAGCTTAAGTAAGTTTTTGATTGATACATTTTTTGTTGTAAAAATCATTGATTATTGACTTAGGGGCCACTTACACAACACCGTTTTCAACTGAAAACAGAAAACCTTTAAAGCATTCTAGCCGTTCATTTACGACAACACAGTGTTTTTGTGCCCTGAGAATGCAAACTTTGAATTTAAATAGGTTTCAAAGTGCACTTTTTTTTAAAACGATGCGTTATCATCTCCGTGTAAACTTGTCATGACAGAATTTAAATTTTGGTTGAACTATCCCTTTTGATCATATTTCAGAAGCCAATGGGTTTATTTAACCCATGAGTCCATCAAAATTGTACCCAGGGGCAAAACATTCAAGCTGTATTGAACATGGTTAACAGGAAATTACAAAAGGACCCAAAATGTCCTTAATGAAGGAATTTCAACAAATTCTTCCACAGGAAGCATATAAATATCACAGGTGGAATTGACATCCATCCCGTTACCCAAAGAGCCATAACTTTGCAGCAAACAGTCTCGATCCAGAGGAGAGACAAGGCTTAGCCGTGAGGAAAAAGCAATAGAGAGAAGGAGCTTCTCAGGTTCCTCTCTTTTATCAGATTGTTCAGGCATTGTGCTGCTCCATGTGTTAACAGAGAGGATTAAACTGCAGCAAAGCTGAGAGAAAGAATATTGAACAGCGCAGAGATGGTGCGCTCTGCTGCCAGTGTAATTATTTCCTGAGCGTTTGACAGGGTGCCAGTAATTACCTGATACCAGCCCCTTTTTATCTCAGTCAAAGGGTAGTACAAGTTTACACTTGCATGTGCTGCACCGTAAAAAAAAAAAAAGCTGTAAGACTGTGCCACTTGTTTGATGTTCCTCCCTCACTTTGTGTCTTTTCTTTCGGTTTCCAAAACTGTTGTCAGTTAAAGTAGTGCATACTTCTTTGCTAAAGTGCACTTCTCCATCACTTGATTACCATTGTGAGAGTACACACTGCAATGGTGTGGTGAGTACCACCATAATGGTGGTGTTCTCATATTAAATGACTTCTGGGGTGCTGCAGACAATGGCATTGTGTGTAGCAGCGATGCACAGGCAGCCTTACCAAGGGACTTGCTGCTGGAATTCGATTTGGTCTAAACTTTCACAGCTGTGTGGAGGATGATGGGCGAGCTGAAACAAAGGGTCTGTGGTCTCCTCACTGTAAAAGAGGTGGCTGTTCCTGCGTAAAAATCTGATTTAATTTAGTGCCTGTAGTCTTCTTGACTCTAATTGGTAGCATACCATACAGAAAGACAGGCAGCCTCGGCTTCAGCCCTGCCCCCTGCCGGGTGAAGATAAAATCAGAGCTGCTGGGCGAGATGCTATGATAGCTTCACACTGATATCTGCTTGTTTATACAAGACAGCACCTGAAGAGGATTGAAAATCTAAGTTTTGCCTCTGACATCCTGTCAGGGTACCAGGGGTTTTTGATATGCCAAAGATGGCATGTAAGCCGTGATAGTCTGCAATTACAAGCACCTCATGACATCACACCCTAAGGCAGATCCAATTGTCATCACATGGCACAATGGTGTCCACATGAAATACTCAAGTTGCCACTTCTAATTGGGTCTGCCACAGAGCCGTTAGGACATTTGTACTGTTCGCCACTGGAATTTTCAGTCATGGTGAAGGGCTGTTGTAATCCAAGCCTTCAGCCACTGACACTGTGTCTTTGAATTGGCCCTTTGTGCTGGAGGAAAAGCCACTGCCTTTCACAAAGGGAAAAGGTCGGAAAGCACTGTTTGCCTTCGGCTTTGTGTTGCAGCTTCTGAGAATGAACGGATTATACAGTGTCACTACAATTTACATGCTCCAGGTGTAGACTTACCATTCAGCCCCACAAGAGACTGTTTCCTGACTGTCTTCTTGTACCTAACATTTCCTTAGCACATGTTTTCAATTTAGAAAAAAATGTCATAATGCTTTAAAAGTTGATGTAGGGGTGACAAGAAGATCTTCACAATTTTTACTTCATAATCTATCCCATGTGGATTCTTTTAAATTGTATTTTTAATTAATATTTGCAAAAATCATACTTAATCAGTAATCAATTTCATATATACATTAACTTGAGGAGAATAACATTTACTTGAGGAGGAAAAATACTACTGTAATGTATCTAGTCTTAAGTATATTTATAATTACAGTATAATATATTATCTGAATTATTGTCTTCTTTGTATGAAATAGTTTAAATTCAGATCGTTAGTGATATTTGTGCTGTGTACAAACATTTCTGTCTACCTATCCTACTTGTCCAGAAGACTTGCAAAACATAACCTCAATGCTAGAATAAAGCATATTTGTTCACAGTTGTTATGTCACCCTCAAAGCAAGATTGCACAGACACCACCAGTGTAATTATGGCTTGGCCCATCAAAATCTGTCTGACTGGCATCTATTCAGTGAGGGCTCCAGGCTGCGCTCACCATCAAGTGTATCCTTGTATGGTTTTGTGCCTCTTTAAATCAAATACAGGAAATGACTGTCCTAGCTGATTTATCATTTCTAGCAGAAAAGAAATCCAAAACTTTGATGTATTATCAGTATTATCACAAATTTAGAAATGTTACCTGGAAAATGATAGCGTAGTGTTTTTGGATTGTAGCCTTATAGCCTTTGGTTATTAGGTATAATTTAACTTACCTCATTTTATGTTATGTCGGTTATTTATTAAGCCTTCAAGAGTGTCTTTTAACATTGAAAATTAATCAAATTTGTGTCCTCTTTCCTTATACAGCTTTGAAGAGGTCCTTTGATATCGATGACGTGAATGAGATCCCCACATTCTCCCCCACATCTTCTGTCACATCTCCCATCAGCCCGAGTGCAATCCTCAATAAGTCAAATGATGTAAGGAGTCCAGGGAACCAGGTGTCTCCTCCTTACCGCTCCAGGATTAGTATCAGCTGCAGTCCTGCCCAGAGCCCTGTTATGAGAAATAGGATGGTGTCCAGTCTCTCCTTCAACCGAGGGATATTGGAAAAGCCCACTATCAATGCCAACTCTGGGATCAACCGAGCTGCCTCTTTTCAAAACAAATTTAACCCCAATGGCTTCATTTCATCTTCAGGTCCAGGAAGTGACAACGATAGTCTCCATAGCTCCTCTTCCAGTCTGGAGTACCAGGCCTCTTCTAAACTCTACTCCTACACAAGCCCTCCCCAGAGTCCTCTTGGTGTTGGGGAATTCAAGGCCCAACGTTTAGGCAGCCCAGCACTGAAGAAGTTCTCCTCCCATGGGAATATGTTCCATTCAGAGCTGGAGGGTCCTCTGGTTATCCCAACTGAACCAATGGGTATTAGCCATGGCTCCATGCCTTCTCTGGACCTCCAGATGGAGACTTCAGGAATGAGACGAGTGATTTCTCCTGGATCACGATTCACCAATACAGGTCCACAGTGGAGCACAAGTCCCCATAATATCCAGAACAGCAGTACCTTTGCAAGGGACTCCTCTCTCAACAACCAGTCTCCTAGACCTAAAGATCCAGTGCGCCTCAACAAATTCCCTCTTGATCTTGACAACCTAGTCTTCAAGTCTCAGATGGAATCTCTGGGAGCACCTAAACCACCTCCAAGATTCCACACATTATCCAACAGTCCTATTGTCTCTGCAAGTCCCTCTGCATCCATCAGCAGCTTGGACAGCACCGACCTACCCCTGGCCCACAACAACAATAACAACATCATCGAAAAGAGAGAGCCCATCACTCCTCCTGGAGCAATCCCAGTACCCAATATCAGTGAATCTCCTGTGCTGCTGTCTCCAGCCCAGACTCTTCAGTTCAACTTAGTCTCTAAGCCCCAAATGGTCCAGGTGGCCCCTGCCTCTCCTTCCCCATCAGGAGAGATGGAGATCAGCAATTATATTGACCAGGACGATATCCATGCCAAAGAAAGCGTGGGTTCCATATTACAGCGGATCGCCTCTTTCTCCAGAGTGGAGACTAAGTTGCCAGTGTTTGATCCAAGTCTGGTCATCCCCCCAAGTAATGGCATCAAGAAAGACTCACCAACAATACAGCGCAAGGAGCTCAAGAGATCTGAAGGTGAGATGTATTGTCCTTAATATTTCAGTTCAGGCCTTAATAGCTAATTAATAAAGTTGACTGGAAGAACTGTCATTGCCCTTGGTGGTTATGCTAGATGTCAGAAAAAGATTTTCTATTGGTTGTGCACTTAAAATGTAAGGTATGCCCTTTACAAAGAATTTGATTAGTTAAGTAAACAGAACTGTGTGGGTCTAAAGGCAGTACTTTATATGAAGTGCTGCTGTCATCATAGCTGTCTTTCCGCACCTTACTGACATACTGTAGAGAAATGGGTGATGGGAGAGAAGAAAAAAGACAAAAAAGAGGAATTCCTGGCATATCAACAAATAGCTGAGTGCAAATGGTGATAACAGTTCAGTGGAGTCTGTCATCACTGCCTACCCAGTAAAGTGATCCCTGGCAGACATAGCTAAGTCGATAGGTGCCAGAGGCTACAGAATCATACCCTTATACATTTAAATTTCTCAGGTGTGTCAATCTCTGCTACAATGATCTCAACCCAATCCTGAGACGCCTACATTACTTACCATTGGGATTAGAGCAATTCAGACAGGGCTTGGAGTCTTGGCACCATAATTATGTTCTTATGTATGGCTTTACATAGCAATTGACTTTTGACAATAATGAATTCAGAACTAAGGCTTAGTGATATCAAAGGGATCAGGTTGGAAAGCATATATAGTTCATAGTAGGGTTGGGCGATGTCTACCAAATTGGCATCAGACGATGTCTACAGTAAAACTTTGCGATGGATGTTGACATCGGGGGTTGCTTTTGAGCATTAAGCTCCGTTAATGTGGCGTGCGTCTGAAGAAAGAGAGAAAGCGCACAAAGCTGAAAGGGCTTGAATGAAGCACATTTGGCTTTAGATAAAACTATAGAGGATATAGTGCTGAAATATCATTACCCCAAACTATCTTTAGTCCTTGTGGTGTGATCCACACCGCTATTTTGACGTGCTGCTCACTTCAACTAGAAATAGTAAAATGGTGCTACCATTCTGTCTCCCAGTCCGAATGGAAACATGCCGCGGTTAACCATTTGAATATAAGTGGTTTAGTTAGTGTAAAACATCTAGTAGCCAATAATTCGTTTGCCGTTTTTTGCTAAATAACATCTTTAGTGTTCATTGAACTGGAAGAAACACGATGCTGCCTCAACATTGTGATGTCTGTCAGCCATTGGTGATGGACGATGGCATCGTCTATCGGCCCAACCCTAGTTCATAGTCAACAGCTTGGTTGCCACATATTGACCCATTTGCAGTGTCAAATATATATTGAATCAGGATATTACTCTTTAAAGTACATTTGCCTAAACAATTATTGATTTTGCAGATGCAAAGCTACTTAAAAAATCTAATCATCATAGGGGTTCTGCTAGTATGTTAATCCAAATTCAGCCAAATTCATTCATTCAAGACAAATACATAGTAGTAAGAGACTATAATGTTCGCTAATTACAGCTGTTCTGGGTTCTCCAGAGGCCCCAGACAGTGTGATTTTGTAACAATCATGTTTTTTAGAAGCATGTACTATCACCTTTTTATTAATGTTTTTACTCTACAATTGTGCAGTTTTGGGGCATTTTTTAAATTAGTAATGATAATTATGATATGGGTTTATTTAAAATAGCAACATTTTATGTAAAATTCACATTAAAGAAGATCTACATTTCTCAGTTTCATTCATGGTGAAAACATGAAACGTGCCATAGTTTAGTGGAAGATTGCTGCCATCAACTGGAAAACAAACACTTTTGCTAGTGCTCACTGCTCAGTAAATAGTTTGTGCATTGATGCTAGATGTTTAGGCTGTACTGTGGCTTAGGTGCTATTTTTGTATAGTTTAACCATTATCAGCCTTTTATATACATATATATGTATCATGAACACAATGACGGGGTGAAATGTGCTGTGATGCATGGGGCACCAGGTAAAATCTTGCCTAGGGCAGCAAATTGGTCAGGGCCGGCCCTGAGTTGAAACACTATAAGACAACAGAAAGAGTTAAGTCTGTTGATAGAAACAACAGAAAACTCCAAAGTCCCGAATCTTGAATCAATAATAGTAATGATAAAGATGGGATTAGGTATCTATAAATCATGGTGTGCTACACCTCTGTGGAACTATGGCAACGCTATCAAATGGTGATGTGTTCATGTTGGATTCACTTAAATGACAATATGTTTCATATAACTGGTGTACCACAAACTGTAATGAACTGTAACTGTAATGAATTTTGACATATTTCGTACAAAAAATACATGTTGGGAAACCTGTGGGATTGATTTAGTCTGACCAGAAATGAGTTGAGGATTTTTCATCTCCACATGTTGTATATTTGCTTCCTTCTGTTGTTTTTCCCTTCGTCTTCATTTCCTGGGGTCATGTTGCAGAGAGGAGAGGGGTGCATTTCCTGACCCGAGAAAACAGAGAGCATTGAACTGGAGGAAATCTGTGGGCGCCTACAACTGTGTTTGGACACAGATCCTAGTAGTATAGCTTATTTAGCAGCACTAGTTGTGCATCTCACGAGTAAGCTAACATCAGGGTGGGTGTCTTAACATCTGCACAGATCCCAGACCCAAGCACAGCCTCCACACTGAAACATCTCTGAAACATAAACATGACTTCATTTTCCTAAGTGATTTATAATTTCCAGTGTCAGTACTGTAAGTGTGGCAAAATGGGTGCCGCCCCAGGCTTGTACCTCAGGCTGAAATGTGTTGTTTGCTGTTTGTCAGATGGTTGAGCTGTAAAGGCTGCGCTGATAGGTTCGGATGAAACTTAAAACAATGGTTGCAACAGTGGAACTCTGGGATGTGGGTGATGTTTATGTCATGCTATCTGCTTCAGGCAGTGTTTTTCAGCGGTTCCGTGGTGTCTTGTCTTGTTTTCTTTGCTTTTTTTCCCTCAAAATATCTGGGCGCATTGCGTATGGATGTAGCCCTTTCACGAAGCCAATGGGAAATACCCACCCATGTTTTCATCATGTTCCATGTGCATTATGACTTGTTTTACTTTTTGAAATGGGGTATATTTAGGCTTCACGTCATCCACCCATCATTGAGCTATATGTAGGCCCTTTGTACTGTTTCCTGTGATAACAAGGAAAGAGATCATTCACTGTTGAGGCCAAACACATGACATGCTCCCAACTGCGTTTATAGCTGTTCCCCTTGACAACATGATTTGTCAGTTAATTTATGCTGTCACCAAAGATGCTAATGTCAATGCCATACGCTATCATATAGGGTTATCAGGCTGACTTGAAGTTCAAGACTGTTTTTATAAAATAAAAAAATTGTAACGAATCCACTGGATGCGAGTTGCAGAACCCAAGTGCAGTTTATTTACATCCAAACTTGATCAAAATACAAAACAAAGACTTGATTAAGCATAACTTGACATGACACAACTTGACTTGAATTCACATAAACAAACCTTCACCACACAGTGGTTACACAAACAATACTTGACAAAGACACATGGCAAACATGAGGGCTTAAATACACACGATGTGTGTTTGACATCGGCTGCAGCTGGATGTAAGCGATCGGTGAGAGTTACCGTGTTCAGGCGGGGAGTCGGACGCTTTCTACTTCCCTAGTGACTCCCACACTGCGTTTGCATACATTGTCACAGTTGAACTGAAATAGATGCAATATTTGCCACAATACACAGACGTTTCCATTAAATACTTTATGTACTGCTTATACAGCATCTGTTTGCACAAAGAATAAAGTTCAACATACTATTTAAATACCAATGTAGTGAGATCTACGTTTTTTTTATCAGTTTTATATTGATAAACATGACACAATATAACATCACGACTACATGAAAAGAGATTTTACTGTTTTTTTTTATACATTTTACAGATTTGTGAACATTAGTGCAACTGAAGGTGTGAGAATAAACACGAAACACACGTGATCGTTGTCATGCGGTGGATTCGGCCAATCGGGGGTTTGGCATGTTGCTTGCTTATTATATATTTTAAAAATTATACATCTTATTATACATTTGTATGTGCTTTGCTTTTTTTGTAGTAGATTACAAGAGATCTTGATGAGTTCTACTCTTCTTGTTCCTTGCATTTATTGAAGTCTAACACTAATATAGACATATATAAAAAGTCTTGTAAAATCAGCCATCATGTTACAACTGGCTGTAAAAATGAAAAATGTTCTGCTGATGTGTGTTAGCTACTCAAATTATTATTTTGCTATCACTCCCTTCTTCTGCGCTAAGAGTTTGCTAGTAAAAACAAACATTACAAAACCAGCCAATGGGCTGTCCTCTGCTCTCTTCCTCTAACAGAGAGAGAGAGATAGTGAAATCATCTTTTAAGCTGCTCATAAATACAGCAAGACCTCCTGAACAGACAACGGATTCTCTTCTGAAACTGCCACAGCTACTTATGTGGTAAAATAAAGAACGTCTGCTGATGTGCTGATGAGTTGCGTTTCTTTTCATCACAATGACCTTAGAAGTTCCTCACATATCCGGAGTGTAAAATTCCATTAACCTTGCTATTTCCTCATTTCAGTCAAAGTGCTGCTTTCTGCATTTGTACAGTATTTGAAATCCAGTCAAAATGAAAAAGATTTTTTTTCCCATATAAGTCTCTCTCTCTTCTTTCTCCCCCCCATTTCCTAGGTCTTGGCTTCATGTCTTCACTTGTCTGATGACGGCTGAAAGCTCTTTGGTCCCTTTTACAGCACAATTTATTCTGGATCTAATGACAATGATTTAGGGAATAAATTCTTCCCAAGCAGATGTTTAAGGCCTCTATCCCATTATCCCCTCCAGCTTAGAGAGAGAGAACAAGAGAAAGCTTGGCTTTATAGAAGTTTATCACATTTCTTTGAGTTAAACAGTGTAGTTACTTTATCAATTTCTGTGTTTCTGAATAGACAGGAAGTTCAGAGAAGTGAAATGTTGTACGGCCAATAGAGTGCAAGTTAAGTTTAAGAAATAATTCCTATATAGTGTTAGCTTCTTTTTTAATTTATTTTTTAAAGGCTGTTTATGGTCAATGCTTGGTGCTATTTTCAGTCATATCACAGCTTCTTTTGTATTGAGAAGGAAATGTGTTTCCTTAGCAGATAAGACAACATTAACAAGCAGCAGTATTGTTATCTTAGGCCCATTGAGGTGGGTCAGTGATGGGATTGACTTGCCTGTTTACCAGAACCTGGTGCTTTTCTCTGAGAAAGATTTGAATGTCTTCTCCCTGTTTAGCATAATTTAGCTTGCTGTCATTGATGATTTATTACCTGTGCCCGTGTCTGAGGCATTGGAGAGGTCTGTGTGTGTGTGTGTGTGTGTGTGTGTGTGTGTGTGTGTGTGTGTTGCCATTCCATTACCACCCAGTATTTAGTCAAGAGGAGCTTTTACAAATTACCATGGAAACCTTCAGGTGCTCTATAATGCTTACTTCACATGTAAAGGTATTCAACACGATGGCACTCATTTCCATGAGAGGAAAATATGGCCCTCTGGGTCACATTTGACCTCATATAATCCTCTGAGCAAGCAAAGTCAATGATGATAACTGAAGGACAAGCTTTTAAATCTAATGTTTGGCCTCACATTCATCAGCTACAGTAAAAAATACTGATAAAGATTAAGGAAAATCCATATTTTAGGGAGAAATTGGTTGAGATATCAGGTCTTCCTGTTTAAGGCATGAAGATTAAACTCCGCTGTGATCAACATTCTTTACAGAATAAGCGAGGAGTACCTGCAAAATCTACTGCCAGAGATTTCTGCATAAAGCTCCAGAGATTTCACATGTCTTTCACAATATTCTAAAGACCCCCTGGCCCCTTGCAAGGGTGCTTATGAAATATTTAGGCTAATTTCATAATGATTTGAGCTGCTTTATGCTTTACTATACCATTAATTATGTAATACTATCAGTTCTAGGAAAGCACCAATATATTCCAATTCTGGCTGATATCGATAGACTGATAATTGTCTTCATGTTATTCAATTTGTCTTAATAAATTAAAAATACAAAGCTAAAAATCAATGATATTAATTTTAAAGTTAATTTAGACATCACATTATGAAAAGTCAATATGCATGTTAAGATTTGCTAAAGGTTACATTTACCACTGTTATTAAATGATTAGTGTTTTTAAAGATTTAACAGTGAAGTATGTAAGATTTTTTTAATGTTCAAATACATTCTCTTAACCCAGTTGATTGTTCATTGACTACTATTAGAATGCAATGGGTTTATCTCCTCAAAAAGCATAAACATTGAGACCCCCGGCACCATCTAAACCAGAGGTCTTCAACCCTGCTCCTGGGGACCCGCTGTCCCGCACAGTTTTTTTCCAACCTGCTTCAGTTCACCTGACCTGTGATTTCTCAAGCGATCCTGAAGAGCTTGGTTAGCTTGCTCAGGTCTGGTTTATTGGGGTTGTAGCTGAACTCTACAGGGCAGTGGGTCACCAAGAACAGGGTTGAAGACATATGACCTAAAAACATTGAGAGCGGTCGCTCAGATCTTTCGTTTTTTAAAGAAATTAATACTTTTTTTTAGCAAGGATGCATTAAATTGAAATGACAGGAAAGCCATTGTATTCTAGTGCATGTTATAACAGCTTTTTTGTCAAAATTCTTGAATCTTGATTGTGTTGGATATTTAGATGTCAAAAATAAATGGCACCATGTGACCCACAGACTTGCCCTCCATTCTTATTGTAGAGCTTGATAGTGTTGATGTGAATGAGTTCAGATCAGCAGCCCAGGGGGTTTCATAACTGATACGAGAAATGAGGATGTTTGGGGGGGAAATAGGTAATTTAATGGGATTAATTAATTCTTAGTGGAAAAATATTTCCACCCTGAAGCATGCACACATCATGAGCTCAGATGTTCAGTTGTGTTGACGGTCTGTGCGGGGAGCTAGCCTTGTTGAGTTCAACACAATACATGGATAACAGCACAGGACAGGTTTTATTAACCTGATATTGTGGATGCAAAAGGTTCTCTGGGTGTTTTTTTTTTTTTTACACTTTAGACTGGGGGATCCTTGTTAAATTTGGCCTGCTTCCTAAACAAATAATGCCACAAGTGCTTTAGAGTGACATTAGTTATATTGACATTGTATTCCAGCTGTATAGAATTGTGGTTTCAGTATTCATGAATAATATGAATGAGGTCTCAGTGGAGCAGAAACAAACGTGTTTCATGTATTTCATGTGGATAATCCAGTTTTTGTACCAAAGTTTGTCTTTTCACTAACAAGTAAACTTTATTTTTGACAGTCTGATCCAACGCAGCTGGTAACCTGATATCTGTTTGAATTTGATGTGATATATGTTGTCCATTAATAACGAGTTGTATATTGTCTTGAAAAGCCAATCTGCTAATGGGCTGTGCACACAGCTCTTTCCAAACATGTGACAGGGAGTGAGCACATCATTCAGGTCTTTGGACAGAATTGCTGATTTAGAAAGTGCCAGCAGTAATACATGGCAGCTGGTTTGGGGCGTTTTCGATCTATCTGGGTTTTTTTTTCCTCTGGCGAACAGGCACCGTGATGGGGTGTGAGGATGGGGGCTCAGCTTGGAGTTTATGATTTAGCACGAGGGAAAAAACTGTTTCAGCTGAGAAATTACTTCTACAGGTCTTTCTACAGACAAAGATCTAATTAGTCAAGGAATATCAACAATTTGACGGCGAGTGTCCAATATTTTTTCCTGGGCTACATGCATAAATTGTAATTGTTTTTAAAGGATTTCATTTATGAGAGGCTGCACACCTTGGTAGTGTTGCATAAGACTATTAACACTTTCCTCTCCAGCATAAAAAAGAAGAAGAAGCTGCCAGCCACCAGCAGCTATTTTTTTTCATAATTTTCACAAAACTTTCAATGCTCTCAGAATATTTTGTTTTAGAAATATCTGAGCATGCAATATAAAAAAGAACAGAGCCTCTGCACTTGAATGTTGGTAAGTTTATTTAAAAAAGCAACATTTCGAACAAAAAAGCTTCTGTATAACAGTGAAAACAAGGATTTCCAGTCATTTCCATTAATGGCAGGGAAGCGTTGTGTCATAAAAGCAAATTCATTCAATATTCTGTCAATGGCGGGGAAAGAGTTAGGTTGCATTAAGCAGAAGTTGTGCTAGTCTTTTCTTCCCTGTTGTGGAGTATATCTAAGTGAAATGGCCTCTGGAATGATGAAAAAAAATGTAGTGCAGGATTTGGTTTCAGTCTTCAGAAATTGATTGGATCATAGGAAGTTGGGTGTTACTTACTTAATTGGAGGCGGATCTGAATGCCATGCCAGTTTACAGTCAGTTGTGGAGGATATTTAAGGATATTTATGATAGGATATTATTATGATTAAGGAGATTTTTGATTAAAGGGCATATGTATTTTTAATTTGAATCTACTTGAACCAATGGAAACTATCTTTTAAAAAAAATGTATCAAGGATTTTAAACACATTTTTAGAAACCATATGCACTGCATGAATTTCAAATATTAAAAAATAAATAAAAAAGTTAACAAAAATGAGAAATTCTGTCATAATTTACTTGCCCTTATGTCAATCCAAACCTGTACATTTGTCTTTCTTTTTTAACTAAATTAACTATACGTTTAACGCATTTCCTTTTTTTAAATGTTCTGGGGCCGTATTCACAAATAATTTTATCTTACCACTAGGAGTACTCCTAAATCGCACTAAAAGATTTTAGCTAGGAGTGTTCTCTTAAAAGTTATTCACAACGCCTTTCAGACCTACTCTTAGTAAGGAAAAATGACAACTCCTACACTAAGAGTGAGTCTTCGTTGCTATGGATGACGTCAATTCTCATCCACGAGTTTCCTCGCAATGATCACGGTGATTGGTTGTTAGATGACAGGGCCATCATGCGGAACATAACACAGACGCACCATCTAAATATGTCTGTGTCCTACACAAAATAATAATAATAATGTCATCGAAATGCATATATAATGACATGTTTGTGCAGGCTCCAGTGAAGTGTAATTCTAAAAAGGCAGAGAGAGAGAGAGAGAGAAAAGTTGTGAATTAAATTAAATTAAATCAAGGTAGCCTAATACCCTAATGAAAACCGTCACTTGCCTAATAATGAAAAACGACACTTGCATTAAAGCTGCCGTCGGCAAGTCTGGCAGATTGAGTGGACTTAGACAAAATTTTGAATGTTTACAACTCTCATGCCCCTCCCCCACTACCAACGAGCACCCGCCCATCGTCAGTGTGTGTGTACCTGATTTTCTGTGAACGCGTCCGTCTCTTCAGCATCGATCAACACCATAGACTCGGAGGTAGGCTGCCCTGGCTAATCTATCCATAGATAGCAATAACCGAGGAATTGGAAGCTTGTTATTAGATTTTCTCTCTGCCATCATGCTTCGTACAATCTTCAGGCGAACTTCAGGCGTGTCGTGTGCATGTGATATTGTAACGTCCGCGTCTGCGCGAGGGAGGGGGATCTGTGATTTGTGCACGACCTGTGATTGACAGTCAGATCTCACACCCCCCTGCGCTGATTAGACTTGATGATCCGGGAGCGGTGGATTTTTGCAAAACAAAATAACACGCTCCAGGTGGAGTTAGAAGCTCGGGTTTTTTTCTAAAACCACCTTATTTGTGTTGTTCTGTCGGATTATAGTGTCAATTTCACTGAATTTGATCAAAAAATGTTGCCGACGGCAGCTTTAACACTTGCTTGGTTAATTGACATCCTATTAGCCTAAATAGACTACTTAAAGCAAGGAAATATTGCTCCTATTAAGTAATGTAATAGTTGAATGACGGTGGATTGAACTCGCCAAAACGGAAAAGCAACCCCAACTGGACGCAGGATCAGTTACTGCTGCTGGCCCAGTTGGTGCTGGAATAAAAAACATAATAAAAGGGAAATTCGGCACTGGGATACAACATCGAGAATTGTAAAGTTTGCATCGAACACAATCTGGGTATTGATGGAGTGGGTTTTCTTTCTATTCACAAACACGTCCTCATCCTGACGTGGTGCAATTATTTTAATATGTGTCTCGTCTATAGCACCGACCACTCCGGGCACACCGGCAATATCTATAAAGCTGGCTCTGTTTCTTTGGAGTTGGCGAATGTCCAAAGGAAAACTTATGAACTGTCGAATAATATGGGGTCTACAGAGTGCATTGATGGTTTGGTGGATATTTACCGATGGCTGGGATATCGCTAGATCGTCGGCATTACACAATTGCATTTTCCCCGTTGCCAGGTAGCGAAGTGTTATCAAACATTTAAATTCGGCACTGATTGGGTTGTTGCGATTAGTTGGCGCTGTTATTGCATCCCTCACAAGATCCACAACAATCAGTATCCCCTCACGGTTAAGGCGGTGTCTTTGTAATAACTCCGTGTCATTAACTGTCTCCAACACACACTGTGTCGCGCGGCGATTTTAAGGCCCGTTGTGAATAGGTCTTAGTGAGTTAGGAGTCCTCTCGACTTCTTTTAAGCTGTCCCAGACTTAGGTGCTACTTTTAGGGCTAAAATGCTTCGTGAATTACTCTTAGTGAAAAAAATTAGGAGTCCTAAAGTTAGGAGTGACACGCCCATTATTTTTAGGAGTTGCTCCTAAATTCGCCAGTTAGGAGCTACTTTTAGCCTTAAAATTCTTTGTGAATACGGCCCCAGATCATCATTTCACATATTTCACATGGTTTTCAAATGACATGAGGGTGAGTAAATGATGGCTTGTTATTTATTTTGGGTGAAGTGTCCCTTTCAGCCAAGCCAGCTTTATGTAAATAAATGTACTATTTCTCATTTAGCGCCAGATTTACTAACAGCTTGCGTCAGCGGGATTTTCTGGAACTACTGGCAGGATTTTCTAAAGACACGCAGTGAAAAATTAGTGCTGAAAAGGCGTGGATGTGGTTATTTTTGCGGCTGACCTTGTTGCATATGCATTTGTCGGAGATTCCCTTTCAGACGCAAAATGTGTGGGAGGAGAGTATTTTAATGAATCATGTAGGTGATCTACTAAGGTTTGTGTTTGCCAATTTACTGGTATTTGCGCCATTATTTACCACCCAATAAAAGCATGTCTTAAACCTGACGCTAACTGGTAGATTGTGTTATGGAAATGATCAAGCTGTGTCTGTGTTCTTTAATTTACACATGTCAGTAGATCACGAGCAGAACTTTCCACTCCCATCTGCGCTTTTTTGGAATTGCGTTCTCACGCTAATTTGCCCTGTTTAGTAAATCTGGCCCATAATGACTAAATATGGACCACAGGATGTTAAACAGCAGAATCTTAAAAAAAATTTGCTTCTGGCAAACTTTAGACAGAATGTTTTCATCTTACTGTGATAAAATATTCTTAATTTATTTATATTTTTTAGAATTATGGAATTTTTTAATCAATGTGTCAGTTCAAAGGTTCATTGAATCAGTCTGTCATCAGAAGTGCAACTTAATCCCCTTATTTGTTAGACCAAGATTTTGTTCCATTCCAAACATTTCTTTGATCATCCAAGTCTGAACATCATCAGGACGCACTTTATTCGCCAAGTGTGCATAAGCACACAAGGAATTTGGTATGGTTTCTGGTATGGTTTTCAAGGAGCTGTTGCTCCGCAGGGTGACTGTTCTGAGATACAGTACCTGCAGAGGTTTGAATAGGGGCTGTTTGAAACTGACACGTGCGGAAATAGGACTTTGCTGTCGGTCATGTTGGGTGTCAAGGATATAATCACAGACCAGTGACTGTAATCAGAGTGTGGCTTGAGCGTCTCCTTCTGTTACAGTAACCGCTCCACCGCGTCATAACATGTCGCACCTTCATTCTACAGGCGTGATTCACTGGTCCTCGCTCGTGCCTTCGATAATGTACTGTTTGTTATGCCTGGTGAAGCCTTCTATATTTAATCCGTGAACTATGTGCTCTAGGAGGAACTGATCTCACAGTCGTAAAGACGTTGTTATGCAGGGAGTCCATTGTTTTGACAGCTTCTCTGCCCACATTAGGCCGACTTTGATCTGAAAAGGCCATTCGCATGTGCTATTGATTGATCTTTCTCTTGGGCCTAAGTTTCCATTTCTCCTACAGAGCTGTGGGAAATAGATGGGTCAAACAACAGACCTGCAGGTACTCCTGTTTCAAGAGAGAGAGTAAAATCTCACTCTTTATTCATCTTGAATCCCGAACCCCCCTTTTATACCAAAGGACCTCAGATTGGAGCTTTCAACGGGGGGCTATTGCATGATTGGCAGGCTGGTGTTGTTTCATCATTTCCATACCCTTTGTGAATAAGGTTATCTTGACAGTTGCAAAAAAGAAAGTCAGGTTTTGAGTTGATAGATGAAGCCGAGAGCCAATTATTTTTGTTAGCGTAAAAGTCTAAACAAATGGCAGTCACAGACAGAGGGTTAGACTCTGAGAGCAGACTGTTTATTCTCCTGATCTGAAATGAAAGGCTTGGTTATTTTTTTTTAAGCTGTTATCTTTTAAGCTGTTTGACATTCTCTCTGGGTTTGTATCAGCCTTCAAGGCACCATATCTTAATAAACAGGAAACGGTAAACTCTGAAGTGCTCTTTCTCACTAATTCTTTACAGTGACTCATGGGTAATGAGGGGTGTTATGTGCCCTTTTTGACAGTTGCAACCATGAGTCTCTCCCCTAAATATATGCCCTGATGTGCAAAAACAGCTCTAAACATTATAACATCACATTGCCTGAAGAATGAACTGATAATGATAGTTCTTAAAAAGAAAAGATGGGAAAGAGACACTCACTTATAAAATCCTTGGAGGCAAATTCACTAAATGGTTGTGCCACTTTTACATGCTGTATTCTTATACAAGAACCACCTGCAACCTGACCAGGTGCTTAATGACGTATCATTAGATATGTTCGGTAATAGCCAATCAGCTGACTTTGGTGTGATCTATATGAATTAATGTGGTAAATGCGCATGTTTCATTTGCTTAGGGGCTGTTTACACGACACATGTTTTTCAACGAAAAACGTAAAACTTTGTATGCGTTTTGGGCGTTCATTTACACAACAACGGTGTTTTGTGTGCCTGAAAACGCAAACTTTTGAAAACGGGCTTCAGAGTGCAAGTTTTTTAAACCGGTCTCTGTGTAAACAACAAAAACGGAATCTCTGAAAACGATGACGTCACTCTAAAAAATGCTGGGTTGTTTCAACCCAATTTTGGGTCAAATATGGACAAACCCAGCCATTGGGTTACATTTTTTAAATACATTTTTAACCCAACGTTTGGGTTTGTCCATATTTGACCCAAAATTGGGTTGAAACAACCCAGCATTTTTTAGAGTGCATGCATATTCGTATTACGTGTTCAGTCTACAGTGTTTCATCACCATCTAATGGCAAAATAAAGGGTTGTTTGTTGTTTTTGAGGATCCAGGAGGAGTTTTAAGCATATCGCTATCGTGTAAACATACCCTTAGAAAATAAAAATGCATCCGCCTCAAGGGAGCTTTTACAAAAAAAAAAATTTAGCATCTTGGTGTTTAAATAGATTGATTTTTGAAAATTGTTTGAAAAAAAGTCTCTTATACCCAAAAAAGACTGCTTTAAAAAAAATACAGTAAAAAGTCTAATATTGTTAAATATTATTACAATTTAAACTAAGGGTTTTCTATTTTAATATTTTATTTTATTTATCAATTCATTATACATGTCTATACTGTCATTTTTGACCAACTTAATATGTATCCTTGAATAAAAGTATTAATTTCTTCTCGATCACTGTTTTGCGATTATATCTAAATTAGCAGAAAATGCATGTTCAAATGCGTCAAATTACCTCATTCACAAGTCTTGCACTGTTACTGGACTTGCATGATTTCTTTAGTGAATATAAACATAAATATCCCATACATCTAAAGTCACTATCACCAATATTTGTGAATTTCCCCTTTTCAGTGAGTGAGTGGGAGTTCTCCATGAATTCAAGCTGTTATATCACATTACAGGAAATCTTTAACACATACTTCACCAGTTCACACATAGCTCCAGCTGTCTCAATACACACAATCTTATTGTGCAAATTGAACAAGATTTCCTGGGGGCAACAGAAATCTGAAGTCACATCACAGAGGAGGTTTTATATGCCTTTTGTGGTAAACAACTGTCTCTTTGTCCAAATGGCCCTCTGTTTGTTTGAAGCTGATACTTCTTCCCCAGCACCTGATATGTCTGTAAGTGCCAGAGGATAATGCTAATATTTGGAATCTGTAGACAGACAGTACTATCATTCATAACCAGCTACCACAGTTCATGGATAAACATAGATAGTTTCTTATCATATCCGTGGTCTAGATGGGCAGGGAAGCTCTCAAACTAATCTCATTAACTCCAAGCATCTGTTTTCCTCTCTTTGAAAGGATGATAGTGTCTATGGGAGGAGAGCAGCATCAGCTGTGCATAATGGGAGGTTGCTTGTTTTTGTGTTTATCCTTTCCGACAGGACGGGGAACTACTCGCGAGGAAGGAAATGCCAGATCCGTGTGCTGAACTAAACTTGTGTATTTCCCTCTTTTGAAAGCCGTAATAAACTCAACCAAGTGTGTAAACATGAAAGATAAGCCCTTGCAAGATATACTTATGCTTGCCTTTGAAATCCATCCAGCTACCATAAAAAGCTAAATGTGTGCCAACTTCGGCCTGCGTTCTTCCGCCTGCGACAGTGAGGCTCACAAACAGCCTCTAGTCTAAAACTGACAGAGCAACCCACTAACCCACTGCTGGCATCTGCATTCCTCGGGCCTGTCCGCTGAATGAACCGATAAGCTCCTCAATAAACTTCAATGATTCATCTTTCAAACCATGCCACATAATGCATTCTTCCTCGGATGATGATAAATCAGCCATACTTTACCCATTTGTGGTTGTTGCGCTGTCCCTAGGAATGGGAATCAATCAGGAGCCATTCCGATTCTGATTCCTCTTGGTGATTCTGGTTCTGGTTAAGAAATATTTGAAAAACAGAAGAAAAAAAATAAAATTAAATAAAAAAAAAATATATATATATATAATATATATATATATATATATATATATATAAATGTAAAACAAAACAAAAATGTTTTATTTATTTATATAAAATACTACTGACAGTCAGGAACTAAACTTGAATATTAACAGCCTTAAGACTAACATAACAGTATAATTTATTGGGAATAGGAATTCAAACAGTATGTTTATAATTCCTTCAAAATATTTGGCCTATAAGAATCTTTCGCTCAAGACTAAGAGTTTGCTGGTTTTGCTGTGTTTGTGATTCACTAAAAAGAACTGGCTCATAAGATTCATTCATCAGGAATCCGACTTTACTGATCATGCTGTATGTTTGTGATTCACTAAAAAGAACCAGCTTATAACAATAATTAGTTTAGATTCAGATTTCACTGGTTGTGCTTTATGTCTTTGATTTTCAAAAAATAACTGATTTTAGTAATTTAATCGAGAATCGAGTGTCACTGGTCGCTCTGTATGTTTCATGCTGAATAGCAATGCAGGGAAAACTGTGGTAAAGTATGTTAATAGAACCAAATGTCATGAAAATTAGCTTGGAACCCAAACCTATCTGTCCCTCACCTCGTGTGTAGCCCAACTTTCAAAATCAATTCGAAAAGTAAATGTCACAAGCTGTGTTTGCCACCTCCAATGAGAATCATTCACACCCGTGTGATCATTCCTGACCCTGGACCAGAAGAGCTCCAATCATCTAAGACGGCTTTATTGAAAGAGACTGAACCCGACGTGCTAAACGTGTTTTGTGGGTGTAAATGATTTATAATTAGATGAGCACTCAATTACAGCGATTGCTCTCTCAGAGTAAGTTAAGCAAATTGATGAGGCTAACGCTCATTTCACAGGGAGATTAATTGAGGCTACATAGAGTCTTCACCCTTCTGTCTGGAGATAAGGACCACAGACACCCTGCTGAAGCCAGGAGGACATGGAATAATGGGGGTTGTGCACCACAAAGAAAGAGGTTTCTTGAGTCTTTTGTGTCCAGGGTTGTTTGATAAGATATGAATGGAGCCCTTGTTGATGATTGGGTGTTGTTCTCTTCTGTTCTTTGGACAGAAAGTGATGAAACTGCGGGAAAGTTGGGAGAGTGTAGTGGATATCTTTGCTGAGAAAGGGAGAGATAGACACAGAGCATCTGGTGGTGAGATCCGGTTATTGTTAGTGCAAAGGAAAGCCCCAGCTTCACAGGGCCTTGACCAGTTACTCTCCACAGCCAGCAGAATGGAAACGGAATAAGGATGAGGCTGTTTTGAGCTTTTCAGGGGAACAAATCGACTCAGAGCAGGAAACAGTTACAATGGGATTGATGCCTTCGGATGTATTATAAATGTCAGTCATTATTAGGATAATCACACACACTCATTATTATTATTATTATTGTTTTTTAATTGTTAAAAAAAAAGATCAGAATAAATGTTTGGCCTGCTTTTTTTATTGACAGGAAGGGAATTTACTGAATTGCAATTTAATAAAAGTTAAACAATCAACTCAGAATGCATTATGGGAATTGAAGTTTGGTTCTACCGCAACCAACCCACAATACTGTTCAGAAGTTTGGGCTCAGTAAAATGGAATATGATTTTTTTTTTTTTAGATAAAAATATATATATATATATATATGTATATATATATTACACACCTTTAAAAAAAACATTATATAAACCCTTTAAACTTCACAATTTGTACACTTTTTTTAGGGTTTTTTTAGACTTTTTTTTAGAGCTGCTTCCTGTATTTTTTCCTGTTTTTCACTGTAAAGCTGCTTTGAAACAAACTAAATTTTATAAAGCTATAAATAAAGGTCACATGACTTTTTTCAAAACTTAATGGCTTAATTTGTCTTGACAGTTACATCGAATTTAGTTCAATTTCTTTCCATTTTAATTGTACTTAAATGCAAATTTTAATTGCAGTTCTGGATTCTGTTTGGAATTGTTTGGCATTCCATTTAAGAATGACACACATCCCTTCCAACACTTTGACTTCAGCAAAGCACCGTCTTACACAAACATGATGGGTATGTGAGACCTGTCACTGATTACATGATAATAAAAGCGTCCCATTGCTGAGATCCTGAGAAAGCATTGTAT
This sequence comes from Phoxinus phoxinus, assembly GCF_949152265.1. Taxonomy (NCBI): domain Eukaryota; kingdom Metazoa; phylum Chordata; class Actinopteri; order Cypriniformes; family Leuciscidae; genus Phoxinus; species Phoxinus phoxinus. The sequence goes on from NC_136876.1 coordinate 26,067,861, forward strand.
CTGTGTCAATGTGGAAGACAACTGCCCAGTTTTGGAGGTTAAATGAATTTGTTCCTTTCAGAGCCGGAAAACCTACATTCTTAGCGATGTTTTGCAGCAATGCCATTTTTTAGTGTCTTAAGAACCTTTTGTGCAGTGAAAAGATTCCATGGATCTTAAAGGTTCTTCATGGAACCATAGATGCCAAATTATGAACCTTCATTTTTAAGAGGGTAGAGAAGCTAAAAATGGGCCCCCTAACCAGATCCTAGCCACACCTAGTGCTTACAGCTTCAATAGATGGACTCTGATCCCAGGAGAATTTCAGCCATATTTCGGGCTGTCTTGTTGACTCAGTGTTGTAGTGTGCAGCTGTGATTGAGTAATTAACCGTGTGCAACAGACATGTTATTAGAAGCAGAGTTTGGGTAAGATTTTTCTGGAGGATACCTGATACGGTGTCTGATCTGGAAGCTGTACTCTGTGTAAAGGCCAGGACCATCAGTATTCCCACAGTACGGTGTAGTGCCTGTAGGCATGGCAATTTGTCTCAGCTCCACCAACAAACAAACCCAGGGGGAACGGTGCAAGGCTGGACTTGTAATAGTGGCAAGGCTGATAGAAAAGACCCAGAGTTATGGCTTGTGTAAAGACAGCGGCTTTATGTGATGACTTTTCTAGCTGACCTGGAAGGCAAGCGTTTGTGCTCAAACATGCATTAACATACATGAACTCCCCCTTTCCGCCACACACATACACAGGCATACATACAGACTTTTGACACTTTTGATGCTTATATGTTCGCTTGGGAACATGATGCTGCCTGCTCATCGCGTTTCCCTGTGGTCTTTCCAATCAGTTGCGTAACGCACAGGAAATATAGGTCAGACAGCAGATGTGCTCTCGACTACAGGACAAATCACACCCTCTTTTCAACGTGTCAGGATCAAACAGCATAGCCGGGGGGCCCAAAATTCTGCTTTCTAAACATCTCTAACCTTTCTAGAGGAGAAGAAAACTGGGAAACGGATACCGCTGTGCTCCATGGTGGTGTATTGTTGGGTCCGGAGTGTGTACGTGTTTGTAGAAATGTTTGTGAATGAGCTAGCTTACATGTATATGTTTGGAGATTTGTATGTGTGTGTATATATATGTATATACTATACTATATTGCCAAAAGTTTTGGGACGTCTGCCTTTACATGCACATGAACTTTAAGGACATCCCATTCTTAATAAGTATGGTTCAATATGAAGTTGGCCCACCCTTTGCTGCTATAACAGCTTCAACTCTTCTGGGAAGGCTTTACACAAGGTTTAGGAGTGTGTTTTTGACCATTCTTCTAGAAACGCATTTGTTAGATCAGGCACTGATGTTGGATGAGAAGGCCTGGCTCGCAGTCTGCGCTCTAATTCATCCCAATGGTGTTTTATCGGGTTGAGGTCAGGACTTATTGCACAGGTGGCAACCTATCACGGTACCACACTTGAATTCACTGAGCTCCTGAGAGCGACCCATTCTTTCACAAATGTTTGTAGAAGCAGTCTTCATGCCTAGGTGCTTGATTTTATACAACTGTGGCCATGGAAGTTATTGGAACACCTGAATTCAATGATTTGGAGGGGTGTGCCAATACTTTTGGCAATATAGTGTGTGTATATATATATACACTGAACAAAATTATAAACACAACACTTTTGTTTTTGCCCCCATTTTTCATGAGCTGAAGTCAAAGATCTAAGAATTTTTCTATGTACACAAAAGGCCTATTTCTCTCAAATATTGTTCACAAATCTGTCTAAATCTGTGTTAGTGAGCACTTCTCCTTTGCCGAGATAATCCATCCACCTCACAGCTGTGATATATCAAGATGCTGATTAGACAGCATAATTATTGCACAGGTGTGCCTTAGGCTGGCCACAATAAAAGGCCACTCTAAAATGTGCAGTTTTATCACACAGCACAATGCCACAGATGTTGCAATTTTTTAGGGAGCGTGCAATTGGAATGTCCACCAGAGCTGTTGCCCGGGAATTGAATGTTCATTTCTCTACCCTAAGCAGTCTCCAAAGGGGTTTCAGAGAATTTGCCAGTACATCCAACCGGCCTCACAACCGCAGACCACGTGTAACCAGACCAGCCCAGGACCTCCACATCCAGCATCTTCACCTCAAAGATCGTCTGAGACCAGCCACCCGGACAGCAGCTGCAACAATCAGTTTGCATAACCAAAGAATTTCTGCACAAACTGTCAGAAACCGTCGCAGGGAAGCTCATCTGCATGCTCGTCGTCCTCATCGGGGTCTCGACCTGACTGCAGTTTGTCGTCATATACGACTTGAGTGGGCAAATGTTCACATTTGATGGCGTCTGGCACTTTGGAGAGGTGTTTTCTTCACGGATGAATCCCGGTTTTCACTGTTCTGGGCAGATGGCAGACAGCGTGTATGGCGTCGTGTGGGTATGGGCAGGCGTATGTTATGGACAACAAACACAGGTGCATTTTATTCAGCCCGATCTCATCCCAAGGCGTCATATACTGACGCTTTTGACATATCGTCTACATCCAACGCACATGGCACCCTTTAGCGTCAATATGAGACGCAGATAGATATGGGCCAGAAGGCGCCTCCTAGCGGTCTAACCCTAAACCTACCCCAGACCTAAACCCAACCATAACCGAACAAAGCTCTGTGCGTGTCATATTGACGCTAAAGGGTGCCATGTGCATTGGGTGTAGACGAAATGTCAAAAGTGTCAGTATATGACGCCCTAGGATGAGAATGCGTTGATTTTGTTGATGGTATTTTGAATGCACCGCGACGAGATCCTGAGGCCCATTGTTGTGCCATTCTTCCACAACCATCACCTCATGTTGCAGCATGATAATGCACGGCCCCATGTTGCAAGGACACAATTCCTGGAAGCTGAAAACATCCAAGTTCTTGCATGGCCAGCATACTCACTGGACATGTCACCTATTGAGCATGTTTGGGATGCTCTGGGTCGGCATATACGACAGCGTGTTCCAGGTCCTGCCAATATCCAGCAACTTCGCACAGCCATTGAAGAGTAGTGGACCAACATTCCACAGGCCACAATCAACAACCTGATCAACTCTATGCGAAGGAGATGTGTTGCACTGCGTGAGGCAAATGGTGATCACACCAGATACTGACTGGTTTTCGGGTTGCCCTTCATGTAAAAATCAATTAAATATTTTCCTTGCATCTGAAAACATAATTATTATCTTCAAAAATATATATTTTTGAGTCATGCACAGCATACAATTATTGTCTTTATTATACACTACTGTGTAACATTTGAGGTCGTAAGATTTTATAAATGTTTTTGAAAGCTCTTATAGTCACCAATGTATTTGATTAACAATACAATTTCTATTTTAATATATTTTTAAATGTAATTTATTCATGTGATGGAAAATTTTTAGCATCATTACTCCAGTCTTCAGTCTTCATTGTCACGTGATCCTTCAGAAATCATTCTAATATTATTATTTGCTAGAAACATTTATTATAAATTATCACCATTAAAAAAAGTTTTTTGTGGAAACTGATACATATTATCAGGATTATTTGATGAATAGAAAGTTCATAATTACACCACTTATTTAAAATAAACATCTTTTGTTACAAAATAAATGTCTTTGCTGTCATTTTTTATCAATTTAAATGTGATCCTGCTGAATAAAAGTATTAATTTATCTCCGCCCCAGAAAAAAAAAAATCTTACTTGACTCCAAACTTCTGAATTTCGTAATATTTTACAAACATTTTAGCTTTTCATTGAGACCTATGCTCACTGGACAGTTACATTACCTTTTTTACTTTAAAGGACAAGTTCGGTATTTTACACTTAAAGCCCTGTTTTCAGATAGTTTCTGATGAAATAGAATGGTTAAAGATTAAAATTTGGACATATGCTGCTGGCCCGAGAATTTTCGGTTTCTTTTGCTTTCCCTACGATAAAACCTGTTGGAAAGCATCTTTTGCAGCGATTTTTGTGTGAGCATACCACTCGGTGAGTTTCACGTCTTTGTAAACGAAAGTTTAATGCGTTTTAGGAAGGATTGTTCCAGTGCACCTATGCAGCCATTGTGGAGGTGGGAGGTGGGGGGTGGGGTGCTACCACAGAAACCGAAAATTCTCGGGCCAGCAGCATGTGTCCAAATTTCAATCGTAACCATTCTATTTCATCAGAAACGATACCACTACTCATTTTCTTTGAGTTGATTTTAATTGTATTTTTTAAATATAATATATCCTGAACATAAAAAGTGAGCAACATTGACAGATTGCAGGTATGTTTCAGTGTGAAAGAGCGCCACAAAGGGGAGAAATTATAGAAAAAAACATCACTGAGCAGAAAAAGTATCAGTGATATACTCTCTCTCTCTCTCTCTCTCTCTCTCTCTCTCTCTCTCTCTCTCTCTCTCTCTCTCTCTCTCTCTCTCATTCCAGTCATGTTCTTACTACAGCAACGTAATCACATTCTCTTATGACACATTCATTGAGAATGACCTACATCACTTTGGATAATAACTGCAGCTTTAAAGAGAAGATGGATAGTTTGATGGATGGATTCTAATTTTTCCTTTTTATCCACTGCAATTCTGGCGCACAGGTACACTCTCCATAAAAAATGCAGTGCCTGCCTTTACTTGATCCAGCAGTTATCATATCAACCACTAGGGGGTAGCAGCGTTCTCATGTCAGATAACCCCAACTGATTGAAATCCTTTATTCTAAAAGATTAATTTACTCACTCGAGTGAAAACATGCTTTCTCACATTCTTTTAGAGTGATACTAATACGTTTTCAAAAAGCTGTAATCAGCTCTTCACGCACGCCTCTTTGAGAGCGTGCTCTTTTTTGTAGGAATTTATACGGCATACTGAAAGATGCTGATTTGTTCTTATTTCCCTTTAAATAAGCCTCTAATCACATAAAAACAATAATTAAGAGTCAATTATTCCTGAGTGCCTGGAGCAGAAAAGAGAGAGAGTATGATTTTTTTTTATAAGCGTATGTTCTACATAGAACTGAAGTTCTCATTCTCATTGGTGTTAAGCATCATGTTGGTCAAATCTCCTTTGATCCCATAAAGATGCCCGATCTCTAGTGACCCCATAGGCAAACCCCACTTGTCTTCACATCATAGGATAAGCGTGGGATTGTGAAATGCTGATCTGGCAAGGCAGTTCATCTGGAATGCTGTTCCCTTCATCTACGTTCCCCTGCAAATGAGTGGGTTAACTTACACATTAGCACAGATTAAGGGTACAAATGAGACCTTGTGTCACTAATGGGGGTCAAAAGAGGGGAAAAGGGTGGAAAGGAAAGGGCGAACACCTTAGGGGACTAAGAAACTAGCTCTGTTCTTTTGAGCTTATCTGGGTATATTTTGGTTGTTGCACACGACTGTTTACTTATTTGACCTATTATCTTCGATATATTATATTAATTATATTATATTATACTTGTTATTTTATTTATGTAATTTAATATATATAATGTTAATTTAATCCTTTATGATTTAGGTGCTTAATGGTAATCCATGTTTGTTTTTTTAGTTTTAGTTTTTTTTTACAATTTTGATCAGTTCTTATTTTTACATTTTTAATTTATTTATTTTTGCTGCTGATAAATTGATCCGTCAGTGTGACAAAGGTATTTCTGAACTTATAAATAGTTAATTTTATCTTGTCAATCCCAATTAGGAAAAACATTACTATGCTACTGTGGTTTCTATGTATCCAGCCTTTGCTCTGGGCAGGGGTGGTGCAGTCTCCATCTGAATGTTTTTCTTCGGCTCTAAGCGACGTGCTGAGTCTCTCGCCCCGACCTGTTGGGTGTTTACATGTTGACACTCGCTACGTTGGGACTCACATTCCTGGCAGAGGCCTTCTTGAAGTTGGCATGTTAGTAAAAGACTATAATAGGTTTTTTTTTTAGAATAACTTGAAATAAATATTTTTCACTTGAAAAAATGTCACTTGAAAACTTTAGTGAAAAGAACATCTGTGACACTTCCCCTTTTCAGACCACTTCCACTTTTGTAGAGTTTCTAGAGATTTATATAAAATTTGTCTAGCATTTGGACATTTTTAAGTGAGATTATTAAAGTGGCATTCAGTTATTTATTTATTTTTATTTTTTTATTTTTTTTACACTATTTGCAGTTAGTGGTGATTAATTCATTCGACTAGCGATGTATGTGTGAACAATAAGGCAAAAGGAGTAGTATTTATTCATGTGATTTCGACATGGGCACCCACGTGAGGCAAACTACTCAGAGTAAAATAAAACGACCTACTGATTGTTACAAAAATACTGAGGAGGGCACCTTAAATGTTTAAAAACCCACCAAATCACATTGAAAATGTTCCATCCATGAGTCTTGAAACATTGTGTTGTAGATCTAGTGTAGAAGGTCAAAGTTCTGAGCCTTCTGGACCCACGTTTTCCCCAGCCCGGATGAGGGGGAGAGGGGAAAGGTGATTTCCTCTCGGACAGCATGACAGGGCTTCCTGGAAGGGTCGTCCCTCCCTAAGAACAACTGCATCCTGCTTTGAGAATGAAACGAGACTCGGTAGAGCCACATATGTAGTGAAAACCAGCATGGTGAGCCATCTTGAACCAGTGCTAAAGAGTCTGCTATTATATTATCAAAATGAATTTGATTAAGTCACTCTATAGGGAGCAGGCGGTGCATAGTTAGTAATAATTATGAAGTCACCTTGCGTTTATCTGAATGTCACTGGGTATATTATAGGCTTTTATAGGCCATGACACAAACACAAACTAGATAGAGAATATGAAAGTGAATGTTGATCATGTGTTTTTCTCTTTAATACATCCTCTTGGCAAGAATCCATGAGTGAACTGTTAATGGAAAGAAAGCTAAATAGAAAGTGACAAAAGAGAAGTGTGTGGGGGAGTTTGTGCGCGTGGTTGTGCTTGTAACCTACTGTATGCAGTCATTTTTGCTGCTTTTGGAAATTGTGCCCTATCAGGAGCAGCAGCTGTCAGGACAGGACGCGACTCAGCTCTTTGTGCACTGTTGATGGTTAGTTGCTCTTTGTCATCCCGATTAAGCTTAATCACCAGCTGTTACTAGGAAGAATTTGTTTACCTCAAAGTGGTTTGATGTGAAGGACAGTCGTAGTGTATAGTGACTCTCTTAGATCAACAGGTCACTGTTAACAACGACAGCTTTGATTTGTGATGACTGTGAAATAATTCCTAGAACTCTTTTACTTAATATAGTGTGACTACAATGGATAGATGGTTGGTCGGTATAAGTATAGGTAAAAGTTAGGTAGTTGGTTGTTTGTTTGTTCTGCTTAGTCGGTTGGTTTGTCAGTGTGCAGTTAGTTATACTTGCACTCAGTTAGTTAGTTAGCAACTAAAGCTAAGTTATTATAGTCTGACCATGCTTCAAACCAGGGAGTTAGTTAGTTGTTCAGGTTGGTTGGTTGGTTGATTAGTTAGTTAGTTAGTTAGTTGATTAAAACCAGTTAGTTGGTTGCTTTGTGGTTTAGTTTAGATAACCGTTAACACTGCTGCACTGTGACGTGCATAACATTACAGTGAATATACACTATATAAACATTATGCACAATTTACAGTATAAAGGAAGGTATCTAATGCTAAAATTATTTTTTAATTGCACGCCACATCAAGGCCTAGAACCTTTTTATGGCCTAGTTCAAATTCAGTTGAACCTTGTTGTGCTGTGATGCTCTTCCCTTCTGAAAAGTTCTCAGCAGAAAGTCCAGCTGTGCATCAGCTCAGTTTAGAAGACGCTCTAACAGATGTCTGGAAGTTCGCCACTGTCCTCCTGCTATGTCCTCACCTGTCCCTCCCTCTGTGTGTGTAAGACACTGAGAAAGCACCGGAGAATGGGGTCAGACTTCAGGAATCCTTCTCTTCCGTCTGCCACGTCCTTTTAAGTATGCTTGGATTAGGATGAAGTTAAGATGCTTTAATTGAATTTACCCCTTGAACCCACACAAGCAAAGCTGGAGTAAAGAAGCAGAAGCTTTCTCACGGTGTGTCTCGAGAGATCTCCGCTATAACCCGACACTTCCCGTCTCTTTGGGGAGGTTACCCTGGCAACAGTATGAATGAACTGACAGCGTCTGTGCGTACATGTGCTTTTAATTAAAGAGAAGCGATAATAGAGACATTTAGTGGCAATTCACTGTCCCTTGTGGCACAGCAAACACATACTTCCTCCCCCTCTCTTCCTCTTCCTCTCTCACCTTTTTGTTCAACCATATCAACATCCGCAAAAAATTAGCAGCTACGTGCGTTTATAACCTCTGTTTCTACAGCCAAATGTTTTATGAAATTAAGAAGATAGTTCACCTAAAAAATTATATTTGGTAATTAATTTCTCATGTGAATTTCTTTATTCTGTAAAACACAAAAGAGATATTTAAAAAAAATGATGTTTTGTCCATACAATGTTGTTTTTGGACCCCACTGACTTTAATTATATGATCAAAAACAGTTAAACCTTCTTCAAAATATCTTCTTTTGTGTGTCCCAAAAGAATGAAAGTCCTACAAGTTTGGAACAACGTGAAGGTGAGTAAATAATGCCAGAATTTTCATTTTTAGGTGAACTATCATTTTAGATAGATAATATAGATCGAAAAAAGAATGTCACTTTCTTTGCGCATTTTTTAGGTTTGTTTGTCAATCCTTGTCAGAAAAAGTGGCTTGGAATTGTTGTAAGTGTATCTTATCAAGCATAGATGTCCAGAGTGTGTGGATTCAAAGAGGAAAAGATACATTAGTCATCAGATAATGACCTGGAATGACCAGAACGATGTGGCGGTGGAGAGCACTTTAGGAAACTCCATTAACAAACCTCAGTCAGTTAATTAGCTGTAGACGCAGCGGAGCATACAGACCCCGCATGTGGCTCTGAGCTTTGCGAAAGGCTTTTAGATGAAAGTGATGAATTGCTGTCATTGGGCTTGTTCTATACTTTATCAAATGATTAAATATTGAATGTAAAATAGACAGCTCTCGCCGCATGCAAAGGTCATTTTCCGATTGCCACATTAATCAAAATGCTTTTTCCTGTCAGCGGTGAAGAGAGAATTCCCAAAACAGCAGAGATGCGCTGTGTGGTGAAATGCTGCAGGCATGTGTGTGTGTGTGTGTGTGTGTGTGTGTGTGTGTGTGTGTGTGTGTGTGTGTGTGTGTGTGTGTGTGTGTGTGTGTGTGTGTGTGTGTGTGTGTGTGTGTGTGTGCGCGTGTGTGTGTTAGAGTTAGAGTTAGACACTGTAGGATGGGAATTGGCCTCTTCTGGAACCTTCCACAACCTCTTTTAGTTCATTCCGTACCGTATTTCCATTCATGCATCCCAGCAGATTGTATTCAATTCACAAGGATTGCATTTCCATTTTTCTACTTTACCTGTCTGGGATTGCGAAAGACATTTCCTCGTATCTCAAGGGTGGGATTTTAACAGAGACTTGTGCTGATGACATAAGGAAAATGGATAAACATCCATCCCACTCTTGAGAAACACTCTTATTTAGGTAACCATGGTGATAACAGAGCTGGAGAACCGGCCTTTCTTTTGTGTGGCATAAAACTAGTTAAAATACAACCAGGAAGAGAGAGGCCCAAAGGCAAGGAAATGCATCACCCTCAGTGCTGTCTGTGGTTATTCTACGACACACCCTCACACACACACAGACACGCATAGACTCACACATTCTCGTAACTGACATCCTGAGCAGTTTGCAATTCACTCTCTGACAGCACATGGGGCCTGGCAACTGCTCCAGGATCCCACTTATCTGCTAAGGTAAAACACTGATTTCTGTTAATATTTTACTATATCAATCTCACCGCTGGAATGTTTCTGGTTTGTGTAATCTGCTAACTAGCTGTCATTTCAATAGAATTGGTTGTGGTTTGTGAGTTTTGGCTGTTGTGTTGAGCTGGAAGTGCGGTACATGTAGTTTAGTTGTTGGCTGGTGTCTTTTGAGTGGAAGTGTGAATGTGTTGTTTTGTGGCCTCACCATCACACATCAGCCATCTATTGAGTTCCAAACAAAGGAACTGTATTGTGATTCAAACGTAAAACCATCCCTACAGTGTCTCAGCATGGGCTTGACCTGCACACACACACACACACACACACATACTCTTTCACACACAGGCACATTTTGAAAAAGACCCATCCTTACATGGATGTATTTGTTCGGTCTCCTTGAATTTAATTTATATGAGGTGGACTTCATTTTATGGAGAGCATAAAGACTAAACACTCAGATTGTGTGATAAGTCAGACAGACAGCTTGAGAGTGAGAAAAACACACTTCCTCAGTGAAACTGTGCAGAGATGCTTCACCTCCTCATGTTTAAACAGATCCAGAGGGGAGTCCTTAAAGGGATAGTTCACCCAAAAATGAAAATTATGTCATTTGTTCTACTAACTCGCATGACGTACCAAACCTGTGTGAATTTCTTCCTTAAAACAGGAAGATGCATTTTTGAAGACTATTCTGGCCACTTTTTTCAGTACAATTAGTGTGATTGACTGGGATTGTCAAGCTACAAAATGACAATAAGCACCATAAAAGTGTCTTAAAATGTGTCCAAGCATTGCATTATGTCATTATTTACTCACCCGCATACCACTCAAAACCTGTGCCACTTTTTTTCCCTCCTTAGAACGCAAAGATTGATTTTTGAAGAATGTTTTGAGTGAACTGTCCCTTTAAAAACACACTTCTTGAGCAAATGCTTCTCTTCAAAGCCTGTCTTGTTTTGATGGGCAGACTACACTTACAGAACAGATACAATTATAACTGTTCAAATAAAAACGTACCAATATTGTTATCCAGTGATATCGCCCTTTCTGTGCACGGATCATATTAAACTCCAATGCTGCGTTTCTGTAAATGGTAAAATACAAGCCTTTTGTCAGCATAAAAACCACTCACATCTGATTGACCATTACCATGTCTTTTAACTGCAATCCACAGCCAAACAGCCCAGCATGACAACACGGGAGGCACTTATTACCAGTGCAGATATTTGCACTGAACGAGTAACCTCGATTTGCTTTTCAGTGATAGTGAATGGGGACTGGAGTTGACAAGCTACAAAATGTAAAAAAAAAAAAAAATTGTCCAAGCACTACATTTCAGGCTATAAGATATTTGTGTGGGGAAAGACCAAAATTTAAGTTATTCACGGAAAATCTTGGCATATGCCCTAGACGAGAGAAGTATCAATAAACAATTCATCATCTTTTCAGTTAATTGTTTAACTAATCCAGGTCACATTTGGCTTAAATTATTCATTCATTGGATGATTTTCTACACAAGTTCATCCCACTGACTCAATGGTCAGGTCAAAGCGGTTAACAGTCAACTGGCTGAATGAATAAATGTCAAATGAATTACAGCTTAAATGGCAGTCTTGTCATCATAAGAGTATGTCTTCAGAAGACTTAAGTGCATGCATTGTGTGATTAATTATTATTATATATATGTTTTGTTTTATTAAATGTCTCCTTTGTGTTCCACTCATTAAAACAAGACAACACAAGAGTGAGTAATTATTGTTTTTTTTATTTTTGAGTGAACTGTCCCTTTAAAAACACACTTCTTGAGCAAATGCTTCTCTTCAAAGCCTGTCTTGTTTTGATGGGCAGACTACACTTACAGAACAGCTAAAATTATAACTGTTCAAATAAAAACGTACCAATATTGTTATCCAGTGATATCGCCCTTTCTGTGCACCGATCATATTAAACTCCAATGCTGCGTTTCTGTAAATGGTAAAATACAAGCTCTTTGTCAGCATAAAAACCACTCACATCTGATTGACCATTACCATGTCTTTTAACTGCAATCCACAGCCAAACAGCCCAGCATGACAGCACGGGAGGCACTTATTACCAGCGCAGATATTTGCACTGAACGGGTAACCTCGATTTGCTTTTCTTTTCCTCTCAGTTGAGTGAGTCTGTGGATGCCGACTCAAAGAAGCACTGAAATTTCTCCTAATTGATTTTATGGGTCAATTACGTATTTTCCTCATTGTGTGGTCAGCAGGGGAGCCTGGGTCGGCCGACTGACAGCAGCTCCTCTCGTGTGCAAATGAGTTTGAGAGAGCCAGTGGGAGGAGGAGGAGGGGTGGATGAGAGAAGTCCTCTTTTGGATTAGTGGAAGCTTCTTGGCGATCTGCATGTGAATGAGTGTGAGCAGCTTTAGCCGTTACCCCTGCGCTCTTTCTCCGTAGTGAGGGAGAGAGACACAGAGAGAGGGGGAGAAGTGCATGGGCAGTTACACAGAGCACAAAGCAGAAGTTTAGGGACAAGTCTTGTGGTACATCACAGTTGCGGACTGCCTGGTGTGGGCCGCTGGGTCTTCAGTTGGGAGAGTGGTGTGGACAGAGCTTTGTGAATGAGAGAAGGTAAGAATATTTTTTATCCTATGGGCTTTTCGTGTGTCTCTCAGCTTCACTGCCCTTCTGATAACAATGGAAGCCAGAGCAATGGAGCACTTCAACTGTGCCAAAAGGGGGAGGGGAGAGTCTCATGGCTGATAAAAAAAAAATGATGTCCTCAAAGTTGGGTTGTTTTGCTCTATTTTTGTAATTTGATATATATTCAGGCAGGAAGGAACTGAGGGTTGACACACTCTGATGTTTGAAGCTTGGTTATGGTTATTGGTTACCCCTTTTCAAGATGCAACAGGCGTGTTTGTCATTTGCAACAAGTATAATGAAATGCTTACTCTCTCATATGAAACCGTTTGAGTCATTTCCTCTTGTGTGCAACATTTTAGAAGTAAACTTTTGAAGTTTTAGTCATTTGTGATGAAAATGAACAGGAAGTTGGCATAGAGAGCCCAGGAGTCCAAAATGGTTCCATGATGAGGTTCAGATGTAAGGTATTTTTCGTGGTATTGTTGACTAGCATGGATAAAATGTTTTTTACATGGTCCTGGGATTGATTAATTTTAAATGTGTCCTTTACTTCGACTCAGCTAAATTAAGCAAATCTGTGTAAAATCTGTACAGAGCCACATAAAAGACAACACAGGCCTTGGAAACTTTTATAGCCATTATCAATGCTTCATATTGACATGCGCTATTTGATCGTTCTCTTTTTCTCTCCTTTTCATTCTCTGCCAAATACAGTGTATTTCTCAGAGATATTGCTATGGTTTAAAACCATTGAAATTTATATTATGATGATAATTTCCTCATGGGAAGAGGTTATGAGGCAAAAATGGCATACAACATTCATTATTTTGAGCTGTAGATCAGATGTTAGCATTTAGCACAACCGAACTGAACATCATTAAGTGTAAAATGGATGCTCTGCATTCTTTCTTTTATGGCTATGTGGGTCTTTGTGATGCTCAAGGGAAAACGTATGTGTCACACATTAGAGGTGTGTGTGTGTGTGTGTGTGTGTGTGTGTGTGTGTGTGTGTGTGTGTGTGTGTGTGTGTGTGTGTGTGTGTGTGTGTGTGTGCCAGTTTCCTGCCATTGGTATGTTTATGGGCACATTGGGCATTGGTGTGTTTACACCACACATTTAGTTGTAGATTATCTTGTCATTTACAGTTTATTTTCTTCCTTTATATATTGGCATATAAACAATATTTCAAAAGCTTTGAATGCAGTTTGTAAAAAGTTTAGTTTGAATTATCAATATGTAGCCTACTTGCCCATGTCTCAGCCAATCAAACAAATAGCACACTTTTTTTATTTCAGTGATGAAATAAGTTAAAATGAACACATGTATGGTTTGGTGTCAGTGAGGGAGTACTCAAGTATCAATGATGGGGTTTTCGGGAGATAAATAAAATAAAAAAAGTTTGGGAAACACTTTTATACCATATCTGATATGCTTTTTTTTTATTATTAAGTAAGAATGATTTGTGTTTTCTTCCTGCGTGCTGCTTTGTTTCTTGGTCATGTCAAGTGAAGATGGGCCACGTCTGTGAACAGTTTTATTAAAGAGCAAGAACAGACACTGAGCAAACCCGGGGACAGATCGGCTTTTATTTGGACACAATATGCAAGGCTTTTATTAAAAAGTTCCAACTTCGTTCCTACTTTCTAGCCCTTTTTCTCTCTGTTTGCTTTTCTCAAGCCTTTGGAAGACAGTGTGTCTACCCTCTCAATCTCCGAGCATGGCTCTATTTGTCAGCTTCTATTAGTGTGCACGCAGTTTTCAGACTGCATCAAATAAATCAATCTGTCAGTCCACAGTCTGGTTGTCTCTTCTCCTTGTTGCACAAGTTGTGCTTCTCACAAAAGTCTCACTTCAAACTTTATGCGTTCAATAATGACAATATACTTTTAAAATTACGCTAAGTTCAAAATCAGAAATTCAGTTGCCTCAAGTCTTGCATAGATCCTCAGGTGCTGGATGAATCGCTTGGATGTAAAGACAGTTAGGCAGCAAGAAGCCCAGGATTAGTTCCATTTTGGTGGCTGGAGGACGTACAGTATATTTATAGCCAATTAAGTCTTCTGGACCAGCAGACGGGCTCTCGACTGTTCTCTGTCTCAGCTGATCAATCGCAGCACACGCTGCATGCTGATTTACTACACACAGTTCTTGACTCACTGAAATGAACATTTATCAGCTGCTGCATGTGACGTGTGATTTTTCAGATCTTAAGCTGATATAATTGGACAGTGTGATTCAGCAAGACTCAGGGTTGTGACTTGGCCAAAGCCACAGCATGAGAAAGTTTTTTAAGTAGTCATGAGAAAGCCATATTGAGGTGAGCACATTTGCAGCCTCTGGCAACAACGCTTCAACGCTTTCACAATGTTCATCTTCTAAGAGATACTGATGCCAAGAAACTCAACATAGTATTAATTTTTGCCTGAGGTGGATGATCATATTCAATGCAATTTACATTTATTTGTATAGTGCTTTTCACAATAAACATCGTTTCAAAGCAGCTTTAAATGCTACTTTTACTTTAGTTGCTACGTGTGTGTGTGTGTGTGTGTGTGTGTGTGTGTGTGTGTGTGTGTGTGTGTGTGTGTGTGTGTGTGTTTTTGCACCATGGTTTTCATTGTATTGGCAAAATCAGCTGAAACATTATTGAAATTATCAATATGAGACATGAGAGTGAGTACATTTTGGGTGAACTATCCCTTTAAGATAATCCTATTGTGATAGTGTTTTGGCATACTTGTGTTAATGGCATTTTGTTGACCTGTTAATGTGACACACTCATGTATATGAAGCAATCTGATCATCTGTGATGTCATGTTGGGTGCAGTTCACACTCACTGCTATTAGCAATGCATAATAAAGGATAGTAGACTTGGCATTTCCTGGGGATCATTTAACATTTGAATATTTTCATACACAAATGAGCTGATTTTAACACACACATGCACACCTTGTGTATGGGTGTGAAAGCAGCAGTGGTCTTTGCAAGGTAATACAACTCGTCTTCTCATATTTGAGATGGTCAGTTCTTATATTATTCAGCTTGTCATAAGATTACATTTAATACTCTTCATTCCCACTAGCTTTAGCGCAATTGTAGGATGTTGTTCCCTTTCGAAAGCTACAATCGATGCTGCGCTGCTTAGCGCATCGGGAACGTCTTTAATCGTGACCTGCTGTGAATATAGTGTGTAAACACGTCGATGAAATCGACCGGAAGTAATATAGCCTCGGTCGGTGACGTCAACGGCGCGCACCCGCGACGCGAGGCTATAATTAGATGAGCCGCAGGTGCATCGTCAGGTCTTTTTTCTTCAGAGATCTCTCTGTGTTTGGTGTGCAAGCATTTATCTCCTCTCTATCTACTACAGATCTTTGTTAGGAGTTATTTAGTTTATCACTGACAGTGTGCAGATTTTCTCTTTCTCATCTCTCTACGATCTAAAAAGGAGAAAGAGAAATGTGTCGACGGAGTAAGCGCTGTGTCCCTCCATGTTCTCGTCCTATGTCAGAACTGGATACACAAGCTTACTGCTTTGTTTGTTTGGAAAAGAGCATGCTGCCCTTGCGTTTGAGCATGGTGAATTCGAGCACAGTGGAATGTTCACAGTTAAAGTGCTTCGCGTTCGCTTTGCTTATTTCAAAGGGGTGGCACCCACAATGCGATTGTGGGGCTCGCGTGTCGATCTGGCTGAGAAGCGAGAGACGGGTGCGTCCTTTTCGCTCGCTCTCTCTCCAGATCGCGATGTCCTTTTGCCTGACTACCGAAGCGTGCCTCGGCGCTTCTTCGGCTCGGGCAGAGGACATTTAATCTCGTGAGTTTGCCGCCTACGAGCGTTCCTCCCGTGATAATAAAAGGAGAACTGCTCGGGGCGATCGTTCGTGCAGTGGCCAGACTTCACTGATCACAACAAAAAGACACTCAAAGATTATAAATAAAGATGTAAATATAATATATATATTTATACATGACGTGTCTTTGTGCCCTCGACGTCGACCAATTCGACTATCGCAGGTGCAAAGGCACGCGATTATATGATGCTGTCTCAGATTGGAGAGACGCGCGCGAGCTTTCTCTCCCCTGGGATCGTATTATCACATGCATTTTCAGCGGGTCAGGCTGGTACTGCGCTGTACACTACAGGCATACCAGGCTGATTTTATGAAAGATTTAAATACAGCCTGTCATCCAGACCGTGTCTGATTGATATTTGGCTGTATTTATTGCTGATGAATTGAATGATGATGAGAAATCAGATATTCAATGCAATATATCAAATGCTTGTAATAATTTATTGTCTGGCTGTTCTTTGGCCACATTTAATTCTGAGGGATTAAATATTGTAAAAGCCATCTAAAAATATATATATTATGATGGACTTTGAGAGTACCGACTCCGAGCACTTCTCTCGTTATGATAAAGCGTGTGAGAGGTTACTCGAGTTGGTGACTCGTGCAGTGGCCAGATTACAGCTAGACTGTCCTCCTTGAGGATCTCCATGACGTTAACTCGTGCATGGGGAAAACCTTATTCTTTGTGCCCTTGACGTCAATTTATTAGACTATCATGGGGGCATGTGCATACGATGATGCGCCAGTCCGAAGAGACGCTCGCTGGCTATCTCTTCTCTGTGGCTCATCGTCATTTAAGGTGTCAGCACTCCCCACCAAGCCGTGTATAATGTCATCCACGCTGGTGGGGGTCAGACTGGTGCTGCTCTGCACACTATGGCAGTGTTGCAGACGTACCAGGCTGATCTGATTTAAAAAAAAAAAAAAAAAAAAAAAAAAAAAAAAAAAGAGGGCTCAAAAGCAGAGTGTGGCGAGTTGCGTTCCCCCTCGTAATGACTGGGGACCGGTTTGTCGCGCTCAGCAGCCTCATAATATACCAGAGACAGAAATCCTGAGTTTTTTGTCCCAGGTCTGTGGGGGTGTGCCCCTCCGGGATAGGGCATGTAAAATACATCAATCAGCTCCTACCTGACACCCTCACGAAACCACTGTTACATCCCTGCCACCTTTGGTGATTCAGGGGGTAGCGGTGTCCAGCGAAATGTTGAAGGTTCTGTTGTTTCCTGTTATCGCCCAGGACACAGAACATTTAACATTCCCCCAATTCGAAGTATTAAATTTGGTACCCTTTAAGAGACTTTGGCAGTGTGAAAGCTACTGCCGAGTATCTCTTTTTGTGTCCTAAAGACAGTAAAAGGAATATGTTGCCCTCCTCGTTTTAACGGTGTGTTCCCACTACCATAAAACAGAAGTATGCGCATCTGCTGTCACAAGAAAGAAATGGGGGACTGCGTCTGTTTTTAGATCTTTGAGGCTTGAACCGTTCCGTCAGAACGCTCAAGTTCAAGATGCTAACTATCAAGTAGATCGTGTTGCAAATTCAACATCATGATTGGATCTTCACGGTCGATCTTAAAGACGCATATTTTCACATAGAAATATTGCCACAACACAGGAAGTTCCCGAGGTTTGCTTTTGGGGGCGAAGCCTACCAATATCGGGTTCTTCCATTCGACCTAGCCATGTTACATAGACGATTGACTGATACTGGCACAGTCTCAGGAGCTTGCGCTTTCGACATCAATATCGATCCACGCTTCTCTCTATGGGGTTGAGTTGCAACGCTAAGAAGAGCGTTCACTCTCCAACGTGCTTGGGGTTTAAATGGGACTCTGTCACCATCGGGGGCACAACTGTCCCCCGCTTGTCAAGACCATTTTTTAACACCCTAAAGCAACATCTGGCTAGGTCAGGATAGGTCTCATGGCAGCTGCGTCCACAGGGATCCCTCTGGGCCTTTTGCACATGAGACCACTTCATTTGTGGCTCAAATTCCCCAAGGGCAAATAGAGGCAAGAGCACGCATTGGGTGCTTTGTGTCCTTTCTAAAAATCCATGTTTATGGTAAGTCACGCGCTGAACGCTTCGTGTACTTTCTAAAGTCCATGTTTATGGTAAGGGTTACGCGCTGTAGCTTCGTTCCCTTTCTACGTGGTTCAGACCCCGGTTCCTCACCTTGGGTCCCACTCTTGGTGCGTCTTCTCGTCGCATAATGCTAACGACAGACGCCTGCCTGTCGGGCTGGGTAGCGGTCTTAAGTGATCGTCCAGCCCAAGGGTTTGGGGAGGCATCATCTTGACTAGCAAATCAATTGCCTCAAGTTGATGAAATATGTATTTCTGGCCCTGAAATACCTTCTCCCTCAGTTGAGAGGCTGTCATGTCCTAGGCTGTCATGTCCTAGTGCTAGAGCAGCAGCCTCTTACTTAAAATCACCAGGGAGGTCTACACTCACGCAATCTGTACAGAATAGTGAGGCAGATTTTCTCTGGGCCCAGGAAAAGTTCCTGTCACTCAGGGCAGTGTACATTTCCAGGGCATCTGAATGTGGGAGCAAATTTACTGTCCGGACAGAAATTACCAATGGGGGAGTGGAAATTCCACCCAGATGTAGTAAAACAGATCTGGATCAGATTTTATGAAGCGGAGGTGGACCTCTTCGCCGCCCAGCGGACAGCGCAATGTCTCCTCTTCTCTCTGAGTCACCCAGCCCCCTGGGTCTGGATGCGATTGCGCACACATGGCCCAAAATGCGCCTGTATGCGTTTCCTCCAGTGGCTCTGCTCCCAGGAGTTCTAGCCAGAGTTCGCCAGCAAGGGTCTTGCCTCTTACTGATAGCGCTGCGTTGGCCGAACAGAGTATGGTTCTTGGAGATATTTCTCTCCTTAACGGCTCGCCATGGGCGATTCTGGAGAGGAGGGATCTTCTCAGGCGGAGGGTACGATATTCCATCCCAGGCCCAACCTGTGGAATCTTCATGTTTGGCCCCTGATGGGTACCAACTGAGGGACACTGGGCTTTCGCCTGCCGTTATTGGGACCATTCTATGTGTTAGGACTCCCTCCACTAGAAAGAGTTATGCCAACAAATGGGGTGTCTTTGAAAGGTGGTGTGTTGTACATAATGCAGATCCGGTCAACTGCCAGATTGCTTCAGTTCTGGATTTCCTGCAGGAAAAATTATCAACAGGTACATGCCCCGCCACTCTCAAGGTTTATGTGGTCGCTCTTTGGCTTGCCACGCCTTGGTTGACGGGGTGCCACTCGGGAGACATCCTCTGCTCGCTCGCTTCAATATTGGGGCCAGATGACTGAGGCCTCCCGTAAGAACCAAAGATCCCTTCGTGGGACTTAGCAATAGTCCTAGAGGGTCTGGTTGAGACCCCCTTTTTAACCTCTAGAGTCAGCGTCTGATAAACTTCTGACCATAAAGATGTTTTTTTCTTATGGCTATAACCTCTCTAAAAAGAATCGGGCACATGCAGGCTCTGTCAATATCGCCACCCTGCTTAGACTTTGCCCCAGGAATGGTGAAAGTGATTTTGCATCCTCATCCTGATTACCTGCCTAAGGTACCATTCTCGGCTGTACATCCGGTCACTCTAGAGGCCTTCTGCCTTCCACCGTTCACAACGCTGGAGCGGGAGAGATCTCACAGACTGTGTCCAGTCCGTGCCCTTCAGGCCTACGTCCACCGCACTAGCCAGTGGCGTAAGTCAGAGCAACTATTCGTTTGTTATGGGGGCAGCAACAGAGGTGCTGCCGCCACTAAACAGACCATGTCACATTGGGTCAGGGATGCTATTGCTCTTGCCTATGAGGCGCGCGGCCAAGCTTCGCTAACGGGTCTAAGGGCTCACTCCACCAGAGGGGTCGCCTCCTCTGCTGCCTTGGCAAGAGGTGCCCCCTTGCAGTTTGTTTGTGATGCGGCAGGCTGGTCCTCTCCGCACACATTCATAAGATTTTATAGTTTGGATGTTCATACCACTCCGGGCTCTCACGTCCTTGAGTCGACATCGCAAGCTAATGTCTAGGGCTTTCCTACGTTTCTTGTGAGCACACCTACACAGCCGTAGGGAGTCCAGACACCTTCAAGCACGGCGGCGTGGGTATTCTCGTTCCCAATGCGCTAAGCAGCGCAGCATCGATTGTAGCTTTCGAAAGGGAACTTCTCCGGTTACTTAACTGTAACCTTGTTCCCTGAGAAAGCGGAACGAGATGCTGCGCTACTTTGCCGTGCTGATGATGTCCCAGGACTGCTCTTCAGACAAAATATCCTGACGATGCACCTGCGGCTCATCTAATTATAGCCTCGCGTCGCGGGTGCGCGCCGTTGACGTCACCGACCGAGGCTATATTACTTCCGGTCGATTTCATCGACGTGTTTACACACTATATTCACAGCAGGTCACGATTAAAGACGTTCCCGATGCGCTAAGCAGCGCAGCATCTCGTTCCGCTTTCTCAGGGAACAAGGTTACAGTTAAGTAACCGGAGAAGTTTTGCTGTTTTCTAAGTTCAATGTGTCCAAGTTGTGTTGCCATTTACATTTGTTCCCCATAATTTAAATTTAAGGATGAATTAAATATTCAATTAAATCTAGATACTGTACATCAATGTATAAATCAGGGCGAGCTGATTCTTAAATTCTGGATTTTGTTCAACGCTGAGCAGCTAGTGTTGTGTACTTGTTAAGGTAATGTGATTTTGACTTTGTTTTTAACAATGTGACTGTTTTCTTCAACAAGACAACTTCAGAGGTTATCGGGGGGATTGTTTCCAATCCTCTTATAAAGCGGAGCTGTCTCAAGATGGCAATAATACAAATGACAGTATACAGGGATAAGACAAACATTAGTCCTGTAACACTATCCACCAGTCAGATGGAGCATCCTCCGTCCGAGCCAGCTGACAGGTGTCCGTGCCTCAGTGGTTAACTAGTGCCGTGTGAACCGCTGTCTCTGTGTTGGCCGCTCTCGCAAGTGAACTCAATTGAGCTAAACAAACTGATGCGCAGGCAGCAAAGCCATTTCTGTTCTGTTTTGTTTTTTTCGCTGCTGACACTGTGCTGCATAAAGTTCAATGCACATTGAGGGTACTTTCCATATTCATTGCCATTCTGTGAATCTTGAGTAAACCTTAAGATAAAATCAACCCCTTCTTGACCCATATTAAACGTTAACAAATGAATCTAAGGCCTCATTTCAGCCCAGGATGGAAGCATGATTATGGACAATTCTCAATTCGTCATCCTCATTATTTCAGAGAAGTGTCTATTTACAATAAGTGCAAATAGCCCGCCTTGTTGGCAAATGCTATTTACACTAACTCTGCCTACTGACGTCTTGTTGGGCCAGACAAAATTACGGGAGACGCTTGAATGTTTACAGCAGTAATAGTGTAGGGGTAAGGCTCGTGGCAGAAAGTTCTGGCGCAAATCGACCTGAGGTTCGAATTCGCCTTTTGCCGAATCTCTCTCGTCACATCTCTTATCAGATCGGAAAAGGCATTTATTTTCAATAAAAATTAAGAAAATATTCCAGAAGTTTCTAACGTGTGTTTATCAGTTAGGGGTAATTTTAGGGAGGGCTTTATTGCCCCAATAAGGCCCATCCATTTAATAATTGTAATAAATATAACCATTTACATGTGTTATTATTACATACAATGTAGGCTACAACAACACTGAGGTCCAAATAGTATTTTCTACTATTTAGAAGTATAAATATCCTCTAACTACTACTTACACTTATTGCAATGAAAATAGTATTTTTACATAGTGTAAATAGCAGATTGCTAAGAAATGCTGTTAAGCATTAGTGTAAGTAGAATCTATTGCTATTTAAATGTAGTTTAAACCAGCTATCGCTACGAAATATGCTACTTTCATTTAGTGTAAAAAGAATCGAGTTGCTATTTGCACTTAGTGTGAATAGCACTAAGTGCTTAGTGCAAATAGCCGCTGCTTTATTTCAAATCCCCTTCTGAATCGACCTGTGCCTCACCTACATTTGCCTCTTGTCAGTCATAATGTGCATTCATTTCCACATGCATGCTCACAGCGCACAGCTCTCTGGATCATAACCAAACCTGGCAAAAAATGAACATCTTTTCCTCAAATTAATTGCAGCGGTGAATTGTGTGTTATGCACATAATATCAGGAAACGTGGGCACTGGGTAAATGTGTGCACAACAGAATCTTAATGTAAAAATGCTTAAAAGAAAATAACCTAACCTGGTCCAGGGTTTTTTCTGCTTCCCAAATAGTTCAGATTTCTATTTTCCTGCCCCCAAAAAATGTACAAATAAAATAAATTTGTATAATGTATACTGTTATCATTAACTAAAACCTAAAACTATTAAAAACAATTTCCGTTAATTGAAATAAAGCTGAAATTAAATTAAATATAAATATTACAACAACTTAAACTTAAAAAACTTAAACGAAAATTATAAATGTTATTTTGGCAACTAACTGAAGTAAGTTGAAATACTACAATAAAATACTAAAAAATAAAACAAAAAAAGTGTTTGGTTTGGTTTGGTATTTACACAAAATCTTTTTTAATTTGATTCATGATAAATGATTTCAACACATTTAAATTGGATTAATTTAATGCCTTGCACATTGCCAAAGTGCCGTATAGTGCCCTATTTGTTATATATAGGTGCCCGCAATGCACATCAGACTGATAACTGGCAGTCTCTGAGACATTACATCACTACAGTGTCTCAGACACACACTGCAAGGACTCAATTGGGTACTGAGCTTTAATTAGACTTTTTTAAAGAAACATGTCAGGTTCCTGTATGCTAACTTGTGGGTGTCTCTCTCTATCTCTCTTGGCAGAAACAGGACAGGAGCAGGGCCTGGATCTGGAGCCACCTGTCCGGATGGAGGAGGAGAAGGAGGTCATGGAGGAGAGGGAGGTGGAGGAGAGAGTGGTAGAGATAGAACATCCTCTGCCATGCCTCACTGAATCTGACACACAAGGCATTATCAAGGGCAGAGATCTATTCGGATATGTCGGCATTGAGGCAGTCTTGGACCAGATGAGACGCAAAACCATGAAGGCTGGCTTTGAATTTAATATCATGGTGGTTGGTAAGTGGAACATTGGTCTGATTTAGTTGAGAAAAAAAAATTCAGGATATGTCCAGTTTGTATTTGACCAGAAGAATATCAGGCCCTTAAACCAATACAAACCCGTCAGAGCTGATTTCTTAACCATACATTGAAACTTACAATTTCCAACCGCATGCATAGGGCCTACATAACTTCACACCTCTGTTTTTTTCTTTGCTCAAAGTGTGAACTTCAACTCGGGTAGTTTTTGCCTAATAAGCTATTTTTAGATGGGGGTCTTTTAGCCAAGACTAAGATGAATTTAGAACAGATGAGGCGTCAAATAAGGTAAAAAGCTCTGTATAAAATCACAGAGTATGGTTTAGAAGGGCTGAAGTGGGCAGGAAGACCGTTCAGACTATATAGTTCAGTCTATAACAGGGAAATGATGTCATTGGCTGTTATGGGAAAGGTTTAAACTCAGCTCTTTTCAGAGACTATATGTGCATCACAAATTTGCGTATTTATTCATTTTCACACTTTTATAGTACGAATAGTGCGAGTGATAGTAATCATATTGCATTTTATCTTTTTTTAAGTTTCATTAAGTATTTTTATTAAGTCAAGAGAGATATGAGGATGCAAGTGTAACGAGGTTCGTTGTTATGGGAAGATGAGAGATACGAGACCGGTGCGTCGCGCAGGTGTCGCTCATTATCAATCACGCCACCGGCCTCGTGCAGTTCTCCCACAACCCTCGGCCTCGTCCTGCTCGACACAGCAAGATTGTGCAGAGCTTTAAAAGTGAAAAGCTGAATCTTGTACATACGTGATATTTAACAGGAAGCTAGTGTAATTGATAAAGAACAGGAGATATGTGCTCTCCAGGTTTCTAGTAATTATGCGGGCGACTGAGTCCTGGACCAACTGAAGTTTATGGAGAAGTTTGAGAGGTAGCCCAAATAGGAGAGAGTTACAGAAATCAATGTTTGAAGTAACTAGAGCATGTACAATAATGGCTGTGGTATTGGGTGTAAGGAATGTTCCGTAAGTGGAAATATGTGGACAGAGTGACATTATTAACGTGTGTTTCAAAAGACAAGCTACTATCAAGGATGAATTAAAGTAGTGTGTTCTTCACACTGAAAGTTCCAAGAAAGAAAAAGTGCACTTTAAATATCTGGATGGTGCACTTATTATATTAGACATCATAACATGACAAAATAACCTTTTAAACCTTACGGATGGTTGAGTACATAGAGCATTGTATAAGTGCATAGTGTATAGCATATTGACATTTGGCACACAATTTATTATGCAGTTGTTAAATATGTTTATTTATTAAAGGTGGCTTATTTTATTAAAAACAAA
Source organism: Phoxinus phoxinus (assembly GCF_949152265.1). Classification (NCBI taxonomy): domain Eukaryota; kingdom Metazoa; phylum Chordata; class Actinopteri; order Cypriniformes; family Leuciscidae; genus Phoxinus; species Phoxinus phoxinus. The sequence goes on from NC_136876.1 coordinate 26,092,618, forward strand.
TATGATACATGTTTCAAATAGGCTGTAGGTGATCTGGACAAAATTATATGGCCATATCTTTCAGCCTTTTCACAATATTCAATATACAGTTCAATATTTATCTATTTGCTCTGCAATGAAAGTTTTTTTTTTTGAAGACGAACCATCATTTTAAAAAGATCGTTTTACTTCATTTATAAGTGACAAAATAACAACACACAGTATGTATACACGTCTATTTAAATGTTTGAGGTCAGTCTATTTATTTATTTAACTTTTATTTTGCAGTGATGCATTAAACTGATCAAAAGTGACATACATTGTACAAAGTGTCATTACAGAAAAAAAATCTTTTGAACTTCTAAATATTTCTTGAGCAGCAAATCATCATATTAGAATGATTTCTGAAGGATCATGTCATGTGACACTGAAGACTGGAGTAATGATGCTGGAAATTCAGCTTTGCTATCACTATACATCTATACATATAATATATTAAAATAGTTATTTTAAATTATAATAATATTTCAGATTTTACTGTATTTTTATCAAATAAATGCAGCCTTGGTGAGCATAAAGGCAATTTTTTCACAAACCTTGCACATTTTATTAAAACATCTATATCTTCTTTATTGTGAATATTTGATATAGTCAACCCTAATTACAAAAAAAAAAAAATCTTTGAAATAAATTCACGAGAATACACTGGTTTTGTCCAGTAAGGGCCCTCTGAACTGATTAAGTCTTCTGAATAGTCACATATTTAATGCCAGGTTACCCACTTTGGCTGTACTCTGCCGACCCAGCAGAGCATGCTGGTATTACTGTCTTGGGCAGTTACTGGACATCTGCCTGATTCAAACTGGCCACCTTTATTCAAGCCTAACCAATCAGAGTGCTAGAGCCTCCCAAATCCCCCTGTGCTTCTAGAGAGTGTGGGTAAGCATGCAGGAAGGAGGAGGACCAGGAGGGGGTGTTGGCTGAGTGTGGGCCTTACCTAATTAAATGGCAAGGGCTATTGTTGTGTTGTCTGTGTGCTGGGAGGCAGGGAGGCAGGGCCAGGCTGGAACCAAATGTGGCTCAGAGTGTTCTCCAACTGGGCCGGCCAAGGGAATTTATGATGGCCCCAGCATCACAAATTCAAGGCCATCCAGCTCTCCAGTGAGAACCATTCTTCTTTTCCACTTTTTTCTCCCCCCGGTTTTTTTTTTTGTTTTTTTTTGTTTTTTAACCAAGCTGCCAGGATTTCCACACTCCCTTGCTTGTTGCTTTCATTCCCCTCGGTGGTTCTTCCATAGTGTTAGTAAAAAGGACATTTTGCCAAATCCTTCAAAGGCTGCAAGTCTCATAGAGAAACACAGTATCAGCTGTTGTTCCACAACTGTGTACAAACAAACAAATTAAAGCTAAAACAAATTAATGCTGAAATGTGTAGTTTTTGCACCACTGGACTCGTATGGAAGTAAAATAATGCCAAATGTTTTTGAAATAAAAAAGCCTGTTGAATTGCACTACTTGAAACAAATATGCATTGCATTAACTATGCTTGCATTTTTTTAACGCATTGTATTTTTAGGGCTTGCATTTTTATGGGCTAAAATTCAACATGGTTGTATATTTAAGCTGTGAATGTTTCAATTCAAAACATTTCAAACACATTTTCCTTAATAAAAAATTAAATAATCTATATTCACCTTTCATATTTCACTTCCAAAATATTCAAACTGTTTAAAAATACAACCTATAATATTCAACAGGCAATTTTCGGTCCACTTTATTTCGCTTTACAAATTCACTTCCACAAATTCAGTGGTTCAAATTCGACAGTAAATTCAACATTGATATCCAGGAACGGCAGGAAAAGCAGTAGATTACCGAGCATAATCTAAAATGTTATGTAACATTGAGGAAATGCAGAAATGATTTTGAAACGCACACCAGCAGCTACATAGAAAAAAAAAGAAAAAAAAGGTTTTACCATCGCGTTGGCCCCTATGCTCCGCATATAGCGCATACCCACTTTTTGCACCACTGACTGTAAGTCATTGTCTTCCAATGCTATTGAAGTTAGAAACGTGTATACTAATGTCGTATGTAACTTTAGATACGGTCCCTAAATGTGCGAATGTCCAAAGTCAAGCCAACTTTATAACCAGTATATCACGCGTGAAACTTTGCACGTTAAGTTCATATTCTTAGTCCGTCTGCTTGCCTGTATCCATATAGTACAGCCTTCTCAATAAGGTGTGAGTTTGGTCTTTTATATAACTTATAGTCCATTAAGATACGTTAAGCGTTTTATATGTCAAGCAATCCAGAAGGGAAACCCAGTAGTCTACTGCAGCACATCACCGCGATATAAAGTTAAGGCAACTAAACAACCAAGAGAAATATATGTCTACCTCAAATGTAACATTTGTTCTGTGCATCAGCATCGGGGGAATAACATTATAATCTCGTTCACGTAGAGAAAGATGCATGTAGGCTACACAGTACACAGGGACCGTGAAGACACTGACTTAAACATTAAAAACAGCCCTCATAATAATCACAAATACACTTACATTTCTATAAATCAGTTTTTATGAATGAATGGCTTGCTCACCACCTGCTGGTGAGGTTAACTAACAGCAGATGGAGATTATGCTCGGTAATCTACCGCTTTTCCTGCCGTTCCTGGATGTCAATGTTGAATTTACTGTCGAATTTGAACCACTGAATTTGTGAAAGCGAATTTGTAAAGCAAAATAAAGTGGACCTAAAATTGCCTGTTGAATATTATAGGTTTGAAAACAGTTTGAATATTTTGGAAGTGAAATATGAAAGGTGAATAGGATTATTGAATTTTTATTAAGGAAATTGTGTTTGAAATGTTTTGAATTGATATAATCACAGATTAAATATACAACCATGTTGAATTGCAGCCCATAAAAATGCAAGCCCTAAAAATACAATACATTAAAATGCAAGCATGGTTAATGCAATGCATATTTGGTTAAAGTAGGGCAATTCAACAGGCTTTTTTATTTCAAAAACATTTGGCATTATTTTACTTCCATAGACTCGCCAGTTACAAACTGTTTTTCCAAAACCATCCTGCAGCCCTGTTTCCATGTCATTTTTCGCACACTCCGGTAGCCCCATCCCAGGAGAATTGGTCTTCTTTTTTTCTGTAAGTAATGAAAATTCATACAACAGTCTCATTTCCAGCATTTACTGATACATTTAACTTTTGACAGCTTCAGGGCTTTTGAAACTACAGATCGTAATTACACAATTTTGTATCCCTGCTTACAGACAATTGGATTGAGCCCAATGCATTATGGGTGTTGAAGTTTCCCTACCTTTTTGGCAAAAGGGAACATCACAACCCTTTTCCCTAGTCAGTCAGCACAAGATTTCTAATGCATAGACAGCCAAGTTTTCTTAAAAGCACATCGTGTCAGCGTTGACCTACCCCTTTATATTCTTTTTTGTATTTATAGCATTCGGACAATATGACAGCAGTGTAAATTACATTTTCTTTACTTATCAGTTAAACCTAATAATATTTGTATGATTGGTTTTCATATTTTAATACTGAATGTGAGTCTGGAACAAATAAAACAATAAATCTATACAAAACATCAGTGTTAATATGTTTAACAAAAAGAAAAGTTTGAAAAAGGTTAGAATTTGAAGAAGAAACACCCAATGAAACACGCCATAAATACATTTCAGCTTTAAATATGATGCTGTATATTCTCTCAAAGTGTGTGGGATTGATATAAGGAGGAAATATGACAATAGCAGTCTTCACCTGTTCACATTTTGGCCACTTGGATGCTTTTCAGATTGAAACCTGTTCAGTAAGTAGCAAACCAAAGGCATGTTAAAGCATATCATTTTTGCTATTAATTCTACAGAGTAAAAACAGCTCTGGTTCAGTGCTCACTTCCCCAAATTCTGACTTGTGACCTGCATGAGTTTCCTCCTTGCCTCAGTGAACTGTGTTAGTTACAGCATTTGTATTGTAGTAAGTATGCTGGTGCTCTCCATGCCTTAGTTTTACTCTGGACATGCATCAAAGGTGAACCTCTCCCTCCCTTTCTTGGTGGAGACAGGTGTGGAAACAGTGGCAGTAAAAGAGGAAAGAAGAAAGAGCTGTTTGACTCACTCTCGACACAATGTACAACTATTGACAAATAATTGACCTTTTATTTAGTGCAAAAGACTTTTATTTTAAACAGGGATTGTTTGTATTTGAATCCATTTAATGGTTGTAGATTTCGGTTTGTATATTTTGCTGTTGCCTTGGCAATACATTGTAAATTGCAAGGGCAGGGGTTCTGACAAGGGTGTGTTTGGTAACACTAGCATGTATTAGCTAACATGACATGACAGCGAATGTAAACTTGACAAAATACAGGAAGAGGAGGAATTGTGCGAAAGCAAGATATACACAACAGGATGAAATTGCAGGGACGGAGGAAACTCTACAGGATGAGTTTGGTCCGCTACGCTCATCTGTCCACATTTTCCTGCCCTGGGGTGCTCTTATCCGAGAGTCGCACACACATATGGTAGCAGTTGGAGTCTGTTGGTCTGTGTAGTTTGTCCTCGGTTGTATAGGTCAGGACCTTTTAGTAGCCTCTGGGCTTAAACTACTGCGAGTCTCCCAGTTTCCCATAAGTCAAGTAGCAGTCTGCTCCCAAATAGTTTAGCATATTCTGACATTTTCGATGCAGTCAATACATTCAGCTTTGTTGTCGCCCTCAAGTCGATGGGGCTTTGTAGATATTGTGTTCAAAGAAAAAGCCTTGTAAACTGCTTTTCAAAGTGTCTCAGGGGAGATGTGTTCTTCACCATTTGAAATGCTTTTGAGAAATCAATCGGAGTTAAACACATATGACACTGGTAAAATTACTACTTGCATTTGTGGAAGTTTCTTGTGGTTGTGGGTAAATGACAAGTTCTTACAACTCAGCATTTCTGGGTGAATGTGTCAATGCATGACTCAGACAAGCACCTGACTAGGTCTAGCCTTTATTATTTTCACATTGTCTCGGCACAGGGTCCTTTATAAGATCATCAGTACTTGTACCGATTCCATTTTTTGCAAACACCTGAACCAAATGCTGTTTGGTTTGATTAACAGTTACAGTCCTTGATTGTGCATTAATTGGCAGATGTGGATGTACCACCACACACTCTAAAGGTACATTCACATTTACCATTACTTGGCAAAATTTCCAGTTATTTTTTCTGAATAAAAACGTATAGCACCACAGGTGAAGTCTGAATCATGAATGATTGATTCATATGACTCATATGAATTGGTTCTGTCTCGTATCAATCAGCGTAGTTACTCACTGGTTGTTCATATGACAATGTATACACAGAAAAGTCGGTAAAAATATGGTGCAATGTATCATGTTAATATGAAGAGATTTTCCTTATTTATTTTTCACCGCAAACTTAACGGAAATAAATAAATAAAATTCTACACTGTCCAAAATACAAAAATAATTGTTAATGATATCGTTAAAGAACAAAATTTAAGCTATTTAAAACTTCTGAATCTCCCATCCCTATTGAGCAGGTACAGTATGTGTGACTACACTGAAAGCTTCAGGAAGCCCTTCTTTGCTCAGCCACTGACTGAACTGTTAAATCAAAGAGGCCCAGGAGGACACACAACGTGGGTTGTCAGTTCCTCATAAATTTGATGTCAACTGCCTCCCATGGTAAGAGGCCATGGCGTAAATCCATCAAAACCTCTGTTGAGGTGGGCAATGATGGAGGGGCCAGATCTTCCCGGCTCTGTCGTCTATCTCTGTCAAATCGTTTCATCCATTGACAGCTTCCCGAGGCGGCCAGGCCTCTCAACAGGTGCAAACGGAGCGGCGAGAGCGTTTAGCACATTCTCCACCCCTGCCCTGCGAAAGGGAAGCTGACTGGTGGGCCTGAGGGGCCCTCTGAGCGAGACAGAACACACACACTGCTCATCATCAGCACTCAATACAAAGCAGCTCACATTAACACAGCACATGTCCTTTGAGGCAATGAAGGTGGCCCCATAGATTTACCCTTATTTGAGTGAATTGAGATGGCCCTGATAAGGCTCACTCTCTGGTAATAGCTTCCTCCCTCTGATCTGATCTCCGTGAGGACTAGTGTGAAAGAGTCATTAAGTGGAAAAGCTTCCCAAAGCTCCCAACGGCGTGGTGTTGTCAGTGTGTTTGGACACCCACCAGATAAGACACTAAAGCACTTTGCCGTGGCTTGACCTGGTCTTATTACATCACTGATGATTTGCAGTATCAAGGGCTTATGTAAACCCTAGAGGCCTGTGCTGCCTGGTCATGTGATATTTTATGACCTCAATTTTATGTGTGCCATCTTATCTGTGTGCAGTAATAAAGTTTTATCCCCCCTGCTAATGCTAAGCAAAGGTCGTCCTGCAAATAAATGTGCTCAGGGTCTGCTACATATGCAGTTAATTGTACTTTACTGCAGTTTACAAACAAAAGTCATTAAATCTATTCTTTTTCTCATTGACAGGTCAGAGCGGTCTGGGGAAGTCGACGCTCGTAAACACACTCTTCAAGTCCAAGGTCAGCAGGAAGTCCTGCACTCCTAATTATGAGGAGAAGATCTCGAAAACTGTCCAACTGCAATCAGTCAGCCACAGTGAGTATTGACAACACACTCACAACACACTTCTTTCTTTACAGATACCCAGTCACACACCTGTCACACCCACGGGGTCAAGGATTAGCTGGTTCACATAGCCCTGTCAGCCCCTCCTGCTAATATCGTAACTACGCCATTTGGACCCAATAAACATCTTTGAACATTGATGGACTTTCAAAATTGTGCTTTTGTCCTAAACAGCCGCAACAGGACATTTTGTCAATAGGTGTTTTTTTATTTTATGTCCCTCCTAGGAAGTATTGGGAGTTTGGGAGTCGTAACTAGAACATCAGTTGCATTCAAATAACATAGACTCTCCCATCTGTGAAGTTGACCGATAGGAGCACAGAAGCTCTTCCGTACACAGCTTTCAAATTTGGTCAAACGAGAGAGAGAGAGAGACGATGGTATTGGTGCAGTTTGGAAAAAAATAGCAAAAAAATGATAGTGGGCGTACGGAAATTAGCATTAAGCTAAATAACATTCCGCTTCGATAGTTTGTTTACGCTCTTATTTCCGGAAGTCCCTAGTTCCGCCATCTTGATGACATCCCACACGTTGTTAAAGACAGCATGTGATGATTGGTCGACAAGCAAACATGTAGTCTGACATGTTTCTTGGCCACTACACAACAAGAATTTAGGAGTCAAAATCGCATCATCTGACACAGTGACTATCGTAACAGAGAAAAATATTGAGTAGTCTGAACCCGGCATGACAGAGTGTGTTGGCCGGAGTGATTTCTGAAAGGATGGGAGAAGAGTGACATTTAGACAGGATGAGCTGGAGGCAGAGCTCAGTGTTTTGTAGGGTTTGACTTGGAGAAGAGCCAGAGAGATCGGAGCATGTGCTCTGAAAGGAAAGAGAAATTAAAAAGCTTGCAAGGGGGACGGATTAGGAGAGATCAATCACACTTCAACTGTTGAGATCGGGCCACAGTTGTCATCATGAGCTCTCTTTCACAGAGAATGATAGAGGAAGAGCACACAGAGGGCCATATTTTATCGCATGGGTTAGGAGATGACTCCTGCTCTAATGGAAGCCACCACTTATACACGGCGTCTGACTTCAGTGAAGCAAGCTCAGCTGAGTTAATGAATTGGTTGATTGAGCAATGTACCATCTCTGTCTCGCATACTACCTCCAGATTTACAATCAATAGAGGCTTGGGTTCTTGTCTCCAAACAGGCAAGTGTGTTTTTGTGTAGATGTGTAGTTAAGTTTCATTTAGGCTTGTTTTGGCAATGAAGCAAAGCTTATTTGGATTTTTACTGAGGGATTTTTCCTTCGCTTTTGAGGTAAACTATGGTTGATTTCTTCCTGAAAGCAAAACGTCTCAAATATATAAATAAATTGTCAATAAACAATGCATTTTGGCACTATCTGGTATCAATAAGCAGATAAATGTTACCACATGGCCAATAACCGATACATTTTAAAATTCAATACTTTTTGGTCAACATTAAAAAAAGCACTTACTTTTTAAATTAATCGCTTTACATTTTAAATTTAAATAGGGATTTTAGGCATCACAAAATTAGAAAGTACAGTATGAAAATTGATTTTTATTTTAAGATTATCTAAAGATTTATTGTCCTTGTTTTTTATAAAATTGTCATAATTAGATGCCATTTATCTCCAGCATACTTTGCTGATTTCTAAATTTACATCACGTGCACAGTACGCAAAAAAAAAAGTCTACTTTTGGCTTTAGATGGTGCCAGAGGTAATCTAAATGTTAAATTAGGGGAAATTAAAATGCACAATCAAACATGCAATATTAGCGATAAGATAAATAAAAAAACTCATGTTAGTAGCTATACAAAGGTCCTGCTACTCCTTTTTGTACTGAGCAGAGGGAGCTGAGCTGTAGATCACGCAGAAACGCACATACCTTCAAACATCCCGCATATGCAATGAGAAAGCAATGAATCTCAATTTTTCTTCTGGCGGCGCCACCATGCATCGTTGGAAAGAGTTGTGAAAGGCAGATGGCGTAGCCAACTTCACTAGTCCTTTAAATGAAAGTATTGTGTGTGTGTGTGTGTGTGTGTGTGTGAGAGGGGGGGGGGGTAGTTAGTGTAGTCGCACCCAGCTATCCATCTTCATTTCTCACTGTAGACCGGATGACAGGGGTCTAACAAACACAAAATTTGATAGTGTTCCCCTGTGTCTTGTATTCAAAAACAGCCTGGTAGGACAAGTAAAGTAAATGTACTCTCTTTGGATGAATTTGCAACGGCCTGTTGCACTGCAAGAATGAGACTAACTAATAAAATGTATATGCTATTGCCCAATCTAATTACCCCTGCCATTTTCATCTGGGTCAAAAGTTTGTGGAGTTACTAATGTTATGTGGTTTAACTGCAAATCTGCCCTCTAATTGAATGACCCACAATTTAGCATATCAGATATAGAGAACATAATCTAATGATTCTGTCACAGGATGTTGCGAGACGCCAGAGAAGCATGCCTCCTCTTGTAGTTTTAAGTGTCAGTCAATTGCTGTGTAAAGGCCTTTGCTGGGCTGGGTCATTAGCGTAGCCTACTATGTTAATTGCCATGGTTCCTACGTGACAGCAGAAATGTATGAAGACCGCTGAACTTTACCCCCAGTCTGGATATGTGCACAGACAAATCCAATTACAAAACCCTACAGAGAGTTAGTGCCATGCCAGGGTGTAGCCATGTAGTTAAGTGTTGCTATACAGCCATGTGCTGGTTTCGTAGCAGCTTCGCTAAACCTCTGTCCTTCTTCCTTTAGTTTGCTGCCTTGCTGCCTAGTTTTGAAATTAGTCATCTGATTTTGTTTTCAGGTAAAGCTTTAGACCTAGATCTGCTTGTTGATCTCTCTTCCGTTTCTGACTTCCCCTTGACAGGTTTTAGATATGTAAATGTTATTCAGTATCACACTCTCGCAGTAGCTTAGCTTCTTCACAGTTTTCACTTCAGTTAGCCAAAGGTCAAATGTTGAAATCTGTTTTTAGATCTGAAACTGTAATTTCCTGTAATTCTGTGCATCAAAATCTTTGCAGTTGCTGTCTCAGCCTGTTATATTTCTTTGTGGAAAGTCTTAGGAGCTTTTGGAAGTATTCTGTGTAAGGTCAAGAACAAGTGTTTTTTCAGCGTAGCAGTGTCATTGCAAGTGGAAGGAGGTTTCTATCCAGTTGCAGTAGCAGCATCTGTTGTATCTCTGTCCTACCATAGCCAAACCTCATTTCTCACAGACCTCTCGAAACTTATGGCCCAATAGTTTATAAATGTTTGACTTGTAGAATGAGAGAGTGGGTGGATGAGAATAAAAGAACGGGAGACGCTGGGTGTGCTGTTTCTTAACAAAAGAAGATTGACGATAAGTCGGTTCAGCTTGTGACTTCCTGAGATATCCCCATGGTTCAGGAGACACCCCTCACTGACTTCTCACTGTAGCACAACGTAAACATTACAGTGAATGAGAGTGTCCTGTTCCTCTTTGGGTTTTTTTATGTTAGCCTTCAGAAAGGCGAGGCTGCAGCGCTTGACACATGATGTAAATATTTACTGTATTTTACGATTTCGATTGCATTAGCTCTCATGCGAGAATTTATTATTATCTAATATATACGATTACGTTTGGGGAACATTCTTAACATTAAACTCTTTCACATTAAACTATATAAACTATAATGTAGACAATAAGATGTAGATAAATGTAGATACGTTTTTTTTCCTGTTAAGCTGCTTTTAAACTATATGTATTGTGAAACTATATGTATTGTGAAAGGCGCTATACAAAAAATGTGAATTGAATTGAATACACAGGCGTTCAAATGTTTGGGGTCGGTAAGATTTTTTAATATTTTTGAAAAAAGTCTCTCTATGCTTACCGAGGCTACATATTTGAAAAAAAAAATGCAATAAAAACAGTAATATTGTGGCATATTTTAAATTATAGGCCTAATTTATTGGTAAAGCTGATTTTTCAGCATCATTACTCTAGTCTTCAGTGTCACATGATCCTTCAGAAATCATTCTAATTTGATGATTTGCTGCTCACGAAATATTTATTATTATTATAATTTTCTTCTTATCAAAACATTGAGTTGAAACATAATTGATAACTACATTAAGTCTTCTGAGCTGTGAAAAAGCAACGTCAGAGCAATATTTCTTTAGACAAGAAAAAAGTGTAGAACCTTCTGTCTAGATTCTGATAGGGTTTTTTCTTGTCTCCAAGCAACATTTTTCTTCTTCATTACAGATCATTCGAGTATTTATCAGTGTAAATATGACCTTATAACTTCTGAAAATACTTTGAAAAGGCTGAAACGATAGACCTTCTCTGGTATTCTCTATCAAAATGACAAAACTACTGCTTGTGTCACTGCTAAACTAATAAATTGCCTTTGCAGTCTCCGATTTTGAGACATTTTGTCTAGCAGATGTCTTGCTGTCCCTTGCTTCCACAGCAGTTTTGTCTTTCCAAAGAGCAGGCCTGTGGAAAACAAAGAGTACCAAAGTCTCAGGGTGCCTGACACCTCCACACACTACAAAGCGGCCCAGTGGCCCTCACAGCCTGTGAAAAAAAAGCTGGCCTGCAGACTGACCGCCAGGGGAGATGAGTGTTACACAATCCCCCCTTTTCTCAAAGACTGCACAGTGCAGAAAATGAAGTGGCGGACCGCTCAATGCCACCATTCAGCTCTGCTCCCACCATGTGGGTGAATATGGGAGGAACTAAGCCCTGCTTTTTTGCTGAGTCACGCCAAGATGAGCATATGTGTTTCCATTAGCTGATCATGAGGGGTTTTCAATCATTGGCCGCACCGATCCAAAAACTGGCACTCTCTTTTGCTAATGCCCCACTGCGTACGAAAAATTGATCATCATCAGATAGAGTTATAGCATTTTGAATCTGGAGTGTTGACTGACAGTTTAATTTTTCCTTGTTACAATCTCGTCATATTTTCCTTGATTGCCTCATCCAGAAAGATTAACATGATGAGTTAACAACAAATGCCAATCAACCAATGCCAGGGATACAGTAGGGGTCCCTGCTTACACAGACAGCGTATTAGACACTTTTTGGAGGCTGACTTCCTGTTGTAAGCATTCCTGCAGTATTGTATCAGAGATGGAGATTAAATGAAAAGCTCAGGGTCTTCAATATGCAATTTTAACTGATTAGTCACTAAAAAATGTATGTTGCTGGAAAAAAGATTGGTAAATCCTTGTCAACAGCACGTTATCCTTTCATTCTTTTCTTCTCTAACTCCTTTGTCTTGTTATTTTCCAGTCATCGAGGAGAAAGGGGTGAAGATGAAGCTTACAGTAATTGACACTCCTGGATTTGGAGACCAAATCAACAATGAGAACTGGTGAGAGCAACATTTAAACCTTACCATATACAATTCATACTATATACAAATACAGGAGAGTCCAAAAGTCTGAGGCCACAATTAAAAATATGGGATTCAAAATCTAATTTAAACTTGGAAATAAGCGGAGTTTATTCAGAGTTTATATAAGTTTTCGAAATTATGAATAATTTTAAAAATAAAAATGTTAAAACACTAAACCAACTCTTCCCGATTCTGTACTATTTCTAGGTCACTAATAAAAAGACATTTTAAAAGTATATTTGTGGCTGACATTTGTGACCTTTTTACAGAAGGTCAGATGTTCTTGCTTCCATTGAAGCACACGGTGTTCTTTGGATTATTATGAAATCATGTCGGAGAACATGATCATCAAGTTTTACACAGACCAAATACAAAGACATTCAAAAAATCATGTTTCAACTTTTCATTTAAATTGTTATGCTAATAATATAATGTTCAATGAAAATGCCTAATAGAAGCTTTTTCACTAGATGTCTCAGGCTTTTGAACCCCTCAATATCTAAGAGAGCGAGATAAATTCTCTTAGTAATTAAAGGGTATTTGGGGTTTTACTGTTAAAGTAATTATTAATTTGACACTAACATCATGCCTTACAGTGTTTTTTAGAATATTTATTTTAAGAGTCTTTTAAGTAATATTTTAAGTATAAGCATGTGTTGTTAATTGTGATGTTAACCCTTCCCTGTGTCTTTTTTTCTCAGCTGGGAGCCCATTGTAAAGTACATCAATGAACAGTATGAAAAATACCTGAAGGAGGAGCTGAATGTCAACAGGAAGAGAAGAATCCCTGACACCCGGGTTCACTGCTGCGTGTACTTCCTGCCAGCCACTGGACACTGGTGCGTGTTGACTTCTTGCACGTAGGATGTGGTTCACACCTGGCCAGACATGTTAAAACGCTGTTGTGCTTCTGTCACTTTAATATGACAAGGCTTCATTTAAGAATCTCTTAAGAAAGTCTCAGATTTGAACCCACTAATCCAGTGAGATTTCATGAAAAATCCTTCTTTTAGCTGCAAAACACGAGGGTTATATACATCTTCTCACGTCTCTGCTCACAAGGATGCATTCATTTGATTTGATTCCTGTGATGGCAAAGCTTTATATTCAGCATCATTGCTCCAGTCTTCAGTGATCCTTCAGATATCATTTTAATATGATGATTTGCTACTCAAGAAACATTTCTTATTATTATCAACATTGAAAATAGTTGTGCTGCTTAATATCGTTTTGTGGAAACCATGATAATTTTTTCTCAGGATTCTTTGATGAATAGAGAGTTCAAAAGAACAGCATTTATTAGAAACAATTTTTTTGTAATTTTATAAATGTCTTTATTGACAGATTTATCAATATAACACATCCTTGCTGAATAAACGTTTTATTTATTTATTTTAAATAAAAAACTGGCTGACTCCAAGCTTTTGAATGAAGGTTTATGTAATATTATTTTATGTTACTTCGTGTAATTATATTTTAGATTGATTAATTTCCATTTAATTTTGCAGACACTTTTATCAATAGTATGGTGTGTACCCCCTTATATTGGCCACAGCCATTACATATTTAAAACAGTAATATCCTATACTAAACCTAAACTAATCCTGACAAACTATATATCATTTGAAAGCTTACAATTTCTAGTTTACAATCTCAATTTGCAACAAGAATATTTTCATACTCCTAATGCGTGTTCAGACCTTTATTTTGAAATAGTGATGATGATGAACATGAAAAATCATGAAAGAATGGTAGAAACCTCAGTTTGTTTTCATGTCAAGAGTTCAAAAGATAGCATCCATTCAATTCTTTTTTTTAAAAAAGGTCTGAAAATGTTTTAAACATAAAGAAAAAAATAATAGATTCACCATTTGTGATGTGGCAGCGAGCTATAATGCACATACGTGTTCTTTTTATGTTTATTAGAGGTTGAATTCATTTCAAAATCTGCCAAACTTCCAATACTACTTCTGAATAGGATGTCTACTTCATAAATTGTATGAAAATTGTCAAAATAATGGTTCAGACTCAAACAACATATGGAAATGGAGGCGCCCTTATATGGGCAGCAATGTCAACTAGTGAAAAAGTTTGGTACTGCGCCCAAACAATCTCACTGAAAGCTTATTTTTTGAGGTATCAACCTAAAATTTGAAACACAACTTTGTTCAGATTTTTGCCTTTGATTTTTTTGCAGTTTTAGAGTCCACCAGGTTTTGAAAATATATATTTGATATAACATATGAATAATTAAATTTTTTACGTTGTACATTTTCATAAACTCAATAACTTTTTTTCTGTTTAACCGTCTTAATTTATTTCACTTCTGCAAAAATCTGCCAAGTGTCTTCTTAAAAACAAGACCAATCTTACATCTATATTCCAAAGCATTCTTGAATTACAACCATTTAAGTTCGGAATGTGCATTTTCATGTCTGTTAAAAAAAGGGGGGTGCTTGATAAGGGGTTAAAGGATGAGTCAAAATCAATGGCAATACTGGGTGTTAATGAGGTCAAATGTGTCAGCAGTGAAACATGGGCTTCATTAATGATCTATCCTGCCCTTCTACAGGTTACGCCCTATAGATGTGGAGTTCATGAGGAGACTGGGGAAGATAGTGAGCATCGTTCCTGTGATCGCCAAAGCAGACACGCTTACTCTGGAGGAGAGGCTAGAGTTCAAACAGAGGGTGAGCTGTCCGTCATCTACACCTGCGCACATTTTATCATAGGCAGGCGCAATCGGAGCATCCTCTATATTTCCCGCCCACACGTAAATATTCAGTTCTTCGCATAATTGAGGTCATGAATATGGATGACCTGCTGCTGTAAATGCTGGAATTGTTAGAATTCACAGTTCAGCTGTGTGGATAAAAAAGTGAGATGGATTGAAAAACCTGGGCAGAATGGATTGAGAGAGAACCGTACTCTGCATTCGAATCTCCAAAGGTCCCTTGGCTCTGGCTTGGAAAAATGAATAGGCCAAGCTAAGGTTACGAGCGGTGTCTGCGACGTCTCCGTCGGGAGACGGTCTCTCCTCTGACTGATGTATAGCAGCTACTTCAGCCCGGGCCACTTGCCATCAGTTCTCCCCACGGAACGCTTTTGGACAGATCCGACGGCACGGACCGCAGGGCCAGAACGGCCCCCGCACGCAGTGTGTCTCCTATCAATATACACCAAACAACACTCCTAATGATGTACTCTGTCATTTCAGCCCATTATCCAGAGCTGTCTCTCACTGCTCAATAGCCTGAGCAGAGCGCCATGCGGGGGCGGACGTCACACTGTGCTCAAGATATCAATCGCAGATATCATATCCATGTTCAACAGCCGCACTCCAAAATCCTCCCCCACACGAACACATGGCAGCAAAGGCATTAAACTCTAATGCTTTGCACCTCGGGCCCGAAATTCTGTCTGTGGGGAGGGGGGGAGAATTTCCTAGTGAACTTTACTGTGGCCTCCGAGTACAAGAATGCATGAGGATCTAGATTGAGACTAGTAAAATACAGCGGGAAGAGCTCGAGGGAGAGGAGCTGCTGTCGTATTTCACCCCCAGGGCGATTGTGCGGTTTTTTTGTATGTGTGTGTGCAGTAGGTGGTCAAAATCAGTGTAATCCATCTAACTGGAAGCCTCTCTCTGCAGATAAGACAAGACCTCCAGGCCAATGGGATCAGAGTGTATCCACAGAACGAGTATGATGAGGACACTGAAGACCGGATACTCAACGATAAGATTAGGGTATGACGACAATACTCTTGAGACTTCATTGCAACCAATTAAAATAACTTGATTTAAATTGTTTTTGGGTAAACTATCCCTTTAATTGCTTTAAGTGGTTTTATACTTTGTGCTTGTTGAAATTGTTTGATGAAATTGCGAATGTTTCTTTCAGGAAAACATCCCTTTTGCTGTGGTGGGAACAGATAAGGAACACCAGGTGAACGGGAACAAAGTTTTGGGAAGAAAAACAAAGTGGGGGATCATTGAAGGTGAGAGTCTAAAGAAATAATCATGTCTTCCGTGAACTGCTGGTCACCAGTAATATGTTGTGTTTTGGATGCTGGTGCCAGGCTTCTTAACTAGCTTTTCTTAACAGAAAGATTGTTGGTTGACCTACTTGGTCTTTTCAGCAGGGTAACTGTAACAATTGTCACATCTAATTGTACAATGAAGGCTGACAGGCTTTGCAAGGCAAGATTGTCTGGGATTTAGGTTATTCAACACTGCCATCAAGTGGTATGTATAGAAAGTACAGTGATGCAAAATGCCTGGATGAATTCATGAAGATGCCTTTGTATTTTGTTTGTTTCAGTTGAAAATGTTGCGCATTGCGAGTTTGCACACTTGAGAGATCTTCTTATTAGGTAAGTCATTTTTTTTAATTGCATGTATTGAAATATCGTAATAGAATGATATTAGCATATGACAGACAGACTTGCTTTTTAGGTAAAGTGGGAGTAGCCATTTATACCCTTGCATTCTGGTTGATGGGATTAGATTATGTAGAATATGCTCTTCCTAAACTTTAATGTAGAATTTAGTTTTTAAAATATGATCCAAACGGCTACATCAATGATTTCCCATACTAGGATTACATTTCTGTTTAATGGTCAACTATAGGTGAACAACTGTAGGTATTCATAGGCTAACTTCCTGAAGAGTGTAAACACTGGTGCTATGGTCCAATATGTACATTTCTGGCTCAAGTAATGTTGTTTTGTATTGTTTTGTTATTTGTTTTGCAACTAGACATTATCTCATCTATATCTCATCTAGCAAATAAAATGTATATAATCATATAATGATATCATATCATAATTTGGAACCAATTGTACATGGGATCATACAAAAATCCATCCTTTATTAAAAAAGACTATATTCTTTTCTGTCTTTGTTGTTTTGTTTGGGTTTTTTGTTTTGTCTTCATTTTCATTGCAATCTAGAAACGTGTGTTGTGTGTGTGGCGGTGGTTCAGATATATCTTACATTATGGGGACAAAATGCCAGCTTTTAAAACAGCTTCTAAATTATACTAAATTATGTTTTTTGAAAATGTAAAACTGCTGAACATTTTCTATGATGGGTCGGTTGAGGTGTAGGGTTAGTGTAAGGGGATAGAAAATGCAGTTTTATACAGTATAAAAATCAGTCATGTAAATGAAAAGTGTGTGTGTGTGTGTGTGTGTGTGTGTGTGTGCGAGTGTGTGTGTGTGTGTGTGTGTGTGTGTGTGTGTGTGTGTGTGTGTGTGTGTGTGTGTGCGAGTGTGTGTGTGCGAGTGTGTGTGTGCGAGTGTGTGTGTGTGCGCGTGTGTGTGTCCTGTATAATCTTACTTGATTCTTTTTGATTTTTATTTGATCCCTTATATGGTTGGTTGCAAGTTATGACAGAAATTCCATTAGCATTTCAACAACAGATTGGTCAACAGATGTCAGACTTTCATGCAGCAGCAGTTCAAATTAACTTCTGGTCAAATTACCACTTTTCTTTTTTTTTTTTTTGCTCTTCATCCTTGCAACTCAGCACTGAAAACACAATATCTTCATATAACTAACAACTTGGAGGTGTGCTAACTTGTAACTTTAGAAAGCATACAACCATTTCAGTTGGTTGTGTTGGTTCAGTTAATATATGAGTAGTAGCTGAGAAGGTCGTGAGTACATCCCTCTCCTGTGAGCTCAGTAAAGGACAGGTTTATTACAGAGTCAGATCAGGTGAGGCCAGGTCACAAAGCCCTCTCACCACAACTCTTGGATGGCGGCCCATTGACAGATGGTGTGAGAGTGATTCCCTGCTGAAACAGGATACAAAGGATGTCCGTTATAACGCTCCACATTTTTGAATGGCCTTTCACACTTTTTGATCGACCTCCCGCTGAAGCGGAGATCAAATTAGAGCAGGAACACCAACTGAATCACACAAAGGGATCAGAAAAAGCTAATGTAGTCAGTAAACCGTTCAATTCAACATAGGAGAATGACTTTTATTTTACACTGTGCATATTTCCCTTAGGGTATGTTATTGTGGGATCAAAATTGATATTATGCTCTATTGCTCTCTACTTTCAAGGTCCCACTTGCAAGATTTGAAGGACGTCACTCACAACATCCACTATGAGACGTATAGAGTGAAAAGACTTAACGAGAGCAATGCCATTGGACAGACGCTTTCACCTTTGACCCTGGAGAATGGTACCCTGGAGAAGAGTGATGCAGAGAGTCACCTTTGAAAGCGATGAAGTGTGCGCCCGCCTTCACCCCCCGTCAGAATGGGAGAGATGAACATTTCACTTCTAGTTTGCCACTGTTGGAAAATCGACACGTTTGACTAAAGACATTTCCGCTTAGGCATGTAAACTTCATATGAGTCTATTTTTTGAAATGAATTTATATTGTGGGTAGGGATCTGGGATGAGAAACAATAACTGATGAATTATGGGTAGAATTGAACCAGATTTTGGCTAAGAGAACGTTTCCCTCTAAGTAATTTTTCTCTTTTGATATCTTTCAAACTCTTTGTGTGTGTGTGTGTGTGTGTGTGTGTGTGTGTGTGTGTGTGTGTGTGTGTGTGTGTGTGTGTGTGTGCGCGTGTGCGTGTGTCTGCACGCCTGACACATCACTAGATGAGAAAATCCCATAATCCCTATCTGTGTTACTGCACCTATACATTAACACTGAACCAGCAATGTGACATGCTCCTTTTGCTCTTTTATTTTCATAAGTAATTATTTTAGATTTTTTTTTTACAGCAAAAATATGATCTTTACCTGTACTTTTGTAAAAGAAGAGATTAAAAAGTTTAGACAAATATTTTTTTTACCATAGCTGCTTCGAAGCTGAAGGTATTTTCTTAACCGATACTGCTATCCATACATGACTGCTGTGATGATAGCCGATGTGTTGATATAATGGGAAATATTACAAATATAACCTTTGACCTCAAAGGTCCGGGCGGTATGAAATGTAATACTATTGATCATTTATAATGCAGAGATGGGTAGAGAAACAATAGAAAGTGGATTCATACTGATGTTTGTCGTACAGTAACAGGTCAAGTTTACGGTTATATGTTTTTCTTTCTCTAACTAGTTAACTTGCTGTTAAAAGGTACACATTGTGCAGTTTACTTCCCTCCACTGGACACCAGGAGTCCATCTTGCCCTTTTGCTTATCAAAGCTACTGTACATAACTATAATGTGTTCTTATTTTCTGTCACAGCAACACGTTTTTTTATGCGACATGTATTAGCGGCATCATGATTCCCTTATTACTAATATTACTATTCATGTAAACACCATTGTTTTATGATTAAAAAAATGTCACCAGCATTCAAAATTTATGTGGAGCCACTGGACAATGCTATTGGTTTCATTGGAGATTGCCATAATATTATACACTACCCCACAATAAATTGTGGGTTCAGGATGATTTTTTTATGTTTTTGAAAGAAGTTATGCTCAGCAAGGCAAAATACAGTCAAAAACTGTAACATGGTGAAATATTATTAAAAATATACTTTATTATGTAATGGTAAAGCTGAATATTCGGTATCATTACTCATTACACTAGTTTTAAGTGTCACACGATATTTTATAAATCTTTCTAATATAATGATTTAGTACTTAAAAAACATTTATTCGTTTCCTTATCATCAGTTGAAAATGGTTGTGCTGCTTAAGGAAGTTAAAAAAGAAAGTTCAAGTCCCCCTGTAGTCAATAATTGTATAACTTAAAACTCATCTTTGATCACCAAAATGACATTCTGTATTTAAACGTTTTTTTTTTTCCTTGAAAAAAATCTTCATGCCTTAAAATAGCTTGAATGTAACTTTAACCCTTGCTTCATTTATATGCGGTTCTATGAAAATGCAAATGAACCCCGCCTCCACTCACTCACACCAGAAATTCCCTCGGTGACCTGATTGGTTACAGGTTAGTTTGTGATGTCAGAAACACCATGATTTCAAACTGCGTTTTTGAGACAATCTTTGGTTCACTGCAGATTTAAAGAGAAAATACTCTGCAATTGTGTTGACTTATGACTTTGCACATAGTCTTAAAGCATATTAAAAACACCACATAGACATATAAACAACATTAAAAACTTCATTTTCACCACAGGAGGTCTTTAAAATAGTTCAAGAAAGATTTATAAATGTCTTTATCTTACTGACCCCAAACTTTTGAACTCATAATTGAGAGCTCATTTGTGCTCATAATTAGTTTGCTTGTGTTCTACTCACAAAGACTTGAAATTGAGTCTCTCATCATTTTAGAGTGGCAAAAATGCTTTACTGAAGGCTGCCAGTGAGACGGGCATCTTACCTCATAATCATACCTCAACAGTTGATTCACCTTTGATCCCTTTTCTTCTTCTGAGATTCTCTGTTATTTGCGTTTTCATTATTTGTGAAATCCACTGGGTGCCAAGTGAAGATGTTTTCATTGTGACTTGCTTCAGGAGTGTTAACATCAGGCTAAACTTGCCAAAATAGCTTACTTAATACTCTTATATAACACATGCTTATAAAGCAGAGCCACAAACAGCTTTTATCAAAGCTCTGCGGGACAGGTTTTTGATGACCTTTTGATGAAGTTTTGCTTCCTTTTCAGAGCCTTATCCATAAAAAAAAATGGTGGTCCTTGGGATCAAAACACTTAATACAGATGGTATGTCTAAGAATAGACAAGGTAATTGTGTTTGTGTGTGCATGCAGATTTAAAAGCAACATTACTGACAGCATGTGCTAAAGGGATAGTTCACCCCCAAAAAATAATTATGTAATTTATTCACCCTTAGCCTATGTTGTTCCATGGAAACAAATACAGTTTGATCATTTAAGAAAGTTTGGGGTGGACTATGCCTTTATAATTTAACGTCAAAGAAAATTAATGACGCAAATATGGTGCTTATTTTGTACAACTTTTACTAAAACAGTGCAGACTGGAACCAATCAATTGAAAACAACAACGCTTGTCTGACAAGGCACTGCAGCCATGAGATGGAATTCATAAAACTTTGTCTTTTTTTCTCTTTCATTTTAAATTAACCACAACAGTATTTACAGAAAGAAATGTACCCTATAACCGAGAACTGTGACATGCCCGTGTCACACCAGTGAAATAAAATACCAAATAAATGAAAATAACATTTTCGATAATCAGTGTGAGGAGGATATCTACAGTAACATTGCTCATTAGGCTGTTGAACCACATTCACCCAAACCATGTTTGCACCAGATTAAAAGTCGTTGTTACTGACCCTGTATGAATGTCAAAAGCATTATTAATATTGATTTAGTATTAAATGTACACGTACATAAAAGAGCCAACAAAGGAGTCGCTTTCTGTTTTTGAATCATGTCGTTCTCAAATTTATAAAAAGAAACAATACTGACATATGTTAGCTGGGAAGAGTTAGATGAACAGATGATTTATTCTATTCGCTTAACCATTAAAACCGCCAGACATTAAAGAGTTAAAAGCTAGCTGGAGGGTGAACAGAAACTGCCAACACATACTGGATGTGGTAAGCTAGTAAAACTCCTTTAGAGAGCAAGAACAGAGGATCACTATTCATGGAAACTGGTCTTTGATAATGGTTTAAATTTACAGTGTAAATCAGACAGAAACACTCCATATCTGCCAGCCAGAATTGTCTTGTAGGTAAGCGAAATTTACACAGTAGTACCAGTATTTCCTTGACTCAGAAATGTAACCCTGCCTCGATCATATGAAGAAGGCAGCAGGCATATGCGTGCTGCCTACACAGTGTCAATGTAGACACACAATAAACATCTGTTAATATTCTTGCATTTAGCCCGTATTACCATGTCTTTGATATTAGCTCAATGTACAAAGTGAAACAAGCTTAAGTCTCTTATACTATCGATTGCTGATGTGATTCATCGCTAAAAGACATTAACCTTTTTGCATATCTTGCCACTTTCCTTGACCAGGTTTTTCTGCTGACTCGTTTTGTTTAGAGAGGTATAGACGTGCACGAGCCAGGCAGCCTCAAAAACAGTTGAAACCTTCTGACAGATGCCTCGGCATATTGATATATATTTACAGATTACAGTGGGGTTAGTGCATGAGTTATAATATTTATATTTAGGGTTCTATTAGGTGAAAAAAATCCATTCCACACACAAACTCTGATTCCATACAAAGAGGGAAAAGGCTCGGTTTGAAGTGAAAACAATATTATTTATACAAGATTAATACAATATCTCCGACAGTTTCATATAATTGTCCTCAAATACTATGCAATGCCTTAGAGATATAATAATAATAATCTCTTTTTATTTCATTCATCTCAAATGGTTCTGTTTATGTTATCAATGGAGACATACGGAATGAAAGGAGCTTTGATGGGATTTCCTTTAAACCTTCTCTATATAAACGCTGTTCTTTTCTTTAAAAGACAATCGGTGAGTGTAAATACTGCTATATGTCTTCTAACAGTTATCAGGATACCTCAAATCAACCAAACACAGCAAAAAAATTGCGCTCATATGAATTACTGGTGCAGAATGTTCAACATCCAATGCTGGAGACAATGCCATTTCACTATAACTCAACTGACATCCATTCTAAAAACAACAAAATTAGTCACCAAGAAAAAAATATTGGGCTGCAGGAGGGTTAGAAAAGGTAGGTCAACTCACTGTCAGCCACGCCTCTGTCAACCAGTTATTGCCTTTCCATTCTTCAGTGAGTTCTGTCAGCTGTGTGTCAACAGTTTTCCCGCCAAAAACAAGAGCCTCAGAGGCTGCAGTTGAACCGTTGAAACCATGGCAAAAAAGGCCAAGTCATCCGACAAAAACTTAACTCCAATTCCCACACTAGTTCCTGTCTTCTCAGTTACCCCTTCAAAAAATATGTTCTACTTATAAATAAACAACCTCGTACCATCCTCGTAGGCTAAATGTAATAAATAAATAAATATGTGCATCGTGTCAATAAATTAACCCACTAAGTAAAAGCAAATAA
This sequence comes from Phoxinus phoxinus, assembly GCF_949152265.1. Lineage (NCBI taxonomy): Eukaryota > Metazoa > Chordata > Actinopteri > Cypriniformes > Leuciscidae > Phoxinus > Phoxinus phoxinus. The sequence continues at coordinate 26,115,653 of NC_136876.1, forward strand.
ATAAGTAACAACTTCAATGATTCAAAAGATAAATTCACACAAGGTAGTGAGATTAAAAGTTTCAAGGGGGATTGCCTGGAAAAGCAGCAGACGCTAGCGCTGATTAGCTGTGCCCCCCCCCCCTCCCCCTTTTTAACAGGTCACTATATACACGAAGAGAGATCGACTGCTGAGCTGAGTGCTAATGTTTAAATGTATAATTTACTAGATATAATCTGTTATCTTTAAAGCCTGGATGATTTAGGACTTGGCATATCCATCTGTTTTTGTTCTCAGTAAGATAGCTTCGTGTTTGAATCAAGGAGGTCTATAATAGCTGGAGAAAGCTTGCTGTCCTTTACAAGTCTCATTCATCTCAATGTTTTCGCTCTCATAAATAAAGGCTCTTTATTAGCAAAAAGGTGGCCAATTTTGGTTTAGAAACTGTTCACTGTGAGGTTTTATGAGGAACCCAAAATGGTTCTTCAATGCCATCGCTATGAAATCCTGCTTTAGGAAGTGAGTTATTTAGTCAGAATAAGTTGATTTTGAGTCCGGATAATGTAGTTCAGGCATTTACCAGTAGTGGCATTAACCAGCCAAATCCCTGGTTTAAGTGCATTATTGCAAGTCAATTGATCTAAAAGTAAATTTTTGTACAATTTCCTGAAGAAAAAAAGTAGCAAATTGTATGTACTACTGTCCACATATATTATACTATTCAGAGGTAAACATTTCACTTGTTAGAACTTAGGGGTTGCTTTTAATTCAATTATTCACCAATCTAAGGCTCCAAAATTGTGTACCATGCCTTTTTTTTTTTTTTTTTTTCAGTTTGCAAGTCTTAAGTTTGAGACTGGGTAAAGTAGGTGAACATCACAGCAGACCTATCTGAGACTTTCTGAGCAGCACGTTAATCTCCTGAGAAGACAAATAGGTTCAGTATGGGGGTATGGAGCGGGTTGGAAAAGAACAAGTGTTTTTTTTTTCTGTAAATTCTCTTGCGGAACTGTATTCCATGTACCCGAATTTTACAATGAGGTAGGCACCACAGATGAGCAGAATTGTGTGGGCGAAGAATCCGGCATCTATGAAAATAAAAAGGTGCTACTGATCTAAAAGCAGACATGTGGGTATTGCTTAAATGGAAAGCAAAACTGCTAGATGAAGAGGGACTACTGTAATAATCTTGTGTGGGATGTTTGTGATCACTTTAATTACACTGGCCTGCCTCTGCATTTGATGCAAATCACTGTAAACTGTATTCATCAGATGTATTTGAAAGCATTTGGGCTGAAAGAGTCGCTGCGCCTGTACAGTTAGAAACTATGGTAGAATTGCCATGCTGTAATGGTTTGGCCTGGTGACAAGTAAGCAATGACGTGCAGTTTCAGGCTGTGAAAGGCTGTCACGTGGCTCCGCTGCATTATGGGATCACTCAAAGATCTCATCTTCATTTGAATCAGGATTAATATGGAAACCTGCACATAAGCCACTAATATCAATTGACATCAAATGGAATTAAAGCAAAACAGGCAGATGAAAAAGCCAAGCTATCTTTTGTACAAACCACAGTCCCTTTGAACCACATTAAAATGTATGAGCAGTTCCGATCCGATCCGCTCCGCTCCCCAACTCAAAATATCTGGAAATGTCTTTAAAAGAGCAATCTGCTGGGTCGGGAAATAACCTCCTGACTTCTGATTATGCTGGTTCCTTTCAAAGGACAGTACCTCTTAATACTGTACCTTCACCGTACCTGGATTTCCATCTTATTTCAAAGTGTCCCGAACCTCAAACTCATACCATAAATGTTTCACAGTAATCCTTATCATCAAAAATAATACTTAAAAAAATAATATTTCAAAAAAAGACAAAAAGAGAACCGCATGACAAAAAGCAAGTAGCGTTGATGTGAAACTCTACGTAGCTGTTCATCTCTAAAGTTCTACTTTTTTTCCCTTTGTTAAGACACAGACATGGAGCGGCGGCAGCACCACTGAGGGGAGCGAGAAACCCTGGTGCCGTTGGACAAAAGCGAAGAGACCCTGTTGCAGTGGCTCTTTAACCGTTCTTTCCCTTAAACGTCTCGGTTCCTCTCTATCTTTCCCTGGATATGAGAGACAGCTCAAACAGGCAGCGCACACCTTTGTCACTTCAAGATAAACAGTTTTGGATAAGACATGGAAACTAGTCTCACAGTTCAGTGGAGGAACATGTTTCATGTATGTGTGGGGGCTGATTCCTATGTGTCATGTTATTTAATGAAAGATCTAGCCACTGCGCTTTGTACATTTTCCCTCTCGCTCGCCACTCCAGGCCCATTCCGACCTCTTTTCTCAGATTTCCCTTTTTATCTTCCATGTCAATGATCCCTTTTCACCCCTCCAGAAAATAAACTTCCTTTCAATTTCTCTCATTGATTCTCCCTGTGGGTCCAGGATGAAGTTGGGTTTATCATCAGTCTGTAGGAGGAGGTTTTGGTGATGTGGTGGGTGCTGGTGCCCATGAAACTCTTTGCTCTACTCGATGACCATGCAGCGGGGCAGATGCTGGGAGTAGTATTTGAAGAGTTCGGCTGTGGCACCAGGGCAGTTGGTCAGTTCCAGCTCTTCTAGCTCCTGCAGTTGGATCAGGCCTGATAGACCAGTGGTGGTCAGCAGAGGGCACCCTGAGACAGAGTAAATGAGAGCCGCTTGAGTGCACACGCTAACAGCTCACTTCCTGTTTTTAATGCCTTTGTGACAACACTATTTGCATCACAGATGATTCCCAACCTGATACATTTTGCTTTGTTAAACCTATATATAGAAATTAAGCAAGAAATAATGCTGACAAAATATTTTACAAAAATATATAGTGTTATTTTAAAATCACTCTTTCCAATTTTCATTCCATCAAATGTCTCTAGACAACATAAATGCAGTTTAAAGGGGTGGTAAAGTATGATTTCACTTTTCTAACTTTAGTTAGTGTGTAATGTTGCTGTTTGAGCATAAACAACATCTGCAAAGTTACAACGCTCAAAGTTCAAAGCAAAGGAAGATATTTGCTTTTAAAGAAAAGGACTACAACAAACGGCTGGTAGGGACTACACGACATTCCTCCCGGGTTAGTGACATTAGCAACCCTAAAATGTACATAAACCCCGCCCCCGGAACACGCAGTCCATGTTGAGAAGAGGAAAAGTTGTTGTAGTCGAGCACATTTGTGAGTCAGCTCAAACTTTAGCATCCATCTTTTCACATGCAATGGACTCTACATGTGTGCATCTTACAACAGTTCCTATACGAGCGATTTATAGATTACCATGACAGAATATCCTAATTGAAGATAGTTAACATCAGCAACATAAATCCATCAACTAACCATTCAGAGACGTCCTGTTGCTTCTACATGTTGTCACTTCTTCTTGAGTCTCTCCATCATTGTCTGACTCCGTTTTAACATTAAAGACAGAACAGTTTCTGTAGTTTTAGTGTGTCTGCGTGAGGTAATCGCAGCTGTTAACACACATGAGCTCTTGAAACCCCGCCCTCTGCAGCAGCTCATTTGCATTTAAAGGGCCAGGCACAAAAAGGTGCGTTTTTGCAAACCCTCAAAAAGTGACAACTTTAAAATGCTATATAAAATATCTGTGGGGTATTTTGTGCTAAAACTTCACACACACACTCTGGGGACATCAGAGATTTATTTTACATCTTGTGAAAATGGCATTTTACCACCCCTTTAATTAATCAGTTTGATAGGAAGCGTGTTTTCATCCACAGGAATTGAATGCTCTTAGTTTAAAAGCGCAAATTCTAATGCTAAATAAATGACATCGACTAGTCAAAAGAAACTTGTTTCGTCCTTCTAAGCAGCTGTTGCTGAAACAGGCAGATATGTCTGATCTGCAAATGTACAAATGTTCTTTAAAATTAGACTTGTATATCACATTTTTATTATGTATTCATCAACTAAAAGTCAAATTTATCTTTCTTTTACAAAGCAATATATTTTTACTCAGACAGCACTATCTGTTATTGAGGGATTAATGGAGCTTTTTCCATAACATGATTGAGCTCAGGTATTCATAGAAATGATCTACTTCAAAACATAATTTCATTATTGTGCTTCATCAGGACTTTATCAGTGCATCCTGCAGAATCAGCACTGTACTTTCAGAGAAAGAGTGAGTTTACCTGCTAGAGAGAGAAGACGAAGACTCCTCATGCCATATAGATGCTGTAACCCAAAGTCTTGCACCTAAAAGAACATAAGGGGAGTTGACATCAAATTTTATGCAGTTTTAGCGGTGTTGTGATTGATTAAATAAGTTAATGGACAACTAATGTTAACTACCCATACTGTTTTTTATCATAGTAAGATTATCCCATTTAGGTGACTGAGATAGCTGTACAGACACTTACTTGACAACACCAGCGCAGGTAGAGACTTCTCAGAGTTGACATGGTAGATAAGTAACCCAGGCCTGTATCTGTGATCCGCACACATCTGAACATAGTCATATGAAGGAGAGTTATTTTACTTTAAGTCTTTACCATCTTTAGGCATAAAATAATTGGTCCAGAAATATATTTTTTAGCAATTTGTAATTAATTAAAAACGTATTTTTTTCAGTGCAGGTAGATATAAAGTTTCACTTAAAAAATATCATGATATCACCAGGGGAATTTCATACTTTAACATGCATGATTTTTGTATCAAAATATCATGCTGTTAGCTATAAGATACACTCACTGAATTACAGCACTCCACTGAAATTGTTATATAACAAGGATTTTAAATCTGTAGTATTTGAAATTGTCTTGTCATTGGTGTAGCTTATTCTTCCTGTTATGCAAAAAAGTTCTAATAAAGCTGGCAAAAAAATTAGATGCAATAGAACGTTAAAGCGACCCCACCCACACAGCATGATAGCAAATGGGATTTTGGTAGTGTACAACAGAATCTAATATGAATCTAATCGAATGTGAATCAAATTAATTGTTAATCAAATGTGAATTGAATCGAATATTAATCTAATCAAATATGATTTGAAACGAATGTGAGTCGAATCGATTGCGAATCAAATGTTAATCAAATAAAATGTGAATAGAATGTGAATTGAATCGAATGTAATCGAATCTCCGCTTTGCGGAAAATATATATTTATTATTGTTATATATTGAAACAATTGATTATTTTTTAAATACATTTTTATTTATAAATGGATTGATTAAAAAAAAAAAATAATAAAATAAAAAAAAACATACACCAGCTAATGAATAAGCCAGTCTGATAGACTTTATTGGTTTATCACTACTTTGGAGGAAATATTTCCTTTCCGCTCCATAATACAAACTCAGCAGACTCACCGGTCCAGAACCAGCTCCTCCAGTTTGTGTAGGTCACAGGCGATATACTCCAGTGCCATGTCAGTAATACGGGGGCACCAGGACAGATCCAGACTTCGGAGTTTCCTCAGATTCTCTGCAACCAACTCCACACCATCGTCTGTGATCTTCGAGCAGCCCGACAGGCTGAGGGAGGTGAGGTTGGGCAGGCTGTGCACCATGTTGACTACACCATGGTTGGTGATCTCCCAGCAGGAGTTCAGGCGCAGCGTGTGGGTGGTGTAGCCTTGCTTGGCGGTGAAGTAGGCCATGGCCGTGTCGGTCACATGATAGGCCTGTAGGCTGAGCTCCGATAGGTTGGGAAGGAGCTGAGAAATGGCGGCGATGGCGTCGTCTGCCACGTTGATGCAGTCGCTTACGCTGAGAGAGGTAAGCCGCGCATTCAAGCTGGACCACAGGCCGGCTTCTGTAAAATCATTGCAGCCGGAGAGTTCAAGATGCATCAGCCCTTGCATCTGTTCCAGCATCACCTGAAGAGCCCAGGATGGAGGAGCAATGTTATTTTAATACATACACACATACAACTGCAAATTGACCAAAGCTTAATGAATATTCACAGCATTATCCTGGAGGATTTTTTTTAAGACCATTCCTGGAGCCTTCTCACCAATGCACATGTCAGCTCAGTAGAGTACTATACCAAACAGCTGATTCATAAATTCATCTGTGTTAAATATGGGGGAAAATGTGCAGTGCTTGGGTGGCTGCAGAAACCATTTGAAACCCCAGAAAATTGCAGTAATATGGTTCCCATTTAGTTACTTCTTTGAGAACCAATTGCCAGAATGTTTCAGGCAAGTTTTGTGTGATAACCAAATAAAAGCTGATACAAAATGTCCTCTAATGGTTATTTTTTGGGATTTATTATTATAACCACCCAGACAGCAACATAGTGTCGGCCCAGATCCGGCACACATCAGGGGTCTCATTTATAAAACTGTGCGTAGGATCAAATAGTATTTTTAATTGATTTATATTTTTAATGGAAACAGATACACCTTGTTGTGCATTATTTGCACAAAACTATTTTCTCAGACAATCGGCTATTATCATGATAACCAATTATCTCTGTAGTTAAAACATTAAAACACAGCATGCCAGAGGAAGTGTTCAAAAGCATTGCATCCACAAGTTGTAACTTCTCAGTAATGATTTCATGTAGTTTAAGTGTTTAACTCCATTAATGAGAATGACATATTTCATCTAAATGTTTATATCAGAAGTAAAACAGTTTAAATCATTATTTTATTTATTTAAACTGTTATTGTGAACATGCACTGTATTTATGATTAGGTTTTACTTCATCTGCCGTTAGTTAGATTGCAGTCAGTTGCAAATGAGAGTGGGTCTGGGGAAGGTTCATTCACAGCCCATTTCCAAAGGGGCCTAAATATAGGCCCCTTTGGATATATTTGGATATATTTTTATATATTGGTTTATAGACCTAAAACCAATCAGAGCGATCGTCATCGTGTAAAGCCCGCCTCAACGTTTGTGATTGGTGCCTCGATTTGGAAAAATTGGAAATGGGTTAAAAGGGCTCTTGGCCAGACTGACTTGCAGAGCAAATCTAATTTTGCCGGAAGTTCATCAGGGTTTTTCCAGGCTAGGGGTACGCCTCTTTCAGGGCCTCTTTTGTGCATACGCAATGGTTATAAAAGAGGCCCCAAGTGTGGGCCAGATCTGGGCCGACACCATGTTGCTGTCTGGGCATGAACTAGCCTAACTTTCCCAGAACGTTGGTTGCAGAGAGGATTTTGTTTTTTGTTTGACAAAAACAAATTAGCAACGACATTTGCCAATGGTGTCAATTTTTCAGAATGCCATTACAAGAACATCACAACTGTTACTGCTTCCATTAGAAATTAGGGCAACACGCGTACAAAAAGCTTTAAAAAACATAGGCCTATTACATATCATAAATGTATGTATAAATAATTTCTTCTAATGAGCATGTCTAATACCTGTGCACTCACATAATTTATAAATTAATGGTCAGTTTTCGTTTTTTTTCTTCCTGCTAACAGATTCACACTTGTTTGTCTTTAGGCTATGCTATTTAATATTTACTTATGAGAGTGTGATTTCAGCGTGATTTGACAGGTCTAGGCCTACTTAATGAACAGAACAGCAAACAAAACGATTCCTCTCTGCATCGCGATTGTTTCTTTAAAAATCGCGATCAAGATCAACAAAAATTCAGAATCGAGTTTAAACTTTTAAACCGCACTTACCGCAGCTGCGCATTATGACGTTCGCAAGTAACTTCCAGTCACGGCCTCGCGGGTTTCATTGAGCCACAACTGCATTGTGGAAGACCAGTGAGGTAACAAGAGGTTGCCTAAACTGCGTAGTCTAGTCTTAAAAGTTATTCAGCTAACTTCAGTTAAGTCAGTTACATAATGTAGATCGGTCTAATTTGAATCGGAAAAGTAAGACTGTTTACCTCTTAGTTGGTCCAACTAGCATAGGCTTAAAGGGATACTTCACCTCTGGAAAGATGAATGTGTATTTAAAATGGATCATTTATGTAGTAGAAATGTGAAATTATTTTAGAATTTGGAGCCTTCTATACTGAGGAAAGCCAGAAAATGTATTTGTGGCTCATGTGGATGAAAGACAACAACTCCCAGAATGCACTTGCTTCGCTGCCCTACGAGGCCACTCCCAAGCCACGCCTACCGGTAAGAGAGCGCAGTTAAACAACAAGGCTAGGCTACTAGTGAGTCTCCGTGACAAGTCTGCCCGGGATTTCGAGATCGCCAAAAATGTCCGGGATTTGGCTTTTGCTTTCTACAGTCGCCATTCATCATGTTTACTGTGGCGAGCAGGACAAGACTGACGGCCGCGGGAGAACGACGCGAGGCCGGTGGCGTGATTACTGATTAGCGGCACCTTTGAGACGCACCGGTCTCGTATCTCTCACGGAGGAGCGGGAATTTTCTTAGCGATGCTAAAACGCACATTGACCCATCACGTTTAGCGTTCATGTAAACACTACATTCAGATTCACCAATCGGAATGAATTCAGTTAGATTGAAACAAAATGTGTGCATGTAAACAATGAATGGCGACTGCAGAAAGCAAAAGCCGAATCCTGGACATTTTGGACAATCTCGACGGCCGGACATGTCCGGGAAAAAGAGGATGGTAACCCCTACTACTCGGCTTTTCCCACAGAATAAGAACCTGTTAGCTTAGCTTCCAAAAAAAGATGGCTGACACTATTTGTACATTCTGTGAGTGAGATCCCACCCTCTATGGGCGGGTTGAAAACATGCGGATCTAGTGCCTTCTACCGGCTGTAGTTTTTAGCCTCTGGCCAAAAAAGCCTCAGATGACGCAAAATCAAGATTTTACAGACAAAAAATACATAAATCTCTTGTCTCAGGGAAATATGAGGGAGGGAAGCACGGTAATTTGAAAATACTACAGGTTTTCTACTGATACAAAGCTTACTGCTAAATCCTGAAGTATCCCTTTAACAAGTGGGTAAATTTATGCAACTGCCTCAGAGTTTCCCTCGACGTTATAGTATTGCAGTGTGCGGTCTCGCCGCTTTTTGGTTAACTCTACAATGACAACAAAGCTCAAGACTTTGAATTATTGAGCAAAGCGAACAGGACGGAAATAACATTGATGCCTGCAATATCACTGGTGAGTGGCAGCGCACGTGTTGCTTAGGCCTTCGGTTTTTTGAGCCAAACCCTTATGTCATAGAATAGATTATAATTCAAGAGACATGATTTCAGTTTTGGCCAGATGTGCAGGGTGATTATTTTGCTCTCTTTTTTTTTAATTAATGAGGGGCAGAATTAGGGGTGTAACTATATCTGTCACAATTGCAATAAATACAACAACATACAGTTTACACAAAATGAAAATTACAGTGGGAGTTTTTGTGTCAGTACTACATCAAACTACTATATAATGTTGAATATAATGTATAATAACGCAATGGGGGGATATTCCTGATAATGCCAAATGTCTTATGTTACCAGTAAAAAGTGGCCTATATTATTTTAAATGTATCTAGTCAGTGACAGAGTGCAGGCATATTCATCTAAAACAATTCTGTATTTTCAGCTTCAGAATCATGAATATCCATTGTCCTGTGCATTGGGTTACCAGCTCCAAGTCCAAGCCTATTCATTTATTCTTCAGTGTAATACCAAATTTAGCATTTTAATCAACAGTCCATTTTTTGTTATCCTTTTATCATATGTCTTGGAGTATCACAATAATATTGTATCGTGAGTTCAGTACCGTGATATGTATAGAATGGTGACATCATGAGGGTATCGTTACACCCCTAGACAGAATTATTAAGGTTCAAAATTATTTCCAGTGGTAATCAATCACAAATGCTGTCAATAGAGCTTAATATGTTTTAAACCTTGACGTTTTTGAAACACAACAAAATGGAAATAATAACATTAATGATACAGATACATATAAGAACTTTTTATCCAGAAGAAATTGTAGATTATTTTCCTTCTAATACTAATTCTTAACCTGACTGATGTACATTGGGAAAGCTAACTGTATTCCAAATTAGAAAGATCCATAGAGCTGTTTATAATGCGATTAAATGCAGTTAATTAAGTTTATGTGTATTAAATGTAAAGATAGAGTATGGCTCAAATTATGTGTACCTGAATTTTTGACCTAATTGTTGTGATCAACAAGAAGTGTTTGCATTCAGAAGGACTACAACTAATGGATTGTGTGACCCCAATGACCTATTTACCAAGCCAAAGAAAAAAAAGAGGGAACAATGTACACATTTTCTGTCTTTAATCACTTCAAGTTTTCAGTGACATCTTATATTTATAATGAAGAGACTAAGACAAATTGCAAGGGAAAGAGCTCATTTCAGCAAGAAAACAACTCTTGAAGGCAGCACTCTTTTATTGAGTACTTGGTCATGATCCAAGCCTTGTGCTGTGATATCTGCCCTGCCCTATATAATTCACAAACAAGCCCGAGGTGCACAGTCCTCTCTCAGACAGATGAAGCTCCAGCTTCTATCTCTGCACATGCTGGTTTGCATATCTGAGGGGAAAAAAAAGCTTGGATGCCGTCACAAACAATTTGAGAGTTCACCATGGCAACAAAAGCCCAGTCCTAAAATAGCAACAGCATAGAGACAAGTGTGATGAGTGTGATCATTGCTACATGTTCTTGCAAAACGCACTTATTTCTTAACCATGTAGCCTATGTTAGGTGCTTCTGACCAAATTAGGAGTAATCGCGGTTCAACAACAACAACAAAATGTCAACTTTTCATTATGAATCAATAATATAGAATTAAATTCTTCACATATTAAATGTACTTAATTTCAAATATTTTTTTTATTTATTTGATTGTTGCAAAGCAAAATTTAAGAATCCATACAAGGTAATGCACAGAAAAAAAAAACTTTAATAAAATCGAAAAATTTACTTCCGCTCTGGAATGGCGTTCCCTCTCGGATGATATCAGTTTGATAGCTTGGGTTGAATTTCCTTAACCATTCCCCTTCAACCATCAGTCTGCTATGAGTGAGAGATGGGATTAAATATTCAATATTTAATTTCACTTGAGTCAATTTCACACAGAGCGTTGATCCCAAAATATTGCCACAAAATTGCTATAGTGCCTTCTGTATGAACGCAAACACGTCCCAGGATGGGGACCTAGGCTGCGTTCCAGTCCACTTTTACACACGCACTTGCAAACTTCCCTAAGCACTTCCCTTCGGGGGAATCACTGCCGCCATTTTGAAGTGTTCCACTTCGTGAAGTGGACGAGGGAAGTTTATGTGGACAGACCATCGTCCCCTCGATTTTGACAGAGGGATCGAGTCTACTTCAAATGTACACTTCAGGCAGCTCCATATACCACAATACAACACGATTGTGACGTCACCGCAGATCTAATCAGCACCACCACAAACAACTCTATGATATATTAATTATAATTGTTTTTAAATTTAAAACAACCCAAACACACCTATATACATTTGGATGCTGCATTAAACTAATTCTTAAACAAAAAACAAAAAAACAAAAATCAACTCCGTAGCTGATTCCAAGTGATCAAGGACTTAGGACGTTCCAATTCAGCCCATTGCAGTTTCCGTCAGTAGGGGGCACTCGTGCAACGTAAGAAATGACGTACATCCGAGTGAACGAGACGGAGGAAGTTAGCGGGTGAAGGGCATGATTCAATTGAATTTTGGACTGGAACCCGGGTACCGGGAATCAGTCCCAAAATGTGCCCTGTGTGAATAAAAGGCAGGACCAATGCCGCAAGGGGTGTGTCGTGGTGATGACACTGAAGCTGAAATCATTCGTCAGCTTAGTGGAACGGTAGGGCCTACGCTTTACGCTAGTTTATGACAAATCCCCTGGACACATTATCAGTTTATTTTCCAGAATGTTTGTGTGAAAGGGGCTTTGGAAGTACCTCACAACACTGAAGTAAAGTTGGTTGTAACTTCTGGTTCACAAAGACTTCAACAATAAAATCATAAAAATTCTAAATAATGCCATGAAATCCAAATTTACAATATTTTTTTTTTATGGAATGTTGACGTATGTATTATAAATGATTTATCTGTGCACATCATTATAAAAAAAAATCAAATTCATGTGCATTTGTAATATTTAATCAGAATAACTTCCCCTCGCTCTTGCAGTGACATCTCTTCTCCTCTCTGAAGACTAGCGCGAGGACGGGACAACCTATCATTCACATGAGATCACAGCAATAGCAAACCACAACCATCCAATCAATTCCTTTTGGACAAAAAAAAGTCCAGCCCTACATTTTATTTAGTTTGTGAAGCCAAAACTGTGGTATAAATCTCTACCCGTTGATAGATATTTACCATTCCACGGTATACACAATTTTTTTCCATGAAAATTTTATCTGTATTTCTTGATAGTCACATAATTACCTCAAGTCCTGCATCCGTGATAGTCGACCTCTTAAGACTGACAGACTTGACTCCCTTTTTTGACAGCGGATAGTTGTCGATGAACTCACAAATGTCCAAATCAGAGACCCCCACCAGACAGAAGGACTGGAAGCCTCTGAGAGCAAAAGCCTGCAGGCTAACAAACTCCTTCTCCCCATTGGGCAGGATAGTGTAGAGTTCCTTGGCATGTAGAATGGGCATCACACCTTCCCAGAACTTGGGCTGGTAGAGCACTTTCCGCCATGTCTTGCAAACCTGGGCTAGAATGCACTTTTCTGCAGTGGTGAAGTACCATAAGAGCCGGTTCAGCACCTTTTCGTCCAGCACCAGTTGTCTCTCCAGCAGGGTTTTGGGGAATTGCCGGAGGGGAGGTTTAATGGCAGTCACGGGGCTCGTGTCCAGGTCGGGGCCCAGCAGTGAGGCGGCTGTGGGCAGGGGCTCCAGGTGATACGGCAGGCTAGGGGGAGGCAAGATGGTGGGCACAGAGGACGACTGGCACAGGCGATTCTTGGCAGCTGGTGTGCCTTTAGTGATGCTGGCCGAACCGAGGCCGTTGGGCTGGGGGGGCAGCTTGACCATGCCGTTCCGCGTCACGCAGGGAGACTTGAGGTCACTGGGAGTGGACATATTCAGCATTGGAAGCCTGTGAATAGACCAGAGTTGAGTTATTGCTCTTGGATGCAATAACATCTTGAGAGTGAAATAAAAATATATTGTGATATTATATTTTTCACACTATGCATATGATCAGGGCTCTTTAAAAAGTGTTAATTTTTTATGGCAGGGCTTAACAATAACAGTTTTTTCCAAGGACAGATTTTTACTAGCCCTGCCAACATTTTCACTGGCCCACAAATATGATGGATAAATATTTTTAGCAACATATTTTTATGTTTCTCTTTTCCATATATTTTCTCAATATTCTTTTTATTTCATTTCAAAAAATCTTCATCTATTTAAGCCTATTTGTGCCCTCATACTTTTGGTAAAAAGCCCTTTTATCTGCCTTTTTTATTTTTTATCAAAACAAACTTCTTTTACCATTTCTTTTCACACAGTTTGTGGGCGGCTTAAGGTTTTTTAACCCTAATATTGTACTGTACCCTAATTTTTGTAACAGTAGACTTGGATTACACAGGCTTGGTTAACACTGACCAAATTAGATTTGTGTTTCAAATCCGATATTTAAGACCGACTGTCTGTCTACACTGTCATTTAGCAGGTAATCTGATCTGTTTGTTGAATATCTTATATATCTTTATCGATTGAAATTGTAAGCATGAGGACATAAGTTGCCCTTTTGTACAGACACTGATAGTATATTTCAGTATAGAAATGGAAAGAATGAACAAAACTTAGAAATGTGACCTTTGATATACACGCCATGATAGTGAACTCAGCAGGTGCATGACACAACATACTGTAAGAGCCAGGTGCTTTACCGTATTTTACACATCAATGCAGGTGTTCACTCACTTACTCGCTGACTCATTTATTATTCACAATGTAGTCACATTCACTGTATGCATAGTGAGTGAAAATCAGTCAATTATGTTTCAGCACATAAATATATTGTATCATGTCCCAAATGATGAAAAAGAATAAACACTCACTGAAATATCGGTTTTGCCACTGATAAAATATCTAAACAGGGATTTAGAATTGTTCAGAGAAATGCCTTGTAGGAAGTGACTGAAGAAAATACTCTGAAGCGAAGCTGCCTTTTCAACACCCTGGTCCACCTTAAAACCCTCCATGCAGGTGTGTGTGCTCTGTGCACTAATGGTTCAAGTGTAAAATGTCAATGAGCGTTGCTTGCTTTAAGACATTTTTCTCAATAAGCCCATGACTATCATTGCAGCTGAAATACTAACACGTTCCAGGATTTACTGATTTTAAATGAAGAATGAGTTGGATTTACGTGAAGAAAAGCAAAACAAGTTGATTTTGCATGAGTTTTTTGACTGAATGACCACTAGACCTTCACAAGAGACACAATCTAGGTAAAAACTATGCAAATGCACAACTCATTTCACAGCTTTTGAAAACTAGTGGGGGAAAACACATCTAATTTGTTTCCCTAGGAAACCAAACACTAAAGAGCAGACCACAAACCCCATTTCCACCCACACTCAAGAGGTGGAGCTTTCTAAGATTACATCTGATCAACAGAGAAGTACTGCAAGAACTTACTGATTTGATTAGAAATTGAGCAAAAGAAATGTATTAAAATTGTGATTCCCAACTATGAGTATGGTACTTAAGCAAGAGATGGATAATTCATACGATTTCTACTTTTATTTGATTTTGATTTCTAAATTTATTTTAATTTTTTTAAAGATTATTAAAAAAATATATACTAGATTGTTATAGAGTAATAGATTAGAATCTTTTGACTAATATATGTAGTTTGTACATACATACACAGCCATTAGTCCACTCTTCAGTGTTGCATTATCCTTCAGAAATCATTATAATATGATGATTTGCTGCTTAAGAGATTTATTATAATTTTTTTGTGGAAACCAAAATATCTTTTCAGGATTCTCTGAGGAATAAAAATGTCCAAAGAACAGCAGTTAGTTAAAATAGAAATATTTAGTAACATACAGTACTTGTCTTTACCAAATTGATGCAACAAAAATATTAATAGCTTAAAAAAAAAAAGCGTGTGTGTGTGTGCGCGTGTGTGCGTGTGTGTGTGTGTGTGTGTGTGTGTGTGTGTGTGTGTGTGTGTGAGAGAGAGAAAAAGAAAAAAAATCATCACAATTAATCGTGTGGTGTTGTTTTTTTGAAGTTGTTAAATCATTTAGTTCATGTTTGAGGAAAGAATACAAAATATGTACGTTTTGAGTTTAATCTAGTAACGTTTCTCTATGATTTCCTCCAGATGTGTCAAACCCTGTGAAGACAAACAAGCTCATGTGTCTCTTTAAAAAGAGACTTGACATGAGACGATGAGTCTGATTTTTAACCACATGCGATTCATTTCAATTTTAAAGTGAAACATTTTTAATGGCCATTTTGCTCAGATTAATAATAATGCTATGGGTTTGGTATTGATGAAAGGGTATTTGAGCTTTACTGATGGGACTCTGGGGTACATAAAATAAAAAAGTTGTAAAACACTGCACAATAACTACATAAAATAATTTGTCTCATATGGCAGAGTGCAAAGAGGAAAAACTGGCATGAAGATACAAAAATTGCCAGAATTAAGAGGAACTATAAGTATCTCAAATAGTAGACATTTATGTGATGTATAAGGAGAGAGAGAGAGAGAGAGAGAGAGAGAGAGAGAGAGAGCTGTTAGTGCAACTTCAGCACCAAGGATAGCAACTGAACTGCCTGATGAAGCACATCAGAATGCCTTCAGCTACACTTCTGCACTGCAGAGGAGCGCTTTGGCCCACCAAGATATTGTGTGGGCAATGCAGTCGAGAGTTCCCAATGAAATCTGAGGCCCCATTCAATAAGTTGACACAGAAAGGGCTAGTGGTCCTCTGCATGGGGCAAATCAAACAATGCAATGACAAACCATGTGCAGCAAATGTATGAGTGGCAAGGGACACTTTTTTTATTTTTTTATTTTTTTTATAAATGAGGCTAGTTGACATTCTGGATGGGGCTTGAAGAGAACTCTCTGTACCGAGATATGTGCTATGTAAGAAGTGATGGCAGCTTGCCATGTCCCTATCGATATGCTGTCTTTACCTTCCATTTCAGCACAAAATGTATAGTTTTAAAGAAAAAGGAGTAATGTGCGTTAAATGTTGGGGTGGGGAATCTATATTTAAAACTATATTTTTATCTCAAAATACTTTAGTGATATTGTCACAATATTCTAACGATATTCTCACAATGTTTAGAAAAGCGATTCACTCACAGATGAAGTTTTGTGGCATTAGATCTGCATTAAAATAACCAGTATATGTTGCTCAGCAATTCTTTGACACAGTGACTCTTCTCTGTACAAAGGTCTAACTATAACCTCTGGGTGTGTGTTCTCATGTTTCAGTCAATAGGTTTTTATACACCGAAACAATATTACATAAAGGATGTCACCACCTTATAGATGTATCTACTTGTCATTAAACCTCTGAAGGACAATTTAAAATTCACATGATTCTTTTAAATTCAGATGCTAAAGCTGTGTGGTTCTTCTCTTAACATCCAGCACTAGAACAAATCAGTTCAGCTGTCGCCCCCATGAAGAATTTGAAAAGGGGAAGTAGCCAGGGAAAACCTCCAGAAACAGTTAAGCGGTAGAGAATTTGAAAGGGAGACATGGAAAGAGCATGGCTGCAATCCAGATGGGTTCATGGGAGTTCATCTGGGTATACAGGAGGGGGGAAAAGCACCTCTTAAATAATTAGGGGGGTGTTCAAAAAGCACACGGCTTATAAATTATGTCCACATGCTGAGCGCCTTTCTACTTTTCCAAATAAAAGTGCCACACGTAGAAGTTCTTTTCTGAATCAAGCTGAGAGGATTAGCATAGCTGGAATTAGCTTATCAAAGATAAATTGGCTACTTATTACTAATGGATCTACTAAATAACTGATTCAATTGTTTGTTTAGCTTTTAGACAGACATATTATTAAATATGCAGATGATGCAGTGGTGCTAAGTCTGTTAAAGCAAGGTGACACAGAGCATGGGCCCATTTTGAATTATTTGTTGGATTGGTGTGAGAGTTCTCATTTACAAATTAACGAATATGACGATAAATTTTATAATTCTGGTTAAACTCCATCTAAAGTAGTTATTGCGTGTAAAGAAGTTGAGGAGGTCAGTTCATACAAGTATTTGGGAACATTAATTGATGATAAGCTTAGGTGGGTGGAAAACACAAATCTTATTATATCGTAAGCACAAAAATGGTTATATTTATTGAGGAAACTTAAGTCTTTTGAAGTGGATAAATCCAAATTGATAATGTTTTATAGATCGTTTATTGAAACTGTTTTGACTTTTGCTATGATCTGTTGGTTTTATGGATTAATTGTTAAAAGTGGATCCCAGCTTCAGAGCATTACGCATTTAGGGTCAAAGATTACAGGCTCTGTACAGCTGGGTTTGTCTGTTCTGTCTGAGAGGAATGTTCTTAGGAAGTCTTTGACTATCCTGGATGATACATCCCACATTATGTTTTCAGAATTTGAACTGCTTCCCTCAGGTTGGCGGTATAGAGTGCCCAAATGGAGGACTGTTAAAGCTTCTAGGTCTTTTGTTTCAAATGCAGTTATGAGTGTAAATGCTTATTTGAAACAAAGATAAAGGTACTTTGAATTTTAATAGTAGCTATATGAAGAATCATTGTAAATGCCCGGGGTTCGTGATGTTTGTGATGTTTGTGATGTTTGTGATGTTGTGATGTTGTGATGTTCGGGATGTTTTATACAATATGTATGTTTGTGAGGTTGAAGCTGCTTAAATTGCCCTGCAAAGGGACAAATAAAGATTTTTACTACTACTACCTCCAGTTATTGCATATTATTTCGTCCTGGTCTCTAACTGTTCTTAAGTTTTTTTTAAAACCTATAATGACGTCAAATTAAAGACTCATTGGGTAAAGGCCTAATTCTGAGAAATGTACTTCCTTCTTTTCTAGTGATGATTATTGTCTGTTCCTAGCCAAAACTCAGCAAAAAAAAAAAAAAAAAATTGAAATTGAGAACATATGCTAATGCCTTCAACTATATTATCCTTCTTTCATAAGCCATTATCTTTGTCAGTATCAGGGTTACTCATGTCATTGTAAGCCCAAAGTATGTGGCAGGGAAGTCCTTTTTGGACCCGCCAACTTTCATAATCTGGACAAACAAACAGCTGAAACCTTCTTCAAAAATCTTGTTTTGTGTTTTTCAGAGAAAGTCATGCAAATTTGTAAACATGAGTGTTAGTAAATGTTGTTGTTTTTTTGGATGAACTAATCTTTTATGGTCTTCTTTGGGGAGTTCGGATGGTTAGAGAACACTTGGACTTTACATAATATGGTTCTATACTGTTATATACTATCCTGTCCAGAAACAAGATGTTTGAAATGTTTGGCATGAACATTTTTCCTTTACAAACATGCCATTATAGAACATTTAATTTCGCAAATGCTTTCGAATACAAGGGAACTGGTCTGTATCAGTCAAAGACAAACCACTATAAACTTTCTAGAGAATTTCTCCAACTGTTGACAGCACGTCTGCATGGAGTAAATCCGTTCTCCCCTCTGCCACTTTCCAAGCCTTTTCATTTCGCCTACAGGCCCGGCCTCCTTACCCATGTTATTAGGATTTACTGACGAAACACACAAGCCCTACAACAACAAACAAGCAAAGAATTGAGACCCGTTGCTTCTGCCACGGATAGATGTGGCACACAATGAGGGTGGGGGATGGGACGAGAGAGGGAACGGGGGAGATGGGATAGTGGAAGCTCCTTGGAGTGGACAGGATTGGCAGTGGTCTCTTTGAGAGGGATTTGCATGTTCAAAGCAACCACGCAATCTAGTCGTGTTCTCAGCGAGAGGTGGCTTAAGAACACTTCTGAGACTTCCTCTGGAATTTCACATTTCAGAAGTTAGATGAAGTTGAAGCAAGTCTTTGGAAGTTTATAAGTGGGACAACGGTATGAAATCTGTACTCTCTGAGGAATAGATTCACTCTACCATTACAGACTTCACAAATTATATTAATGTAAAAAGAAAATCTGCACCTGTATGTGTTTTGGAAGAGCGGCTGCTAGCTACTACAATTTCGAATTTGGAGCATGTGTCCTACTGCAGTCGTACAAAGATAAATAAGGAATGATGTATAGTCTCTAAAAAAGGGAAGGAGCCATCTTTATTAGGTTTACAGGGTGCCAGTGAAAACTTCAGGTTGATCCGATACAGTTTGACGTGTTCCGTGTGGAGAGCCAAAACTGTATTTTTTGGTAAACCGAAAAAGAAAGAAAAAACTGACTGATAAACTAGCCACCTGATAAAGGCCATTCCCAGCAAGAATAACTAAATGTGTGTCCACCACAACAGACAATAATGTTCTGTTTATTATAAGCTCAAACTGCAGTAATGACATGTCATCTTTAAATAATCAAGCTCTTTTCTTATTAGCTCTTTTCTTATTGGCCCTGTCAATGTTTTTAGCTTTCTTCAGCAGGAAATAAATTATTCTGAAAGTGATTTCAATGACATTGTTCCTCTAAGTCCTTATCATTATAGCTGTTCTGTGTACTTCACTATTCTCACAGAATTAGAATGATTATAAAGACTTTGTAGTTCTAATCCTCGGTGTGAACAGCCCTTAAAACAGACCCGGAGAGAGGGGATTCTCTGTATGATAGTGAAGATAAGTAAACTACACTGTCTCATTGAGGATGGTGTACACTACGTCGTGTAGGTTAAGTGTGGCTCCACACATGATCACTCTCACCCATGATATTAGTTACAACTGTAGTTGCTAACTATGGTCTTATTGCATTGCTGACAAACCAATGGAGAGAAATGTGCTACTGTTAATGTTTCATCCAGGTCTTAATTTTAACGTTTTAATGTTGTCAGAGCACATTGCCTTGTGGGCAGCGCTTCAACACACTGCGGTTTTGCTTCAGACGACCAGATATTGAGTTCCGGTACTTTCTGTGCAGAAAACTCTCTAGTATTCAGCTTATTATTGTCTAAATGTACTCAGTCATCCAGGTATTGATACAGAAAATGTGCATGCTCAGTGCACAATACTCTGTACAGCTGTAATGGAAACAGTAGTATGATCGTATGCTTTTCTAAACATAGCCTAACTCTCATTAACTCACTGGTGATTTTGAATTAAAATAGTAGGCCTAATCACTGGGTCTTCCAAGCTTTTAAACAGCTTAGCAGAATCAATCCCTGACTAGACTTGTTAAGAAATCCTGAAAATAAGCATTCTGTCATTGTTTAATCACCATTTTGTAACTCTAAACCTTCAATTCATTTTAATGTAAAAAAAAAAGATGCTAAACATTATAAATATCTTTTATGTTTCACATACAATCATACAGTATTGAATATAGCCTACTCTAGGGTGAGTAAAGGATGACAGAATTTTTAATTTAGGGTGAGCTATCTCTTTAAGTTCCTGTCGTCTTATAACACTGCACAGAGAGCAACCTTGGCGCCAAGTGTGGAATCATGCAGTTGTCTAAATATTAACAAACACTGTAGGGCCTTGTATCATTGTGTAAACGCCGTTGCCGTATGTCGAACAAAACATTTGCCTGTTACGTCATGACAACCGCGCGAAACGCGGAGGATAACGTGTGTATCTCGACCTCAGGAAGACGGACAGGTGACGTCATGTACATGAGGAATATTCAGCATCCCATAAGCGAGACAAAGGCCGTGTCAAAACCTAGTGAGCTGCCTACCTGGGCATCACATGTTATTTTCCTAATTAATCAGTATTTCTGTCTGGTTTTAAACAAGAAATTATTTTATTTGAGAAGTTTGTATTATTAGTATTTTACAGATATAATTTTTGTTTTAATCATCAATATAACGAACTTAAGTGAGGATTAAGTGAACTAAACTATTTGACAACGGGAAGAAAGATAAACTAAATTATCCGGGGGAAAAAACTAGTATTGGTAGCCTATATTACGATGTTTTACGATGACAATACTCATTTAGGCAATATGCATTGCAGTGTATGGTCGCGTGCAGCATTTTTGGGCAGCATGCGCCAGTGATGTCCAAAAATGCAGCCTAGCTAGGCAGCACACTAGGTTTTGAGACGCATCCAAATACATGCACGTTCACCCGAGCGGTAATAATGTTGCATTCTCGTTTCCTTGTCCTTTCCCCCTTCTTTTTTTTTTTTTTTTTTTTTTTTTAGATCAGCACTATTGATCCTCTTCCTATCAATGCTTGTTCCCCGGGGACAATTGTTATTAGCAGTATCCTCGTTTTCCTTGAATCCTTTGCGTCAAACGCCATCTAAGCTTGATCAACATCACATTAAAGAATAATCGAATGTATTAACAGTTGATTCTTACCTTTCTTTCATATGCAGCTCACACAATCATTAATCCATCATAAATCAGAGATCGCTGCCTGGCTCGATCGCGTTTCCCACAACGTTGCAGGACGCATGAGGGAAAATAAATAAATATACCAGTAGTAGCAGCAGCCCTGCCCGTTATTTCCTTGCGGAGGTGATGATAATTTGAGATGTAAACCTCTCCCAGTTCCAAAGCCGGAAAATACCACTTCATATGTGTATGGAAAGAAATATTAAACAAGTGAATTAATGCGCTAGACTAAAATAACAGCCCGTTCATTCTGTTTCTCCACACAAAGCTTGCCTCCCACTCGCTGTCTCTCTCTCACATGCACACGCACACAAAACAGACCAATCCCATTTAAAGAGATAGCAGCAAAAAATATCAATAATGCATTGCTTTGGGCTAGTGAGCATTGAATGTTTTGTGAGCGTTGGTTGTAACTCTTCCATAAGAGAAAGATGAAGGCATTGCTTTTTTTAAAATATATATGTAACCACGTATTTACGTGGTTTTGAAATGCATAGATTAATAATTGTATTCTTTCTGTGTCATGTATTATTAATCTTAATATGGCAGGTCGTTCTAGTCCTTAAATAAATTTGATTAGCGTTGTGTTTTCATTTAGTAGCTATAACTGGTCAGTGTTCAGTGTTGTTATCAATCTGTTTGTTGGCATTCCAGACTAATGGGATCGATGTGTAGTAGCCCAGTTGTATCCCCCTTCAACTTATTTTCCCCCATTTGCTTATGTTTGTGCATAAAAACATGTCTGGGGAAATAGTTCATCCCTTAGGC
This sequence comes from Phoxinus phoxinus, assembly GCF_949152265.1. NCBI lineage: Eukaryota > Metazoa > Chordata > Actinopteri > Cypriniformes > Leuciscidae > Phoxinus > Phoxinus phoxinus. The sequence continues at coordinate 26,137,827 of NC_136876.1, forward strand.
AAAATTCCTGATTTCTGACTGCAACTTAACACATAAAAAATTATCTGCATCACAGAAAAATTAATTACATAATAATAAATTATGTAGCCGTAATACTTATTAAAAATAATGATTATTTACACTTATTTAAACTTCAAAAATTTTAAACCTATATACATCTTAGAGACGTATTCAAATAAATACATCTTCCAGATGAAAACACACATCAAATAGACGTTTTAGCGATGTGAGATGCCTTGTTTGAGTTCAATCAAAATGAGAGAATTAATTAGTTCAAAGTTGCCACAACTTACTAAAATAAGTTGTGGAAATAAATTCTTAATTCCTGGCCACTATTTAACTAAAACAAATGAGTGAATTATTAAATTGTGGCTACAATTTACTAAAACGAGAGAACAAATTCATAATAAGTAGCCACGATATATACAATATTTTGTAGTTAGTTGAATCTGTCATTAACTGATCACAAATTCAATTTTTGACTATTTAAGGACACTGTGGTGTGCACTAGCAGATTGTTTGACTCATGCACACTCCGATCAGATTGCCCAGAGGCATAGGATGTATCCGACGCCCATTTTAGCTGCCATTACATAACATCAAACTGGCTTCAGTGCTAAGCCAAGAAGTCTGCATCTCCTACAGCAGTAGTTTAGATTAAATTTATGCCGAGGACCAACTAGAGCTTCTCACAGACAGACAGACTTTTCCACTTTACACCTTGTTTTTAATCAGCAGGTCTGTCAAATGGCTGCCAGTGAGTTGCAGCGTGCAATATGCTTGGGCGCAAGAATTCTTTGGTGCTACCTTTACTCGTTATGCATGCTGAGCGCATCCCGTGTCAGCCTCCACAAGGAGTCAGAGAGCTAGAGAGCTGTCTATTTATAGCCCGCTCACTTGCTCCCACCCACTCCCAGCCTCCCTCATTGGACGGAGCCTGCACAACAAATGAAGAAATCCTATATGCCTATTAGGATCCTACTCAGTCCTTCAGCATAAATAATGGAGGGATTTTGGTGAGGGGGAGAAGAAGTGCACCTTCTTAATAATGCATAAGTGTAGGGGCAACTGTGCCTCACTCTTCCGATGGAGGGGTGGATGGGCATGTGACTGCATTGTGTTTAATCATCTATTTAGGGTATATGGTCTCACTAGCCATCTGGCATACTGAATTTGTTTTCTTTAGGGGCTCCCCTGGGGAGTTGTTTGTTCTTTTAAAATGAGAAGGAGGCAGTGTTGTCCTAAATCTGTTCCCTCACTTTTCCTACCCTTGGTTGCGTGTTTTTTGTGATCCTCTGAATGGAAGGGCCCCTCTAGTCTCTCCGTGGCTGGCACCAATCTCATCAGTTATGACTTCATGCCGTACAAAGGATTCCCTCACAATCAGGCCCCGTCCTTGCAGACTAGCTCGCCATTGGTTTGCGTGTTTGTGTACTTTGACTGCAGGTCTAGGGAATCTCACAAAGATGTGCTTACTCTTGATTATTGTACAAAGCAGCTCAGAGAGGGAGACAATTATGGTATGTCAATAAAAAGGTATGTGAGACACCAGGCTATAACTGCCAAAACCTGATGTTTTCCACCTTCTGCGTCGCTTCTTCGTTGGAATTTGTCTGGAAAATTCAGTAATAATGTGTTCCAGGTTTTCTTTGGGGAACTACACTGAATGATTTAAAGATTATTGGAGTATGTTTTACAAGAAAATATTAATAGTCATTCTTATTTAAAAAAATTAAAGTATTTAATTGAATGTGTTACTTGCCATTTCTTTGTAATTATTTGTGAAATTTTCTAGCAAGTTCAGAGTAAAAATTATAAATCTTATACACCAATTTTTTTTCCAGTTGTGTAGTTTATAATACAAATTAGAGTAATACACAGATGGAAGACTAGGAGTGCCATACGCATGTAATAATTAAATTAATTGTAATCCATCAAGGGTAAACAATCATCAATGTTTTGTTTTGATTAATACAAAAATAAATTTTTCAAATGAACAAATACAATACAAGTAAAATTAACAAGTAAATAACTGAAGCAAATGTTGTTAAATGTTACAATAAATATTAAATCAACAAATAATTATTAAATGGAACATTTTAAATGCATTATTTTGGTGGGTCAATTTAAAAGGCATTGGACATTTCACACACGAGAGAAGCCAATGAACTTTAGACTGAACTTTAGGGCCATGGCTGCCAATGACATGAGCTGAGCAAAGTTGTCTTTTTTTATTTTAAAAATCCTTCTCTTAAAGCAAATTATACCCCTAGTCAGGAATTTCTGTCCACTTTGGAGACTTTGTTTCCTCTTCGGCACCTCTTCAATGTGGAGTCCCTCAAGGCTCTATTCTTGGCCCAATGCTGTTCTGCCTGTACATGCTCCCATTATGGTCCATATTCTTTGGAAGGATGGCATTTTGTTGCATTGTTATGCAGACAACACATAAATTGATCAGCCGTTGAAACGAAAAGATGCAAGCCCTTTAAAACTATTGTTTGATTGCCTCAAGGATATTAAAGCATGGATGTCCCTAAATTTGTTACATTTAAAGCCCGGGACACACTAAACCGACGCCAAAGATGAAAGCCGACTGTGTTGTTGCCTCGCGTTGCCTGCGTCGGGGAAAAAGCTGCACTTGAACACACCGAGAGCACAGGCGACTGTCAGCTATGCGCGTTCTGCGCCTGCGTGTAAATGAGACAACTGTCTATTTCTGCAGATATATTCATCTATATTCGTCATTCAAAAAGGGTACACAAACCATAAACAAAGAGCGTGCTTACCGTTAAACACTTTCTTTATTCCACTCCGCTCATGTTAATATTGAAATATTCGCCAAGGAACACTCAGGTAAGATGTCGTAACATTAAAACAGCCTTCTATATGTAGCCTACCGGTTCGACTTCTTTGATCGCTGTTTTGCTATAATCCTCGTGCACTCGTTCAATAAGCTGAACAGCCAATCAGAGTTCCCTCTTTCACCGACGGCCCGACGCCGATTCAACATGTCGAATCGACCCCAAGTAAAACTGACGGCCTCAGATTAGAGCACACCAGGAACACACCGGGAAAACTAAGCCGGCCTACGCTCAAAAACGATCCGAAGTTGCCCAACGGCCGATCGTCGGCTTGGTAGTTCGAAAGGATTAGCCTATACATGACTTTAATTTGTTTATCTTTATCTCGTTTAGACTATTGTAATGCCCTCAATATGTTGGTTTCAGCAGGGCTCTCTCTCACACTTGCAGTTGGTGCAGAACGCTGCAGCTCGACTTTTAACAGGTAGGCCTACACACAAGCAAGCGGGAACACATTTCCACCATATTGGCATCCCTGCATTGGCTTCCAGTGCATTTTAGGATTGATTTAAAAGTTTTAGTGTTTGCTTTTAAATCCTTAAATGGTTTAGCCCCAACCTACCCTATTATTAATAATAATAATACCTTTCTGACCTTATACAACTGCATGTCCCGTCAAGGACTCTGAGGTCTGCTGACCACATGCTTCTGGCTGTCCCTAGAGTAGGCTAAGGCTGAAGGGGAGATTGTGCATTTGCAGTTGCTGCCCCAAAATTCTGGAATACCTGTCTGAGGTTGGCCCCATTACTGTCTGCCTTTAAATCTAATCCTAAAACCTTTTTTTTTTTTGGCATTTAATTCAGTTTGATTTATTTAAATTTTTTTGTCTCTGTTGCTGTTTGTTTTATGACACTAAATAAACAGCACTTTAGTCAACTCCTGGTGTGTTGACCTAAAACGTTCTCTAGATGTTTTCTAGAAATAACCTAAACTTTAAACTAGTCATCCATAATATTTTTCCCAAAAGCCAGCATGACAACAATGCAAAGTATGTGGCTGTTTGAACCTCCCATCTAATGTTTTTTGTCCAAATCTCATTTTTGTCGTGAGGTGGCAAATGACAGCTGGATCATGTATAATTATGCAAAAAATCAAAGAGTGCAGAGTAGGAGACACCTGGCAATGCTTGGCTCATTTGGGCAGTCAAATCAATCCACCAACTGTAAACTGTGGTCAGGAGAGTTAACAGAGTAAACCTGAGATTGAGTTTGACAATCTGTATGTGATAAGCATACAAAAATTTGCAGGATATTTGAACCATATGAAAATTGCTGCAACTATTTCCATAAAATCCTTTTTTTTTGTTCTTTTTTTTTTTTTTTTGAGTCAGGACAAAGGCAAGGGAATCTTGGCCAGTGTAATCCACAGGGACTCCATGCCCTGGAACATTAAATCCAATATCCCATTCACTGGAATAACAATCACACATCGTCCCCTTGGAATTATAAGGTTCTATCTGACATTTTTGTCAAAATTGAGTTATTCACATATTCTTATTCTGTGACAACTTATTTACATTATGTGATGTTGTTTTTTAAGTTGTGTACATTTTGGAACTTTTTATTTAGAAAATAAAAAGGTTCTTTCTATACAGTCGAATGGAATGCAAAAACTTTAAAGCTCAATATCTCAAAACCAGTCAGAATGCAGATAGAACCTTATAATTCCAAGGGGACGACATGCTGATCCCATGCATCTGGCTAGAGACTGAACAGACCAGCTGTATAGTTGGCTTGTTTTAAATGATTCTCCGTGGGGCTGGAAAAAACTAGTATCCATTTTAAATACTCATCTGAAATCATGATAGATCCATATAATTAATAATAATAATAACAATGTTTAATTTATATATACCGCCTTTACAGAACTCAAGGATGCTTTACAATAGTAGTACAAATAAATATAGACACACTATATCAGACTGTAGTATATCAATTTAATAATTGGTAAATATTTTACATTTTGTTTTAGTGCTGTCAAATCGATGAATCGCATCTAACATACGTTTGTAAATATATGTGTGTTTGTGTGTGTACACGTATACAAATATATATTTACATTACTTTTATGTTAGATGGTATTAATTGCTATTAAGCGATTTGACCTAATATACACTGATTTTATATATATGCAGTTTATGTTTTAGGAAGAGGGTCCCTTGCAATGTGATTAATTTATTTGGAGGTCCCTGGCATTCAAAAGTTTGAAAACTGGAGATTATGATAAATTATACTGCTAAATCACTTCCAATGAGTAAAGCAAACAACACATCATGGACTTTGTGATGTGTACAAATTTAGTTTTTATGTTTTATCAACATATGATCCTTTTGCAAACATAAAGACTTTAGTGAATATAATCTAGTATAGCATACTTGAGATACATGGCATGATTTATGAAGCAGGATTTCAAGCTGTCTGTGTTTTTGTATGTACTGTGGGTCAACAACAGCCAATCAGATCACTATACTCAAGCCTCACTTTTCATCCAGATGTCACCGACCACGGGCCTCTTAACAGCTGGAACGATGCCTATAGGGTGGGTGTGTGTAACCTATTCAATTCCAGCAAACCTATGGATGAGGTAATGTAACTGTCCATTGAATAATACAGCAATATATGCAAGGGTGCAGAGTATTAGTGTATAGTTCTTACTTTTAACACACCAGCACTCTTCCATGTGTCCCGTGTAATTTAATCCCTTAGGAGGCAGATTTGGGGAATAAAAATGTGTTGCATTGCATCACATCACTCTTTGTGACATAACAGCAATTTGATTTTCAGGGCCCTGTACTTTCACCATGACACCAGAGACTGATCAGCTTGCCGGTCCAGCAACATGCTGCAGTGCGGATGACTCAGCCACAGCTGTTGCCATAGAAACCAGCCTCCTTTGCAATCAGTCTCTTAGTAACAGTGTTGTTGCCAAGTAACCACGTGTGTGTGTGTGTGTGTGTGTGTGTGTGTGTGTGTGTGTGTGTGTGTGTGTGTGTGTGTGTGTGTGTGTGTGTGTGTGTGTGTGTGTGTGTGTGTGTGTGTGTGTGTGTGTGTTAATTGAGTTACATTCAGATTTCCACGCGAGGGCTTGTGAATCACTGTGTCGCCATTATTGCCAGCTCCAATCGCTCTGAAGACCCCTGCTTGATGTAACGAGCGCATAATTCAACACATGACTATCATCTAAACAAAGAGTGTGGACCTCGTCTGGGATAGAAAAAGAGCAATAATTTAACTAGAAAACATGTTTAGAGTTGGCTGTAATATATAAACCTTTGAATATAAACGGTTGAAAACAAATGCAGATGCAGTTTTGTTTGGTTGTCTACTCTGCACTCTCAGATATTTTAATCCAGAGTTTGTGCTGTCATGACAATTCATTACATTTGCATTTACATTCATGCATTTAGCAGACGCTAAAATGCAAAAGATGAACAAAGCAATTAGTCAAAAAGCCAACAATCTTCGTAATAGGGCTGTCAAAATGGCCGACAAAATACAAAATACATTTGAATTCTTTAGCCTACTTAAATTATTAATACTCTAATTATATTCAAATTTAAAATGCATAATTTCCGTTAGTGGAAAAAGCTTTTGGCACAAGAGGGCGCAACAAGCAAAATATTAACGCACTGCATTCAATTGTTTAAGCATTCAAAACATTGAAATAAAAAAAGTGCATTATGTGTAAACTAACCTTAATAAATGAACTAAAATTTCCTAAGTTGCATAAACAATTATGAACAAAACGGCATCATGCATTAATGCATAGTTTAATACAGAGTGCCGAAGCGCTGATCACACAGATAACTTTTTGCATTTAAAAACATGATGCAGTGGGATGGGAAAAGCCCCCCACAAAGTCTAGAAACATGTTTCTTAAAAGTTGAACTTCTCTTAAGTGCGAGACACGAGTGCAATGGTGAAAGATGTCCGTCTAGCGCATGTTTACATAGAAAACAATGGAAAATCAGCGCATAAAATGCGTTCTATATGAGAGGCTTGGTTACTGTTTTGAAGTAACCAAGAACTCCTCTGCATTGAGCTTCTCTATTTCTGCAATGTTTTAAATGAACAACACCGGAGTGCCCCATCCAACAGGTTCAACTGGATAGGCTAACAAAAACATTAAAACGCAATAAATCTTTCACCATCATCACATCACGTGTGCTATTGATAATGCCACCTGAGGCACACCTAAAATTGACTCTTTTTTTTTTTTATTAGATAAATATTTGAATAGATTTATTAGACAATTCGTAAAGGAGAAATGCAGTGAAGATGCTTTTTTTTTGGGGGGGGGGGGGGGTGTTTTTTTTTTTTAAACGAAGGATTCTAATGTGTCCATAGACCCACTCAATATCAAGCAGCACCTCGAACGATGTTAACAATGTAAATAAACACATTTTGTGTAGGTTGTTGAGAGGATGGTAATTAACGGGCGATGTAAAGAAGCATGGGATGTTGAGTAAGGGTGGGATCCGGGGCCCCTGCTTCACAGACAATGCAGATCTCTCAGCACTCGGTTGTTCATTCATGCCGACTGCAGCAGCCCACCCACAAGCCGCTCCACCTACAACAGGAGCCCCTCTCCAGCTTGATTGACGTCATTGCTGACGCACAGGGCCCGGAGTGGCCCGCAGATCAAAGGCAGACACGCGCAAGCCTGAAAAGGAAGTATTTTTAGCTGGCACTGAGAGGAGGGGTGGAGGGGGTAGCGACTGGTCTTTGTCTAGGCCCCTCAAACAGCAGCATTGTGCTCCTCTTAATCTGTCATTCCTTTCCATTCCCTTCTGTTTTGCTCAAAGTTGTCACCCACAATCTGTACATCTACCAGTTTGGCTTCATTTTGTCCTCAGTAACAAGTTTGGTTATGGGAAAAACGTAATCCTAATGCTCTCTCACAATTTACTTCCACAGCTGCCGTGGCAGAGATTTAATGTGTTTTTTGTCTGGTGTCCAAAATCGTTCTGCATGGTCTCTGACATCACATAGGATGGTTGTGTGTGAAAGCTCCTGATGGTTTGTCAAAAGCCTTTAGTGTGTGTTGTATGGCTGATACACAGGGTGTTGTTTATCATCGCTGAACCGGACAGAATTGGGACTTGCTGAGAGCGTGCATTGGTTTGTCTGAATTAGTATTTGTCTACTAAATGACAGAATTTTTCTAGTGTGTTCCGTATAGCTGCTTCGTCAGCATTTTCACAAGTGTGTGTGTCCATGGGGGGGGGGGGGGGGGAGTGAGTGAACACAACTAGAGTGCTGAACAAACTTTAGCATTACATTAGGGCTGGGAATCATAATGAATGTAACTGGGGATTCAGGATTTGTAATTAATAAAGATTTGGCATATGATGAGTAAATTACAAAAACAAATTGTTTATAAAGTTTAAAATATGAGTATGTTACCCTCACACACACACACACCTATCGTTTTACTTCAGAAGACGTTGATTTATCCACTGGTCGTATGAATTACCCTACCGTCGTTCTTGTTTTGTGTGTTTTTTTTAATCAATTTAAAACTCATTTTCATAGACGTTAATACAGTTTGTTAAAAGGTGTGTTTACACAGACTTTTCAGAAGGTGTGTCCAAATTCAAGTACTTGTGTAGGCTACTATTCCAATTCATTTTGTAGTATAAATACTGAGTTGCTTTCACACTGAAAATTCCAAAGAGAAAAAGTTCAGCACTATGCACAGTGTCAACAACACTCTAAATACTCGATGCACTCAACCAAAAAAACTAAATAAAAAAAAGTATAGAATGTTGGACACTTCATGCACTCAAATGTCACCACTTTAACGTAGCCAAAAAGGAAGGGCTAACAGACTCTGTTTGATTACAAAATAACTATTTACACCTCATAATGTAACGCTTAGGAAGACGATGATGATTCAATAACAGAAGAGTAAACAGCCAACATAAGAAACAGATTGTAAACACAAACAATACCATAGTGCAGATGAGGGAACAACTTAAGAAGGAACACAAATGAGGATAATTGATCTCACACAGCTGACATATGAACTAATGATAACGGTAACCAAGGAGACAAACGAGTGGCGGGAATCTGAACAAAGAAGACACATGACACATGAAAACAAATTGAAAGTCCATGAAAACTGAACACACTGTGACACATACACTAGATGGCTGAGTACATTGCATAATGTAGGCTATAGTAAGACATTTGTGCACCGCTCAAAAATTATTTCCACCAGAAATGAAAATTCTCTCAAAGTTGATGCTTTAAAAACCAAGCAAAACGAACACGGTGGAAATCCATATGACCCCAGTTGATGAATCAATGACTTCTGAAGTCAAATGATCAGTGTGAGAAAATTGAACAAAAAAAATCATAGACTGGGAATGGGATAACAGTTTCAACATTGAAAATCAAAATTGAAAATATAGTATGTTAATGTATAGTATAAAAGTGTAGTAATATAGTAAGTTTTTCATATAAAAAAAATATATATATATATTACTAAATAAAAAAGGGTAATATAGGCCTATTATATCACTGTACATTGTCTGTGACTTGTCTCATAAAAAAAGCATTTTTTATGGTGTAAACTCTAAAAATAGATCAATCAGAAACTAACGTTTAAGAGCAAATATGTTAAAGATTAGCTGATATGCTGAAGATTCAATTGATATTTCCTCACAAAAGCGGTTTATTCAGCATAGTGAAGCCTCTTCAACATTGACATCCATAAACAAAAATGGCCACTTGTCTCCTTCCCTGCAAGCGTTACACTTTTTCTGGCAAAGATTGCAGTTTTGCCTTCAGTTGGCTTTGTTTTAACACTTTGTTAAAAGTGGTTTGGTTTATCTGTTTATAAAACAGATAGTTCCTGTCCTTGATTCTAATTGGTTGAGCTGCGTTCGAAGCATTGCATTTTATCTACAAACATACACCTGTGACCTCATTACATCAGTATTACTAGTGTGGGGGAAATCATACTGTGTTAAAAAAATAATAATAATTAACACATCGCATGAGATCAGTTCCAGTCTCTTTTTTATTTGTTACTTTTTACTGTCACTGTCAGGGACTATTTTTCTAGCTGATTAATACATATTGTTTGCCTATTTTTTGCTTATTTTCCCCTCTTTTGGAAAGTCGTGGTAGCTGTATCATGGACTTTTTCTTTTGCTATTGTAGCAAATGGGAATACAAAATATATATTTGCCATCATCTCCCACTGGAAGTTTACCCAACTATGATGACTTCTGATTCTTAGAGCCCTGGAAATGTGAAAAGGGTCCATTCTAATATTTTATACTTATATATATATATTATATAATCACTTCTAGTCAACTAACATGTGGGTTAATGAATTCACCCTTGACGAAAATGATGTGTTGTACGCTTTTGAATCACTCAAAAAAAGAAGCTCAAGGGCCATTGGTTCTGGAGTTTTATCACCAACTCACTGGCTCTCTAACTTTGTGACAAACCAGTTCACATACAAATAGAAGTCAATCAGTTATTATAACTGAATTTATTACAAAATTTCACAAGCATCGTAAAAAGAAAATAATTGCATTTGTCAAAGAAACACTTTGAAATATTGAGATGACTGAAGTAAAATATGTATTTCTGGAGGTGGAGGAACTCTGGATTTATATTTGGAAACCCACTCATGTCCAGGAAAAAAAACAGACAAATGTTTATGGCTATCTGAGTCCTCCTTGTGGTTGTTATAGAGGTACTACATCAAGGGCTCTTAGATGCAGGATACACGTGTTGTATCTCTAATATCGATCTATTTTTTTTTTTGCAGTGTTTCAAACACCACAGTAAGTCAGAGAGATCATCTCTTTTTATTGCTTTCTTTTTTTATTGCATAGACTGAAGTAGATGTAAATACTTGTTACTGAAAAGCATTGTTGACACTGTGGATAATGCTGCAACTTTATACTACTTCTACCGCCTCAAAAAATACTGTGGCTGCACCATGGAATTGTAAGGGTGTCAGATGGTAACTATATGGGGAGGCTGCAGACCTGGAGCCGGTAGATATAGGACCCAAACAGTTTTACGCCCCTGGCAGTTTTACGCCCCTGTTGTTCCTGATGCGTCCAGTAGGGAGATATACTGCGAAATAACATCATTAAATCGACGCTTACACATTAATAACCCGTCCATAGACTTGACAATTTTGTGTTTTTTGTTCATTTAAATATAAACGCTACAGTGTAGATCTGCACGGATTAAAATAGAAAAATAGATGCAGATATTCTGTCGGTGTTCACTCTCTTCACTCAGCCTACAGAAGACTTTTGTTTTTGTGAATTGAAAAATTAAAAATACACATAGTTGGATCAACTACGTGTTATGACAAGTAATGATATGACCTACTGCAGTTATAGGCCTACTCACCGTATGTTTTTATATGGAGACTAAGTGAAATATGTTGTTGAGAATTTATATAAAGTTACATTTAGATATTAACCATATTTAGACCATTAGACATACAGTACAGTGTAATCATATGGATCCTCGATTTAATATCTGCTGTACTATTCTCTATTGGTCGTCATACACCTACAAAACAGTGTCCTACATACGTGGTAAGATAAATTTAAGCCAGATCGTCCGGACCTGAACTTTTTGGTAAATTCTGGGCAAGTTTCATCTGCATAAAGACAGAACCATCCAATGGCAAAACCTTTAAACTCAAAGGTTTCTAAAACAAATAATATCCTTGAGTCTGTTGTAAAGAACCTTTAATTTTTTTATTGACAAAATGTAATATTGTATTGATTTGTGTAGCCTAATTCAATCTCTTTTGATGTCCATATACCCCCGTTGTTTTTTTTGTTTTTTGTTTTTTTCCCTCTTCTCACTGTTAATGTCTGTATCCTTTCATTTGCAATACAAAATAAATTAATTAATTAATTTAAAAAAAGATTAAAACATACCTCAATTCGTGTCGCTGTACAGCCTCCCCCTACTGGACGCATCAGGAACAACAGGGGCGTAAAACTGCCAGGGGCGTAAAACTGTTTGGGTCCTATATCTACCGGCTCCAGGTCTGCAGCCTCCCCATACTCGATGGTAATGCCATATTACTTTGGAATGTCTATCCTTAAACCATATTCATATACTATATTATTTACATTGTACTCATTATTTGCTCATTTGCCTCCTTATTGAAATATCATGATAGTACAAGACTGATTGTTATTGTGGCACATTGAAGATTTTATTTTAATTCGTTTTGTAGCTTTAAGAAATACTATAGATTTCAGATAAAAATGTCCTCTTTTTTATTTTATATTTTTGCAAAATATTATAAGTCCTAGCAGCTTTACAGATATAATGTAGCCCTTCTGTATCTAAGAAAATATGACAATGCTTTTAAATGCACTGTATCTTTTCTTATTATGAACAGTAGATGGCAGCAGATGTAAAGTGTTCCCAATAAATATGCGTTGCACATGTTCATCAATCTGATGTTGTTTCATTGGGATGTTGATAATAGATCATAATTTATCTTTTTATATATTGATTTATTATATATTAAATATATATATATATATATATATATATATATATATATATATATATATATATACATATACATATACTTATATACTGGTGGGTCACAACAAAAAAGAATCACAGAATAATATATATTGTGTGTGTGTGTGTGTGTGTGTGTGTGTGTGTGTGTGTGTGTGTGTGTGTGTGTGCGTGTGTGCGTGTGTGCGTGTGTGCGTGTGTGTGTGTGTGTGTGTGATCCTTTTTTGTTGTGACCCACCAGTTGAAAACCACTGTAACATTTCAAGCCAGTATCCTAGCTTAATGATGGATCATGGAAGCAACAAAGAACGTTATCACTCCAACAAGTCTTTACCCAAATACAAAAAGAGTAACAGATTTGTCCCTGGCAGTACTCCTAACAGGATGCTCTGGTTCCTCTAGGGGGCGGAATAACGCAGATGATGAAAATTGTGATTTGTTGTTTTTATATAAACTGTCTTAAAGTATATACAGCTCTGAGCCTGGAGACCTTTTGAGAGTCTTCTTGGGAATGGGACGGCTTGTGTGGAAAATGGATCAATGGATGTTTTGGTGTCAGCTTGTGACAGAATCCCTTGTGAGAGTTCAGCATCAAACAAGAGGCTCTTCAAAGAGATGTTTGTACTGTCATCTCCCAAAACACCGCTCAGTAAACCAAGATCCATCTTCTGAAGAAACGAAAAATGAATGTGACAGGAAATGTTATGTGGTTTACCACAAATGTGGCTGGTGTAAATGGGCAATCATCAGAATAAAAATTAGTTATTGCCAAATACAACTTTTTATACATCTCTTACTGTGTGGACTAAACAATGAGTGTCCACACCAATATAACTAAACCTACTTTGTGATTCTATGAATAACAAACCTAATGAAAGGAAAAAGGATATTCCATGACACAAGTGGCATATGGTTAATGACAGTAAAAGAAAAAAAGATGAACCCACGGGAGTGCTCTTCCTGCTGTATATTGAGCACATTCATTACACTGCCCAGCTGTTGCTGAACCGTCTATCATCATTATGACATTAGCTGCCTCTGAGGAAAAATGGGAACTGTGATAGCTGAAAAAAGTTGTGAAATATTACATTCATTGCAGCGACATCTTTTCTCTCCTCGGATTAAGTGTTTACTGGAGTGTGGGTGGGACAACCTGTCACTCACATGACATCAAAGCAATAGCAAACCACAACCATCCAATCAATTCCTGATGGACAAAATTAAGTCCAGTCCAACACTTGTTCTTGTTCGAGAAGACGTTTTACTCAGATATACATCGGAATAGGGAAGAAAAGACGGCATGAAACAGAAACTGTTAGAGTAAAATAAGGTCTAAGACACTAGCGCTGCGTCCGAAATCACATACTTCCTACTATGTGTAGCATGCAAAAAATAGTACGCCAACAGAGTAGTATGTCCAAATACAGTACATAGTATTCGAAAAACAGTAGTCGAAAAGTCCCCGGATGACTTACTACTTCCGGCGAGATTCTGAAGTGCGGATTCAATGGACACATCGCTATCCCATGAGGCCAGAGAGAGAATTTATGAATGGAGGTTAAGCGACGTAACTTACTCTGGTAGGTCACATGATAATGACAACATGGTGGATGCAGTACATCCGGAATGTACTTTTTTAACGGTCGCCAAGTAAGTTCAAATTCAGATGTAGCAGACAGGACGCAATTTCGAGACGCACCGTAGGGGTCGCACTTGGGAGCCCCAAGCACCTCTGAGTGGCCAATGGAATCGGCGTGTGGAATTTGCATGCCAGGCCACACCCCCAGACGTATAAGTTGGCCAGCATGCACACACACTTCAGGTTTGTTCAGTGGAGCTGAGACAGCATCTTGACCTCTTAAGTGACAGTTCAAAGTTATGGCAAGAGCTGTGTCCCAAATTGACCGTTCGCAAAGACCCGCCCCCTTTAGTTACTGTCGCTATGTCCGACAAGCCGACAAGGGGTTAGGATGTCCGACAAGGGGTTAGGATGTTCCAATTCAGTCCATTGCAGTTTATGCCAGTAGGGGGCACTCGTGCAACGTAAGCAATGACGTACATCCGAATGAACGAGACGGAGGAAGTTAGCTAGTGAAGGGCATGACAATTTTGGACTGGAACGCAGCCAGAGTCCCAAGCCTGAGCTAACTGATAACGTTGAGCTAGGTGGGCGTGGTTTCAGATAGCCAGGCTCCTCAGTTCCGCCTCTTTGCCCATATTCTGTTATTCGGGAGTGACGAGCGGTGACGCAAGGCCAAGATGGCGATGGCCGGCTCCGCCCACTTTAGGCTTCAAAAATGCTCTTCAGAAACCTACGGGTGACGTCACGGACACTACGTCCATATTTTTTTACAGTCTATGTTCTCACGCAGTGAAAAACACATCGCGGAGCAGAGAGGACACTGACAACGCACTGACAGACAGGACAGACCAGGTTACTTTTCGGTTACTTTTGATATTAAACAAAGACTTACCTTTCAAATTTGGTCATTTTTTTTAAGAAATTTAACAATAAATACCGTTTTGTGGATCTTTAATGTGTCTGACAGATCGCTGTAGAGCCTCAGTTAAAGCTGCTCGTGAACCGATCATCTCTTCTCTTCTAGTTAATTTATAGCATCAAATAAACATGAATTAGAAGAAATGTTACACTCCGTTTTTCAAGTTCAAATCCTCCCATGTTAATCTACTAACTCTCCTGACTGCTTTGTCGGACAAAATGGCGGATGGCGAAGTATGATTGGTCAGATCCCCTGTCAATCAAGCTCCCTGCGAAGGGTCAATTAAGAGGCTGCATCCTTCGAAGGTCGGACCGAACGTTGTTAAATGGGACGGTCTAGCCTAAATAGATTGTTCTTGTCGCTATAGCAACTGTGACAGCTGCCGTTGATGCGTGACAGAAATGTTTGTACTGGACTTTTTTTTAAGTTATATTCTTATTGGAAACATTGTAGATATTATATCTGAAAACTAAACAACCCTGTTTTTAACCCTGTTATGGCACTTTTCCACTACACCAGCTCGCCTTGGCTCGCCTCGACTCGACCTGGCCTATGTTTGGTTTTCCACTGTGTAAAAGTTGTACCGGTACCTGCTTCCAGATACTTTTTTTCGTATCACCTTCAGCGAGGTTCTGAGCGAGCTGAGGCGATACTAAAATGTGACCTGAAACACGGCAGACTGCTGATTGGTCAGACAGAATCGTCACTATTCACTGCGTCATCATTGCCCGCGCCAGACGGATATAACCCCAACATTTTTAAATAGTTTGGCCAGAGATTGCGTGATATACCCATTACTAATATTATGTAAAACAGCATACACTCGATTCCCTCCATTGTCCTGTGTGTGTGTGGGTAGCGGGGGGGTGTCGCGTCGCTATGACGACCAGGTACTATTGTGGAGGTACTATCTGCAATGGAAAACAGAGCGAAAAGCAAGCCGAGACGACACGAGTCGAGTCGAGTCGAGTTGAGCTGGTACTGGTAATGGAAAAGCGCCATTACAAACAGTCTAAGTATGTTCACCAAGGTCCATTTCTAAATATATTAAGAGAATAAACTATATATAATCGCATATTAGTAAGATATAAGTGAACATTTAAACAGCTTAAAGGTTTATTTTTCATTTTTACATTTGTATTAGATATTAGAGTAAGCCTAAAACCAGTACGTCCATTTAAATGTGAAATTCGGAAATTTCCCACAAATAAATCCTGTCGTCACTGGCGCGCACTGAATTTTGCATGAATGGCACGCATTTCAATGCCACATTTGAAGGAGCCTTAAATTGGGACCGCCTTCATTGCAGCACTGTGACGCAATCGGCCTTCGAAGGATGCAGCCTCTGAATTGGGACACAGATAACGTCTCATTCCCTCCATCAGGGAACGTAGGTTACATTAACTGATATATTTTTTTTTTTTTACAACATAAATAACAAACAGTCTTACATTAAACTTGGGTTTGAGTTCATGTGCTAGCTAGACAAACAAGACAACTTTTTAAAATGCACAGTGGCTTCATCATTTCTCAAAATTTGAAGAGACTGTAGGCTATGTAAGTTATATTTTAGAACAAAATGTGAAAGTCTCTTTAAGTAATGTTATCCACTGGCCTTATTTTACACATTGGAATTTCCAGAGGGAGCCCATGGTGAATATAGTCTGACATCATCGCTGAATTAATTATGTTCTGCAGACTTACACTGACACCTAGAGGCCTAAATGCAGTGTCAGAAAACATTGACTACCGGTAGTCATTGTGTGGGTTGCATCCGAAATCACATAGGCTACTCTCTTGTGTAGGGACTTATTCTGAGTAAGTAATTACAAAAAAAGTACACTTTAAATAATATGAATGTGTATAGTATAAATGTAATCAGGAGGTACAACATTCGTCATATTGCCCTTATCACGTGACCTACTCATATAAATTCATGTTGAATGACACTACTGTTCAAACATTTGGGGTTGAAGTCTCTTATGCTCACCATTACATTTATTTGATTAAAATGTGAAATATCTTGAAAAATATTGCAATTTAAAATAACTATCTGAATACATTTTAAAATGTAATTTATTCATGTGATGACAAAGCTGAATATTCAGCATTGTTCTTACACCAGTCTTCAGTGTCACATGATCCTTCAGAAATCAGTATAATATGATTTGCTGCTCAATAAATCTTTCTTATTATTATCTATTTTAAAAACAATTGTGTTGCTTAATACTTTTGTGGAATGTTCAGAAGGAACAGCATTTATTTGAAATAGAAATATTTAGTAGGCTAACATTATAAATGTTTTAACTGTCACTTTTATCAATGCATTCTTGCTGAATAAAAGTATACATTTCTTTATAAATTTCTTTCAAAAGTTTCAAAAACCTAATTTCAGTCGCTATGTGAAAGTATGAGCATATTAAGATCTACTCTAGTCATCACACATTCAAATCTCACATATTTGGCTATCACTTTAAGTGTGCTTGGAAAAAGCTCCTCTGATGGATCTGATGTCTCTGCCAAGGTAATTGAACAGTAATTAACATGGACGTGTTTTGCGGTGGGCCTGCCTCACCTGGCAAACTAGGTCATCATTAGAGAGGACAGTATGGCACGGCAGCTGTTTCACCTGTCACAGGGGCTTCAGTCCATGCAAGACTCCCAAACAGCCCGGTAAAAGGTGAGAGAAAAATCTCTGACTGGCAGCGAGTAAAATCCATTATGATTGTCTGCCCTCCATTGCTCAGAGCAACAACAACTAATGAGAATTGACCAATGTGAATTGATTGATATCGTTGTAGAGACCCCACATTATTTATTAAGCCATAATCAACCTCCCCATATGCACAATTTGATTATCACTAATCACATAAGTGTTTCTTTTCTTTTTTTTATGGAGACCAGTGGAGTGGACTGCCTTCATCAGTTACTTTGAAAAACACAGTGCTTTACGAAAGGATCGTTTTAAAATGTTAACTCTTGATTAGGCAGATTGCTTGCAAAAATGTTTATGTATTGGCTTTTGGAAATAATTAAAAGTATTGTTCATGGAGTTTTATATAAACATGTATCACAGTAGGCCTATGCATCATGTGATTTGCACTGGGAGCATGATAACAAAACGATTCCACAAATTATTAAAATGTTCCGTAAATATTCAGTCATGACAAATGACTTCTACCGTTTGCTTTTGTACAACACATTAAAGGGGGGCTGTGCAAATGAACTGTGTAAAAGTGCTTTCTATTGAGTGCATTACATTAGCTGCATACATTAGTGCATTATAGCTGGTGCTGTAAAAGCTATATTTATTTGGCTGGGTGCGTTCTGTGCATCAGTTGTATGAATGAGAATGTGTCAGAATATAATGCTTAGAGAATGTAAACACCATGTGATATTAGCTACAATCTGATGTACAAGTGCAACTCAAGCACAAATCATTTTAGGAATTGTCTTATGGCCCATTCCTAGAACGTTGTTTTCCACTGCGCTGCAAGTCACCATGAAATCAAATGGGCTTTGGGGTGCTCGAGCCCCTGCCCTATTTCAAAATTAATCAAAAGTGCCCTTCTCAAACATATATCAATGATAATATTGTGGTCAATAAAAAAAATGCATTTGCTTATAATTAACATGACAATGTGTACAAAACTAAAGTAGCCTAAATTCACGTTTATTTTTACATTTCTGTCAGTCTGAGGTGTTGCTATAACGCGTTGCTATGAGTTGCGTCACTTGCGTCAAGTTGTGCGTGTGTCTTGCTTCGGTCTTGGTCTTGACCAGGGGGCTGTTCCATAAACCAAGATTAGAGTATAAGCCATACTTATTTTGGTTAGTCAGACTTATTGTCGGTTGATTCTGTTTCATAAAGCAAACTTAAAATAGTTCAAACTCAGTTACCCTGGCAACTTATGCTGGGAAACTAGCCTGGTCCAGGGCAGGCTAACTGTCAGGCTAAGCCTCAGTTGTTACACAGATCCTCTAACACTGACCAATAGGAACACAATTACTGACAATCTCTCATACCATTATTTGACTTTATTAACCACTATAAGTCCAAAAATAAATATACAGTAAAGAAAATCAACTTAAGGCTACAATGATAAATTAGACAATATAGACCTAAAAACATTTATATGTCGGGGTTTATACATACATTATATATATATATATATATATATATATATATATATATATATATATATATATATATATATATATATATATATATATATATATATATATATATATATCCTACAGGTTTACTTTTCTTACTGGCTGAATGTTTTGTGATTTAATTAGATAGTTTAAAAAATTTATGAAACACAACATTTAAAAGAAATAATTACAAAAGCACAGTATACATTTAAACTGGTAAGATGAATCTGAGTTTAGTAATTGTATTAACTTACACTTGATTTAACCCATTACAATAGTCCCTTTACAGTTATTATCCTCAACAGACACTAAATTGTAGGTTTAAAATTCTAAGGCACATCTAATGTCCAACAACCAATATTTTAGCATATATATATATATATATTATGTACTTTATTATGTCTTTCAATTCAATTCAATGTCTTTCAATTCTTATTTTTCCTTCTACTTTTTTCTTTTGTTATAATACCCACCAACACCTAAAAACTATTAGAACAACAACCATTAAGTACATAGTTAGACACTTTTACAAAAAAAATGGAAAAAATAAAACATTCACATATTTATATCAAACTCTTATAATGACACATAATTCATAATAAGTTATTAAAGTAATATTATATCAATATTAAATAAGTAAATAAATAAAATAACAAATAACTAGAATTAAGGGAGGGAAGGTTATTTAGTTATAGGCTAATAATGTATTCCTTTATTTTATGGAATATTCTTTGATTTTAGAGTTGCACATATCTTTTCAAAATGTATACTTTTGCTCTTAATTTCATGTTATCCTCTCCATAATGCACTGTATAAACTAAATCTAACCAAACATTCTTGCTTTCTCCAAAAAAAAAAAAAAAAGATTGCTTTAAAAGCTGTAATTCTCTGCATTCTAATTAAATAAGTATAAGTCATCTTTTTTAAATAGCTTAGGTCCTAAACTCAAAACTATATTTTGTATCTTTATTATATTTGGTTTCTTAAAAATTTCTTCCCTGAATTAGGCCTACTTCTGTTCAATTGTTTTATTGTAAGTATTAAAATATATGAGTTTAATGAGATATAAGTTCACTGCAACTGATCCAACATCCTAAAGATAAATTATTATAATTAGAAGATATTTCTGGTGTTATAAAATATCGCATAGCCTATTAATTTTCAAAGCAAAATGTATATTAGTAAGAATTGTTGCGCACCGATTTGGCGCGCATGCGCGCAGCAGCGCTCGTTCAATGTGAAGTTTACAGCAAAATGGAACTATTTGCACGACTTTCTAAGATTTTCAGATGGAGAATATTCCTGTGAAATGTAAGTTTTGCAAACACCATGTCTCAAACGCATAAAACAGCACAAAATATATGCAGTTTGATGGTGGATCGATTTGATCTATGATCGACCTCCAGGGCTGCTTAAGAAACGCGTGCACACGCAGTTATCTAGACTAGATAAACCTGGATCAAATTAGTGGGATTGCGTGAACTTGAATTACCTTTTATGAAACCGCTTTAGCCCCAATTTATTTGTTAGGTTTATTCAAGTCGCGTTTTGGACTTTAATCCCAGCTTTTCTAAGCGGCTTTTATGGAACAACCAGTTTATATACTGTCTATGGTCTTGACTGACGGTCTCCGTTTTCGAGGGTCTAAAACTCCGGAGTAGTGTGTGGACGGCAGGCATAACCGTAGCAAAAGTTAGACGTTTTAAAATGAAAATGCTCTAGTGTAAACGTATCCCACAGTCTGCTCGGGAACCGATGCTCTCGAGACTATTTTAATTGAGTAGGCTATGCTCGACGGCAGGAAAAAAATTAACCAAACAATTGTTACTTTTTTTTTATAATAAAAGGTTGTGTGTCGATTCAAATCCACATAACACATATTTTAAAATATTACTTAATTCACTGAAGCCTGTTTGTTTGTCATGTAGCCTATAATACACCGACCAATCGTCATCTTGCACAAGAAGTTCAAATTGTATTGGACAATATGAAGTGGAGCGTAATTTTTTCCGGTCATTTATAAATAAATCGTTTGAAAATGTCATGGACAGACCAATTTACATTGAAGCGATCTGAATCTCCGTCGTTGAACTAATGGATGTTAATTGACTAAAGCACTGCACAAAACCATCACCAAAAGTAGCATTAATGGTAGGCTACGTATTCAAGTCACTTGTAATGTAGCCTATTTAGTCTATAGGGTATGTCGAACGTCGCATGACGAAACCGGAAACCTGGTCTCATCGCATCCGCTTGTCATAGAAAGTGTTAACAGCCGTATGAACTGACGCCGATATCTATGGAATTTTAAGGTAATCAGCTAACCTACCTATCTCACTTTGTTATTGGCGTTTTATTCTTTTTAAATATCTTAACGTTAGTGTGAAGATTTTTTATTTTTTTTTACTTTTAAATATCGATCTTCACATGCGAGGGACATTGGTTATGATCATCTTTGCTCGCTCCTTTTAAGTTATCTTGAGTAAAACAGTAAAAAAATGCATGAAGCACATACAAAAGACCTGAACCGGAAGCGATGCGTTCTGTTTTCCGGTTTCGTAATGCGACGTTCGACATATACCCTATTGGAATGGTAGACGGGCTCTGCTATTACCATGTGAGAGGAGGCCGTGCCTCCATCGCGCTTTGATTGGATTCTTGCAATAAATCCCTCCTCTTGTTTTCTGCTTTCCGCGTTAAATGATGGCGCTCATGCTAAGAAAAGTAAGTAAACAATTCAATCATTGTATCACCGCGCTTTGTCACGTCAGAATTTTAGTTCGTCATAGAGACGGAGGCTTTTTATATGCTGGAGAACAACATGTTTTATTAGCCATCGTGGAGAGCTCGAATCACCTATCATAACTTGTCTTTTTCCCAGGGGGCACTCCAACACAGGAAAAGACCATGAACATATATAGCTTCCTTAAACACATCTCATGTCTTAGCCTAACTTATGTCACGTCACATCATCAGCTACAAGAATCAAACTGGAAATGGCATGAAAACATGATGAAAAGGAGGTTTAATAAGCAATCAGCTTGATGAAATTTTGTGTCTGTGACCAGTGTTTATGATCTTGATGACTGATGATCTGAAAATAAGCTGCAGTTGCAGCCTGAATAAGATAAGGTGAATAAGAACAGCTGAACATCAGTTCACAAATAAAATATAGGCTATTGTTTAAATTGTTACTGCCTTTAGTTAGGCCTATTATTTTGGAGTAATGCTTAAAACACTTACTTTTGAGATTTATACTTTGTTTTAATATTAATAACATCATTAATGTAAAAATACAAAATAGAATTGTATTTCTTTTTTCTGTTTTTGATGTAATGTTTATTTAACCAGGAAAATGTGGCAACATTAAGTGTAACTGGGACATGAATTTACATTTTAGTTATTTAAAAAAAAAAAAAAAACTGAGAATATTAGAAGGGCTGAATAGAAATGCGAATCCACTCTCTGACAGTAAGTGGCGTTTACAAAAAAGCAGAAATTCGTTTGGAACTATTTTCTCTAATTGTCTTGTATTATATTGTGACTAAAATCAATACATGTTACTCTGTATTAAAATCAATGTAAGTTACTCTGTATTAACTTTTAGTTTATACAACGGTTATATAAAGAAATATCACACCCAGCAAGATGGAAAAACAGTGTCGGTGAAAGACAGGAGACACCATCAAGGCTTGTCCAGTCTAGTTAGGCAGATTTTAGATACAAGCTCCTGAACCTGGACCATAACTTCAATCTGTAGCTCTTCAGGATTAATCAATCCATTGATCTAATTGACAGAGAATTCCAGTGAGTGTGGTGTCACAGAGACCACCGTTAACAAATGACAAATGGGCTGGGGTGTCATCAGATCCAATTTAGAAGACAGAGCCAAAATTAATCACACAACATGACTCCACGACACATTTTTTATGAGGGGGGTTTACTTCATGTGAATAAAGCTATCGATTGCAAGCTTCTCTAAAGATAGAAATTAGTGTGTACCATTGCAAATTCTCCTGCACTCTAATTTTTACAAAGGATCAATTGTCTCCACTAAATGGAGCTTTTTTTTATAGCATTGCTTTTTTACCCTCGACATGAGTCTACATAGATTTTTGATGAACAATGAAATGCTTTTGGTACAATACCACAAGATGTCTCTTCTACCAATTATTGTAAAATAATTCGATTTCTTTAAATTTGCTGTGCCCTTGGCTTGAACAGAATGCTGGATGTGTGGAGTGTATCAGATAAATCAACCGCGCAGTATTTGAGTCTTAAATAGAACATATAACCCA
Organism: Phoxinus phoxinus; assembly: GCF_949152265.1. Lineage (NCBI taxonomy): Eukaryota > Metazoa > Chordata > Actinopteri > Cypriniformes > Leuciscidae > Phoxinus > Phoxinus phoxinus. The sequence goes on from NC_136876.1 coordinate 26,161,181, forward strand.
ATTGCTTTTAACATCTTTTGTCATGTCATGAATACATTTCTGTAGAATAAAGAAAACCTATCCACTGACTGAGTGAGTCTGATTCAAACCAATTTGTGACAGACGCATTTTAAGAAAAGAACCAGTTTATAATGTTTGTTCACAAATTGAAGGTTGTGGGCAGGATAATATCTGACGAAACCAACACAATCTCAAGGCAATTCCTAACTATTTAATGTTTGACCAAATTGGTGGTTAATTTGAATAGATTTGTACGATCTCATTTGTACTTTTTTGTATGATTTTCTTACACCCAAGTGATGGTTATGTTTAGGAGGAGAGTTCGTTTTTTTTCATCTTTTTTTTTCTAAAAAGCGGGCATTGTAATCATAAAATGCTTCCTTGTGAGATCGAGTTAGATGAAACTGCATATACATGTACAGTGATGTGGAAAAAGAAAGGTCACCCTTAAGAATTTTATGGTTTTACGTATCAGAACAATAAAAATCATCTGGTCGTTAGCAGGTCTTAAAATTAGGTTAGTTAAATACAACCTCAAAGTTGGGTAAATACAACCTCAGATGAACAAAAACAATCATATTATACTGTGTCATTATTTATGTAACAAAAATAAAGCCAAAATGGAATAGCCATGGGTGACAAACTAAGTGCTCCATATATGAGTCAATTGCTTGTAGAACCAGTTTTAGTAGCAATGAGTTGAAGGAATTATTTTCTGTATGACAGTATTAGTCTCTTGCATCGTTCTTGAGGAATTTGGGCCCGCTCTTCTTTACAATGTTTGCTTTAGTTCATTGAGGTTTGTAGGCATCTGTTTATGCACAGCTCTCTTAAGGTCCACAGCAACATTTCAGTCGGGTTGAGGTCTGGACTGTGACTGGGCCAGTGCAACCTTGATTATTTTCTTTTTTGTTGTAGATTTGCTGGTGTGCTTGGGATCATTGTCCTGTTGCATGACCCAATATCGGCCAAGCTTTAGCTGTTGGACAGACAGCCTCACATAAGAATACTTTGATATACAGAGGAGTTCATGGTCTGATTTATCACTGCAAGGTGCCCAGGTCATGTGGGTGCAAAACAAGTCAAAAATCAGCAACCCTCCATCAGCGTGATGGACAGTTGGTATGAGGCGTTTGTGCAGATATGCAGTCTTTGGTTTTCGCCAAATGTGGTGCTGTGTTTTATGGCCAAACATCTCCACTTTGGTCTCGTCTGTCCAAAGGACTTTGTTCAAGTCTTTTGGGTTGTTCAGATGCAACTTTGCAAACCTAAGTCGTGCTGCCATGTTCTTTTTAGAGAGAAGAAGCTTTCTCTTGGCAACCCTTCCAAACATGCCCGTCTTTTTCTAATTGTACTGCTATGAGCTTTAACATTTAACATGTTAACTGAGGTCCGTAGAGTCTGAGATGTAGGTCTTGGGTGTTTTTCGATTTCAATGAGCATTGCACGGCCTGACCTTGGGGTGAATTTGCTGGGACGTTCACTCCTGGGAAGATTGGCAACTGTTTTGAATGTTTTCCACTTGTGAATAACCCTCTTAATTCCTATATGGTAGCACTAAGTCTTCTACTTCTTAGTTTGTCACACATGGCATTTCCATTTTGGCCTAGTTTTTGTTAAATAAATAATGACACGGTGTAATGTGGCATGTGTTGTTGTTCATATGAGGTTGTATTTAACCTAATTTTAAGACCTGCCAAGGACCCGATGATATGTTTTATTATGTCTTGATACATAAAACCACAGAATTCAATAGGGTGTCCTTTTTTTCACATGACTGTACATGCAGAGGTTTCTTGACTGACTATAGAGTTGACATTATAGTCTCGAATGTTGTTGTTTTTTTGTAATTTTAGTTGCCATTTGGAACTCTGAAAGCTCTAGCATTTTTTAAATTAGCTCAAATGTTTTATATGTATGCACCCACTCCTGCTATGTTTTCACCAAACCACAGTTTATTAATGATCCCTAATAGGGTATGCATGACTGAATAAAGAGAGAAAAACAATCCCTTGAATTGGCATATTCCCACCTAACAGAAGTAATTAAATGTGGTGAAGAGTGGTATATGATGTGATGATGCCCTCATAAATTATTCAGCATTGTAGATGAGTATAAGAAACTAATGAATGTTTTGGAAAATGCCGTAAGATTCAGAGGTGGCTTTATTGTGTTTCAGTTCAGTTAATATCCTCCAAACTATAAAACTGGCAACGATAAAATATATGCAGGTTTTCAGACGGGCCACTCTGAAGCTGAGCTATGTGAGAGGGATACAGCCCCATGCTTTGTGACTGCTTGCATAAATCTCCTGTATCCATTAAGAAGTGGTCAGTGATGCAGTGCAAAGCACACGTGTCCGCCCACACTGTACCTCACCAGACCACTAAACCAAATACATCATATGTGCAAGTGAAACTGTGGAACAAATCACACCCACTTAAAGGACATTAAAAACACAGACAGACAGGTCAATGAAAGGTGAACCACGGTCTTTTTAATGTAGTTTTTTTTTTAAATGTATTTAAAACACAGAAGGGTTGCCGTAATTTATGTTACAGATGCATTTCTGTAAGTCAGCTATTGTTGGAAAAAGAAAATATAGTGAGAGAGAGATAACGAGAAGAGAGAGCAAGTTTCCATTCCAAGGCCGATTCCTGTCCTACAGATGGAGTTGTTTGATTTGACCATCCATCAAGCTCTGATAAGACCTTTGATTATTCTCCGTCTGGAACATATGTCAGGATCTGAGAGACCAACTGAAATCCCATGATGATGGAGAGAACTGTCTATCTTGCATAAAATAACAGAGTCTTATGGGGAAAAAAACATACATGTGTGTTTCTTTAACTGTGAGCACTTTTGGCCCTGTGGACTTTTAGGAAAATGTATTTATTGTCCAACAGCATAAAATAACGAAACAAAACATTATAATATACACAGAGAGAACAATGCTGGCTTTTTATTTTCACTGTCACATTTTTTATAAGACTTTAATTTAACAAAATGAAAATACACACACACACACACACACACACACAAAAGAAACCTCCACATATTCTATACACAATCCTAAAATTTGGGCTTACTCTTAATCCAACATATCCTGCTTAAATAAATAGCTACCATATGGCTTTAAAGGCTTTAGAAGACTAGAGCACATGAGTTAAATGCACTGCTTGTTGTTGGTTTTTGTTGTGTGTTTTTTTGTTTGTTTTTTACTTTAGAAATCCTTCATTTGAAAGAATGCATGAAGTTTCTTCAAAATGTCTCCTTTTGTTTTCCTACAGAAACGGCCAATGGAACAAATGTTACGAATTTTCTTTTTTTTTTAAGGGACATATCCCTCTCTGTAGTTGCATTACCATCCTGCAATTAGAAGATGTTTAATTTTTTCAGTACGGTAATGATTCATGCCATGTCATGGGAAATGAATGTCATTATTACACTGCAGCTAGTCTCTCTAGTTTTGTGTGCAGCATGCTGATTATTTTGCACTTATTTTCAACCTACATTTTGCCCATTGAGAGGAACATCATTTATTATAATTTACATGTCTTAATTACGGTTATCTGACCAACATCATGGGCAGGAAGTGAGAGATTCCTCTCATCTGGAAATGAGAATAAAGCTGCATGGATCTCAGGCCAGTCATAACTTCAGACATATGATGTCGACTGGCGACCTAATGCAAATTAAACAAATTTGGAAACAGCCCAGCAGGTGCACCTCATAAACTTCTTCAGCTGCATTTCATTACCTACCATGACTAAACATTATGTAAATGGTAAATACATGCTCTGAAAAAACAATTGCTGTCTGTCGTCTTGTATGTCGATAAAAGGAAGACAGACCGCTTGGATTCATTCTCGTAGTACAAATGAGTTTCCTTGTTTTGCACATAATTTGCAGAACTGAAAGTTATAATACTGTAAGCGATGCCATGAGGCGTGGGACACACTGCTGATGCACTTTAATTAGTGATGGGTTCTCCTTGATTTATCACCAAACCGTGATGAATTTCTCCTCTCCCTCTGAGCTATCTCTTACCCCAAATGCCAGCTCATTGTGTTTCATCTCCAGGGCTGAAATTGAGCTTGTACTGTATGACCCTTCCTGTAAGACATAATGAAAGTGGCTTTGTATTGTGTGCTTTGTAAAACTGAATGTGAAAGGAGGCTCTTTTCCATCACTGAACCATCCCCTGTCAATGGCAGAGCAATGTAGTGTTAATTCAAATGACTGTGGTCTGCCGTCAATCCCTTGTGCCATATGGAGATAGACATAATTGCTTTTCACTTAAGGTGCTGATAATCATTGTCCAATAGCTCAAGGGTCGTCCACAGGTCAGCGGTCTAGTTAAGGGGCAATGTAATGTAAAATAATCTGTAAAAACGGATCTAAGACATCACACATTTGGGCCAGATGGCAGGTGGGCAAACAATAAGGAAACCAAGGGTGATAGATGAGGAATGAATAAGAGGACAGATGGATGAATGGATGTTAACTGATTTTGCCAGATGTTTGTCACCATCTATGCAGCACATATTCAGTGGCCCAGCTTGGAAAAACATGCTAGATTCTTCCCTGTAGATTTTACCCACTAGATAAAGCCCTTCGCTGATGTACTTATGAGCACCATTGACCAGCAGAGCGTTACTCATGTCTTAAATATATATTGATTATAGAGAGCATGCACTAAGTGCTCTAAAGGTCTTTATTTAGTAGGGCAGCAAAAGAGGAAATCTAGAAGAGATTGTAATAGAAATCACAGCAGAAGCTAGACTCCATAAGTTAGTACTGTAAGTCAAGTAGAGTCAAGTCAAGTCATCTTCATTTATATAGCGCTTTTAACAATGTAGATTGTTTCAAAGCAGCTTTACAGTGATAAACGGATAATTTAAGGTAACCGAGATTGTTTTGGCATTATAGCGGTTCTTGAATAAAGATATTTTCCAGCTAAAGTTAGTTTTGATTGATTCACTTCCGTCGCAACGGTCATTAGTTATTCAATTAGAGACCGCTAAGACAACACCGTTCTCTTTACACAGACTTTTTGTCAATGAGAGCATATGGCGTAATTTAGATATATTTTTAAGATGGGAAAATGCGGTTTTACAGATACTAGACACGTGACTTTCAAATGAAAGATTGGTATCAAAGAGCACACCCAGCTTTCTAACCAACGGCGAAGACTTAACAGAGCAGCCATCAAGTGTTAGACAGTATTCTAGGTTATTACGTGAGGAAGTTTTTTGTCCAATAATTAGAATCTCTGTTTTTTCAGAATTTAGTAGTAGGAAATTACTAGTCATCCGATCTGTTAATTTTGTGAATTGGGATGTTTCGTTCCCAGCTGAGTATCATCTGCATAACAGTGAAAGCTAATTCCATGTTTCCTAATGATATCTCCTAATGGTAGCAAGTACAGAGTGAACAGCAGCGGTCCTAGTACTGAGCCTTGTGGTACGCCATACTGAACTTGTGATTGATAAGACATCTCTTCATTTACTGCTACAAACTGATAACGGTCAGATAAGTATGATTTAAACCATGCTTGTGCAATTCCACTAATGCAAACATAATGTTCGAGTCTATTTAAAAGAATGTTGTGGTCAATAGTGTCAAATGCAGCACTAAGATCGAGTAACACTAATAGAGAGATACAACCACGATCGGATGATGAGAGCAAATCATTTGTGACTCTAACGAGAGCTGTCTCGGTACTTTGGTAAGGTCTAAATCCGGACTGAAAATCCTCACAGAAATAATTTCTTTCTAGAAAGGAACACAGTTGTGAGGATACTGCTTTTTCTAGTATCTTTGACAGAAAAGGCAGATTCGAGATCGGCCTGTAATTTAAATTCTGTAGGATCAAGCTGCGTTTTTTTAACAAGCGGTTTAATCATAGCCAGCTTAAAGGTTTTTGGTACGTATCCTAGAGACAAAGACGAATTAATGATATTAAGAAGAGGATCTATGACCTCTGGAAGCATCTCTTTCAGTAGCTTAGTCGGTATAGGCCCTAACATACATGTTGTAGAAAATTCTTCCTCTCCTATAGCAATAAATAAATAAAAAAATTTCCTCAGGGAGACTACAATGCACTCCCTGATGCGATACTGTAGTAGACGGTTGCATAGTTATAATTTTTGTCCCTGATATTATCAATCTTATAAGTGAAGAAGTTCATAAAGTCATCATTACTGCTGTGTTGCTTGGAAACTTCTGGGTTTGAAGCTTTCTTTTTCGTTAGTTTAGCCACTGTTTCAAACAAATACCTAGGATTATGTTTATTTCCTTCTAACAGGGTTGAAAAATAAGCAGATCTAGCAGCTTTTAAAGCCTCTCTGTAAGCGATCGAGCTCTCTTTCCATGAAACGCGAAATACCTCTAGTTCTTCTAAGCTATCTGGGATGCTGAGATGATGAAACTGATAGGAAGATTATTGATAAAGCAATCTTTAGTGGCAGAAGTTATAGGTCTAACATTTATAAGTTGGCTTTGAAGCCTTGGCTAAAAGCCTTGGCTAAAAAGAATAAATACTATTCCATGTGATAGTATTAGATCGAGTATGATTACGACAATGAGTAGGTCCTGACTCCTGACACATGTTGTCTAACTCCAATTGAGTTTACAATATCTTTAAATGCCAATCCCAATGCATCTTTTTCATTATCTATGTGTACATTAAAATCACCAACAATTAGTACTTTATCTGCAGCCAATACTAGTAATTCTGATGTAAAATCCGCAAATTCTTTGATAAAGTCTGTATGGTGCCCTGGTGGCCTGTATACAGTAGCCAGAACAAATCTCAAACATGATTTATAATTTACACTAGATATTTTTATATTAAGCACCAACACTTCAAAATAATTTTATTTTAAACTAGACTTCTTAGTAATTCTGAAAATATTACTATAAATTACAGCAACACCTCCCCCTTTGCCTTTCAGACGAGGTTCATGTTTATAACCGTAATCTTGGGGGGTGGACTCGTTTAAAGTAATGTAATTGTTTGGTTTTAGCCAGGTTTCTGTCAAACACAGCACTTCTAGGTTATGGTCTGTAATCATATCATTAACAATAAGTGCTTTTGATGTGAGAGATCGAATATTCAGCAACCCGAGTTTTATCATTTATATTATATCTGTTTTTTATTTGTTGAACATCAATTAAATTTTTACCCTTAGATGGTTTTGGAAATTTTTTGTATTTCCTAATTCGAGGAACAGACACAGTCTCTATATGATGATATCTAGGTGAAAGAGGCTCTATGTGATGAGATTTATCTGACCTTGGTGTGACGTTAGACATCTAGCAGACGGTCGGTTAAACCAGTCTGTCTGCTTCCTGACCTGAGCCCCAGATTGTCATGTTTTATCTCTAAGACTATGAGCCAAATTACTAGAGAGAAGAGCAGCAGCATCCCAGGAGGGATGAATACCATCTCTTTTCAACAGGTCAGGTCTGCCCCAAAAGCTTTTCCAATTGTCTATGAATTCTATATTATTTTGCGGACACCACTTCGACAGCCAGCTATTGAGTGATGAGAATCTGCTAACTATCTCATCACTCCTGCGAACAGGAAGGGGGCCAGAGCAAATTACAGTGCCTGACATCGTACTTGCGAGTTCACACACCTCTTTAACTTTCATTTTAGTGATCTCCGACTGGCGGAGTCGAACATCATTAGTGCCCTTTTTTATCACATGAAAAATCCTCTGCTGACAGAGAAAGCTATGCTATACATGTTACATAAGGTGCAAGTGACAATAAGAGGAGAAGAAGACATGACTTACCGTGTTTGTTGACTGGCGCGAGCTTGCGAGCAAATTAAATAAATAAAGAGCGCACGGATAGTGAAATACTAGCGTTTTGTGCTAGCAATGAATTAGATTGAAGCTAGTGATCACAGGTTAATATGTGATGTTGAGTAAGTTATATTTAGCTTAAACAACAGTAAATGATAGTAAAAAGAGATTCAAAACAGAAAAATATAGGAGGCTTACAGATGCAAACCAACTTAGCAGCTCAGCAACTCAGAATCAGCAGGGCAGACAGGAGCCTGTACTGTTACTAATACAGACTCACAGTTTGACTGCACAATATGTTGCACCATTTGACTTTGGAAGTAATGAACTAAATTTCACGAAGAACGCTGATGAAGCACCTTCTTTCTGCACCACTAACTTTAAACAGAACTGCAAAAATAATTACTGTTTTCAGAAAGTTTTCAAACATTCTCTCTGTTTAGAACCATTATCAGCTTTCGCACATGCATTATTTCATCAATGTGAATGGGCTACCGTAATAAAAATCCTCAGATAGAGCTTTCTGAAATACTTAATATGCTGCAACACCGCTGAATCTACAGTGCGATCAGTGTGGTCCAAATCAAGAATGAATGGCTCTTTTGAGCCAGTTATTCATGATGCAACGACCAAAGAACCTTCTCATAAGTGTCATTATTTGGGAATTGGACTATACTCGTTAAGCTGTGTGTTTACGATTCAGAAGAACTGGCTCAAAAGAGCCATTCATTCTTGAATCGGACCACACTGATCGCACTGTAGATTCAGCGGTGTTGCATCATATGAAGTATTTCAGAAAGCTCTATCTGAGGATTTTTAGTACGGTCGTCCATTCACATTGATGAAATAATGCATATGCGAAACAGATCAGATCAGTGTCACTAACAGATGAAGCTCAAAGCAACACTGTTAATGCTCATGTAATTGTGCGAAGTTAGACAGTCGAGAGTGAGCATGCTTTCCATCATATGACTGCTTTTGCATGCTGTGTAGCAGGGAAGTAACCATAAGTATGCACCCACAGACACAGTGAGTGTTTGTCATAGTTACAGGTTAAATGAGTAATTACCTTAATGTCCAATAAAGAAATAAAATAGGCATGCAGCTATTCAGATGTTTTGATAATGTATGAAGATGAGAAAATGGACATCCACTCTTCTTAATAACACTAATTATTGAAAGCATGCACACTCTCTGACTATCTAACTTCGCACAATTACATGAGCATTAACAGTGTTGCTTTAAGCTTCATCTGTTAGTTTTCAAACTGCAAGATCAGTCCCTTTTAATTTGACTTCTGTTTGAAGGGCCTCTGCTGAAGGCAGGTTCTAAACCATGCTAGCGCTTGTTACAGCATATAGTTTTATGGCTTCTAGTATGCAATTCAGTGTAATTCAGTAGCTTGAATCCAGAACTCACAGAAAATGATTCACTGAGAAAAACTGTATTCACAGACTTGCTGCTGAACTCCAGATGACTCGATGAACGAGTCATAAAATCATATGCTGAAATGATTCCATAATGACCAGTTTTTAATCAGTTCTTTGAAATGTGCATGTCTGCAAATCTGCTAACCTATTACAGAATGTGTTTATTCATAATCATTCATCTATATTTTTTTTCTATCTATATATATTATTTATTTAGTATTAGTATTTTTTATTTTATTTTCTGAAAATTAGTATTGGAGGCAGTATTTCATCATCCAAATGTATCGAAAAATCTATGTTTTTGACAACACTACATTACACTTAGTTTATTATTTCAGATACCTTTTTAAAATACTAACTATTGTTTGGTTTTTATGCTCAGATCCTTTAATAAAGACCAGCTTATGGAATCTACTGAGCCTACATCTTCCTAACAGTAGCGGTACATGTATTCGTCCTGAACTGTCACGGCATGGACGTCACCATTTGGTGCATACAGTCGGATGACGAATACAGTCAGTCACAGGCGATCCGCACTCCAATCCAGAAGGGGGTGCGCGCACAGTAATGCAACGTTGTTTACTAACCACTAAAACAGGAAAAGGAGCAGAAGAAAAAGAGATGATCTATGCACCAACTTAAAACAAGAGTTTGGATGGCACTCAAGAGCTTGGTAGTAGCCTATTTGCTGAGTGTGACGATTTTGTGACACGCTCCAAAGTATGAAAATGTACATGTACCGGATGTAAATGTATCGAAACCGTGACCCCAAAACCAAGGTACATGCCGAACCGTGATTTCTGTATACCGTTACAGTGTGAAGGAATCAAACGCTTTTTTTAATAATACTCAAATAAAAATCATGAACTTGGTCAAATTATTCAATTTAGAGGTTTCTAAAGAATAAAGAATACTGTACATGTCTTTCTATCTTCTAAAAGCAAACCCCCAAAAAATGAACAAGATGACAATTGTGTTCCTCTTTTATCAAATGACAGAGACAGGATTATAGTGCATACATTGATAAATATTTAGTACATTCATTAATAGATAGAATTCCATTCATTGTCTGTACATTAATAAGAATATTGCCACAAAAATAAATTACCAAAATAATGGGGGCAGGGATTACAATCTTGTCATTGACTGCTGCTAATCAACCCAGTAATGCACGACAAAAGACAAAAATCCAAGTGGCAGTAACCTTTTATCCCTAGTGGATGTTGCAACTGAAATGGGCTGTGCTTCTCCTGTGTTCAGTTGTATTGAAGGCAGGATTTAAACGGTTCTCTACTCTGCTGTTTGTACCATGAAGGCATATTCAAGCAGATCTCACCAAGAGAGGAGGGCATTTCACATACTGTGTAAGACCGTTAAATACTCAGCTTGTCTAGCTGTCAGGCCGACAGATGCTACGGTACGGCTTTAGCAGCGTGCACTGCTCAGTCTTCATGGCAATGTTATTCGTTTTGTTTTCCCACCTGCCCGTACATAATTCAGCTATCTGTTGGCGGGGAAAAAATACTCCTTTTCCACATGATTTTATTTACATTCACCTATTTATCTTCACTAAGGCTCAGCTTAATACCTGCATGCCTTGTACAATACTGTTATTTATGTTCATTTTCAACCTCAAAATCCATATAAAAAAAAAAAACCTCGCCTCCCAGTTAATAAGTATTCTGAGATATCCGATCAGAGCAAGGCCACCTGTGCAGTACCGGATGTATGTCCTCTCAGCACTGCTCTTCGCCCAGGGACTCTGTGTTGTCGCCCTGGTCCACCGAAGCCGGCGGGGAGCGCATTTTTCCACGACCGCTCCCGTGGCTGCTTCCGTGGCTTGGGTAAACATCTACAGAGCTGGAGATGGACTGGACGGACGTATCACGGAAGTAATGGAAGGCCTCCGGGTCTAGGAAGGTTTGCTCCTCTCGCAGGCCTTGTTCAAAGAGCTTCCGTTTGTGCCGGAACTCAATCACCGTCTTTGTGTAGGAGTTGAGGGTGGTGACGGAGGCGGCCATGCAACAGGTGAACGAGCCCCAGGCCATACTGTGAAACATACATATATAAAAAAGATAATGAGATTTATTTGCATTTATTTTTTGCATAGTACATTGTCAAACTGGATGGATGGATGACATTTGTTGAATGTGGCATTTTGCATTTATGGATTAACAAAGCTACTTGTTGACATTTAAAGTTAGAAAAAACAGTCCCAGATACATTTTGAGCTGTCCATTCTATTATACATTATATCAGTTTGGTGGAATTGAAATGAAGCCCACAGCAAGTGGCATGCAGCACAACAGCACACTTTAAATCAGGTGTTGTGATAGGGATTTTGATTAATCTCAGTGACTCAATTCATAGAATTCTTCTGTGACTCTTTGTGTTACGTTGTTACGCCAGTGGTGACAATTAAGCACACTTTTATGCTATGAACTAATCATTGAATCATACACTCAAACCCTTCAGTTATGACAGAAACTTGGTTTGTGTCTACAAATCTGCTAAGAGATTCCATAAAATGCTAATTCATCTAATTCAAGTCATTCATCTATTTTGTACTATTCTGGTATTTTATCAAGCTATATACAAGTCATAGTTTATTCATGTATAAGATTTAGACTCAAAACACCCACTCAATTGTGAAAAAACAAGGACTATTACATATCAAGCAGCATATTACCGTATTTGTTTATCTTTTTTTTCTGAATAACTTTTGTTTCAGTGAGCATTTTTGACATATTTATCCATGTTTGGACGTTTTATCTTTATTTTTGTTTACCTACAGTAAAAAAAGAAAGTTGCATTCCCCCAAAAGTGTCTGTGATTTATAGACTGCAAATTACCTTTGGTTTCCAATCAGAAACCATAAGAGTGCAGTATTTGAGCTTGTGAGCTTGGTAAATTAAACCTTGAAGCTGAAGGGTTTAAAACAGATTCTTGCCATTCAGTAAGAGAGTAAAGGTACAGAAATAGAGGGGGGAAACAAGAAATTGGCCAGATGGCAGAGGACAAATGAAGCAATTTTAGCCTAGAATAATGGATGCCAGGCAAGCATCTGTGGTAATTCAGTCAATGTAAATACCACTTTCATGCCTGTCAGAACCCCAATGCATGTCTCCTTTCCAAGTGCCAAAATAACACACATTTGTTGGGAGATCCAATACAGCCATTCCCTCTCTGGTCTAAAGGACAGGCATGGTCCCAACAAATTTAATGACAGAAACTCACTGAAACTCACACACACAAAAAAAGTTCCCATTTAACAATTCTTATAAAGGCTGTAAAATAACTTCTAACCTTATATTTAATGTAACTGGATGTTTACCAAAATTATAACATGGTCACTGTTTGACATGACTGACTGTGTTTAATCCAATTTAGCAATCCAACAAGTATTTGACCTTCTCAATTCACAACAGATTTAGTCATATAAAAATGGCAGAATTTCAGAAAATGTTTTACTTATAAGCAAGCCATTTTTTTCTAAATCACAGATAAATCAATTATATTGCCTATGTATAGCTTATAAATATGTTTAGTGTCAGAGAACTGTTCTGAGTAAAATATTTTTAGCTTTCTAGGTCAGCAGGAACTCTTTTGTAAAGGTCAAATTATTTGTCCTGTTCTGAAGGATCATGTGACACTGGAGTAATGATGCTGAAAATTCAGCTTTGCCATCACAGGAATAAATAACATTTTAAAATATATTAAAATAGAAAAGTTATAAATTCTAATAATATTTCACAATATAACTGTTTACTATATTTTTGATCAAATAAATGTAGCCTTGGTGAGCAAAAGAGACTTTTTTTCCCAAAAAAATAACAATACTAATCTATAGTAATTGAAACAGAATGTTGGTCCGTTAGTCAGATATACTGTATGGGTTACTGTGGCCTCAGAATATTGAGAGAAACTGAGGAAACCATTTTGAAGTTTAATAAAAATAAAAAATAAATCTACGTTGTCCGTTCAGTTAGAAAAAGAGCATTTACTGAATATTGGAGAAAGTGACCCTGAAATGAGAAGGGTCCGCAAGAGCCAGATTCATTTGTTGCAGAATGAGACCAGACACCAGCACATCTGTGACTTTTGAGGACGCCTCGCCTCTTTGCCTTGGTGAATTATATAACACAGGATGGAAGCAAAATCACAGTGTTGGATGTGATGTAGAGCTATACTGCTGTAGAGAAATCCATTTAATTATTGATCAGGAACTAATAAGGGTGAAATTACATTGAGTTTGATTTGGTCACAAATCGAATATTGCTACTTCTCCCAAGAACTTGAACAAGGTTGAATGTAAAGTAAATTTGCAGTGAAAAACAACATCTGCACTCAAAGCTATCATGTGACTTCAAAAGGCTCAAAATACGACACAGAAGTCATGGAGTATGGACTACTTTTACAATACTTTTATGGTGCTATTTGTCATTTTTGAGCTTGAAAACATCAGTCCTCATTCAGTTGCGACTATATTCACCTAAAAATGTAAACCTTTTGCATTCCAAATAAATAAGTCAGTCATGCAGGTTTTAAATCGAGCACAGCGTCAGTTCAGACAGGTCACGTAGGCATAGGCTGCGATCAGCTGACATGGTCAGCTGTCAAATCGCTCCAACCACTACCTTTCTCCTATTAGACCGGAGGATATATATATGTGGCATTACTGCTCGGTAAGCATGCTCAAACTGCTCGCAACCCTCCCGCCCTCACCACTGTAAGTATCAAGCATTTTTCTGTGCACCTTCAGGCTGTCATCTCTTTGTTTCAGATAACCAAGGCTTCAAGTCCTAGCTGTCATGGACATCATCGCCGAGAGTCAGTCATCCTCCTAGCCAAGCTATAGACGTCCCGGCAATTACTGCTACGTCTACATGTTAAAACCGGTTTGCTTAAAGACATTACTAAACTGTCTTAATCATCTGTATATCACTCAAGCTGATGGTTCCATAGGGGGGTTAATGCTAAAGCTCTGTATGTCATTAATTATGGATAAATTGATAAATTGTGATAAAAGATAAATTGTGTTCAATAAACTCACGTAAACTTGCCAAAGTGGTCTCGTCTGAAATGACATGAGTGTGAGGAAGGAAGAGAATTGTCATTTGAGTGAACTGCCTCTTTAAATAATATGTTAAAATGACTTTAAAGATATCAATTCCATATAGTCAATAAGATGTTCACTAACATTCGTAACATTGGGGTTGGCAAGATTCCTAAATGTTTTTGAAAGACGTCTTTTCTCACCAAGGCTGCATTTATTTGATCAAAAATACAGTAAAAAAACAGTAATATTGTGAAATATTACAGTTTGAAATAACGGTTCTATTTGAATATATGTGTAAAATGTAATTTATTCCTGTGATGCTGACTGAATTTTCAGCATCATTACTCCAGTCTTCAGTGTCACATGATCCTTCAGAAATCATTCTAATATGATGATTTGCTGCTCAAGAAACATTTATTATCATTATCAATGTTGAAAATAGTTGTGCTGCTTATTATTTTGGTAACACTTTTCCAAATGGGTGCATTAATTCATGCTTTTCTAATGCACATATAATGTATGACTAATGAAGAACTAAACCATTAATTTAGGATTACCGTATCAGCAACTAATAAGTTGATAAAGTCTATCTGAATAATAGTTTAAGACGTCATATTTGAATTCCTATTAATCAGATGTCAACATGTATTAATTCCTTATCAACATATAGAATTAATTAATAGTGTTAATGAATGAGTTAATAACCGCAATGGTTCAATGCCATGTATTTCAACTTCCAGTTGTCTGCTTTAATCATTAGCTAACTCATTATCTGTGTAGTTAAGCATGTGTTAATGCATATTAGTTTACCTGTATTGTAAAGTGTTACCAATATTTTTGTGGAAACTGTTTGAGGATTTTTTGACAATTTTTTTATTATTCATTTTTGTAACAATTTGAAAGTCTTTATTGACACTTTTGACCACTTTGTCCTCTCTGAATAAAAGTATTGGTTTCTTTCTTTTTTTAAAAGAACCAAATGTTTCTGACCCCAAGCTTTTGAACTATAGTGTATGTGATCAACACATTCACTGCTTATCATCCATCATGTTTTGGCAGATGTGACTGGAAGTATAAGAAGTGCTTACCAGAAGGACCAGCCGTAGTCCCATGTGTGAGGCCTCCAGTCCTCTGGTCCCAAACTGACTGTGATCTGGAAAACTTGTGTGTACATCATGTGAGCCACCATCCCCAGGAGACCTGTTGAGGAATGCTGTTGCTCATTAGATAGAAAATAAATTTGTCCTTATTTATTCACCCCATGTCGTTCCAAACCTGCATGACTTACAACTGGATCATTGAATCTGAGTTGAACTCTTGAGTCATTAATCAGTTCCGACTCTTCTTGGCTCAATAATCAAGCTTGGAAAATAACTTTTTTTTTTTATCGCCTTTTGTGTTCCACAAAAAAAAAAAAAAAAAACAGCATTTGGAATAAGGATGAGTAAATTGACCGGTTTATGGATGTATTTGTATATTTATGGAACTGTCTCTACACCAGTGTTTCCCAACTTTTTTTTTTTCCGTGGAACAGTTTTGATAAGTAAAAAATCCCACGGCACACCACTAAGCACTAAAATAACAATAAGGTCATACAGCTAGTTATGATGTTGTTGGTGATGATAAAACAACAAATTTACATATTGTCACTGTCGATATGTTGGTATTATGGCTTTATATATGGTCAGACATGTCTAAGTATCATTATAATATTAACATTTAATGAAAATCAAGCTCAGATGGAGCTACAAGCTTTTTGACCAGCTAATGATATGCGTTGTTAGCCTGGGTGCCAGCCCGAACCCCGCCCACAAAATGTTTTGGTCGGGAAGTTCGGTCTGGACTCGATCTGTTGAGGAGTAATTATGCTCGGCTCCCAGAAGGCCGAGCCAATCAAATTGCCAGGGCGGGCTTTAATCGATGATGGACAGATGATCTGCGGTTACGTAATCACCACGTCATCAAAGAGCGGTTGGGTTGAATTGGTTTTCAATTCATTGGTGAAGATGGGACGCAATGAAAACCAATGGAAGGGATGGGCTCACGATCTCTTTTCTCTGAAGCCTCAGATGAACACGCTTCTTCAGCCTGGTGTCTTTCCATTTTTTAAAATCAGTCAAGTCGCGTTGCAACCGTGTTATAAAGTTGAGACAGGACAAATGCGAGAAGATTTATTTGCTTTATTGTCGAGATCTAATCCTAAACTGAGAACTTGTTCGTATATAGGCTACATACACCTTTTGTATTTCTCTCAAAAATGCTATTCTTGCTTGTAAGTACTTTTTACAACAACGGCAAAGATCGTTTACACTCATTAATTTACTACTTCCAGCATGCGTGCAGTTGAGCTCTGTTGACAACTATGCGTCGCTCAACATGCGTTGCTCTGATTGGTTGTAGATCTATCCAATTGAGTGCAGAGGTTTTTTTTTCCTGGTTCGGTTAAGACACGCCTCATAATCAAAGCCCTATGGAGCAGTATCAGACTCACATTCTGCCTAGAATATGAGTATGACGAAGTCAGGCTAATGCGTTGTGTCTATCACTGGAACAGCCACATCTGAGGCAGTAAGTGCATCGCATTACGGTCAACTTACAGTTTATAACTCCAAACTGCATGCAGCACTTCATTCACGATAGAGACGGGTGGAGTTAAGGTTGACCGACAGTTTGAGGATCCAATGTTATGAGGTTTAAACACAAGATCGTTTTAATGCTTTTCATTGTTTAAATATTTGTAAAAACGCACATACAGGCATCATGACCAGTAGTATTGATTTTTAAAGATAAAAAATATATATAGAGAGAGAAAGACCGATGTTTTCATCTGACAGCGACAATATATTCTTATTTGTAGCATTTTATTTATTATTTATTGGCATTTGATCATTTTCCACATCACACCTGACAACCTGTAGCGGCACACTACAGTGTTTGGGAAACACTGGTCTTCACAATTTGCATTGGATGTAAACACACTTTCAGTACAGATATACATTCTCTCTGACAAACACTATTAACTTTTGATCCTTTAGATCACAGACAAAATCCTTGCATGTGCAGGTAGAAAATGTTCCCTATTAAATACAATATAGGATCAGTGAAGGATCGGTGTCCAGTGTACTGTCTAGTGTCAAGCGCACAAAACCACCGAGGCATGAATAAGGTGGAGTTGTTATGAAACCGCATTACATTTGTTTTTGTTTTTTAACCTTATGTTACTTTAAATAAAACGTGTTTGTCTACTATGATTTCCTCTAAATGTGGTTTGTTCAACTGGTTTTGCCTGAAGACCCAGATAATCCGATGATGACCCGAAACTGCAACAGAAATGTATTTTAAAGGGTTAGTTCACCCAAAACACCCTCGTGTTGTTCCAACCCCGTAAAACTTTCGTTCCTCTTCGGAACACAAATTAAGATATTTTTTATGAAATCTGAGATCTGGATCACTCCTCCAGGCTTCTATAGTAATTGAAACTTGCCAGCCCAGAAAGTTATTAAAGCTGCCGTCGGCAAAAATGTTTTTATCAAATTCAGTGAAATTGACACTATAATCCGACAGAACAACATAAATAAGGTGGTTTTAGAAAAAAACCCGAGCTTCTAACTCCACCTGGAGCGTGTTATTTTGTTTTGCAAAAATCCACCGTCCCGGATCATCGGGTCTAATCAGCGCAGGGGGATGTGAGATCTGACTGTCAATCACAGGTCGTGCACAAATCACAGATCCCCCTCCCTCGCGCAGACGCGGACGTTACAATATCACATGCACACGACACGCCTGAAGTTCGCCTGAAGATTGTGCGAAGCGTGATGGCAGAGAGAAAATCTAATAACAAGCTTCCAATTCCTCAGTTATTGCTATCTATGGATAGATTAGCCAGGGCAGCCTACCTCCGAGTCTATGGTGTTGATCGATGCTGAAGAGACGGACGCGTTCACAGAAAATCAGGTACACACACACTGACGATGGGCGGGTGCTCGTTGGTAGTGGGGGGGGGGGGCATGAGAGTTGTAAACATTCAAAATTTTGTCTAAGTCCACTCAATCTGCCAGACATGCCGACGGCAGCTTTAAGGACATTGTTAAAATAGTCCATGTGACAACAGTGGCTCAACCATAAGTTTATTAAGCGACGAGAATACTTTTTGTGCGAAAAAAGAAGAAGAAAAATAACGACTTTATTCAACTATTAATTTTCTTCTATGTGGGCCTCTGAATGAGTTCACGTAGTGTAACAGCGCAGCGCTTCTGGGTTGTACGTCAGAACGTAGGCTCACTATTGGCCAGCATCACACGCATGACCAGCGTCGGCCAATAGTGAGCCTTCTGACGTACAACCCAGAAGTGCTGCGCTGTTACACTACGTGAACTCACTCAGAGGCCCAATTACAATAGAAGCCTATAGAGGAGTGAGACAGCTCTCAGATTTAATAAAAAAATATCTTAATTTGTGTTCCGAAGATGAACGAAAGTATTAGGAGGTTGGAACAACATGAGGATGACTGACATAATTTTCATTTTTGGGTGAACTAAACCTTCAAATCAAACTTGTAAAACAAAAAAACTGTAGTTTGATTAGACGGACGAACTGTGATGTCAACAACTGAAGATATGGGAATAGATTTTTTTTCTTCCTTTTTTATATATTTCTTTGATGGTAAAGCTTAATTATTTTTCTTGTAAGAAATCTTTTTGACCCCAAACTATTAAACGGTAAAGGATCATTGGAATATATATATATATTATTATTTTTACTATTGTCAGGTAAAATTGTAGTCAAATGTTTTGTCTTATGTTACAAGAAACAGTATTCTGTCATTTCAAAGTTCTGTCAGCACTGTTACAAAGTCACTATACGTGAAAATGACTAAATTTCAGCAGGGACTAAAAAAAAGCCCAACATTTTCTATTATCCTCATTATTTGTGACTGTGGTGAGACCAAACAGGAGAACAAGACCGTGTGTCTTTGTATAGATGATAAATGTAATGAAGTAATGCGCAATTAGTTTCTCTAAGTGTGAGTTAGGGACAAGGGTGCAGGCCTACCTGACAGCACGGTGAAGACTGCGGCGAAGGCGTTCAGTTTGAGTCCATCGATCACATTACTGGAGTGAAAAAGCTCCAGGCACATCAGACTGAAGCCAACGACCAGCAGCATGATGTATAGCACCTCAGACACAACTGACAGCCAAAGGACACCTGCAATACACACACACGCACACCGCGGTGAGCAAAGCGCTCTGCTGTTGCCCCATAATTCTGTCATTATTCACACGGTCAGATTCAAGTGAATTTAACAACTCGCCCCCTGCATATAAAATGGACATGCATTGGGTACATTTCTGCATAGCTCTTCTTTACGTTGAGTACATTTTGCAACGTGCAGATAGGTGTTTTGAGTTCACTAAGTAAAAATCGTATTATATGAGCATTATCTATGATATCTATATGAGCATTATCTACAGTATAATAACTGCTCCATAACTGCTCCATGAAAGAACACATTAAAAATCTATTTTAAACCTGATAATAGTTTCAGGGTCTTGAAAAATGTAAAACAATGAAACAATATGACTTCAAATGAATAAATATCGCAAGTTATAAAGTCAGAATATTATAGAATTGAGAGTTATAATCTTTTTTACTATAAATACTATACTAAATAAATTACTTCATGAATAATTCCTAGATTTTTATTCTACTCTTTAATCCTATAAATAAAAATGTTTTTGCAATTAGACAAATTTTGTAATCATTGTGTAAGGTTAGCTACAAGACTGTGGCAAAGAGAAAAGGATGTCGTTCCCTCAATCTCAAGGCCACAACTTTACAATGCGTGGCCATGACATAAGGATGTCGTTACAAAATGATCTTGTGGCCACATTTGATCAAAATTCCCATGAGGTAACATGACATTCCCACTAATTAAGATCTCATGGCCACGACAAAACTAAGTGAACCAAACATGTCCCCTCCTTGTCACCGTACCTAATATTTATGAACTGTGATTTTTTTTTTTTTTTTCAGGATTCAAGAACAGCATTTATTTAAGATTTATATACTTTTTTATGTAACAAGTCTAAATCTTAAAAAAATATATCTTTACTGTCACTTGTTTTGATAAAAAATATATACATCTTAAATAAATGCTGTTCTTGAATCCAGAAAAAAAAATCACAGTTCATAAATATTAGGTACGGTGACAAGGAGGGAACATGTTGGTTCACTTAGTATAATACATCATACATCCTTGCTGAATAAAAGTGTTAATTTATTTAATCTGAACCCAAAGTTTTGAACACTACTGAAAAAAAAAATGAATTAGAAAAATGCTAAATAGAAGCACTTTGACTCTGTAATGGTGCTGTATATTCCAAAGAGGCGTAAACAAAAGAGTTCTTACTAGAAGTCGGCTTTCTCATTAGCGGTAATTATATTAAACTTGACATGACAGCAACATCTGCAATTTGAAAAACAAAGCTGCACTTATGTCTCAAAAGGATGTTTTATCTTTATTTTTTTTATTTCATTTTTATGTATTTTTGAGAGATTAGGGAAACATCTAGCATCTATCAGACTGACTCAAGGGTGTTTCCATTACAGCAATCAGCTCCTTCTAATTAGCAGAATTCCCAATCGCCCCGGAGCTTCCTCAGAGGACTCGGCAGAGATAGCAGGAGTTGTTTTGCTCTGAGATCATAATGTTATTTTGCTTACTTTCAACGTTCACAGTCTTGTCTGCTGCTACACCTGTGCTACCCATTATTCACTGTGAAATTTGGCTTCGTTTGGGGTTTCCCGACACATTCTCTCACACACATTGTAAATAAAAGATGACAGACTTCGAGAAACACAGGTGGTGGGTGATTAAAGCATCTTAACCTGAAAAATGACGGCATTATTCAATATTAATGTCTGGAGTGTTTGTCCTCAAGAGTTCAAACACATCGGGCACCTTTGAAAGTCTGCCCTACATTTTTCAGAGGCGAATATAAAGAGTGTGTCAATTTTCTCGAGGGCTCTTTGAGGCAGAGAAAAGCATTGTTTGAGAGCTTGATATCGACATTGAGAGAGGATAGAGATAGAAGCACTAAATCTTCTGTCGGCCTGACCTGAGCATATTCAGTAGTGATAAATCAAATTTCTCATTCAAATTTTTGCACAAACAGTTCTTGACAAGCTTCCATACAAGACAACACTTAGATATAGGGATGAATCTGAAAACACTTCAATCAAAATGCTCTTCCGTCACTCTTCGGCTGATTCCACAAATATCGGCAGCTTTGTCTCAAACATGATTATCACTGGAGACCTTGAGAGTCAGTCATGACTTAAAAACCGGAGTCTAAAGAGCAATGGGCAATTGTGTAGTTTGTCTTGCAAATATTCTCCCCTGAAACTCTGGCAGATGCAATTTGCAAGCTAAATTCATTTTCCTTTTTGATTGGGGAGTAATATCTCCAGAATTGTTCAAGGCGAGATGTATTATGCAGTAGTCCCCTGAACAGAAATAAAATTCCATATTCAAAATGATATTTACCCTCTGAAGGCTTTGCCACCGCGAAAAACGTCAACAAAAGACTACCTTTAAAATATTTTAAAGGTATATAAAGGAACGCGTTGTTATCATGTAACTTTAAAGAAATATATATTAGTTGTCACGCTTTGGTTTGTGGGTGTTTTTTTTTTTTTTTCAAATACAAAGCCTGTTGACTTTTAGAAAATAACACTCTCACTGTTTAATTTGTTTGCTAACAGTGTCCAACAGTGGACACACAAGCATCACATTAGAATTGTTATCTGTCAAACACAGCGTCATTTCCATCATATCTCAAATTGTGTATTGTGTTTAACAGCATTCTTAGGTGAAAATGTTATTATTCTTTTTTTTACATTTGTTTGAAAAGGGGCCACACACCTTTTTTTTATTATTACACTGATTGGAAATGATGCACTAAAACGTCTATTCGCAAGTGACGATTCCTTTTACTTTTCTTTGTTTCAATCCAGTTTTAAATATTTATAATGGATTTTCATACTTTTAAGATTAAAGCGCTTGGTCTTCTTTGACAAGAATAAAAGTATAAATTATAGATAAAATGCATTTGAATAGTATGGAAGAAGTTTCCAAGTTTTAATATGACCTTCATATAACAAAAAGAAAAAAGTTGAAATCTAGATTAAATTAACCCCTGGCACATAAGTGAAGTGAAGAAATGCTGAAGAAAGAAAGACCCTCACACTCTACTAAAGAGTGATATTGCACATGGAAATATATGTAATATTTTATTTAATGGCTAATGTTTTTTTTCTTAACAATTGCAAAACTTAAAGCACATAAGCCGCACTGGCCTGGACGATGTGAACATTTACTCAAACATTCATACTTCAGCTAATGTACTGTACAACACACACACAAAGCATGCATCAAATAATAATGCAGGGATGCTCCCAGGCGGAGATAAGAGATCTGTCATAGGTTTCAGTGTGTGTTGTTGGACAAGCCTCAACGACACTCTAATGACAGCCATTACTCACCTCTCTCAGATGCCGGGGCCAGATCAATAAAACTCCTGCATTTCTCACCTGGAAAGACACAAAACAACCGAAAAGTTAACATCTGTGCTCTACAAGCTTTTTTTTGTGTACCGAGAGTCAGAGAGCTCAACTTCATCTTTACAGTGCTGTTTTCCAGTGATAAGACGGCTTCAGCAGTCTGCTTCCCCCTGGATGAATCCATCACTTTAATTTTTTGTCTAAAGAGATTGTAGTGTTTCGTAGCATTAACCTCTACGTGTCATTTCGGAATCAGGCATTTTTGATTACGCAAAATAAGCAATTTTGCACACTTGCAGCCTAATGTCATGTTACATTTGTAGCATACAACATGCGTTTCCTGTAATTATATTGATCATAAATGTGTAGAAAGTCTGAATAATGTATGCCTCGATGAAACGAGTAAACCAATTGTCTGTGGTCTAACCAAAATAACTGTTTTAATTAAGATTGTCCTATATGTGTCTCTGGGCTAGAACATAAAAAGTTTTTGGTGCATCCTCCTAAATTGGACTTTTAATTAAACTGGTAAGGATCATTTGAGGCTGAAGGCTATTTCTTAAATAAAAAAAACTTTAGTCTGCAATTTTCAATGATAATCTTGCCAGTGGAGGGATGAATGAAGATGCTAAGCTGTGCCTAAAGGACAGAGGTCAAATAGAAGTGAGAGATTATCTAAAGTAGCATGGTAATATGAAGACAACAACATATGAAAGTTTGCACATAAAACATTTAAAACAATTTCATATGGAAAGGCATGTTCCTTTTTGGCTTTGTGGCTCAATGTGCCCCAGGTCAAAGAATAGGGCTACATTAAATATATTAGCAGTAGCACTACTGCACAAGTCTGCAGACACACACTCATAATTCCAGGCTTGTCAGACTCAACAAAACTTAATGTCCTCTGTCTTTTACATTACAGACCACACAGGCCTTTCAAAGTTTTATTACCTTCAGAAATCTAAATTTAAAGTAGCGTTTAAAACTTGGCTAAAGTAAAAAAGCAGTTCAAATAAATGGCAATAAATTGCACCCCCAAACACTGCCAGGATGAATGAGATTTTTGAATGTTCGATCATTAAAATATCCCACATGTGGTTTCTTTCAGAAAACCTGATCTATAGCGCTACAGCTACAGCTATATAAAGCGACAGCAGAAGTGAAGAAATGAAACAAACAGAGGCCACATTCACAATGTAATGTTTTAGGAGTCAGGACTGACAACACATTTAAATGAGGGAGTGAGTCCACAAAATGATCACTCTGTGTGTGTATGGAACACGACTCACTCAAGAAACTGCGATGAATGACACTGTGGTAAACGCAATGATCTGGTGTCTCGCATGTTTGGTATCTGCTATTCTGACCAAAGTAATATTACAGCGACAAAAGATTTGTTATGTTTTTAACTATTTTAACAATTTTAACTAAAGCACAGTTGACGGAGGCGTCGTGATGTCTTGTTTATGCTTGTAAAGGCTGGTTCACAGAGCGTGCCCTTGCAGTGTTGCCATGCCCACTTATTAAAATTGTTTTGGGATTGTTGTTTAAAGTCCCCATGAAATCAAAATTGAAGTTTTATTTGGCTTTTAATATTAATATGTTCGCCTTAAAGGATTAGTTCACTTTTAAAATGAAAATTCTGTCATCATATACTCACCCTTAAGTTGTTTCAAACCTGTATGAATTTCTTTCCTCTGCTGAGCACAAAGGAAGATATTTAGAAGAATGTCAGTAACCAAACAGTTTTTGGTTCCCATTGACTTACATAGTAGGAAAAAAATATACTATGGAAGTCAATGGGAACCAGAAACTGTCTGGTTACTGACATTCTTCTAAATATCTTCCTTTGTGTTCAGCAGAGGAAAGAAATTCATACATTTTCATTTTAAAAGTGAACTAATCCTTTAAGGTTATCTGTAAGCTCCATAACAATGCCAAAATTTATTTTAGATTTAGAAGATAAAAGCATTCAAAACTTAGTCTCTCACTTCCACCAAAATAGATCAACAATTCTGATGACATCACTTCTGCTACTCGTCAGATTTTCTGTCCAATTAAATGCTTCCTAGAATCTGAAGTATCCCATCCCTTGCACTATAAATACGTAGATTCTGAAGCTGTGGCTGAAATCGGTCACTTGTTCACGCAATTATTTTCTATATGGTGAACACATAATGTATCGGACCCATTTGAATTCTACACAAAATGCTGTATTTTACAGCGCTAAGGAGATTAGGAGGAGAAACGGCTTGACCAACAGAAACAGCACTGACGAGTAGAAGAGATAACACCAACATAAATTACACACTTTTCAAACTACACTCTCACGGTAGCCAGGGAAAACCCAGACCACTTCCGGCAAATTTAGATTTGCTCTGCAAGTGGGTCTGGCAAAGAGCCCATTGAAACCCATTTCCAATCCGTCGAAATCGCGGCACCAATCAGAAACATTTTACACGATGACGACAGAGCAGAGACGGTGACGCAGATTTTGTACATTACAGAGATGGATGCCGCCGTGGAACATCACAACATCACTCGTTCGAATCAGCTATCGCGTCTGTTTCAAGCGATTTAAAATGGTAATTTTCGTTAACACAAACAGAGAATTGCTGAGAGTCTCGAGATGTTTCTCCGTCACTCTGCATACGTCATGTCATTCATCGCTCTGATTGGTTTTAGATCTATCCGACGTCCGTTGGTGACGCCCCTGTGGAAATGAATTGTCTATGGAGCTTTGCCAGACCCTTACTCAGTTACGACTGAGAGTGGTCTGGGTTTTCCCAGGCTACTCTCACGGTGCTGTGTAGGGCACATACAAAGGAGTTCACTAAGACGTCCAAACAAATGCAGTTTATTCCAGACGAAGAGGGTTCACACACACACACCAGGTAACACAAACAATACCAGACACCAGACAGAACACAGGCAGGAACTTAAATACACATGATTTACAAACGACTAGCAGCTGTGATGAAAGTGATTAGTGTCCATTGTGACAGATCAGTGGCGGGAAACACAGACAGGGAAACACATGTGAGGAATGTAACTGTGACAAACATTCTCAGCATGACTAAGATTACTTTTTTTAACTTTATTATTCAGACTATGATTACGTTTTGCTTTAGTAACAGTCTCATATTAAATCTAAATATATTAGACTGTGGCTGTTAAAGCTGTCAAATGCGGCTTTACTGAGCTCAACAGCCGAGCTGAGATATAAAAAAAACACTATTCGCTATTTTAAAAAGGGGAGGAGCTACTCAATATGTCCAGCCCTGTCTTCCCCTTTTTAGTGGAAATTACGTAAGCACATTGAACAATGCTGCACATTTCAAGGCACTTCAGTGGGAGATTGCGTTTACGGAGTTATTAAAGTGAGCAGGTGCGGGTTGTGATATTACACATTTTTATTAATTTCGTTCTTTTATGGGCTTGTTCTTGTTCGCTGTTTTTCTAGCAAGATCTGGCAAGAGGAATGAGTCAAGTTCGTACCGCTTTCCCTGTAATTTCTTGCACCTCACACACAGAAGAGAGAAACAACTCAGACGCATGTTAAAATATGTGATTAACAAATAGTTGTTCAGTTTGGATCCGTACACACTGCATTAGTAAACGTGGTTGTCATTACCTGCAATTTTTAATTTGTAATTTTTACATGAGTTCATTTGTAGAATGCGATTGTCACTCCTGTAAATGACTGAAGTGTGTGTGTACAGAACAGGATTAAGCTCTAAAAGGTGAACTGACAACCGAAATTATAGCTGCCAGTGTGTACAAGGCCAAAAAGTAGTTCAGAATGTGACTGATCACACATTTGATTGCCATTGAACATGACAGGATGTCATATTCTGGATTTCATATTCTGCACCTTCTAAGTGCACTTCTTTTCTCATTACGTCTCCCCTAAGCTTTTTTCCTCAGTAAATAAGGTCCCCGGAGGGAGTTTAATCCTTCTGCCTGGCAGATAAGTGGCCCATGGTAACCTCTCCTCAATTTGAATAACGGAATATCACGGCACCTGGAGAAATGCATTAACCGATTCCAAAACTGGCCGATGGTGCAAGAACATGAGTAATTTCATTTCTAGTGGGTTTTATTTCACCAGTTAGGTGAGGCACTTGTGGTAATCATTTCATTTATATCAATGACATGGAATGCCTACAATGATTCATTCTAGTCCCATTTTTGGATACAGACTTATTTGTAGGCCTAGTCGCGCACAAATGTGAATAAAGCTGTGCTAAACCTTAAAAAGAAAAGGGATTGAAATAGCATCAATGTTATTTCAAAAATTCATAATTGAAGAAATCTACTGAATATGCTTTTAACAGATAATCTCTGGCACAGTGTGATGCAGTCATATTACATACATATTGAGTATGCAATTCCTTACCTATGCCTACCCTGGGGAATCAGAATGACATGGGCTAATTCACTCATTATGGATTTAAAAGCTGTAATCATCTTCATTCAATCCATTCCTGTTCTTCCAGTCTTCCATATGATTAAAGAACCCCTGGCTTTTGATCTGCTTCTAATGTGTTTAATCTGGTATCTGAGGTTGAGGGTAATTGCATCAGTTATGAGAGTGAATGATTTGATGGCCATTAGCATTATTATATGGTACTACTGGTCAGGCAATGGGCAAAGAGAAGAGATCTTCAAGTATGATTTATTAATTAGCACTCTACAGTTTCATGCCCTCTATCTTTGCCACCTGAACAAGTTATTGGATGTTTCAGTGTTAAATGGGGGCATTGGTCAGAATGGTCACTTCATAAAACTTTACAGTTATTGATGGCTCTGCTGTTTATGCCGTTAAACTGCTTCTGCATTTTAATGCAAGGGGCTCAAAACATCATACAATGTATTTTGGCTTTTGTTTCATTTCTTGTTTGCTTCTGCCCTGATCAAAAGTGTATTTAAGATAATGAATGCACAAATGTAATAGGTACCTATATAATAGGTATATTTGAATATTATGTTAATGATGATGATAAATCATCATGCAGAGATTGAGCTGAGCTACTTGTGTGGATGTGTGATGAGTTTTCAGCACAAAGCCTGTCTGACACTGTCAGATTAATCATAAATTCCATTGATCACTAGATAGAAAAGGGTGTCAATAACAACACTGACAAAAAAAAAAAAAAAAACTAGTCACATAACTGAATCCTCATCAACGTAACACACACTGACCTTTCCTCACTCCCCTGAAAATGTCTGTTGAATTAAATTGAATACAATACTGAACTGCATGTTTACGTCTGTCTATTGAAGACTTAGAGTGTCTGTGAGACAACGTATGACTTTGAACCTGATAGCCCCGATCTTGGATTTAGCTGTTGATCACAAAAAATGAAAACAAAGAGATTTTTCTTACATTAAAGGGCACCTATTATGGAATTTTTAAATTTACCTTTCATGTAGTGTGTAACATAGATCTAAGTGAACAAAAACATCCTGCAAAGTTTGAAATATGAAAGTGCACCGTATATAAAGTTATTGTCTTTCAAAAGTAAGAGTCGACTCGGAGTCATTTTTATGAATCGTTAGAAGACCGAAGCTTTTTCTCTGACTAGATGACGTCAACTTGTCAAGTTATTTGAATACGATACGCCCACTTATTGCGCTCCAAGGACAGGGAAAACATCATGGCGACGAGACGCTGTGTTCTGAAGTGCGGCTCAAAAGCAAACTTTTTTCATCTGCCCAAGGAGGAGCATTTGAAGACTAAGTGGCTACAATTCATATTGTATGCCAGAAGTATAGTCCGAGCCTTGTGCTTTGTTCGCGCCATTTTGAAGACGATTGCTTTTTAAATGCAATCAAACTTGGATTCGCGAGCCGGCTGATATTGAAGGAAGGTTCAGTTCCAAGTGTATTTGCATCAGCTTCCTCCTCCGTATCACAGCCTGTAAGTGTTATTAATAATTGTTGCTTTTATGTTTTATGTAGCATGCTTAATAATTATTTTGTTTGTTGTGTAAGCACCGTTTAGCTTCTAGGTCTTCAATGGCAATTGTATTGAGATATGTGAAGTGTTTGTCGTTGTTTTCGGAGTTGTCTTAAAGAATAGAGTAATAGCCTACCTCGTAGTAACGTAACTGCATTTTTTTTTTTTTTTGTAAAAACGTTATGTTTATGCATCGGGCTAATGCAAACAAAGACTGATTGTGCTTTTACAATATGAACTCTGGGCTATGCTCGCTAACGTAACATTAAATTATTTATCTTATTTTTAGTTTTTTACTACAAACTACAAAGTAGTGGACTATAATCATTATTATAACACGATTTAATTGATAAAAGCATCATTGTACTCCGTGTTAAACAATAAGTATTATCTCTGTAAACACTGCTGGGTCATCTGACCAATCGCAGATTAGCATCGCGCAAAGGAGGGGTTTGGAAAAATGAGTCGTGCTCATGTTTTTTGACATTGCATGCACGTAAAACTGTTGTTGGGGACTCCCTAAACAACATTAGGAACATTTTAAATGTCATAATAGGTGCCCTTTAATAATAGTATTTTGCACAATACATTATGCACAGTACGGTAAATATATTTACACTTGTTTTATCTCACAGTTTATTTGGGTATTAATGTAGGCTACTGATGTCATCTCATGCTGTAATATTTACCATAAATATAAAATATTATTATGAAAGCCAATTTAATTAAATGTGAAAGCAAAAGACACAGTGACATTTTAATGTTTTATTCCTTATCCTTTAATCTCAGTAACCAATAACTCCTGCTGTTCTGCCATATTTCGTGACAAAACTAATTTTATTAGTCTGAGATTTAAAAAAAAAAAAACATTGCAGAGTGAGGGTCCTTTAAAAATGTGGCTGTGAGCTGATTGTTTCACTGTGTTCCATGGGGAATGTGGTTATCTAATGGTGCTTTTACCAAGTTCTTCAAAACTCATTGAGAGTTAAGTAAATCCTGACAGATGTTTCCAAAGCTGTTGGCGCACAATCATTCCCCGCCAATCCATTGCGCAACACATTCACACTGCTTTACACACGGCCTGTTGTCTGAAACACAAGTTTCCCCACAGTGCAAAAACTCTCTCAAATAATTGTATTATCCTGTATAATTTAATTTGTGATCATATTAATGAATGCTAATTGATGTTAAATGACAGAAATCATCAAAATCATGAGGGTTTCTAACTTAATATACGGTAATGCACTTTTCAACTAGGTTAAAACCGGTTTGTTCAATTAATTAACTGTTTGTAAATTTTAAAAAGATGTAGCTCGTAACAATTGCACTCCTTGTAGCTACTTGACATTCGTTTACAGTTTATGAATAAATGGCAAACTACTTTAACCTGTAGGCTAATGTAACCTGAACATTTTATCAAAGTTTAATATACAGCCTAAAACACAGAGTTACATACACAGACAAAAACAAAACAATAAAACCATCACGTCATTGAATACCGTTAGGATTCTTTAAACTTTAAAATGTAACTCTTACCTCCTCCATGGATATTCTCCTCACACGAATACCAGATGCCCGTGTGAAAATGCCTAAAAAGAAAGCGATCGTCACCCGTTTCCCAACTATAGTGAACTTTGCTCGGGTCTGTCTCGTTCACCCCATAGTCAATACAATTATGCCGTCTTTCCTTACTGCAGTTGGGTTTGGGGACCCTTTGAGTCCCTTCGCACCAGTAGGTCGTGATGAACGCCGTCGTTGAGAATAAGAGTGCTAGAAGATTTAACCCCACAGACAGCAGAGCACGGCATTTTCGAGTGGTCTTCATGGTCCTTTACGAAGTGGCTCACACACTTGAATGAGCTTCAAACCGGGCTGAAAAAAGCTTGATTTGTGTGAGGAAAGCGCAGCGGTTGCGCTCACCTCACCTCACCTCTGCTCACCGGCCCGAAATGACAGTGACAGGATCGATCTTCACACATATAAAATGAGCGTCACTCCTCTGATGCTCGCAGGTGGATCCATTCGCATGGAGACAGACGTGACTCGTAAGAAAGATCTCTGAGGCATCTTTGAGGCAGACACTTACGCTGCCAACTGTTGTAGCCTACTCTCTCTCTCTCTCTCTCTCTCTCTTTCTCTCTCTCTCTCTCTGCGCGCGTCACCCTCTCCCCTATTCATTTTCTTTTGGTGACTAAAGGGGTCATCAACCTATTTTGTAAGACTAATTATGGGTCAATGATGACGTGTTCAAATTGAAAAATGGGGGGGGGGGGGTAACTTTTTTCAGTAATTTTCGTTTAAAGTAAGTTTCCTGCACACTCTAGCTCTAGTAAAGTTAGCCATGTTATTGTTTTTTAAAGTCTAATTTGTGATTATAGGCAATAGCCTATGTGATGTGAAAATTAAATATACTGACAATGACGTTTTGTGTGTGTGTGTGTGTGTGTGTGTGTGTGTGTGTGTGTGTGTGTGTGTGTGTGTGTGTGTGTGTGTGTGTGTGTGTGTGTGTGTGTGTGTGTGTAAAAATGTATTAAAGTATAAATATGATAACTATAACGATTATAACTACAAAAAATAGACGATTTTGAGATCTGATCTGAGATTTGAGATTTGAGAAATCTGAGATTTGAGATTTGAGAAATCTGAGATTTGAGAGCCAACTAAAGCATTCAATATTTTTTTTGCCAGACATAATGACTATTTGATATACCCTGTAAGAACTTTATTTACAGAATAATTGTAGAGCCAAAATCAGCTTTTTTTTATTTAAACACAGACCTCTGTCTCAGAAAAACCACTCACAATGAGAACTCATCACATATAATTTTATAGTGCCTCCTTAATCAATACAATGGTGTATGAGTTGCACTCTGATAAAGGGTGAAATATCTCTCAGGGATCAGGCTTGTTGTATTGTAAACATTATGTCTTCGCATTATTTTGTAATCTATACTACAGATCAAATTTCATATCTGGAAATAAACCTGCCATAACTGTGACTCTTTATATGGGTGCTTTGCATTTATAGACAGAGATTTCATGGTCATAATAAAAAATAGGCTGTAATTCAAAGCATACAAACTTTCGTGTGTGTGTGTGTGTGTGTGTGTGTGTGTGTGTGTGTGTGTGTGTGTGTGTGTGTGTGTGTGTGTGTGTGTGTGTGTGTGTGTGTGTGTGTGTGTGTGTGTGTGTGTGTGTGTGTGTGTGTGTGAGAGAGAGAGAGAGAGAGAGAGAGAGAGAGAGAGAGAGAGAGAGAGAGAGAGAGAGAGAGAGAGAGAGAGAGAGAGAGAGAGAGAGAGAGAGAGAGAGAGAGAGAGAGAGAGAGAGAGAGATAAAGAGGGTTAGAACTTCTGATATGGTCATCAGCTTCATTAGGGTGGAGAGTGTGGCCCAGATGTCAGGTAATATTTTCTTTGTGGCAGGAGGTTACAAAGCCTGCTCCTGTTGTGTTGTGCAGTCAACTTGACATTCATGAAATAATTCTCATCGTCATGAAATACCATTCCTACCCCACACGCATTTAGCAGAAGGCTTGAAATCCGTATTTCTGTCATCTTATAGCGCCCCTTAATCATTGGAATACAACAATAAATTATGTGTGTCTGTCTTAAGATATCTGAGCTCAAAAAAACTTTAACATATTTATCCCTGTGCTGAGATGAGATGGGAAACAACAAAGGAGACCTTCTTTATAAGCCATAGCAAATTGAGTTTAACACGCTGACAAACAGGCAGGTGGTATAGCTTTACTTCTCCGGCTGTCATTTCAAATTAAATTTTGCTCAGTCATGCCTTCAGATCCCACTAAAACACACTCGACAAACAAGATCGGCTGCAGCAAGGGATGCTCTGCGTGCTCATCGAACACTTGATACAATGTGACATTGACATCTACCATTCTGACCATGGAGCTTGTCAACCAGATTTGACCTCTTTTCAGAACCATTATTGTGTTGCCGGCTTAATAAAAACAGACTGCGTCTTGTTCTGTGTATTCATTCAAACCCCTCCCTTTTGGTTCTGAGGTTTGCTGAGTTAATATTGCCGCAAACCATACTGTCTGGACGGCAATATTATGTAAGACCATGTCACCGCCAGTCCCTTCCATTTGCGCTACAACGGCCAATGAAATGCTGTTTGCTGAAAGAAATATAGGAATCCATTCCACTGTCAGGAGTCATTTTCGAAATACCATTTCCATCAAATTTGTATTGCATAAACTGGAGAAACCCATTATTTTGAGAGGTTAATGATATTTATGCAAATTGGAATGTGATGGATTTGGACAAAAGGATGATAACCAGGGCTGTGTGTAGATGCCTGGTCGTTCCAGTTTCAATAAAGAAACTTGTACAAGAGCTGACCAGATTGGGCTCTTGGTTAGAAGGCAAGCTAAAGTCATGTTTTTGCAGGCATTTCTCGTACAGTATATGATTTCGACCCAAAAATGTTGCAAGCAGACACAGTCAGACCTGTTTAACTCAGTTTAAATCTTAATTGTGCTACATTATGCAGTCTCTATGTGCTATATATTCTGTTTATTAATAGGTGGGGAAGACCAATTCATATTCTGTTCATACAAATGCAGACTGTCTCCCCAGGTAGTTCCAAGAATTGCTGTGATTAACCTGACAGCATGATCTTTTCCTCCTCTCATCTCCTCGTTCCTGACCATTAATGCATTAACGGCTCTTGAACTCAGACACAAACTGATAAGTTCACTCTGTGAGTCTCTATGATTGATTTCTAAGATATATTGAATCTGGTACATCACATGGTTGTTATGACGTTAACAGAGGTCTATGATACTTATGATACAGTTTTTATCATTTAGTTTTCCCACTGAGGTTCTATTTTGTGCCAATAACAGTCACATTTGAGTTTTTCTTGAACATTTTTCATAGTCTTCCTGAAATAAACAGTTAATCTTTTTGCAAAACACTTTGTTCTTGGCTGTGGGTTTGCTGTTAATATATGTATACATAGGTCTCCACGCCGGAGACCCGGGTTCGATATATATATACAGTACATATATATCTGTGTGTGTGAGGCAGGGACCAGGAGGCTAAAGACCACAGCCTCTAGTATCAGTCGCTAGAGCGCCTCTTGAGATCAGGAGAGTGAGGTTTACCTGCACAGCTCTTACTAGCTGGCCTGTTACACTCACCCCCCCAAACCTCACTCCCATCCGGGTCATGGCACCAATGTAACCCCTCAGGTCCTACTCGCCCCTCTCTAAGCAAACCCTGGTCTCCAGCGTGGGAGGCAGGCACTCTAACAAGGAGGCTAAAGAATGCAGATCAGATTAGTCGCTAGAGCGTTACATAAATATAAAATTATCAAATAAAAAATGTTCATACTTAAAATCTGCCTCAATCATTGCCTCAATCATTCAAGTGATTCGTTCAAAACACTGGTTCATTCAAGACAAGAACAAGTGATGACTGAGTCAATCACTGACTCACTCAAAACAGACTCATACAGTAACAATACAGTTCGGAATTGTTTTGACTGAGCAAAGCACATCACTGAGAATATTTTATATATACAAGTTACATGATATGAACTTGTTATCAGTGGTGTTACATTACATATATTAATATAAACATATTTTATATATGATGGAAAAGCAAAATCACAAGGAACAATGGCACTCTGTTTGTTTCTTACACTAAAGCCCACATTACATTAAGAAAGATTATTGGGCCGATCTGCACTAAAATGTGCCATAATACTGTTAAGATTCAAAACTCTAATTGTTAACTATTCTGGTGTTTTGGAATAGATGGTATATCCTGCATTCATGTTTCGATGCAATCTGGTGCACCAGAGTTGTAGTTTTTGTAGCTTAGTTTCAATAAATATCAATCTCATCAGATCAAAAAAAAAATTTATTTGAATTGTTTCGACCATGACTGGACTTCATTTTGCTCTAATGAGTTCTGGTTAATGACCTGGACAGTGGGTGTTTTTAAACTGCCATGGAAACAGCTGTTGACCTGTCTTATCTCATAACATCTGTAGGGGCAGAGAAAAAAGTACTGACAGATGTATATGTGTCATCTTCTTTACACCTTTACAGATGCCAAAGTCAGCAGCTCAAATACATGTCATCACTGGGGTCAGTTGCATAGCCATTATGTTAAGTCTGTGTCTTAAAAACTAGTATGACCAACTAGGAGTTAGTTGGGGTAATCATCAGTCTTACTTTTCAGTCTTAAAGAAAAAATGGTCACTAAATTGTAAGACTAGTCTTAGTGGTATGCAACCAACCTCTGGTGCTTCCTTCCTCCTGATTGTGCCTGGTGTTGATTTAATTGTTACATCCTGTTATTAGAACAGTTTATTCTGTCTTGAACTTAAGTAAAGAATTGAATTAAAAAAGAAAGAAAAAAGGAAAATGTCTCGGTCTGAATTTCATCCATATGGTGGAAGAGATCAGACTATGACATTATCTAAGAACCTACCTACCACCACAGATGGACCAGAAATCTGT
The DNA here is from genome assembly GCF_949152265.1 of Phoxinus phoxinus. Taxonomy (NCBI): domain Eukaryota; kingdom Metazoa; phylum Chordata; class Actinopteri; order Cypriniformes; family Leuciscidae; genus Phoxinus; species Phoxinus phoxinus. The sequence continues at coordinate 26,196,507 of NC_136876.1, forward strand.
ATAGTCTCAGAGATGAAGACTGTAAACAAACATTGTTCACCCCTCATATTTCTTTCTTAAAGCATCTGTGAATGTCAACTGTTATGAGCGTGATGACAGCTTAATAAACACTTCATATGGGAATATGAATTGTGAATTTAATCCCTAAATTTCATCCCTTGTGATGTTTCAGGTGCACATGCTCTTCTTCATCTTTTTTTCTTTAATTAAAATCTTTTGAAGATTCGCCTTACAAAAGTTCCTCTGAAGGCTTTTGCGCTGTCTCATTTCCACAGTTCCTCCCTGACTTGTCTGATGCCCTTGCCTCAGCCATTCTCTGAACCTCTATTTCACAGATGGTACAGCACACATCAAGAGTGATCTTCTGTTGGGCCGTGTTCATTTCTGATTTAGGAAGAGAGGGAGCAAACCAAACAAGCTCGGTGGCATCCATCAGCGTTGTGGCCTGAGAGTGGAAAGGTGGCGTAAATCTGAAGCCTCTCTATGGCGAGCGAAACAAGGCTATTACAGTATACCTTTCTGATGGATGCATGCACTTCACTTTGCGAATTTGTTTTTGGGTGTGTTTTTTTGCCAAGAACAGCCATATGGAAGATGCAGACTATTTTTTTTTCTTTCACTACCATCTATGCTGATTAATCTGGGGGATTTATATTATGTAACACGTTCTGTTAATTTTCCAATTGGAACATGTGGTTGCATTCATTAATAAAACAAAAGCTGCAACATTAAATATGTAATATTTTGGTACCCGAATCATTTGAGAATTCAGGAATTTGTATTTCAGGAATCTCTGTATTTTTCATTAAATTAAAGAATTTATTTATTAGAGCAACCTTACCAGCAAACCTGATAAAATATACTTCTGTCACCTATTACTTTAAAATTTTACTTTGTAATCAATGTGTCAAGGATACCAACCCAAATCCTGGTCTGGAATAATGTAGGCCTATTTGATATCTCTCTCACTTTGAATCCCACATGCGCCGGCTTTACTTTGCCATATTTTATTCATTCTTTTGTCAGGTTGTGTGAGATTGTGCTTGTCTTCTCTCTTGTTTCTGTGTGTTTGGTTATAAAAGTTATAAACCCACATCTGTTTTGCTTTCCATGGGTTACATCTGTGCTGTGTGGCTAACTTCAAAGAACATTCTCTTTTAAAAAAGAACTTCTATTCTTTCACAAAAAGCGCTGGTGATATCTTGTCAGCTTGTCAATTCCAATTATAGTTTTCTCTCCCCAGCTGAGGCTTTGGAGCAGAAATCTTTACGAGCCATCAGATGCCTCCGCTGACTTTTTGAACAGACCCCTCTTGCCAGACTGGAGGAATGAGAAAGGGATTGTAAAAAGACTGATAGATGGCCGTTGAGCCCGAGTACGGACGTGTTTCTCAGTCTTACATGCTGCCTGCTGTCCTGAAGTGTTCCGCCGACGCCGAAAATATGACACACCAAAGGACTGTGAAGGATCAATATTTAATCTTTAATGTGCCTCTCCCAAAAACCTGTGACTGGAGACTTTGTTTACAATATATTATCCAACTTAAAGGGTCCTTGTTCCGCCTGGGAATTGACAATGTCGGGTACACAAATCATACTGAGCTTTTATAGCGGTGGTGGGAATAAGCGAGCTGAATATAGAGAAGAGAAGAGCAGATGCAGAGTGCCAGAGAGAGAAGAAGACAGTACAAACAGGTTAAGAAGGCCATTATTAATGACAAGAGAGTGATTAATGGCCAATGGAAACTGCATTAATGAGCTGCCACTACCTTATTATGCTTCCCAAGAGTGTACACAGTTTTTTTACTATATTTAAAATTGCTATATTTATTAATATAATACATTAATATATATACATATATATATATATATATATATATACTGTATATACTGTATATATATATATATATATATATATATATATATATATATATATATATATATATATATATATATATATATATTATACTCTCTTGATCTCCAAAGAAGCATAATACCCTTCAGTCATAAATGTGATTGAAGTACCTTAAAGGCCCACTGAAGTGCCTTATAATGTGCAGCTTTTTATGATGTGCTGACGTATGATGTCCACTGAAACAGGAAGCTAAGGCGGGACATACAGTATACACCAATTTCGAGCCAACGTCACAGTTATGTCACGACGTTAGCTGGAGGCAGAACAAAGGGAAAACTGGAGGCGGCCAATACAAACCAGCACAGATTTGGCTACATAATAAGGAGCTTAAATTATTATTAGTAGTATTATTAAATGTCATCTTGTTGTGTTGTGGGGTGCAAGAATCGATGAAAAATGAATATGCAGTATCTGGGATTTTTTTTTCTAGAAAATATTCACATCATTAAAATTGCACCGTAATGTCACTCTTTACATTGTCGTCTTCTTGGTGCTGGCTAGGCAGAACTTAGGATCGTACCACACAAGTCTTGTACGTGACCATTCAGCACATAGTTATTGGCATCTAAAGATTTATATGCCCTCAGATTCTCTTTATGCTCAGTTTCTCTATCGGGTAGGTGTGGAAGTCAGGTCACTCAACCGGAGGTAGCGTTAACGTTAATCCTGTCAGATCGTCCATCCATTGACTGAGCGTGTACGGGTCAGCCAATCTGGTTTCATCCGTTAAAATTAACTTTTGCAAATAACAATCGCGGTCCTGGACAGTGAGTGACCTTGCACATTAAGAAAATAATCTGATTTTATCCAGTCATTGTTAAAAAATAAGCTAACAAAACTTGCAAACTAACGTTAATGAAGCGGCCAGAGGGATCGTTCTGCCACCACCTAAGCTCCGCCCACAAAAAGTCACAATGTTTACTAACTAAAAAGGGGTCTATTATGGCTCCTCACCCTTTTCAAATAGCTAATAGCTTTTAGTTTTCCTCACAGACTGCAAATCGTATTTTGACAGCACCATGGAATAAGCGAATCCGAGCGCTGATGATATGTTATTCAATAGTAGAGGTGTGAAAAAAGTCTAGCCATTTCATAACTAAGGTACAGTTGGGTTTAATTTGTCATTTAAGAGAGAATTTTCACGTGAATAAATCCATAGATCCGCAAATTTATCTTGTTTACTTTAATGGTCTAGTGGTATTTGCTAAGCTTTGTCAGAGGTTCGGGGTTCTAATCTGCACTCGTATAGTTTTTTTCTCATAAAAACCGAATATGTTTATTTGTGGTTGTATATCAAGCAGGCACACATTTGTGTGCATTTTGTTTTGTGATTTCACCGGAACAAATAGAGAGTCTCCGCAACTACTTTAAGCGATAGATTGAAGCGTCCGTCTGTGTGAAAGACTGTGCGCGAGCCACGAGAACCATGTATCCGCGCCACTGATAGCAGCGACAATGAGCACTCAGCAACTTGATTTTTTTTTTAAAAAGGCTCCACTTTATTTCGATAGTGCACTTTCAGACATTCTACTAACTATAAGTAACTTTTCAGCTACATGTCAACTAACTCTCATTAGAGTATTAGTAGTATGTTGTAGACTGTATTAGACTGTTAGGGTTAGGTGTTAGGAGAATAAGTTGACTTGTAGTTACTTAGTCACTAGAATATTTGTTGGGGGACCAACAAAATAAAGTGTTATCAAATATTAAACATGCAGTCTACTAACACTTTAATGAGTTAGTTGACATGTAGTTGCAAAGTTACTTATAGTTAGTAGTAGCATATCTAAAGTGGACTATCGAAATAAGGTGTTAAAAAACCCCACACATTTCAATGATAGACCACCTCTTATTTAACAAACGAACGAAATGAATGCCCTGTTAGTTAACTGGGGATGTTTAATTTATTTGTATTAGATACATCTGTCCCGCGAGATGTTTCAAAAAGTGGTCGGGACAATATTGACCCTGGCAAAAACCCATATTGCTCCGTCAACAGTCGCTTTGGCCAGGTGCAGAGCAGGTGAGGATTTATAGCATATGGGGCGGGGCGCTTTAGATTCTAGAGAGCATTTGATTGGACCGAAGATGTGATTAGAAGCCCGCGGCATCTCCTAGATGCAAATTTTGTCATTGTTTTGGAACATACCAACTTATTCATAACCTTAATGCTAACATATTCATACTAAAAGCTAAAAAACAAAAAAATTATTTCAGGGGGCCTTTTTCAATCTTTTTTTCTTTTCTTAACAAAACAATATACTGAATCCTGGCCCATATGCTGCTCCCATTGGATGAGCATAATGGTGATTCATTCTAATGGGCATTACTTGAGTTCAGTGCTCCATAAGTGTTTGACTTGGCCAATGCCTTAAATTAGAGTATTTAGCTCTGGAAAGAGCGTAGTCTGACCTCTTTCCTTGTTATTTTATCTTGGTGGTCCAGACAAATTTATCAAATTACGTTTTGATTGAAGACCACAGAAATGGGCCCAGCTTTGTTGCTTGCAACAAAATTACACAATAGAATCTTTAATTCAAAACAATGCTGATCCAATTAGTCTTCCCATCAACTGGGTTTTTACTCAATTTTGATCCCCTAAACAAATATCTTAAACTCAATAATCAACGAAATCAACTTGTTTTATTGAAATCAAGAAATTGTTTTATATAACTGAATCAAACTACAAGTTACATCAACACATACATACAGCATCTAGTTTTTAGGGTACATAATTCAACATAGTGTTATTCATGAAAAGTTGTTTCAAAATAACATCTGTATCCTTTTAGTTAATGTAAGTTTTATTGAAACGCATTATTCAGTACAACATAATTTTATTTGCTGGGATTAAATAAAAATGTGTAGATTGATTCCAACCTGGTAAAACAAAAATTATACATTTCTATACTTTTTCTTTGTCCTTTTCCTGTATATTTGGAACATTCCTCCAGTATTTATTGAAAAAACAATAAATTGAAAAAAAAATAATTTTGCCAAAATCTAACATTCTAATGATCTCTCTAAACGTCTAATGATACATTTCCAGTGCAACTCATTGGGGATCCACTCATATGCTCCCATGGAGGCTCAAACAATATTTTATGTTGTGAATACTGTTGAATTGATATATATTGTAATCTGAGGATTGTAGTTTATCCTTGTTTCCTTAGACGTAACAAATTCTTTTCCTGTTTAATGTCCATGTGAGCCCTAATCCTTCAGTTCAATAAAGTGACTGTTTAAAGCAACATGTTCTGCAATCTGCACTGCTCAAACACTTATGAGATTTGATTCATATGGGTTTACCACATACTTAGCGTGTGTTGCCGTCCTCTGTAATCTTCTGCTCAACAGCAAGGCTTGTGCCCATTAACCACAGTGCTTTTGATGTGTGTAAATATGTTTTACTTTATATATTTGTTTTACTTTAATGAATATAAAAAGTTAATGCCCTGTAATTTCCTTAAAAAAAATAAAAGTTGCCAAGAGATGGGGTCTTTAAATCGTAAACCACACAATTTAATTTTATTGTATGTGAATTAAAACTAAATAAAAAGCACATGTAAGAAAACTTCACTAAAAAACTAACCACTTATCTTGGGTGGCTGTTTTATATGCTAAGTATTAAATGTGACTTTTGTACTGGTTGTGTCTCTTGAAACTGTGATGTGGAACTAAGCTCTCTATTTATTTATTTATTTATTTTTGTGTGAAAAAGATTTGTGTATATTTAATACAAAGACAAGGCCCGTATCTTATCAAGAGTCAAGCACATTGCCTCTTGGCTTGGAACAGATTTGCACGAGGAACAGATGTTAATGTGTTTAAGAGCTGTCAACATGATGATCCAGTTCAAAGACCAGCACTTATACTCTCTAAGCTTGGGTCCCCTCCGTATAGATCAAGTCAACAGCATGGTTCATGATTTTGGACTTTGGGCAGAAAACATAACGTTGAAGCCAAAGTGAATGTTCAGGCTCTAGATGTACAAAAGAGACTGAAAATGAATATTGTGTCATTTTAATCAACCTCATGTTGTTCCAAACCAAACTATTTATAGCAGGATCTAAACTCATTTTGTGTTCCATGGAAGAAAGAAATTCATACATGTTTTAAATGACATAAATGTGAGTAAATTATGATAAAATTTTCACATTGGGGTGAAATAAACTTTACACTAATTAGCATTTTTCATTAGCCTACGAAACTCATTTTCTCAACTACTTTTCTTACTAAAACATGAGAAATGTAATGTCTGTCTTCAGCTCAGATGATTGACTTAAAAAGTTAAAAGTAGGTTACAGAGTTTGATTTATACAAAAAAATTATTTATAAGGGGCTTCATTCCCATTTTTAAATCACCATAAAATCAACATGGTTTGTTTATGGAATATTGGAGTGTTTATTATACAAGATTTATCCCTGTACATCTTTTTTTTTTTTTTTGCCCTTGTAATTTTTAATAAAAAAAAAACATTAACTTCATCTTCCCTTACAACATCATCTGCCTATTTTTTCTAATTTGTGAATTTCTTTTTAATAAATGTCACAACTTACTTTACACACTGACTTTCTTTTAAAAACATGCTCATAGAAGGCAGTGGAATATTTTTAAAAAAGCAGAACTACATTACATGTAGCCTATTTTAAAAGTTGAGCAGTGCGTTTTTGGAACGGCAATGGATAAAACAATAACAAATTAGAAAAACAATGGAAAACAGCGCAGTGAATGCAAAAACATGTTCTCTGTGAACAACCCTAAAAATTGACCAAGACCTTCCCAAAACCAGCCAACAGAGTCTGACCAACATGCGCGTGTTTCTAATGTGTCATTTTTTTATTTTTTTATTCAGCTGATCACCTGTTCTGTTCTGGCAAAAGTTGTTTTGGCAAAATCTAAAGTTGCTTGTTGTTTCTCCTTGGCTGTTCAGTATGTAGGACCAGACAGGCCACATTAGTGAGGAGGGCATGATTGCAGCTGGCTGTGAAACTGAATGCAGGAAGTTGCAGACACCGGACACACGCTGTGCAGAGTTGCCCGACCTCAAGGCGTTTTCTGAAGTTTAACAGTGTGCACTTCTACCAGATCATCATTTGGAATTCTGATTGAATAAGCAGTTAGGAGACATTGGAAGAGACACCTCAGGTCCCCTCTCCCTCCCCCAGAATGACGTGGGTTGGGACCCGTGTGATGGCATCTGCTCTCCATATGCAGAATGATATTGCTTATTTTGTTATTTTAGGACACAGCAGTATAACAATATATCTTGATGGGATGGGATTTTCCTGGTATGGGTCGGACCACCTCCAGGTAACCTCAATAGAACAGAAAGGAGACTGTCATTCAACACCTTCTACAGACACTGAGATTTAATGAGACACTTACCTTGGTGCTGGCAAGGCCAGTATAAACAGCAGTGAGTCATTCAAGGAGATCATTTCACACCGAATGTAATTCAGCGCACACACATAAATGAACACACATTGTAAAGTCATCCTGAGCCCCCCTTGGCAGGAAGCATCTGGCTGGCATAGTGTTGCAGGTGGTGGAGTGTGACACTTGCCACCTGGCACTTCTCTGAAGTGGTCCTCTCATACTGGCCACCATGCTGCCTCTCAGTATTGACCACCTGCTTCCTCAACCATGGGACGGTCTCCAACACTATTTTTACCGTCGCAGGTATTGTATTGTCATTGACATGCTGATGTCTTGAGAGTGCTTGTCTATGTTGAAGTAGTTGGAAGTAGTGGTAGCACATTTTAAATCATGGGCAGGGTGGTAGTTACAATGGAATTGAGGAAAGTGTTTGTTTTCAAACAGTTTGCACTCTTGAGGTCAACAAGACAAGAGAAGAAAAAAATGTGGACATGATGATAATAAATGATTTTAATTAAAACATGACAACTTTTGACAAAAATAACATTTTAAGAAAGAATAGAGTGCAACAGTTGGGATCCAGAATTAAAATCCCTTTCATTTTTTCCATAGGGGAATTCATTTCTAATGATAACTTATGAACCGTTAAAGGGATAGTTCATCCAAAAATGAAAATTTTCTGTTGAACACAAAAGAAGATATTTTGAAGAATGTTGGTAACCAGACTGTTGAGGGTATCCATTGTTTTTTCCTACAATGGAATTCATTGGATACCGTCAACTGTTTGATTACCAACATTCTTTAAAATGCCATATTTTGTGTTCAACAGAAGAAAGAAACTCATTCAGGTTTGGAAGAACTTGAGGGTGAGGCTGATTAAAATTTTTGGTTGAATCCCTTTAAAGTTCCCGTTTTTCCTGTGTTTTTAAAGCTTTGATTGTGTTTACAGTGTGCAATATAACACGTGTTCGCACTTCCTTGTTCTATGAAGTCCCTCCTTCAGAAATATGTAACGAGTTCTGATTGTGCTAGCGGTTCCTGTGTTGTGATTTGACAGCAGCTTAGCGCACGTTGTCCGGAAAGGTCACGCCTCTTACCATAACGTGGAGATGCATGCGCTCAGTGTTATTTTAAGGTGATTTGACTCCGGGATGAAAATAACAGCGTCTCGACGACATGGCGACAAACACACTCTACTAACGCAACTCTTCATCTTCTCTGTAGGAGCGCAACAAGACCACGCCCCCTTTTATTGTGTATTCCTGTGGGCGGATGTTAGTAAAAAAACTGTTCTAGTGATGTCATTAAAGCAGGAAGTAGAGGGATGTAGTCCAAACCGGCAGTTCGCTGTAAGCTTTGAAAGGGGACTTCTGTTAAACAAAATATTTCGCTTGGCATTGAACTTTGAGCTTTATAATTTTACAGGTATTATTTATGCTCTAACAGCAACATTACACACTAGCTAAAGTTTAAAAAATGGGATCACGAAGAACAGGACCTTTAAAGCCATATACAAGGTTGTTAACTGATGGTATATGATTTTGTTGAAGACATCGTCATGCATTATTATTTACCATCCACTCCCATGAAGCACCGCGGTCATATTCCCTACTCTCAAACTACCTTAAATATTTGTTTGCAATAAAAGTAAAATATATTGTTTTTATATATATATATAATTCTCTAAACAGTTTTATATTTCACCATTGTTTTTAAATTGATTGTCATTCGCAATGTTTCATGGGATTGCAGTTCTTTTCCTCATTAAAGTTAAGTAGGCTACAAAGTTTGTGTGATTCACCTCGAACCGAGGGTGCTGAAATAGTGGATGGCATTGTTGCACTCTATATGATTGCTTCAAATAAATCAAATTTTAGTCAATAATGTAAAGGATTATTTTACACTTTCTTGCAAAAGTAAAATGCTATTTCCTTGACTAAAATTAGATTATGAAATATGCCTAATGACTCAATTAAAAAAGTATATATACCCTATAAAATGTTTTGTAAAATATGTATTTTCATCAAAAGACAAAAACTATGACTAAACCAATGTGGGGTTTTAGTTCACTAAAATGAGGTGGAAAGGGAACACTTCCCATGGCTCATACGAACGGTTTCATAGCTCCCAAACAGCAAATGTTGTGCCATGCAGTGAGATCAGATTAGGAGTTTTGTCAACTGACCGCAGGGGATGGATGAGGGGAATAGTGTCTGTATCCTGTGAGGCCTCACCACTGTGTGCCACATGTCTCTGCCAAGCCTTTGCATGCAAATCCACAATATGGACATAAAATGGAAGGAAGGAGTTGTAAGAACATGGGGAATTCTGCTGTGTTTGGGCTGACAGAGGGTTTTTTAAATATAGTATCATATGCAGTCACCACAGGGATAGGATTTAACATGATGTCAGCAGCGCTCAGAGAGTTCATCCAAGAGGGGCAGGTTTAAAATAATACTGAAAAAGTTCATTAAAATAACAATATAAAAAGCGACTAACAAGAGTCTTACATTTGACTTGTCCACTGTATTCTGGAGCCAAAATTTAAGTGATTGTTTAGCATCTTGGTCAATATATGTCATTCATTCGATAAAGTGCACAGTTACAACAATTATTCAAGTATTTTAAATATTAACATGTAAAACTACCCTGTTTTGCACTGTTATACGGAAAGAGCCAATTAATAATTTGAGTTAAGTTCTGAAAAAAATAATAATATATATATTGTAATACATTAAAGGGACCTGAAAAACATGCAGAGATTTTTAGTTTGTGAAGGTTCCAGAAACCTACCAAATTACACTCAGTGCTTTGGACATGTGACTGTCTATTTAACCGGACTGACAAACACAAGCACTTTAGTGTGTTCGCCAGCTACTGATGTTCTAGGAAAGGCTCTCTTGTCTTTGCTATTTTTGTCTTCGCTGAAGTTCTGTTTGGAGGAAAAATAACTTGTTTTTCCAATTAATTCTTTTCATCATCCCAAATGGACGTGAAACTCTGAGTGATGGAGACACGGATAACATGCACCTTGTGCCATACTCTTCAAGCCGTCCCATTTGTAGCAAGTGTCTAATCTCAGCCTGAGCCGTAATTAAAGAGGCCATACAGAAGCATGAGGGAGTGCTTCTCTTGAGCGGTCGCAGCTCCTCCTGCGCTACATTCTGTCCAAGCGCTTGGATGAAAAGTCTGCATGCTAATGACCAAGGTGTGAAATGTCCCTGGGGTCTGTGATGCATCACGTTCTCTGGCCCACTCGCTGCTAAAGGCGCGGTGCCGCCTGCTTCGGTTCCGTGAGCAGGTTATGAATATGAGCTGGGGGAGGGCCTGGAGGGCCCGGGCATCTGTTTGACTGTGAGGGTGTTGACAAAGTAGGCAGGTGATTTGATGGATCTGTGTCCTTCATTTGGGTCAGAGCAGGAGTCCTTCAGACTTGTTGATATTAAAAAAGTAAATAAAAAGTTTACTATTCTGCTTCTACAATATATTAATTTTATTATTTTTTTGTAATTATTTCAAAATATTTTGATGTTTATTTATTTTTGCTCTGTAAGTCTATAAAAGTTGCATTGACTGTATACACAGTCTGCGTCATGATCAACTACGAACGTCAATCATAGCTGGATGTTCCAAAAATAGTCTGGATTGGCATACTTTATTGTGTACGAATCGCTGAACCTCTCACATCTTGCGTCAGAGGTCAGCTGCAATCTCTCAGCTTTATGTAGAGCTGGTTTTAGGCATAATGATTAAAGAAGATGACATCAGTTGTAGACTTCTGTTTATGGTGGATTTCAGCAAGGCGCTTTTGACATAATTAGCTCTTCTAAAAATAACAGAAAGACCTCACTAGAAAACCATCTCTCTTCCTGACGTTTCGTGGCATCACCGTACATTTCTTCTGAGGTGGGAGATCAGGGCTTTAACAGCTAAAGATTCTCCCCTGATCCCTGGTCTGGAAAGAGTCCAGGACTTTGTGTTTGCTTGTGCCATTTATCTGTGTCAAGCTTAGTGATTCGACAAGTAAAATACGGCCCTGGCACAAACAAGCACGAATATGGTCACTGCCATGATGTAACTGAAAAAGACAGCGAGCATGTCTTTATGGCACTTTACACAAGTAGGAGACAATATAGGTTCTGGAAATCTTGAAGCACATTTTTATATGATTACATTATATGAAGTTTACTATTTTACAAAATTATGACGTTGCAGGCTTGCAGCCCTTTTAAACCTTGAATTGTGTAATTGTCGCCATAGGGGAAACCGGATTAGTTTGCAACCATTTTCTCCAGCCTCTGTAACTCCCAGAGTTTTTGAGCTAGAGGGCTTAAACTTACAAATTACCCACATTTGTTTACTACAAAAGACACAAATTCAAACATCTGAAAGAACATAACCCTTATAACCCTTTTATACCCCTTAAAAGCTGATGTCAAACACATGGTGTGCCTTTGCAATCTACCGGAATAGGTTGTAACTCATGCTGGGGTAAACTGTACACTGTTAAACATTTTAGTGTGAAATTACAGTATATTCCAGGTTAATATTTGCATTACTTTCACAGTAATTCCACAGTAGGAATTTTCTTGTATCTAACTGCACTAAAAAAGTGCAGTTGAATTTGTTTGTTTTTTAAATTGGTTTCACTTTGAGTTTACAGTATTGGAAAACACAATTTACTGTAAACAAACAACATCATACTGTATTTCTACAGTGCATATGTACTATGAAGGTACCCAGAATGCAGTGAGGCATGAATAGATATGCTGTGGAGTTTCTTGATTCTTGTTGGTTTTATCTGTGCTGCTGAACTTATTTTTGCCTGTTTTTAGCAGTTTGTGTTGTTGGATTATTTAGTAATTGTCACCATACTGTTTAGTTTTGTTCATGGACTTTCAGTGTGTTTTTATTTGTCACGTTCCTTGTTCTGACTCCCCCCACTTGCCTGTCTCCAAAGTTACCGTCATTATTAGTTAATGTGTCAGCTCAGCTGTGTTCTATTAATATTTTTGTTTCTATATAAGTTGATCCCTCACATTCATTCTCTGCTTGGTCTACGTTGCATTTAGTGTGTGTTGTCCTTGTCTGATTATTATTTTTTATTGTCATCATTAAACTTCGTATAGGAACTGTCTGCCTTCCTGCAAACACCCTTGTCAGAAATGTCGGTTTATGTTGTATGAGTGTTTTTATTATTTGTTGAGTGTCACCATTGTTGTGTTTTATATGTCATGTATTGATGTCTGTGCATCATTAGGTGATGCTTATGATGTCATCTTTAAAAGATGAATCTCAGCAGTTATTTCGATATTGTGAAAAATCCATCTACAAACAGATATGAATTTGAAATAAGTTATTGGTAAATCTTTATGCTTAAATAACACAAAAAGGAAATCTTCATATTCATGCCAAGAATAGTTTGACTAAACTATTTCATATTCTAGCTTGTCATCATTTTAAAGGGGTGGTAAAGTATGATTTCACTTTTCTAACTGAAGTTAGTGTGCAATATTGCTGTTTGAACATAAACAACATCTGCCAAGTTACAACGCTCAAAGTTCAAAGCAAAGGAAGATATGCTTTTAAAGAAAAGGACTACAACAAACGGCTGGTAGGAACTACACGACATTCCCCCTGGGTTAGTGACAAAACCAACCCTAAAATGTACATAAACCCCGCCCCCGGAACACACAGTCCATGTTGAGAAGAGGAAAAGTTGTTGTAGTCGAGTCAGCTCAAACTTTAGCATCCATCTTTTCACATGCAATATAAAGTCACTCTGTGTGCATCTCACAACAGTTACTATACGAGTGATTTATAGATTATCATGACAGAATATCCTAATTGAAAATAGTTAACTCCACATCAGCAACATAAATTCATCAACTAACCATTCAGAGACGTCCTGTTGCATTTTACATGTTGTCACTTCTTCTTGAGACTCTCCATCATTGTCTGACTCCGTTTTAACATTAAAGACAGAACAGTTTCTGTCATTTTAGTGTGTCTGCGTGAGGTAATTGCAGCTGCTAACACACGCAAGCTCTTGAAACCCCGCCCTCTGCAGCAGCTCATTTGCATTTAAAGGGCCAGTGCCCGGTTGCATAAAGCACCTTAAGTTTTTCCCTTAAGTATGACACTTAAGGGGCGATTTCCCCTTACCTAAGAGAATAACTTAAGGGTGTTGCATATAATCTCTTAAACGATTCTCTTAGGTAAGGGAAACATTTAAGTGTTTCACGACAGCGATCCTGGATTCACGTTATAAAAGTCTGTTGTTGCCATAAATACGCAAAACACTAACACAAGCGGGAAAGAGCCCCCGAAACCCGGTGAACCACTCTGCTGACAGACGATTTATGAACGTGGAAAACATCTCCCACTATCGTCTGAAAACTCCCAGTTGCAAAAAAACGCAGTGCTATAAGCAGTTGTAACACCGCAGGTAGAGTGGTTGCGATGTGTGACACGGTCAAGGTTGCTGTCTAGTTTGTTAGTGATGTCAAATATTGCGCGTCGATCAAAACGGTAGCCTATTCATGCAACAATATGGTTCTCCCTATCCCTAAAAATTCTTCTTGGCACATAATTATCTTCAGCTGGTTCAATAAATTCAGCCATGTCGTCTTATTTTTTGTCCGCGTTACTCTTAAGGTTACGATTTTCAAACCTTAAGTTATACTTAGGGAAATGACCGTTAAGGGGTTTTATGCAACACTTAACGCTTTTTAAGGGATCACTTAAGTGAAAAAACAGCATTTAAGGGAAATTCTAAGTGTTTATGACGTTTCACTTAAAACAAACAGTTAAGTAACACTTAAGGGTATTTTTCTGCAACACCCTTAGGTTTAAGGGAAACATAAGGGCGAACTTAAGGGAAAATTTCACTTAAGGTGCTTTATGCAACCGGGCACAGGCACAAAACCATCCCTTTAACAAATGTTTTTGTTGTTTTTTTGTAACATTTTTGACCTGGCTAGAACAGAAATTTGAAAATTAATAAAGAGGGTCCAAGATAACAAGCACATTGAACACTAATCACCATTATAGCGACTTCAAATCAATTACAGTGGTGACGAAATACATTTCTTACAGTGGCATGATTAAAGACAACATTATTTATTAGGACTGTGTAAGCTGGCTGCCCATCAATGATGCGAGGTACTGGGGCAGGCTTCCTAACTGGGGACAGAGTAGAGCAAACAACAGGTCTTAGACGGGAAACATGAAAATTGGGGTGAACCTTCATGGACCTGGGGAGATGGAGTCGATGGGAAACTGGATTAATCTTTCGGAGCATCTTGAATGGACCAATGTATTGTGGGGCCAGCTTGCGGGATTCCACCCGCAGAGGAAGATCTCAGGTTGACAGCCACACTCTTTGCCCTGAGTGAAGCGTGGGTCCCACCGTCCGGTGTCAATTAGCCTGCCTCTGTTGTTGTCGGCTGGCTCTCAATAAAGCAACACGTCAACCTCTGGCTCCTGTCCAGGAAACAGAGGGGGAGGGAAACCATACTGACATTCAAACGGAGACATGTCTAGGGAGGAATGGTAAAGGGTGTTATGAGCGAATTCAGCCCAGATTAATCGAGAGCTCCATGTGGATTGATTGTCGGAAACCAGGCATCTTCGAATGTCTTCCAGAACCGGGAAGTGAACTGTAGACCCCGGTCGGAACACATGCCTCATCAACAGTTCTGCGGTTTGGTTTGCTGTGGGGAGCTTGGGCAGAGGTAAGAGATAGCAAGTCTTTGAAAATCTATCCACCACCACCAAAATTACCGTATTTCCTTGAGATTGTGGTAAACCTGTGATGAAGTCCAAGGAAATGTGAGGCCAAGGGCGTCTTGGAATAGGAAGTGGGTGCAGCAAGCCTTGAGGGTGGGTCCTAGTCTCCTTGTTCTGGGCACAAACGGAGCAAGCAGTGACGAAGGCCAGGACGTCTTTGTGCAGTTTAGGCCACCAGAACTTCCTCTGGACAAGCTTGCATGTTCTGGTAGTTCCCGGGTGTCCAGAAGGGAGGGAAGCATGAGCCCACTGCAAAACCTCAGAACGCAGACAGTTAGGGACAAAGAGGCGCCCAGGAGGGCCATTACCTAGTCCTGGCTGCTGCAGTTGGGCCCTCTTGACAGCAGTCTCAATATCCCACTGGATGGGGGTCACCCCCTGGAAGTGGGGAGAATGGGTTCTGGAACGGACTCCCCCTCTTGTGGCTCAAACTGTCTCGAGAGTGCATCTGGTTTGAGATTCTTGGAACCTGGGCGATAGGAAAGAGTGAAGTTAAATCGGTTAAAAAAGAGGGCCCAACGAGCTTGTCGAGAATTTAACCTCTTAGCCTCCCGGATGTAAGTGAGGTTTCTGTGGTCCGTCCATATGAGGAAAGGGTGTTTGGTCCCCTCCAGCCAATGCCTCCACTCTTCCAATGCCATTTTAATCGCCAGCAGCTCCCTGTTCCCAATATAATAATTTATCTGAGTTGGGGTAAGCCGACGAGAGAAAAATGCACACGGGTGAAGCTTGTTATCACTCCTACTCCTCTGTGATAGGACAGCTCCTACCCCCACATCTGAGGCATCCACCTCCAATACAAAGGGTATCTCTGGATCAGGGAGAGTTAGGATTGGGGCAGATGTGAAGAGTCGCTTCAATCTATTGAAGGCTTGGTTAGCTCTGCTGGTCCACACAAATGGTTTGGCTGACTTCTTAGTCAGTGCGGAGAGAGGCTCTGCAAAAGAACTAAAGTCTCTAATGAATCTCCTATAAAAATTGGAAAAGCCTAGAAAGAGCTGTACCTGCTTCACCGAAGTTGGATGGGGCCAATCCAGGACTGCCTGAATCTTGCCAGGATCCATATGGAGGCTGCCCTTGGACACATGGAATCCTAGAAATGAGACTGCTGGAACATGAAACTCACTCTTTTCCAGCTTCACAAAGAGTTTATGTTTTAGCAGCTGGACCAGAACCTGCCGAACATGCTGAATATGTTCCTGGTAGTTTCGGGAGAATATGAGTATGTCATCCAGATAAACAAATACAGATATATTCAGCATCTCTCTGAGAGCATCATTAATAAAGGCCTGGAAGACGGCTGGGGCATTAACCAGGCCGAATGGCATTACCTGGTATTCGTAGTGGCCCGTTAGGGGTGTTGAATGCAGTCTTCCACTCGTCTCCCTCATGGATTCTAACAAGATGGTATGCATTACGAAGGTCCAGTTTAGTAAATATGGTGGCACACTGCAAGATCTCAAAAGCCATGGTCATGAGCGGAAGAGGGTACCAGTTCTTGACGGTAATACGGTTTAAGCCTTGGTAGTCTATGCAGGGTCGGAGGCTGCCATCCTTCTTTTCAACAAAGAAAAAACCAGCTCCTGCAGGTGAGGTGGAAGGACGGATGAATCCGCTGTCCAGAGCTTCTTTGAGGTATTTGTCCATGGCTAATCTTTCAGGACCAGATAGAGAGTAGAGCCTTCCACGAGGTGGGCAGGTACCAGGAACCAGTTCAATAGGGCAATCATAAGGTCTATGAGGGGGCAGTGAGGCAGCTCTTTCCTTACTGAAGACTTCATAAAGGTCTGCATACTCCGGGGGAACTCAGGATAACTCGGGAAGATGAGCTAGAGACTTGGTTTAAGCTGGCTCCATTTTGGGAACAGCCATGACTTCCGTGGACAGGGTCTCGGGAGCAGAGGCAGATCTCCACAAGGCATATCTGACGAAGGTTCTGGGAATGATTCTAGGAGATTGGGGGAACAGCAGAAGGCGATGTCTGAAACCCGGCAGTTAGTTCCCCAGGTTCTATCAATCCCTCGGGACCAGTCAACGTGTGGGTTGTGAGCGGTCAGCCATGGGAAGCCAACGATTAGAGGGAGCTTAGGAGAATGAATCAAAAAGAACCGTATCTGTTCCTGGTGTTGCCCCACCTTTAGCTGAAGAGATGGGGTACAATGATTAACCTGTACCAGAACCCAGAGGACTGCCATCAACTGCCGTAATGTTAAGTGGTATCTGAAGCATCACAGGCTGAATAGAAAGTCTCTTGGCCATCTCAAAGTCCATAAAACTCCCAGCGGCCCCAGAGTCTGCAAAGGCACTAACTTGATTATGTTGAATGCCCTGGGTGATGGTGGCATGGATGGTCAAACAAGAGGTCGCCGAGCAGGGGATGATTCCTATTCTCGCCCTGGACCCCCTCCTCTTGGATGAGAGTTGGCTTTTCCCGACAACTCAGGGCATGCAAAGCGAAAGTGGCCTGGCTTACCACAATAGAGACTGCATCTCTCTCTCATCCGTCGGTTGCGTTCAGCTTAAGATATCCTGGTCCCACCCAACTGCATGGGTTCCTCTGGGTCACTAGGAGACGAAAGCAGTTTAATAGGGCTAGCAGACTCAAGCAATCTGTTCTCCAGTTGTCGCTCCTGTAGGCGTTACCTGAGACAATGGTCTACCCGGATGGCCACGTCAATGAGATTCGAGATCAGGCACAGGGTCTCGGAACACTAACTCATCCTTGAGCTCAGGAGACAAGGCATGGTGAAAGGTAGCTCTCAGGGCTCGTTGATCCCATCCACTCTCTGTGGCGAGAGTGCGAAACTCAATAGCAAACTCTGCTGCACTCCGGGTACCTTGAGAGAGATTGAGTAAGCGGTGATCCGCATCTCCCCTACTAGCTGGATGATGGAAAACTCTCTTCATCTCAGAAATTAAGTCTTGACTGTCGGCTGTGAGTGGAGATTTCTGATCCCACAAGGCTGAGGCCCAGTCCAATGCCTTGCCAGTGAGAAGGGTAAAGATGTAAGCCACTCTACTACTTTCAGTGGGAAAGCTGCTGGGCTGGAGCTGGAAGGCCAGTGTACACTGGGTAATGAAACCTATGCATCTCTCAGGACTGCGATCGAATCGTTCAGGGGCAGGTAGTCTGGGCTCTGATGGTAAAGCAACCATAGATCTGCGTGAAAGATCAGGAAGTGGGTCTCGGGACTGGGCTTGAGACTGGTGACAGAATTCGTTCTACGTTTGATGGTGGTGAAGACTCTTCTACTGGGCTCGCTTCCATGGTTCAGTCTTGCTATAATGTGGCTGCCTTAGGCGGGGATCGAACCCGGGTCTGCAGTGCTCAAGTGCAAGGTGTTTACCACTGAGCTAACTCCCCAAAAGAGCAATGAGCCAGGATGCCTGTGTTTCTTTCCAAAAATATAATCTTTGGTGATGGGGGAGGGACAGGTGGATCAGTGAATCTGAGGGAGGTGTCTTTGATTGGGGGGTTTGTTGGTTGTGCTCACTGGCAGTGGTGGAGTGGCCCCCAGGCCTAGAGAATAATGTCCTAAAATATGGTGTTAGTATTATAATTACAGTACTGCCACAACTACTACCCCTACTATTATCATCATGAATATTAGTGTTACCACTACTACCACTACTATTGCTACTACTATTATTATTTTTGTTCTAGTTATTTTTATTAATAGTATGAATACTACTTTTACTACAACTCACAATTATGATTTTCTTAAATTGTCTCTATCTATATCACTAAAATACCTCATTGCTTAAACTTACCAATGTACCTGCATACATCACTATATTGATGTTTTTTTTTTTTTTTTTTTTGTCTATTTATTTGTTTATTTCTGGTGTTCTGTATGTTCCTCTCTCTTCTGTATGTGTATATATGACATTGATATTTTACCTTGTATAAGCTACAATGTTTTAACTTGCAATAAAAAAAATATATATATATATATATATATATATATATATATATATATATATATATATATATATATATATATATATATATATATATATAATCTTTACTTGAAGAAAAAATGCAAAGTACAAATAAACAAGGAAAGCCGAGCTTCCATAAAACAGTGAAACAAAATAGACACAAGGGTCAAAAGGTATAAGTAACAAACTTAACTTAAGAACTGATCACAGAGCACTGAAGCACAGAATACATAAGCTCAAGACTGAACACAAAGGCAGTGAACAAACAGACTTATAAAGGGCTAGACACAGGTGAAGGGTATGAGGATTAACGAGCAGAGTGCTGGACAAGGTTAGGGAAGTTGGCGCTAGGGCTGGGCGATAAAACGATAACGATAATTATTGCGATATAATTTTTCTCGATAAAACGATATCAAGAGTTCGATAAATGTTCGATAATGTTTATGCGGCAAAAGCAGAACTTAACTCATTTGAACCTCGAGCCACATGGACCGTTTATCCGCTCGGCTCAAAGTCCAAACGGCCGCACAGCACCAGCACGAGCTCACTAGAGCAGATGCGTTTACTCTCATCGGTTTCGGTCACGAGATCCAGTGAGAAGCGCTTGAATTCATCGAAGAACACAAATGTTTCAGTGATTTAAACCAGTTTAAAGGCAGATGAAGCGGCGCTGATGAACAGGAGAAACACTGTGCGCTGCGATACAGTCAGACGCTTTTCTGTCTACAAATTCCCATCATTTACCACGGATTTACTGTAACGTTAGCCTAGTAATATTAACTGCACCATGAAATGTGGGATATAGGCCTACATATTGAATTGTATTATATTATTAATGTAGACAACGTATTAAAGGACTAATGGAATATAATTACAGTATTTAATAATGTATTTAGGCTACTGGTTTTCATAAAAATACCATAGAAACCATAAAGTAACATTTTGCCATGATAGTGAGGTGCTGTAGGCTATGCCTGGTTTTATCTGTGGTTATCATTATCTAAATGCATGATGCTGGATGACCAATTGTTAATTTTAATAAACACATATGGAATTACCGTAAGGATTGCAACATATGGACCCAGCCTAGCACAAGTTCCACCAGTGCATACGAGTGGTAGGCCTGGCTTTGGACGCTCCACCACGTCCGTCGCCGGAGGGTGTGAAGGAACTCGACAGGGTTCGGTATAAGAGGGAACTCTAATGGAGCAAGAATTGCGTATCCAGTCCATTGGAGGGGAATGGCGCAGCAAGCCGACACTTCAAACCAGGCTCACAGTGAAACTGGCTTCATGAGAAGGGAGCCCATGGGAAGCTGCGGTTCGACTTTAGGTGTCACCCAGCCCCCATCTCTAGAATATCTGTCAGAGAAGCACGCTGTGTCAACGCCTAGGTGGGAGCACACACTCACTTCAGAGGAGCTCAGCACCTAGGTGGAAACATGCATCTTGGGATTTTCACCAAGATGAAGGCAGCCACCATTTCAGTGGGCCAACCTCGCTTGGAAACAGCCTTCCCTTTCTTCTGATTTCCTTAACAGACAAGAGCTGGTCTGAGGTCCTAAGGCTTGCGTTCTGTGCATGTATAAACGCAATGAAGCGGACGGACAGAGAAAGCCAGGGCTGGGTCTGCCTGCTTGCGGGGCAGCGCTTGCAGGCTCACCACCTGGTCCCACATTTAGGGAGAGGTAGGAACCTTGGGCACTATCCAGGCCGGGGTCTCAGCTCGTGAGAGTTAGCCGGCCCGAATTCCAGGCACAACTCGTTGACCGAAAGCGAGCAAGTCCCTACCCTCTAGTAGAGACCACGCGGGCAGGAGAACTGTTTCTTTAAAAACTGAATTTTTAACTCACTGCCTGCAGTGGCACAGGGGCGGTCTCTGCAGTGCAGTAGCACCAGAGATAAGGCCTAAGAGGATAAAGAGGGGCGCAAGGATTCATCTCTCAGGAACTTGACGATCAGGACGTGATTCCCATGGCACTGCATCATGATTGCATCATTGAGGGTGGAGGACGCAGCCCTCACTCCAACCTATCTTGCAGGAAAGAGAGCACTGAAATGACCGAACGCCTTCACGATATCCTCACGGAGAAAAGACTCACTCAACGAATAGGTTCGACTTCTATTTGGCGTCAGCAAAGCTTCCTTATTTTAGGGGTGCTCTCGCAGAAGTTATGGTGAATAGCACATAATCCTGCAGTAGCTACCTGAACCTCCGCGTCCAATTTTAGGACCGGCCTGAAATCCCTCCAGGGGTCTGAACGCGGGTGCCATCATGCCCCGTCCCTGAGTATGTTTCCAGGGGAAGTCAGGAAGGGCTGTCGAGGGGAGCAAGTTCAAAAGAACTAGGTCTGGTTGGGCCAATAAGGGGCAACTATCAAGACTTGCTCCACTCCTGACCTAGCACAGTATGTGCAAGCAACATGCACGCACAAAACAGGAGCACTTCTCAACACTAGGTGTGAAGAAATCACTGAGCTTCAGGAGCATCTCTGGTCAAATACTGAGTGTGATGAAAATTACTGAACTTGAATGGGCGCCAAGCGACAATGAATCGCTTAGCCGTTTTTTACAAGGCTCACTGGGGAACGCATTTCTGCGAGGCCCCGGGTCCAGCTGAGAGCCAGTGTCTATCCAAGGGTTGTCCGCTCGGACGGAAACAACTGGCAGAGGAACGAATCCGGAGAGGCAAACAGATGTAACTGTGCGGTCCCCAAAGTGGTCCCTGCCCAGCTGGACCGCCTGGAGATGGAGTCTCCACTCTCCCTGGCCATAGGCTGTCGTGAGGCTCGTCGGCGGCATGATTGAACAGACCGGAAGAAATAGTGGAATGAAGCGACCTCAGAAGCCTCTGACTCCAAGGAGGAGGTGACGGGCGAGTTGTGACATGCGAGGGAAGCTTAACGCAACGGTCGCGATGCTGTCTTTTCAGACCAGTACCAGCTCGCTGAGCAGCGGTAGCTCAAAGCGAGGTGAACTGCAACAACTCGAGGCAATGAATGCCAATGCAGTCGGAGGTCGCCCAGGCCTACATTAAAGCATGCCCTTTGTACATGGCCCCTCAGTTGGTGTTAGTGGACCTCGTTCTAGGAGCGGTTGGCCTGGAGAAACAAAAGGTCTGATCACGGGCTAAGGGTTTGGCGGCAGGCCGGGGTGATCTGTTGTCACACAGGGCGTGCCGCTCTGCCACAGTCACCTCGGGACTCGACCATGAAGCCAGTGCTGAAGCGGTCTCCATGTGGAGGAAGCCATGCGGCTGTGTGTTCCATATGCCCCAGGAGCCTCTGAAAGTTATTTCAATGGGACCCTTTCTTACATCTGTATAGCACCAACCGGACTCACTCTCTTCTTGAAGAGGCGTGTTGGACCGAGTCCATCTCCATACCGGAAAAGAGATACTCCGCCCGTGGGCGAGATTACTCTCTCCCAGTTGACCTGAAAACTCTGTACAGATACTTCGAACCCTCAAACACAACACGCAGGATAGCCTGAGGTGTGGAAGGCTAGAGATCTGAAGTACATGTCATTCAGGTCAAACGCTGCAGACCAAGCTTGGAGGCGGGGTATTATGAAAAATGCCTCTCTGTGTTAGCAACTTGGACGGAGGCTTTCGAGAAAGGGATGTGAGTGTGCAGTGCAACACTTACCTGTCTCCACTGGGTGGCAGGGGATGCGTGAGAAGGCGGATGACTTTCCTCGAACCGCACCAAGCTGCCGGCTGGCGACCAAGAGGGGCTGAGGGGTACAAGGCTATGCAGGGTCACACACCGCCAGACTGGACCTCTTGTGACCCAGGAATAAGGAAGGTTTTTTTCTGAGAATGTGGGTACTGCAGGCCCCGCTTTTACGGTAGCCAGTGGCGGAACAAACACACACATAACAAAAAAGCCCGTCCAGGTTCAACATTTCCACTTTCTCGTACCACCTGGCTTGGCAGCGCCTGAAACAGACTGGAAGGCCTTTCTGCGGCCGGCTTCACGTCTAGACCTGGCTGGAGGCTGCTGCGATTGTCCGGCGGGGGCAGAGGCGGCTGTAGGCGGATGCCCTTGGCGGCGGGCAGGCGGAGGATCTGCCCCCGGCGGACGGGTGAAGGCAGCAGCGGGTCGCCGGGGCAGGATGTGCCGGATGGCCTCCATCTGCCTCTGGGTGGCAGAGAACTGTTGGGCGAAATTCTTCAGCGTGTCGCCAAATAACCCAACCTGTGAAATGGGAGAGTCCAGGAATCAAACTTTGTCCGCTTCTCTCATATCCGCCAGGTTGAGCCAGAGATGGCACTCCTGAACCACAAGGGTGGATATTGCCATACCGATCGCGCGAGCTGCAACCTTCCTGCCCCGGAGGGTGAGGTCGTGTGCAGTGCGAAGCTCGCGGTCTGGACTACCCTCGTGCATGTTCATGAGTGCCTGGGCTTGGTGGACCTGAAGCAACGCCATGGCATGCAGAGAGGAAGTGGCTTGCCCACAGGCTTTGTAAGCCTTGCCCGTAAGAACGGATGAAAACTTACAGGCCTTAGAGGGGTGACAAGGATCACCTCTCTATGAGGCAGCGGTCGCCAGACACAGTTGCATCGCGACAGAATGCTCCACTGGAGGGATAGCCTTGTAACCCTTTCACCGCTCCCCCATCAAGGGTAGTGAGGGGGAGGAGCTATTACGGTTTCTGGCAGAGAAAGGTGCTGTCCATGCCCTCGTAAGCTACTCATGCACTTCAGGAAAGAAAGGCACCTGGGCGGCGAGCTGAGAAGCAGCCCGGCCCACTCCGAGGAACCAATCATCCAACCGAGACTGTTCGGGACACGGTGGATGGTTCCACGCCAGCCCTACTGCCTCTGCGGCCTTTTGCAGCATAGTTGTCATCTCTGGATCTGGCTCGGGCAACGCTGGTCTCCCAGAGGGAGGCAGCGTAGCCGAGTCGTCATCTTCAGAGCCCAGCTCCCCTTCTGATCCTGCGGTGGACATCCTGTCCTCTGGAAGGACCCCGAATGAAACGGCTGGTCTGTCCACTACAGAGGGACCAGCACGCTCATTGGGGAGAGGAGTGAGGGATCCATGGGGCTTTGCCGGGCGGATTATCCGTCACTGTAAGATCACCCAGCTCAGACGGCACCCCAGCCTTCTTCTTGGAAGGTAGCCCAGAAGAAAGACTAGGGCGGGGCCTTGAGGTGGGGACTGCACCCTCGATTTTGACGAAGGCGAGTCTCGATCTCAACACCGAGATGGTCATATTCCCGCAATGGGAACATGAGTCATCCACGAGAGCTGCCTCAGCGTGCTGTAAGCCCAAACATGCGATACAGCTCTCGTGACCATCAGAGGGGGACAGAGCCCTACCGCACCCAGAAACGCACTGATGGAATGGCATCTTGAGAAAGGCGCACACTCACCCGTGTTGCTCTTTTAGGAAATGGGACCGTCACCAGTGCCGGAGCACACAGGGAATGACCGCTGCAACACTGAATCAGCGAACTGGAACAGTGAAGCACTCACTTCTTGCCCTCTAACCAACCGTCAAACACACAAACATAGAAATTTGATGCTGTTAAAACAGCAGTTGAGAGCTTGAGAAGCTTGCGATCTCCGCATGCACTCTCGCTTTATAAACACCAACACTGGGAGGTCTTCCCGCAAGAACACTGACACACGCTTGTTGTGTAAACAACAGTACTCTTCAGAGACATCCGATGGGCTCCGAAGCTAAAGACAACTGGTGCGTGCGTCCACTTCTGTGTTTATACCCGCGCTGCGGGGCGGAGCGTGTAATCATGCACGCCAATGTTTAATTGGCTTGATTAAATAGTGGTACGAAGAAGACAGGCTCCCTAAGCGTGATCCCCATTCAGTCGACGTTGACTACGTCTGACGTTCTCGACTGAAGGGGAATAGGTTGAAAAAAATGAGGTTCAAAAAATGCCATGGGGTTGCATTTTTATTTATAGTTCAATGTTTAGTGCTAGGTTAATTTTAGATGATAGTTTATCTGATGGTTCTGACACCTATCTCTACCATCTTCTTATCATAGAACCACAGTTAACAGCTATTCCTACCGAAACCATTCTGTACCTTCGCATAGTCCCTTTGAGGGGAGAACAAGATATGGGAGCTTCTGTAAAATTGAAAACGGCTCAAGCAGAGACTTGTGTTGCTCCTGTGAGTCCCAGCCCCATGAATCTATTACCGCTGCCTCAGATCTATCTGGGAGTGTGGCTGCTCTCATCGGATCAGCGGACGCTCCTGTGGGCAACCGGCATTTTAATGAAATACCTGAAAAGTCAATTTGCAAATCTCTTCCCTGTCCTTTTCTGCCATTAATTACAGCACCACAGGCAGAGGGGATTTAAAGCACTGTTTTAAAATGGAAATCTTTAAACAAATGGGTTGACAGAAAATGTGGTTGAGCTGAAAAATAGGGACTTCTCATGCATAATTAAATATACCAGATTGGTCCAAATTTGCTGTTGAATTTGAAAAGGTTAATGAGAGTTGGTTTGCTAATTGTCTGAACCTCACCTTAAATTTCTGATCACATCATTATATACCAAGCTTTTTTTCTCTCTTTTTTTCAGAACATAATGTATTTTACAGGACCTGTAACCTTGGCTACTGAAAGTCTGGTAATTAGTGTAGTTTTAATGGAAAATCATTTGAAATTCTTGTGGACATTAAAACAATTTTACCTGCTTAGCACATTGTTTTAAGGTCATAATATAATAAACCGTGTGCATGAAAATGCAAAGTGTCATTTGAGCACCATAATTTAATGTTCCAAAAATCGGTAAAGTAATTTGTTCCTCAGCTCTCCGTCAGCAGGAATGACGTTCGCTGCAGTTTGTAATCCAATTCTCAGCCCCCTTAAATCTTCTTATGAGAAGAGAGCATGGCGGAGCATCTTGCTCGTGTAGGGACTGTTTCCTCAAAACTCATTTCACGTGTGGCTAAAACAGCAAATGGAATTTGTCCACCCTATAAAATGTGCCACCTCATTTAATTTAATAGTGCCATTCAGTAACCTGATGCTATCTTAGCCTCCCAATCAACCCGTCACATTGGCCTTGTACCCTTGTCAGTCAAAGCTTGAAATTTTCCATCCATCCACTTTTTTTCCCAATAAATAAGTTCAGCACACCACAAAAGCATTTATCCGTATTTATCTGGAAAAGAAATAAATACAATTCCAGGGGAATTTCTTCAGGCATTGTTCATGGCAGACCTGTTTGCATCAGCGACGGAGGAGGCAGCAACAAAAGGAGGCCAGCATCCTAAAGAGGGAATAGACAGCCTGAGGGAAGCCACAGGGACGAGCCGAATCTGTAATATAATAGAAAAAATTTAAACAAATCTAATTAAAAATATATATAATCTTGTCTTATACCCTAATAAATGGGCTTTATGTATTGCTATTCTATTGTAATACTACAATAAATCTAAGTTAAATATAGCTATTATATATTTCATTGTTTGATTCATTTAATTTGTCATTAGTGGTTTATGTTGTACAGTGACTCTTTCTGCAGGTCACATTGTTACGCCAGTATTTGGCGAGTCTTGAATAATTAATTTATTGATTAATTTGAACCAAACTGATTTATTTAAGAACAAAACATTGTGTCTTGCTTGGAGACGCGTTTCAATTGATTTGATTTTGTCTGGAACAGTTTTTGTTGTTGTTTTCGTTGCTTTCGTTTCGTTGTTTGTATTTTTGTATTTTACTCAATGTTAACTTCTTGTTTATTATGTTCTTGTAAAAAAATATTGCTATAAACACAATTCACATTAAAACAGCTTATAAAAATATTTTGTATAAATCGAAGGCAACTGTTTTAATTATTTGCACTGTCATATGATCAAATCCTACATTTTTTTATTCCTTAAATTTCCAGTGTGAATCATCCCATCTTTTGACCCTGTTGGCCCAAAACATGGGTCTTAAAGGAACATACTCCAGCCCAGATCAGATCAGAGCAGGTCGCTTCTCAGATTAAATTATCATTATCAAGTTTCAGATTCATAGTGTGCTAAGGAACCATGTTGCCTTTCGGCATTTCTTAGTCACCTGGCATTTCTCCAAGATGTTTTCCAAAAGGGTATGTCATTTTTGAGAAAATTCAATGACAACAGCAGAGAACTCTAGCAATCTCCAAGCATTCAGCATCTAGTTTGTCACAATCTGAATGTACATATACTAAAACTAAATGTATGGTTCTGTTCAACTTAGATGTGCTTATATCTGTCTGGTTATGTCTATTTGAAATTAGAGAATCTACAGGTTTTTGGATCATAGGGTCTAATTCACTGTCTCCATCTGTTTTTTATTTATTTTTTATTATTATTTAATTTTTCATTTTTAATCAAAGCACATGACAGCAGGCTGAGTCTCCATCACCATCATGTCAAACAGTTATAATCTTTTGACAAGACTGCAAAGACGTTCTTGAAGTTGAGAGCTGTGAAAGAAGGGGACCACCTAATCTTCTTTCCATCTCCCTTTTATTCGATTAATCCCCGGCACAGCTGTTTGAGACACTGTAAGATTGTGTAATGTGTCCCATCCCACCCATGCCATAATTGAAAATGATGATCTCTCTCAGTCAAGTGCAACCAGTCCAGAACACTTCTTTAACTCTGAATTAATGTCCAGTGTGGTACTGTTTTTTGGCCACCTATTTAAATTCATTTAGTTCATTTCACAATTATGAGAATTAACTTCCATGAAATCTGCTTTGACTTGAGATTTTTGTCCAAACATTGACAATAGCACACTGATTTATCCAATGATATAAAAATCCCTGCAACATTAAATGTCAACTATACAAAACATTTTTAATGCTACAATACATTTGTTTAAACCATTTAAATGAAATACTGTATAAGCTAATATTACTTTTTGAATTGTTTGTAGTGGTGGAGATTTTACTGACTGTTTTACTGACCAAATGATGGCGACAAGTGACTGTCTTTATGAGTGAGAATCTTCAACCGACTGATTATTCAGAAACTAAACAATTGACTGTCAGCGTCTTAATAAACGAGTCATTGAATCATTCACTCAACAGAATCTTTCCAAAAGAAATGAATTGAAAACTGATTCATTTGCAAATTTGCTTTGACTTCCTTAGGATCTGTTTTTGTTGGCGGAGTAAAAATAGACAAATTAACTTACAGTATAATATTGTGTTTACAATATTGAAAAAAAGATTCTTGTAACTTTTACATCTGTTATTTCACTTTTTTAATCTGTCTACCATACAATATTTTTTATTTTCATATAAAAGCTGATACTATTTAATGTCCCATTACACATCTGTGCTGTCACAGATTTTTTATTATTTTATTTTATTACATAAAAATCCTCAAATGCAATATTTGTTTGTCTGTTGTTGTTTTTTTGTTGTTGGTTTTTTCTCACTATAGCTAAGGATTTTACGGATCCTTTAAAATTAAATAACAATGAAATCCTGAGCTATTGCATGTCAAATCCCGTATGGGTTTGGACTTTATTATTTTTAGTAACATACAGTTATGTGGCTCAAAGCATGACAGATCAAGCTTATAGAATTATCCTTCCCATCATTTTAGTGGTTCTGAGTTAAATATCTTACCTAAGTTCAATGACAGGAAGTAAAACCATATTTATGTTTTCCATTTATCTGTATTTCTACCTTAAGGTTCAGCTATATGCTCTGCCAGTCTTTCAATGAACAGTAAATGGACCATTCTTCTGAATCTGAACAGGGTCACAGTGAGTCCGTCTGGCACAGATATAGAATGATGCACTACTCAATTAAATTCAAAATGGTCACAAACCCAGATGTCAAAGATGTTGAATCTTGTCCAGGCATTTCTTTGAATAATCCCTTTTCCTCATTCAAATGGATGTTCAAATCTAATAATGCTTTTGATTTGGCCTTTTAGGTTGAGGTTATTGCAGTTTGTTGCTTTGGTGTTGAACCCGGAAATGAGTAAACATTTATTTTTGAGATTGTATCGTCTCGGGAGCGTCTACAGTTGTAAGACTTCCAATATCTTTGGATTAACTTCTCAGTCTCCAAGAGCTTGTTAAATCTTTGGTCAAGATGTGCACTTTGATTGAAACTCAGTCAAGACTTAAAGTGTGTCTGTCGCTGCTTTTTATTGATGTGCCCTCCCTCTCTCATGGAGGTTGACTGTATGACCGTTACATAAAGATGTCCAAGAAAGGACCAAGAAGATTTTCCAAGAACGGCATATAGCTTCTCTTTATGATGTACAGAGTGAAAAACTGTGCTGATCGGTTTGAAATAGGGATCTCCATCCTTTTTAGTCCTTGGTGGATAAAAAGATGGAGTAGACCACCTGTTATGTGTTGTATAAATCCTTTTTCTATAAAAATAGCCTACTATAGAACAATATTAATATTTACACACGTTATTTTGTGATGCTTACTTTGCAAAGCTATTTTTACAGAGTCATACATGTACAATACATATTTATTTTGCCTAATGCATTAAATGTGAGAAGCAAAGAACATTTAGCTGAACTTTACCTTCTTAAATTAATTTAACTTTATACTTTGTCACAAAAATTCAATTGAGATCCAAAACTAATTGGTGGAATCCCTCTGTAAAACTATTTCACTTGATTGTAATTCATAGTACTATGTTAAAATATTATTTAAATTTGGTAAGAATTTATGATATCAAACGCATTGATTTCTCTACTTGATAGCTTGTTAAAATCATAACTACATTGCTGCCATATATCCAATATGAATCTATTATGGATTTATGGCAGTAATACCAAATGTCAATCCCCAGAGATCTTTCAAGCATTGTAGTTCACTTATGCTTGCAGTAGGAGGTGCTTTTTTAAGTGCTTTGTCTGGGCACTGGCCTTGAATTAAACTAGAGAGCTCAACAGAAAGTAATAAATGTGGAACTTCAGGCACTCTCCTTCCCAACTTCTTAAAATTGCCATCTCAATTTTACAACTGTGCTCTGTAAATGAATGAGAAATCAATAAAAGATGCCCCTTATTTTCCCAGAACTATGAGACTTGCATGAAGTAAGTGGTCCATGACTCAGGGTTAAAGGCTTTCCAAGTGTACAAGCCATATAATTTATAAATGTTCAAAATGATCAAAATGCCTTGCTCTGACCCTGGTTTGAAAGTTGTTGTTATTTTAAGTCAGTCTTAAATCAAAAGTGATCACAGATTGGTATTTTATGAGGCCTATCATATCTAAATTTCTATATGCGTCATAACATTTGAGGTCTCTGGAGCGTGAACATTTATTTTCTACAGAAAGACATCATACAGAGTTGGAATGACATGAGGGTGAATTAATGACTGGATTTTGTATAAACTATGTCCAGATTTTTGTTAGTCTGTGTGCTAGTGTGCACACCGCAAGATAATGCTTTAATGCTGAGAACCAACCAAGGAAGATACTTGATACAGTCACACAAGACTTTCAATAACTTTCAAATTCCATTGCACCAGTGATGGATTACAGTCATGAAAATGATTTTACAGCTCAATATACTTATGGGAATAAGAGATGATTATACAATGTAGGGCTGTGTAACCATTTTTCTGCCCTCCTTTGAGTGAGATGCTTCATAAATCTTCAAAGATGTAAGAGACTTCCTTCTGAGATTTATGATTAATTATATGTCTTTGTCATCAAGTGTACAGCTATTTGAATATATTTTGCTGACGTTGTCCATTGGAGTTGTTCCTTTTGGACATATATAACGGACAAAAAAGATGTGGTAGGGTAACTCCGGAATTACTTGGATTATTTGAGCTGTACATGACTTCATGGCCACAGTGTCCTAACCCCTTTTTACGTAATAAATACCCAGAGACACAACACTGCATTTCCTCCTGGTGGTCACATTTAAGAATCACAGTCTTTGGTCTGTGAAACACAAGCAGAATATTTTTGTAAATCAGTTGTAAAACTACTCACAAAAAATTGTTGTATTGAATTAAATGCAACAATTTACGTAATAATGGTTTTATGAACAATTTACATAAATTGTTTCATAAATGAGGCCTTGTGTGTATAGTTTATGTAAGGACACGAAATGTATTTGGACACTTTAGACACACCTAACGAATGAAAGAATGTCTTTGCGTTATATAAAAAATATAAAACTACTCTATTTGATTTGAATTTTGATCATTTTTGATCTATGCAATGAAAAATATTATTTGGCTTTGATGTTCAAATGTGTAATTAGGCCTCTGTATGCAGGTTTGCTGTTGAGTGGGGAGCTCTGATTACAAAACTGTGACAGAGTCAATAAATGATAACGCTGACTCTTATTTTTATACATGTTTTACTCTAATGAGGATGTACATTTTCAATTATAGTAATTAAGTCAAAAAGGAAAATTTACCTTTTGTCTAATGCTGCCATGGTCTTCTTAATTCATGCATAGATAGATAGATAGATAGATAGATAGATAGATAGATAGATAGATAGATAGATAGATAGATAGATAGATAGATAGATAGATAGATAGATAGATAGATAGATAGATAGATAGATAGATAGATAGATAGATAGATAATGTCAAAAGTTAGCTAACACACTGAAACTTAGGAGTGAATGCAACTGAATTTATTATAGCTTACATGAGATGGCAAATATGAGCCAAGAGATATTAAGCATCTAATTACCATGCTCATCAGATTATAAGCATAAATACACAATGGGAAAAACACAATTTATTTTGTTCCTGAAATGTTCTTAGCTTGTACATAATCAGTTTATACCTGCATGAGTCATTGATCATTTTGAGAGCTGCAAATGCACATATCACTTCACTGACAGTCATGCATATTTGAATATACTCATAGACTAATTCCAACTACAGATTCAAGTCAGTGAAATTTAATACTCTTGTGCTAAATAACAAATGCATATGTTTGTTTCTTTTTGATTAGGAGTAATAGAAGTATTCTAAAAATAAGTCCCGTGGTAACAGCTATGTCCTTTATTTTTTGCAACCTTAATTATGTGCTGGCTGTCACATTTTAAATTGCTGCTTTCAGATAAACCACATAGAGGGACATTCAGTTCAGCATAGTGTTTATTATCTGTTTCCCAGCAACATACAGCAACAGGACACCAAAAGAGAGAGAAGCTCAAAGAAAGACTGCCAAACGAATCTATGATAGTCGTTTGCTGTTAAGAGAGATCCAACTCTACTCAAGCGCAGAGCTTTCTAGGAGACAACAGGCATCTTCTTAGTGACCCGTCTGCGCACCGGGTTAGCAGGTGCTGCGCTCGCGCTGGCCCTCTCTGTCTTCAGTTCATCGATAAAGGTTTCCAATGGACCAAACTTATCGGTCAGCTCACCAAGATGAGTTTTCAGGGCATTGAACTCCTTGTACAAGTCATCTAGTGCCTCAGAGAGAGGTTGGATCCTGGGTAGAGTTAAAGAGAGAAAGAAATATGAGAATCAATAACACAATAGCACAGTCGCTGGTACTTTGAGGAATATGAAGCTGACTAGTTTCCAAACCATAAGGAGCCAGGAAGTTCCCCATTAAGCACATAAAATATTTTGCTAGTTTTCAGTATAATGAAAAGTTCAGCTCTAAAAAAGAACACAGTCGACATTTTAACATAACTGCAGATACCAAAATAACAATGTTGTGTTCCTGCTGTTTTCTGGCTGTGGAAAGAAAGAATGCCTGAATCTGAGAGTTTGATGTAACACATTGAACCTCATGAAAGTCTACCTGGAGTAGTCAGGCAGCAATGACTGATGGTCGTTCTGCAGGAGTCCTTTAACTTGGTTCAGGATGTCAAACCTCCAGTCATCAAGCACTTGAGTCAGATTTGCTACTCCTCGCATGCTTACTTTCTCAGCTGAGGAACCGCAATATAGTTTACATGTTTATCAGACGAAAAAGCAGTAATATTACCTAGCGGTATTTTTTAGGTTCATATGAATAAAAAAATTGTGAAACCATACTTCATAGCATATAGCAGTAAAACATATAAATGCATAAATGAACCAGTGTGTCTTTTATTAAACAAAAAGAAATCCGCTCACAGCCATCACGGTAGTTCCACTCCTCTTTTGCAATGCGTCTCCTCTGACCACAGACTACGACCACGGTCAGGAACAACAGGCTCACTTTGAAACTCATCCTAGTTTCCTGCACAAGTAGTCGACAACCAAAAAAAGATTATGTGAAAGCAAATTTCTTCCCCAAGAAAATTTTGAAATGACTGCCCAGGTCTTTTCCTCTACTCTAAGCAGATGATGTGTTTACTGAGAGATAAATCAAGCCCTGTGCTAAACTCACTATTGATCACTACTAAACTACTAAAAATAATATTGGTGCATAAACACTGTATTTGGTTTCAGGGCACAATTTGTGCCGACTTGCTTGGTAGCTGTGCATGAAATTTTCTTTGTCTGTAAGAAAGCTACATTTTATAAAACATGTTATATAATATGCATTTAAAAAGTTTTATGAAATTTTAAACTGATACGAAGAGCCAAAACAGTCTAGATTCTTGGAATTATAGAACTGTGCATGTCTATAATATACACATGTTTACTTACCAGTCAGAGAGTTTGGGAAGATGTGCTCTTTTCAAGTGCCCCTGCAGTTCTGTGACTGGGTAGCTGCACCAGTCTGTCCCAAGACTGAAAAACACTCCCTCCTGTTTTAAAACATTCCCTCACCACACACATCTTTTCCAAACACTTGGCTTGTATGAGCAAGCCACTATGGTTTGAATGTCAAAACTCTCCCTTGAGGTTCAAATAGTTCTGTAAGGATTTGATTGCTTATTTGTGACTTCTGTGCTTAACCAATAAAGTTAGCATGCACTTTTAGAGTGTGTTCTGTCATTGCCATATGTCAAATGATACAAAAAGAAAAATTGTATTGCACATTCTTTGCTCTCGTTTTTGTTTGTTTGCTGCTGTTTTGTAGCCTGACTCATTATTATATATATTTTTTAGTAGAGATTTATAAAGAGAGCCTCTCATTTCAAAGGTCTGTATGGAAATATGGTTTGACAGTTTTTAGCAAAAATAAATTGTCAACACCTGATATAGTCTCCATGTAAAATGCCACAGAATCTGGCCATGTCGTTAAAAACAAACACACAAACAACAAATAAAAGTATGTCTGGAATTTGAGTTTTGTTTGTGTATAATTGTTTATAGCCTATATGAAATAAAGACATTTACAGCATATTACAATGCTGTGTCTTATGACAAAAAGATTGAAGCATAAATAAGATGTCTTTCAGCCTCTGCAGAATAATAAATGATGTATATGTCACATCCGGTTTTGAAACGGTTGCTAAGCGACAGGACGGTTGCGTCGTGTCTCTGAAAACACAGAAGGTTGCATCTTTAACTTTATTAATCTTGACGTTTTTGTTTATGGGATAACGCTATATGTATCGATTGTGTTCGATAATGCCGCTAACAACGATTAAAGACGGCGAATACACGGCCACCGTGTACAAAATGGTCAGTGATTAGCTGCACAAGCTAACAGGCTAGCTTAGTTACCACTGTTCTCTTTAGCTGTTTGCTTGCTTATTATCGAATATTATTATGATTATTTGCATGTCGTTTTATCGAAATTATTGGATTTTTTTACTAATCCTTATTTCTTTCTTTATAAGATCAAAGAAGGGCGATATGGAGACGCAATTCATATTCTGAGCAAAGAACATCAGAAACACACTAAAGTAAGTTACAGGAGTCAAACTGGACTCATTCTTTACATTGAATCAAACGTCCTTTGCGCTATATATATATATATATATATATATATATATATATATATATATATATATATATATATATATATATATTCCTTTATCAATATTCCAAATTGATATTTGATTTGACAACCTCTCTCTGTTTATGTCCAGTCCAGGGCTGCTCTGTCTCTCCTAGGCTACTGCTACTATCACATGCAGGACTTTACTAATGCAGCAGAGTGTTATGAACAGCTGACACAGCTTCACCCAGAGGTGGAAGACTACAAACTTTACTACGCCCAGTCTCTATATGGAGCGTGTGCATTCCCAGAGGCTATGAAGGCTACTTTTCTCTTAGACAGCACAGCTAGTCATACTAAGGTAACACAAAGTTTTGTCCCATCTGCAAAGAACCTTAACACTTTTTTGCAGTTTTGCAGCACAGGTTATTGAGATGCTTGTTGCATTCAATTTGTAGATGTGACCATCTATCTCGAAACTGCAGTTGTCACAAAAAGAGGTTTTTGTTAATTTTTTAATTGCATATTTTTGTTTATTTTGAGGAGTATTCCACATGTGTCTCCACAGTTCTGGGATTCCTACAAGGTGTCCTAGATTTTTAAATTTAGCTTTTAATGAAAAATGTTAGAAGATTCATCATGAGTGACTAAAGTCACAAAGAAGCTCAGCATCTGTAAAGATCAGAGGAGAAACCCCACATTTTTTTAAATAAATGCAGCCTTGGTGAGCATAAGGGTCTTATTTTTTAAAAACATTTAAAAAATCTTACCAACCCCACATTTTAAAACAGTAGTGTCAGTTAAAATAACAGTTCTTTTTTTGTTTACTGTGAAGATCATAACATGTCACATTGTATCCCCTTTAAAAAATAATAATATTTAAAAAAATAATGAAACATTTCTAAACAGATGATCAAACTGCAAGCTGCCATTAAATATGGAGAGGAAGATTTTTCGGGAGCAAAGGTAACATCTTTCTTTCTTCCATCATTTTTGAACCCTAATTCCATTCCAAACCCTCTCCTTCTTCCATGTGGAAAATGAATCACCATCTGACCACATGAACGACTGTTTATTTGGTTGGAATATTTGGTGTTGCTTCTCCAGACTCTGGTTGAGCAGTTGCCTCAGGATGATCCAGACTACGATGTGGATCTCGGGTGTTTGCTTTATAAGGAGGGCGAGTATGAAGAGGCTTGCAAAAAGTTTATGTCTTCCATGAACGTACTGGGCTACCAGCCAGGTGAGCATGAGCTTCTTTAGCACTGGTTCCGTTGAATTATAACTGTGTGTGTTTGTGGTGTCTACATGCAGGAGCGTAATAGACAAAACAGACAAACTAGTCTCTCCCAGTCATTTTTTTGCCAAGAGTAACAAAACATAACATTGACTGGTTGACCACACTGCGTAAAGGTAGTAATTTAGATTTTTATGGAAATGAATGCGGTATGGAGAGATTCTGACACACTGTGATGTTTTCTAAAACTAGCTGTCCTGGACTATGTCTGATTGTTTTTTTCTTTTACAGATCTGACATACAATATAGCACTCTGTTACTACAGTTTAAAGCAGTACGCTTCAGCACTCAAATATATTGCGGAAATTATTGAGCGTGGAATCAGAGAGCATCCAGGTATGTGTGACAGAAAATATTTTAAGATGTGCAATGTAATACAGTTAATTTTAGTGAATGATTCTTATGTCTATAGAACTCAGTATTGGAATGACAACAGAAGGCATTGATGTAAGAAGTGTCGGCAACACCCTTGTCCTGCATGAAACCGCTTTGATTGAAGCCTTTAATCTGAAAGCAGCTATTGAATACCAGCTGAAGAACTGTAAGTATAGATAAACCATCCGACATGATGTTTCACTTTGGCGCCTTCCTATCATATACTTTTTGATGTGCACTCTATTTATTCATAGCGTATAATAAACTGCAAATCCATTAGAAGGATCTATGGCCTCCCAGGATGCAGTGTTTTGCCAAGTGCCTTTGTGCAAGATTTTGCATGGGGTGATACAATGCTCTGTTTTGACTGCTTACTCTAGCACTTACTACTATTGAACTTCAGTGAATGTAATTCAGTGATACTGGCCTCTTATCTCTAAATCTGTTTTGCAGATGCTGCAGCACAAGAAGCACTGACTG
Source organism: Phoxinus phoxinus (assembly GCF_949152265.1). NCBI lineage: Eukaryota > Metazoa > Chordata > Actinopteri > Cypriniformes > Leuciscidae > Phoxinus > Phoxinus phoxinus. The sequence continues at coordinate 26,233,434 of NC_136876.1, forward strand.
ACATGCCCCCCAGATCAGAAGAGGTACTAAAAATATCACCTCTGTGGTAACACTTTGCCACCTTGACACTTGGCATTCGCATGCATTTCCTATCCGGATAGTTTCTGAATATTGTTTAGCAGAATTGCATTCAAATGTGTCTGTTCGCACGTATCCATTATTTAGGAAAACAGCACTTACATATTGAATCAGAGGTTGCATTTACCATGTGTTTTCTGCCATTTACAGAATTTTTAAAACAGAAATGCATTACAGTAATTTTTTCCATAAAGCATCTGGTCTATTGTGCTGTCCCGCTAAAAAGTAAAGGATGCTTATAGGGATTAGATCAGAAGAAAAAGGTACATTTAAAGTGCTCCTGCAAAAAAAAAAACAGATCATGAGGGAAACATGAGCAAGTATTTGGGGAGAGAAATTAGAGATTTTAAGTGTAGTCCAGTGAAATAATTTATGGGATATTGTTCATTAAATTGGGCGAGCAGATTGCAAGACCTCAGTGTCTGTTGACTTATTCATATTTTGAAAGCAGAATAAAAAGAGAAGACGCTGCAAAAGCTCTTTAAAGACTGATAAAAATAGAGCATGATGAAAAGATTTACAACCTAGTCCATCAAAGTGATGGATCATTATTATTTGTAGCACCACCTCATCATATGTTATTTAATCAACGTGATCATTAGATATTGCTTTAATCAAAATGCATTTGCATTTATACCTTGTGGCATTTATACTTCGTCAATTGAAATCAGAAACCATCTCTCCGAAGGTGGTTTCAGAGATCCACGCACAATCTGATTTACACTTGACTTTAAATGTATTCAAGTGCTGTCCGATTGTAATCTGACCACCAAAAGCACCTGTCAATGTATTCATAGCACATTACTATTTTATTACAGTATATTTCCAGGTGATTTAGTTCTTCTCATTTCTGTAGCAATGCCGAAAACAAAGGCTGCCGGATAAGATGAGATGCCTGTCAAGAGAATATTTTCTTCATTAGTTATGCTGTTTGATCTGAGCGTGCTCACTCTTGCAGGATAGCTTTTTGTGAATCAATGTCATAGGCATGTCAGTTCACATGCACACATGCATAACTTTTATCCTATATTGACAGACCATGTGTCGCCCATTTCAGAAGAAAGAAAACGACCAAGTCAGTTTTACTTGAATAGCACAAATATAAGTTTAGTTTTCCCAAATACTTTGTAGATTGTCTGTAGTTATGCACTGGGAATTTGCTGTTATTGTGATTCCGGTGCAGGTTTAATCCTTTTCTGCAGGGGTTTGTATTGTGAGAGCTGGTAAGCCCACACCTGCTGGCTGGAATGATGGTGGGCTGCAGGGACATGTTTTTGTGCTAGTTTGTGCTGGCACCTAAAAGTTAATGAGTCCAAACAGTGATCCATCTTACATAAGCACTCATTAAATACACTCTTTCTTCCCGCAGGACAGTTATTTTTAAACACTGCATCTGTAGCTAGGACTAGCGCAAGGAATGCACCAGCGCAAATGCTATACAATATTCACATGGTTATGCTATTTCATTCTTATTTAACTGATTTTGGATTGAACTAACTATAATACAGTGCAATTTCACTGTTAGTTTATTGATAAATAACTCTCCATGCATATCTCTTTTGAGAAATGCACAAGCGAACATATACTGCCCTCTAGTGTACCAAAATGTCACTGTGATGGTTTACCATTAGTACATACAGCAGCATGACAATTTAAAGCTAATTTATGTCAATAGCAGTTATCCTTATTTTGCTCTTTTTGTCTCTTTCTATGTGTAAGAAATGCTTTTATTTTTGAAGTCTATCAACCATAGTAATGATGATTATGTTTTTTACATTTAGGAGCTGGATCCAGTCACTCTTCACAACCAGGCCCTAATGAACATTGACGCCAAGCCCACAGAGGGTTTTGAGAAACTTGCTTTTCTCCTTCAGCAAAACCCCTTCCCTCCTATAACTTTTGGCAACTTATTACTGCTTTACTGTAAATATGAGGTGAGCGTACTCCATTGATGAGTGTTTAGGAAACCGATTGGTTAGTGGCATAGAAATTATGCAACTCAGCTTTAAAGAAACTGTATTGTATTTTTCTTTCAAGAAGTGAGATTTATTTGCTTTTTCCGTCTATAGTACTTTGACCTGGCCGCAGATGTCTTGGCTGAAAATGCTCATCTCACTTACACGTTTCTCACACCGGTAAAGCAGAAATGATTTCATAGCAATTCTATTTCCCATCAGCTCTGTTGTATGTGCACAGTTAGCAATTTTAGAATTAGAAAATGCAATCATGTAGAAACAAGTCTCTACTTTCTATTAGCCCAGATAGTCATTCCAGTAATATCTACATTGATTCCTGTGGCCATAAGGCATTTGCAAGTAATAACACACCAGGTCATAATTACAGAGCTTCCTCATTCATATTGACATATCGGTCCGAACTCGCATCAAGACTATTGGGCTCATTTTTTGTATTCTCCTTTATAGTACCTCTATGAGTTCTTGGATGCCATGATCACATGCCAGACAGCACCTGAGGAAGTAAGTGATCTTTTGCAGAGTTTTCTGAGTTGGCAAGTACCTAGTGAGTATTTGTTTTTTAATGAATTTAACTTTGTATGTGATGTAGGCTTTCCGAAAATTTGATGAAATTGCTGGGAAATTGACTGAGCAACTACGCAAGGTTACAAAACAGGTTACAGCTTAGCATTTTCCCTTATAAGAATTCACTGTATTTATGTCTGCTTGTGTCAAATATGACTCCCTGAATACACCATTAAATCAAAGCTAATTAGAATTTAGAAACTAAAATCTCTTTCCTTTTAAGGTGCAGGAAGCAAGGCATAATCGGGATGACGAATCCTTAAAAAAACATGTCCAAGACTATGACGAGGTTCTTGAGAGGTATCATTTACATTATTACATCTATGCGTTTAGCAGAGGCTTTTATCCAAAGCAACTTTCATAAGAAGAGATTACTAAAGCTTCATAGATTTCTGTTCCTTACTTCATTTATGTAAATGAATGTAAAATGGTCACTGTACGTTTTAAATACGTTTCAGTGTTTTTCTTTACTTTTTTTTAAGGTACATACCTGTGCTAATGGCACAGGCCAAAATCTACTGGAACCGTGATAACTACAGCATGGTGGAAAAGATCTTCCACAAGTCACTGGAGTTCTGCAATGAGCATGATACTTGGAAACTTAATGTTGCTCATGTGCTCTTCATGCAAGATAACAAATATAAAGAAGCCATTGGTTTCTATGAGCCCATCGTTAAGAAGCATTATGATAATGTAAGTATGATATTGCTGAATGCGCTTTTCTTTTAGATGAAAATAAGTATGGTAACTTACGAAAATAAAGTCAGTCCTCAGAAAGTCTGCACTCTGTAGTATCATAGTAATTTAGAAAATCAGAAGTATAGTTTAGTAAGAATCTAGTTTGAAAATAGATTTTGTTCCTTTTTTTTATATAAATATTGTTTAAAATTTGTGACATTTCATAATTTCTATGTATATCTGCAGATATTTGTATTTGGATTGGTCATTAAAAAACAACCAGTAGTATTTAGCATAAACAGTAGGATCCAGATGTGTTTTTAAACCAATTAGAATAACACTGATAACACTGAACTCAAGAGGGAATCTGAAGACATGTAGTTCATTCTTTGATGACTCATGGATTTATTGTGTATAAGATTTCCTGTGACGGTGGGTCACATTTCCATGTTGAAGTACTTGGCACAGCAGACAATTATATAACAAATCTTAACATTTCAAATGAAAACATGTTCTTTGCTCCTCTGCTTGCTAGCTGGAACTGTGTAACATTCAAGAGTGTCCCTGCAAAACAAAACCCTCGGTAAAACGATCTGTGACTCTTGGAGTCTTGCTGTGTGACTGCATGGAGTTTGCAGCATGATGCTTCCTCTTCTTTTTCTTTGGAAGAGAGTGTATGTTATTAGAATCCTTGAAATTGATTGTCACATTTTGTCCCGTAGATCCTTAACGTTAGTGCGATTGTTCTTGCTAACCTGTGCGTGTCATACATCATGACCAGCCAAAATGAAGAGGTAAAAATTTCAATCTGATTTCAATATAAATATTGATACTAATTGGAGCAGCCTTGTTTGATCAGATTTTTCTCTTTCTGTGTTTTTTTATTTATTTCATTTTATTTTAACCTTCTGGTCCACCTTCTGTGTGTGTACAGGCAGAGGAACTGATGAGGAAGATCGAGAAAGAAGAGGAGCAGATCTCTTATGAAGAGCCAGACAAAAAAGTCTTTCATCTGTGTATTGTAAACCTTGTAATCGGGTACGTACAATATTTTTACATACTTGTGTTAAATCAACCCATAATAACACAATGTATCTAATCCAGTATGTACAGGTACTATTTTTCACTTTACATTTACTTTCTGAAATTTAAAATCGTTTCCGTTTAAAAGTTTGTGGTCTGTATCTTTTTTTTTTCTACTAAAAATAAATACTTAAGACAGAAAGGTGCATTTAATTGACCAAAGGAGACGGTTTAAAAAGATAGGATTTCTAATTCAAATTGAACTTTTTTTTTTCCTTTTCCTAATCCTGAAAACAAATATCATGGTTTCCACAAAAACATTAAGCAGCTGTTATCAACATTTATAAAAAGAAAAGAAAAGAAATTAGCAGCAAATCAGCATATTAGAATGATTATCTGTAATACTTATAATACCTTATTTCTTACAGGACTTTGTACTGTGCTAAGGGGAACTATGACTTTGGTATTTCTCGTGTCATAAAGAGTCTTGAGCCATACAACAAAAAGGTAATCAATATTGAATTTAATGTTTTTAATAAAAGCCATTTTTAGTGTGTTCAGACAGCACATAAACTTTCATATTCCTTACTTGCTGTATTTCTCTTAGTCTAGCTCAGTTAGCATCCTCAACATGTTATTTTTGTGTATTCACAAATATCTATTGAAGAGGTCTTGACTGTATCCAGCTGCATAAACAGTGTTACTCAAAGACATCAGCATTCTCGCTCTCATGACACTGTAGCAGATGTACAACACTGGAGTGCTACTGCACTTCCTTTTGCACCCTATCACTGCCTTTGGTCTCCTGTCACCCAGGAGTCTGTACTGAATATGTACATTTAAATCCCACCCCAAAAATCATGTTTGGTTAGATGCTTTCTAAACATGTTAAATTTCCTAGGATGGCAAGGTCTTTAGCCTCAAGTTCAACCGATGTTTTCTGGTTTTACTGATGTGATTGCCATGTGATATTATATGACAATGACGTCCTGTGTTTTTAGCTTGGAACAGACACGTGGTTCTATGCTAAGAGATGTTTTCTCTCACTACTGGAAAACATCGCCAAACACATGATCATGCTCAGGGATCCAGTGGTGCAAGAGTGCATTCAGTTCCTTGAGCACTGTGAATGTAAGTATTTCCTCTAAAGAAGTGGTCTGATCCCACAGATAGTCCCTCTAAAACAGGTTCTGTATTCAAATGTAGCAGGACTGTGCCAGTGCAAATCTATAATCCTCCTGTAATACGGAAAGCATCAACATCTAATCCAGTGATTATGAGTTCACTGTTGTTTTGATTGTTTAAATCAGTGGGGATGAAATGCTGTTTTTTGAAAGCTGAGACGCTAATTCATTTTCAATCCTGAGATTCTCCACGGGACTAATTACTTTTTCAACCCTCCCCTCTAGTGTACGGTAAAGATGTGCCTGCCATCATAGAGCAGCCTCTGGAGGAGGACCGCATGCACATTGGCAAAAACACCGTCACATATGAATCTCGCCTGATAAAAGCTCTCTTCTATGAAGTCACAGGATGGAATGAGTAATCCTCACACATCAAATATCTATATTAGAACAAGATATTGGAAAATATTCGTCACAGACCACAGTTTTCTCACTGGCATAGATGGTGGTTTGACTAATAAGACATTTCAACATGGCTACTTTCTAAGCAGCTTTTGAGAGATCATGCTGTGTCTGGACTAAAGTCAAACATGCATTTTTAAGCATGCATTCTCTGTAATAATGAGCCCACAGGGGTTCACTCCCTCCAAACATGAAAGAGAAAATATTAACTAAAGAAAGGCATTTTTGTTTTCATTTAAACTAAGCTATGTTCATGTTAAAATGATGCCTCTTTTTAACCTTTTATGCTCAACGCATTAACATGGGAGGCATTGCAATTGTACAGTTTGGTTATTTTTCCTCAGAATAAATACTGCATCATAGTAGATTTTCTTTATTTATTATAAAGTATACATTTTGTTAATTTGATTTTATTAAAAGGTATTTTCCTGTAAATGTTTTCCTGGCTATTTTGCCCTTCTTTGCAGCATGTTGTTTTCACCTAGACAGCATTAAATCTACCACACATTCACAGAGAAGTGATCATAGAGGGAAGAATAAATACCAAATACATCTAAAGCCTGATAAAGAAGCAAATCGGGTTCTGGGACCATTATCTCGTTAAGCATGGCCCTTAAATTAAGGGTCTCTTCGTTATGTCCTGCTCTGAAAGGTAATAGTTGAGAAAACCTCCTAATGTGCTCACTGCAACTCCTGTCATATGACTTGAGCAGCCATCTATGAAAAGAAACGTATACGAGTTAGTTTCAGACAGTATAACTGTGTCATGTTAACAGTTAACATGTTAAGAGCAAACTAACACCTGTCAGCGTTTTTTCCCTTCTTTTCACCCGTTTGTGGGGTGCATCCAAAAATTCCTCAAAGATCTGGGAGATGTCCTCTGAAGGGAGGGGGAAACAATATCGCAATTGACCGTTTAAAAGGTAATTTAAACCATTCATTAGGATTAGGATATTTTTAAGTGTATATTTAACATGATTTAACTCACCCTCTTTGCCAAAGCAACCCACTTCTTGGTCTTGCCATGTTAAAATAGACTGTAACCAGTCCAGTTTATAGAAGTCTGAAAATCCCACTAAACCACATAAAAGAACTGTAAAAAATAATAATAAAATGCATTAAGTGGATGTTATAAGTATTTTTCTCCATTAATTTATTCACTCTATAGCATATACTAACTGTTTTCTATGAAGATGTCCTGCATTTGGCCAGTAAGACCATTCTTGAAAATGTCCTGGTTGCTTTTTATCATGTTGGTGCAGAAGATTCTCTTATAATGTTCCACAGTTATGTTGACTCGAGACAATCTCAGGTCCCCCTTAAGCATTCTGGAGCACCCTTTCTGAGGACACAAGTGTCAGACTGAAGGTACACAGATTTACTTCAGAGTACACCAGAAATGTGTTATACTTTCTCTGTTATTAAAGGGATCATTCACCCAAAAATGAAAATTTTGTCATCACTTAATCACCCTACACAAAAGAAGATATTTTAAACAATGTTGGTAATCAAACATTTGATGGTCCCTATTGACTTCCATAGCATTTTTTCCCAATATGCAAGTCAATTTGGGACCATCAAATGTTTGCTTACCAACATTCTTCAAAATATCTTCTTTTGTGATCAACAGAAGAAAGAAACTCATACAGGTTTGGAACAACTTGAGGGTGAGAGTAAATATTTATTTTTGGGTGAACTATTCCTTTAACAAAAGGTAAACAATCATTTGCTTATACAATAGTAAAGGTTAATAGAGTGGTTACCATTGTTCCTATCATGAAGTACAGTAGCTGGTGGGACAGGGAATAGTGTGGACATCCAAACTGTGTCATTGTGTCTCTACAGGACTTAGTCACAATACATGGGGTTCCATTGTCTTTCCTTTCAATAAAATAACAGTTACCTTATTGACTGATATTTATACCTTTTTAGTTATAGTTTTATTCTATTCTACAATTGTCTTACCATGTTCCTAGAAGGAGAGTCATGCACTTGTCACTCAGGTGCTCATCATAGCACTCCATAGACCTCACAGAGGTATAAACCAGCGAGGGGTCTGTGGAGCCCCATTCTGCAGGCAGGGACCAAAAGGAGCTGTGCAAAATAGGCTCAAACTCTGCTCAGGAGAAACAGTTCAGGTTTTTTATGTCCTTATTAGACTGGATGTTGAATAGGGTTTATTTTCAAAGAGTATTACCTTTGAAGTAATTGGGGTCTGTCTCCTGAAGAGCGTTGACGGCAGTAGAAAGGCTCTTGTTCAGTCTCTTCAGCATAGAAACGGCAGCTGCGCGCTGAGAGAGACTCAGAAAATCCGAATGCGGCCAAGTTCGTGTTGCCTCCCGCAGCTGCGCTGAATTATATAAGCAGACATACGCCTAATGGTGAACCAACCAATGATGGATTATTTACTTCACGAAACCATCAGATTATGGGGGGTTTTGAGCCCTCTAATAAAGCACCGAACCCTCCAGAAGGAGGTCAACATAAAACGTTGAGGTTCTAAAAATGTGGGATTTTTTATTTACTTTAAATCAACAAATATTCAGACAACGTGTGTCAGTAACCATATCAGAAACCGGAATAGATTTTACATATCACAAATATAATCATACAATTTTTTTAGTGTTCGTTTAAAAAGTAATTCAGATGGTTATAGCTTAAAAGAAGACAATTTTGATTGCGCGAGGAGAACCTCGAATTACTGATAGACATTCTATTAAACATCATCGACAATCCTGAAACGAGCTGGGCTCAGTTAATTTTACAACCGAGTCCAGTGTCAAGTACATCTGTCAATTGAAATAAGACTCTTGAAAAGCTACATGAAAGATAAATGTTTTTGTTCTCCACATTGCAAACTTATAATAGGCTAATCAATAAAAAAGTTGAATTATTATGGCACTCAAACAAACGTGCTTTAAAGCACCTTAGGCTGTTTGAATTGATTCAAACTGTAACATAATGGTTTACCTTGAAGTATTATGTATCCAACAACACCGTCCAGGTTGATGTTTCTGCCCTGCATTTCAAAGTATGTGATTCCCTTGGATAAACTCATAAGTATGTTATCAATCACATCCTGGTTTGATAAATCAATTGTAGACGAGAGAAAGATAAGTACAAGGAAAGGAAACCACATTTTAAGAGCTTTAAGAATGGAAAAAAAACGGGGCAAATCGTTAATGGTCTATCCAGTAGCTTTTCAAAGGCGAAGCTGTTTGACAAAGCAAATACATCACGTGACTCAGTCAGGTCCCCTTAAACCGTGGGGTGCCACAGCTTGAATTATTGCTTTTGCTTAAAAATACCTTTCTTTCTTTCTTTCTTTCTTTCTTTCTTTCTTTCTTTCTTTCTTTCTTTCTTTCTTTCTTTCTTTCTTTCTTTCTTTCTTTCTTTCTTTCTTTCTTTCTTTCTTTCTTTCTTTCTTTCTTTCTTTAAGGTTCTCTGTTTGTACATCCTCTGCGAAAAGCATCTTTCTACATTGACAAAAACATCTGGAATAATAATTGGCTAATAATACTAATTTCAAGCCGCAAATATAATATTTTAGTAGTTTATTATATTTTTGTTTTACCTGTTTTTTATATTATTGGATTATGGAATTTAACAGCCTACTAATTTTTTTGTTTCTAATATTTTTTTTTCACATATGTAAATAATTGTCGAATTAATGCATGTAAAGCACCTAAAGGTTTGCACTAGTTTCGTTATACAATGTGTGCAATGATAATAAAAACATCTATAGAGTGAATTATGACATTCAAAATTATTACAATTAAATGTTTGTTTAATTCACTTGTTGTTAAGAACTGTATACTTTTAGCGATAGACAAATCCCTTCAAAATGTACGAACGATATGACTGTATTCGCTATGGTTCGTGTCTCTTTAAATTTTTATGTCCTACTTTAAGCCACGTCATAATCAGGAAAACACAATGGCGGATGCCAATGCGGCAGTAGCTGTGGTGACAGTTTCATTGGTTATTTTAGGACTTTTATCGGGGCTAAGCTTATCGTGGGCTCTTCTACCGGTCGCTGTAGTGGTGCTTATTTTTGTACTAGCCAGTGGATTAAGGGGACGAGATGAACTTGCACATTTGAACGTTTGCGTGTTGGTGCTGGGAGATATAGGGCGCAGTCCTCGCATGCAGTATCATGCGCTCTCTCTCAGCAGACATGGATACAGTGTCACCTTAATTGGCTTTCTTGGTATATACATTTTAACGCATGCATTGCATCATTTTTTGCTTTTATGCATGATTCCTAATGCCCATAAATTTAGCCCCCATGTCTGTAAGGCATGCTAATAAACGACAAATCACGTAGATGCATTATAAAGGTCACAGTGCTAGTTCTTAGCACCTCTAACACTGACATTTTGCTCACATAGGTACTAAACCTCATCAAGACATTCTTGAGGATGACAGGATAGACATACTTCCTATTTCAGAACTAATGGGGCTTAGAGGTAATACAAACATATAAGAATACTCGCAAGCACAACAGACAATGGACAGTCGTTCTGATATAAAGAATGTAATCTTTCTTTTCTTTTCAGTTGGCCCCAAAATTTTCAGGTATGTTTCAAAGGTGATACTCCAGTCTTTCCAGCTGTTCTATGTGTTGATGAAGATTGAAGACCAAGGCTATATCCTTATGCAGGTGTCTGTCTATTTTATCAAGTAATTTCGATATCTGATGATGTCTTAAAGTACAATTTTAAGTCGCATCTGTGCATTCCATAGAACCCCCCAGGACTGCCAGCTATAGCAGTGGCATGGGTGGCCAGTTGTTTCAGGGGAAACCAGTTCATCATAGACTGGCACAACTATGGATACACCATAATGGCGCTTACTCATGGGGAGAATCATCTAATTGTTAAGGTAGCAAAATGGTAAGTACCACATGAAAAATATCTCTTAAAGACGCTATTTGAAGTGGTATTTGGAAAATGTCTGAACTGTGCTTTGTGTTGTTGGCAGGTATGAGAAACTCTTTGGATGTTTCTCGGATTATAATTTATGCGTCACTAACGCAATGAGGGAAGATCTTCGGAAGAACTGGAATATTGAGTATGTTTAATGTATATTTTTATTCATTATTATATCAAATAATATTAATAGTAATAATAATCAAACTTTCATTTCTTTACAAGACAAGCCAGTTTATTAATCTTGCAATTGTAGGGCAACCACATTATATGACAAGCCACCATCGATATTCAGAGAAACGCCTCTGAAACTTCAACATGAGCTCTTTGTCAGAATGAGCAGTGTTTATCCACCATTTAGGCCTTGGTAAGTATTTTCATGTTGAGCCATTTGCTCTTATTCCATGAAGTCGCACAAATAGTAGTTTATACCAGTCAGCTTGGTTCCCATTTAGGTTTTGTCATTTTATTAGTGCTTTACATGTTCCTCTTTATAACTTCTTAGTTCTGATGTCACTAAGGAGCACATGGAACTGACAGCCTTCACAGAGCGAGAAACTCAAACAGGTGCTGTGACGCGCTCTGCTGGACGACCTGCTCTGCTTATCAGCAGCACCAGCTGGACGGGTCAGTGCCGTCTACACTCAGCTATAGGGATGTTGTCCCTTGTTCGCTTAATTGACATGTCCTAACTCTTCATTATTTATGTTCTCTAACAGAGGATGAAGACTTCTCAATTCTTTTACAAGCCCTTCAAGGTCATTATTATTTTTATCTCTCCATATACACTACTGTTCAAAAGTTTGAAGTTAGTACATTTTTTAAAACAAATAATGTTTATTCAGCAAGGATGCATTGAAATAAAATAAAATCCAGATAAAATGTGTTCTTTTGAACTTTCTATTAATCAAAGAACCTAAAAAAAGTTTATTATAGTTTCCACACACAAAAAGAAGCAGCAGTTTTCAACATTGATAAGAAAAAGCAAATCAGGATCATGTGACACTGAAAGATTCAGCTTTGCCATCACAATTACATGTTAAAAATAGATTAAATGGGAAAACAGCTATTTTAAATTCTAATATAAATAATATTTTACAACATTAATGTCTTTACTATATTTTAATATTTGAAAACCTATTAGACTGTTATCTCAAACATCTGATTTTTTTATCCATCTCCAATAGAGTATGAGAAGTTTGTTGAGGAAGAGGACAAACTTCCATCACTGGTCTGCGTGATTACAGGTACACAACACTGAGTCTAATATGTATAAATGTTCAGCCTGTGTTTGTATGTTTCAAACACTTTGATTTGTCAATACAGGTAAAGGTCCTCAGAAGGAGTATTACAAGAAGCTGATTGACTCTAAAGAATTTCAACATGTCAAGATTTGCACTCCATGGCTGGAAGCGGAGGATTATCCAGTTTTACTTGGTACGAGGAACTCATTAACAACCATTTAAACTTGATAGGGTCAGGTTTTCACATTTTGTTAGTCCTGGTTGTTTTGGCTTAAAATACATGCATTTACATGAGCGTGCTGTTCTCTGATGTTTTTCGGCACAGGCTCTGCTGATCTTGGGGTCTGCTTGCACAAATCCTCCAGTGGCCTTGACCTTCCGATGAAAGTGGTTGACATGTTTGGATGTTGTCTACCAGTCTGTGCTATACACTTTCAGTGGTAAGATTGTGAGATCTGTTATGCTAACAAATGTCAGGTGTCATGCAGGGAACAATTACATCTGCTCATTATCTGTATCTTGTTAGCTTGCATGAGTTGGTGAAACACGAGGAGAATGGGCTCATTTTCAAAGACTCCAATGAGCTGTCTCAACAGTTAAAGGCAAGACATTCGAGATCAAGACTTTTCTCTTCAATATCTTGAATCCCTTGTGATAAATGCTCATGGCTAATTCTGGTATCTATGTAGCTTCTGTTTTCAGACTTCCCTGGTGATCATGGGAAACTGGGCACCTTCAGGAAGAATCTAAGGGAAAGTGGGCAGCAGCGCTGGAATGAGAATTGGGACAAAAACGTCCTTCCGCTTATCAAAGAGCACTGCGACTGACCATCTAGGTGATGGGCTCATGTAGCATCCTCTCAAATCCTTTGACTCCCATTCTATGGAAAGTTACTGTCAGGTATTTGCACAGGGTACATATTTTTAAGATAACTATCCCCACAATGGGACAATCAGGATTGCAGCAATGTTACTGGGAAAGACTTGAATATGAGATTAAAAAGCACACTTTCCTTGTAAATATGTAAATAAACACTTTATTACAAATAGATCGTTTTTGTCATACATGTATTTTGATCATTTCTATAGTGGAGGCTCGGTTGTATGGAAATACTTGAGCAACAGAATCCTTCATGATGACATGCCTCAGTCCAGCCCTTTCTGTAAATAAAATAAATGTTTAATTTATTATGAAGAATCAGGAATAATGAAAATGTTTTAAACCAATAGTGTAATGGAATAGAAACGTATTAATAGTATGAAACCTACCCAATTCTTCCTTGAAACAGTCATACGTCTGTGGGTTACGTACAGTAGATGCAATGTAAACGTCAGGATGGTTTTCTTGAACTTTGCAGTTTAGAAGCCTGCTCAGCAGCTTCACCAAACAAGCAATTATGTCAGGATCGTACACCACATCTGGTTCAAACAAATAGAGCAATGTTACTGAAGACTTCTCAGACATTATATGTTATTCAGAGACCTTCTAATCATTAAATGAGAATAAATCACACTTGAAACTATAAAGCTGCGTTCACACTACAAGCGACACGTTACCATTCATTTCAATGGGGAGCGGGCGTTTTCCGGTGACGTGTCTTGCGACGTGACAAAGTTGAGATCTGTTTAACTTTATGCAAATGAAGAGCGACTTTAGGGAGCGACAACCAATAGGAGTGAAGTCAGTGGAGCGCGCGTGATTATCCGTCACTCTCTGATAAAGTCAAGTTGAACGAGAAGCTAATTTTAGCAGTCATAAACTGTTCTATAAGTTGAACAGTGGTATTCACAGTACTGACTCAGAGCTTGATTAATTTCGTGAACCCATATAGACCGGTATTTGCCCGTTTGTTGCAATTGAATAGCCGCGATGGCAAAAAGCACTCACAGTTTCTCGTTCATCATTAAAGGGCACCTATTATGGAATTTTGAAATTTACCTTTCATGTAGTGTGTAACATAGATCTAAGTGAACAAAAACATCCTGCAAAGTTTGAAATATGAAAGTGCACCGTATATAAAGTTATTGTCTTTCAAAAGTAAGAGTCGACTCTGAGTCATTTTTATGAATCGTTAGAAGACCGAAGCTTTTTCTCTGACTAGATGACGTCAACTTGTCAAGTTATTTGAATACGATACGCCCACTTATTGCGCTCCAAGGCCAGCAGGGAAAATATCATGGCGACGAGACGCTGTGTTCTGAAGTGGGACTCAAAAGCAAAAAATTTTCATCTGCCCAAGGAGGAGCATTTGAAGGCTAAGTGGCTACAATTCATATATACAACTATACCACAGAAGTATAGTCTGAGCCTTGTGCTTTGCTCGCGCCATTTTCAAGACGATTGCTTTACCAACTTAAATGCAATCAAACTTGGATTCGCGAGTCGGCTGATATTGAAGGAAGGTTCAGTTCCAAGTGTATTTGCATCAGCTTCCTCCTCCGTATCACAACCTGTAAGTGTTATTAATAATTGTTGCTTTTATATTTTATGTAGCATGCTTAATAATTATTTTGTTTGTTGTGTAAGCACCGTTTAGCTTCTAGGTCTTCAATGGCAAGTGTATTGAGATATGTGAAGTGTTTGTCGTTGTTTTCGGAGTTGTCTTAAAGAATAGAGTAATACCTCGTAGTAACGTAACTGCATTTTATTTTTTTTATTTTTGTAAAAACGTTATGTTTATGCATCGGGCTAATGCAAACAAAGACTGATTGTGCTTTTACAATATGAACTCTGGGCTATATGCTCGCTAACATAACATTACATTCTTTATCTTATTTTTAGTTTTTTACTACAAACTACAAAGCAGTGGACTATAATAATTATTATAACACAATTTAATTGATACAAGCATCATTGTACTCCGTGTTAAACAATAAGTATTATCTATGTAAACACTGCTGGGTCATCTGACCAATCGCAGATTAGCGTCGCGCAAAGGAGGGGTTTGAAAAACGAGTCGTTGAACGATTCATTTGGGAGTCGGTGAGCAAATCAGGTAAAAATAAATGCATATTATACGACAACAAAAGTGTTTTTTGTCATTGCATGCACGTAAAACTGTTGTTGGGGACTCCCTAAACAACATTAGGAACATTTTAAATGTCATAATAGGTGCCCTTTAATATTATGCATGTTATACTGATTCCATTTATATTTAGAATTTTCCTTCCAAAATGTTTGTTTGTAGTGGCAAGAAAACGGATTTGTTGTCTACAACATGGAGAAACATCCGTGAATGTCACTCACAAACATTACTTGGCAACCAGTAGCGGGAACGCCCACTAGCGACCTAACTGCCAGCCACTGGCGACCTGCAGCGACAAAGTCGCTTGTAGTTTGAACGTAGCTTAATGCGTGTAATCTTGAAAATATCCTCTGGGTTTTGTCACCTGCAGCAATGATGGTGTTGGCCTGTATTCTTTGCAGCTGTTCCTCAGACACATTTTCCCAGTGCAGTTCCTCCACGTTCACTGATGCACTGTTGCTGTCAGAGTTAGTTAAGGAGTTTGTGATATTGTCCTTCAGCCTCTGAAGCACAGTTTGATGGCAGTCGCTGAAGATATATTTGGTTAGGCTGGATGACCGACATACTACAATGCCTGTAAGTCCAATTCCACTGCCCAGCTCTAGCACTGTCCTGCAATACAACCCAAATGTAAATGTATGGCAGCATAAATGTAATAATTTAAACAATTAACTTTATGCAGACCTTCATAAATAGCTTGTCATTGTTCTTGTTTCTCATACGCTACTGTTCAAAAGTTTGGGGTCGGTAATATTTTTTTAAATATGTTTTTGAAAGAAATCTTATGCTCGCCAAGGATGTGCTTTATTGTGAAATCTTATTACAAATTAAAATAGCAGTTTTCTATTTTAAAATAGTTTATTTTATTCCTGTGACGCCAAAGAAAATCATTCTAATATGCTGATTTCAGAAATCATTCTAATATGCTGATTTGATTTCTTACTGTCAATGTTGAACACAGTTGCGCTGAACCCATGATACATTTTTTTTAAGTTTATTTGAATATAATAACTAATTTTATTATCAATTTACGTGACTTAAGATTATTAGTATTTTTGTACTTGATTAATGACAGAGCAATAGTATTTCTAATTCATTTTGACACATTTCTTTTCCCCCCTCAAAACTAAAATATTACACTCACAAACATTAAATGGCGGTAATCCCAGATTTTCAGTGTTGTCTCAGATTTTTGGATATATATTCACGTATAACATAAAATTATATAATATAAAGAAACAACAAATGTAATCAACCAGAGAGTTGTGAAGTGTCAGACTTGCTTGCTTTTGAAGATGTGTGTATTTCCCAGAGCCCATTCAGCCAGGTACAGGGCAGCCTCCCAGGTAACCAGACCTGTGGTGCCCTGAGCGATGAGGGCCACGTTCTCTGCTAGACTAACCGCATCTCCTGTTGGCTTTTGAGATCAAACACTTTCTGATATTGTATTCTTTTATAAGGAATAAGGTCCAGTTCTAATATGATCTAACTTACCAGAAAGTAGGATTTGTAGCATACGTCCTCCTCCTGAGCACACATGAGCTCTCCTAGCGCGTCATACAGTTCATCCAGAGGTTCAGCAGCTATCATCTCATGCTACAAAAATAATTATTCATGAAAACAAGCAGTATCTCAAAATCAGTAGAAAAAGTGTAAAACATGTTTTATAAGTTTTGTAAAGAAACAAAGCCAACCCTTTTTATCAATTCTGTTAGGAAGCGTCTTCTGTATTTTAAAGAGGGGGGATTCTTGAGACAAATGGGATGCAAACATGTCTGTAAAAAAAAGTTACTTTAATTGTATTAATTGACTCATTCGTTCACTTTCACAGTAACGTTAGCTTCTTTACCTTCTGAAGAATGTCCATTATGATGTCTGAAGTTGTAAGTTCTTCGTCTAAAGACTACAAAAACATTTGTGTTATTCATGGAACAAAAAAATACCTAAAAATGATCGTAAGTAATGTTGCAAGTCAATGTGCTACTTACATCCCATGGAAATTTATTTAAAAGACCCATAGCGAAGAAGTTAACTTGAAAGGAATGTATGACGTCCTTTTTAGTTTTGTGGCCCATTCCTTCCTCTTATGTAGCTAATCTCTTTAAAACACCCAAATATGCTTGCTTGCTACTGATATTACTAGAGAATACGGAAGATGTATTTGCGAATTCCATGGTGAATTCCTTCGTGTGTGTCGGTCCAGATATTTAGTGGTTCGAGCGCCACCTGCTGGGTTGGTTGTGCAGCAGAATCATATTACCACAAAGCCTCGCCCACGTGAATCTCAGCAAGTAGAGTTTTCTGTTATTTTCTAAGTGTTTTATAAATGTAAGCCTATTAATTTTGAACCATATATTAGAAAGTGTCCATGGCATGATAATGATTATGACTTTTTTTTTTACCATAGTTAATCGTTTTTTTTCGATTGGAAAAAAGGGCATAAGCCTGTTTAAAACGGCAATATTTTCGGTGTGAGCAGAGTGACATTGTTTCTTTCACTTCTCCAATGCATTTCCTCATTTTGCGGTCAGCCTATCTTGTGACTCTTAAGACACTGGAGCCTTAATCTTTGTTTTTGTTGTTAGACTAATAGGCTTACTTACTTTCGAAACAAACACAAACAAACAAACAAACAGGTCTTGGTTGTAGCCTACAGTTTAGAGCAAACGACACAATCATGTTAAAATGCTTGTCAGTTTCGCAAAGCAGCGCAAATGGTCAGTGCCACACCCTATGTCATCATTAGTTTCAAAATACTGAATATTCTAGCACTCACGCCACAAATACGTCACCTATGATATCTCATAATTACTAATTGTCTTATATGATCGATATATCGTATCGACAACGTGTGACATTTTATCGATAATTACTAATTGTCTTATATGATCGATATATATCGTATGATCGACAACGTGAGACATTTTTCAATCTCTTCATAAGTCTGGCAATTCTAATAGGCTACGTTTTATCATTTTGGAAACTGAAGCCAATTATTTTAATTAAGCTTTAATAAGTAAGGCTAGATATATTATGATCCGCTCGCAACGTACACCAGCATTCATTGTTGTTAAAGTCGCTTGTTTTAATTACTTGTATTTATAGCGTATTACCAGGGTATGCCTACAAATCAGCTAGAAATAGACTCAATACAGTAACTCCACATGCCTCTTTTGCGATTGGTCGAGGTGGAGCAGGCAAAGAAATGCAATTGGGCGGAATAACCCAGATAGCAATGAGTCGGCGGACCACCGGCGGTGCTCCGGAGGCAGTAGAAGCGTCAGAATGGCGTAATCGCAAACACGTTTGCGGGCGCACCGCTGGCGGCAGCCGCTTTTTAAAAGCGGCAGCCGCCTTCCTACCGCCTTCGTTCCGCGGCCGGCCCGCAGGCCAACCGCCGTTCCGCCACCGTTATACCGAAGGCGGCCCTTCCGCGGCCCGTCGGAGGCAAGCGCTGTTTGAGCGATCTGCCGCCGCTTATTGAATATATATTTTTTATATTTATAGCATGCAGTTTTAACAAGGATAATGATTGATCAAACCAGACAAATTTACATTTGACGTTTTATTTCCACATTTCAAAGTACAGTAACTGTCATTGAAACAAAATTTGTAAGATCACTTAAATATAAATAATAAAATTATATATATATATATATATATATATATAGACACGATAAAAAACATGCAGGTTTCCAAATAAATGTTGGTAAAAAAAAAAACAGCCTTGCCAGTAAATTATAGCACTTGCAATAATTGTTAATAATATAAAGAGGTCAGCTCTAAGATGAAAAGAATTACAGTAAACATTACAAGTAATGAGGATATTTGGTACCAAAGAAAGTGCAGGATAGCAAATAAATCAAGATATAACATCACATTTTCAAGCCATTTCTAACAATAGGATAAGTGGTAGCCTAATAATTTAGAGTAAAGCTCTGGACTAGAATATACCATTATAATGGCATTGCTGACCTGGGTCTCTAGTATCTGTGATAAACAAAACTTGACGTGTATATATACATGTATAAAATGTATATATAAAAATACTAAGGTAAAAACAGTAGTAGAAAAGACCATTATAACTACAATGCTGACCTGAGGCACAAGCATTTGCAAGCTATATTTAACAATAGAATAGTTAAGCATGGTAACAAATGAAATAAGCAGCAAATAGTATTTAAAGTAATTGAGATCCTTGGTAATGCAGGGTCAGGGGGAGAATAAAAAAAATAAAAAAATAAAGTTAGTTCCACAGTGAACAGTGTGGATTGGGTGAGTAGTCTGGCGCTTCTTGATGTTACTGACTGCAGGATAACGAAAGAGTTACAGTTGTCAGTGATGCTGGGGTGTCAGTAGTCAGCCTAGGTTTAAGGGGTTGGCTGTGGGTCCCTCTCAGCTGTGCGGCGCCTTTTTCCGCCTTCACGGTCAGATGCTCCTTTCAGGTAACGCGTAACATTAACCTGGACCGCCTCATCAGTGGCATCCTGGGTTGCCGGGTTCTTCCGGATGGCCCCTGTAGAAAATACAGATGTGTCATTCCATTTGAATGGCATAAGGCCATACACATCTACTTAAATATAAAAAAAAAATATTCAACTTACTTTGAACAATGGTCTTCAGGAACAGGTCTCTAAAACATGCTTTATCCCCTACACCAGTCCAGGTTGTATTAATGGAAAGCGGATTAGAGAATATACTCTGAAGCATTCGCCACACTGTTGTCTTTAGGTCCCTCCCACATTAGATAGCCAAAAACCGAAGCTGAAAATCCAAAAAAGTGTTACAAATTACATTTTTCTGAAGCTTCTCATAATTAAATATAAAATGTGACAGGCTGTGGATTCAGACTGTAGAATATGCAGGGTACAATCTTAATTTGAATTTTTAGATTACCCTACGGCGTTATAAACGAAAGCAGCACACTTACAAATCGTTCCTGGAGCTCTTTATCCTGCCTCAAACTATCGTCAAGCAACGCCAAATTTTCCTGGGTGTCTAGGGGGAGTAACAGATCCCCTGGCAGAGATAACTCTCCAACAGACACATTGGCACTGAAATGTTGCAGCATAGTGTCCATTTTGTGGTCCATGTGGCACAACATCGCCAAACTCTCCAAGACGTCGCAGCATTAGGGTCTGATCTGCACCTACAGGGGTTCCCGGAATAATAGAATAAAATAGTTAGTCCTGGTCCCTCAACTACTAAACTATGACATTACTATCTAGGTCTACTACATGTACAGGTGGCCCCAGTGGGAATTAAACCAACAACTACAGGTGTTGTTTGCAAGTTGTACCTGATTGCCCAGTGCGAGCAAACGTCTTCAACATTGTCCCAACTTGCTTCACCTGCTCTTGAAGTGAGCCACTGTCATCCGAAGCTACAAATTTAAAGGCATATGATAGTTTTGAACCTACATCACACACAAAAAAGTAAAATTTAAGAAGAGTGGATGTTCTCACCTACTCGTGCATTGCTTTCCCTTAGAGCTTGGTTCTCCTCCCTCAGGGCTCGGTTTTCATTCCGGAGTCTCTGGAAATCTACATAAAAAAATAAAAGGCACTATTTTCAATACTGTTAAAACACTGGCCATTAAGACATAGGCCTAGAATATACCTTCATAGCTGAAAACTTCATGGTGAACACAAGATGCCAGGGGAGTCCAAGGACCAATAACGGAGTGATTACTTTCCCCTATTGATAATCATTGACGTAAAAATATGTTCGAAGTTATTGCATACATTTAATGAATTGGACTTAAATGTAACACTTAGTTTAGCGCAAAATCCTTCTCCTTTTGGCCCAGTAACTAGACATTGTGACTAACGAAGCATTTACCTTTAAAGCCAAAACGATTGTCCAACAGTAGGTCTCATGGGTGAAGATAACCAGTTATGCTCTGGTCAAGGTATCTGCAAGAAAATGTGAACAAAGCCGCATTGTTAACGTTAGGAATATACAGTAGCTATGCTGTGGGAGACAAAACTGATCAGCCAAACGTGGAACAGTGAAATTGTTAAAAAATAAAATGTATTCATTGAGTGTACGTTAGTGATTAAAGTGAAAACAGAATTGTCCTCAAACATAAAAAGTACAGAATTAGAAATCACAATAGCCTTAAATCCAGTACAGTAACACACAGCACAACACTTGCTAGCCACTGTAGCTACACGGTGAACTGAACTAGCCGCATATTTGTTCGGACAAAAAAATAAATTAAAAACACCTATATACATCATTCTGTTTTGTTAGAAAACACCAGAAGTTAAACTTAGTCTTTCTATATGTAAAATAGTAAAATTTCTACGTGTACTAGGCTAGCAACATTGCTTAACCTCAACAAAAGTTAAAAAACAGCATGTGCTAGCTAACACTTGCTAGCACCTCTAGCTAACGTTACTGGACTAGTAGCATTGTTCAGGCAAACAAAATAATTTAAATTACCTATACATCGTTATTTTTTATAAGAAAACACCAAAAGTTAAACTTAGATGCAACTTTAAAGCTTTGGCCACCTAACGTTACTGTAGCTAGTTATATTTCTACATGTAACGTTACTAGCAACATTGCGTAAACAAGGCTGAACAAAGATGACGTTACAGATTTTAAATATATAAACTAAAAACAATGTAAACATGCTATTGCGTTACACAAAAAGGAAACATGTACTTACTTAAACGATGGTAGTCGATGACTTTGCTAGTTAGCAAACTGCAGGCTGTAACGTAGTAAATACTGACAGTAACTCGCGATTGAGCGGCGACCTTCTTCTTCTTCTTCTTCTTCTTCTTCTTCTTCTTCTTTCCAATTTTACGGCGGTTGGCATCCAGCTTTTTGGTGCGAGCGGCGACCTGCTGCGAATGTGCTCGGGAGGGGCTAGCCTCAGTGGCTCCAGTGCGTCATCGACAGTAGGGGCGGGGCGGGGCCAGGAGCTATTTCACAAAACTATCAGCGCAGCTCTGAAGCCAGAGGAGAATTTAGAGTTTTTCCTTCCTTCAGGTCAAAACAGGGTTTTGATATTACCATGGTTGCACTTGCAAATGAATACAAATATATCAAGTAGGCCATACCTTTGGCCATGTTGCAGATGTATTTCACTGTTCACTGATTAGTCAGGCATTGGTAAAAAGTCTAACTTCATCAATTTATTCTGCTAAATTGTTCATACCATGAATGAAATATCTATTTTAAACCTAATCAGAATCAGAAAGTTATTTATTGCAAGTAAGTAAGTAACTTAAGTTTTACAAAATGAATTATTTTTGGTTTATTGGTGCATGTCTCAATTGTGCATAAATCAAAGAAATGTAAACAATTTTCACCTAAGTGCATAAAATAATTTGATATATTTTACATATAATCACTTCAGAGTTTCAACGTCATTTAAATGTAATTTCCTAAACCTTACCTTATGGAATCAAGAGTCAGGATTTAAACCCTAATGGCTTTGGAGCAAAAAAAAAAAAAAGCTATAATTTAGGCTATTATGATTTTATAATCGCTTCAAATGTGAAAAGTAGTTAAAATGCTGTCAGTTCCACTAACTCCCAACATGCGTTTGCAACATGGCTGGTCGATTTGAGAGTAGAAATCTGTATTTCAAAGCGGCTTGCCGCCAGCTGGCCGCGGTCCATTAGACGGAGGCAACCGCCAGAGAAAATGAAGCAGTCGGCCCGCCGGCTATTCGGCGGCGGCATCTCGCATAAAATGGGAGTGACGTATTCGGCGGCAAACGTTGTATCCCCGCCAGCGGGACGCACCTATAGCCGACAGCTTAGGGCCGGCGGCAAAAAGAAGCCGTGTGGATATTTTTTGCTATCTGGGAAAGATCGGTCATCTGAACACTCCTAGTTCGCGGTGGTCATAAGCCCTCCACACAGCGAAACTTTCTCCCAGACGCTTCATTTCACTTCATTGTGGGTCTCAAAGGAAGTCAAAATGGACGTGAGTAATCTTAGAACGCATCGTCGCTTCATGTCACTATTTATTCATATTGGCCTATATTTTGTCAAATTGTCTGTATTTGTTTAGGCTCTAGAGCATATGTCAGAATGCATTCTCCATATTATAAGTTACATAAAATAATACAGTACGCATGTAAACTACTTGTAGCAGCCGAAGTCAGGTGTTTATGTATTGGTGTTTGTTTTCTGCATGATGCATAGTGTGTGAAGCGCCCTCACGTGCATTGTTAACGGGTGTGAGCTAGCCTACTCACATCTCAAATGCGCATTTATTGTTAGTTCCAACATCAGATCCATTTCCATCATAATGTTGTACTGGTCAGTGATATTAAGTTTTTCTCCCATAAATAATAGGAAATGCAATTCATAAAAGCTGACTTTTCCCTCAGTTAAATGAACAGTTCAAAATTCTGTCATTTTCTCACCACCCTCAAGTTTTTTTCAAACATGAGTTTTTTTCTTCTGCTGAACACAAAGGAAGATATTTTGAAGAATGTCGGTAACCATACAGTAATGTACAACATTGACTTCCATAGTTGGGAAAAAATACTTTGGAAGTTAATGGGGTACATCAACTGTTTGGATGGTAGAAAAAAGAAAGAAATTCATACTGATTTTTTAATTTTATTTAGTCATTGAATTTAGTTTTATATGTGAGCCTTTTCATTGAGCAATGCAGCCATAATCAAATAACAGAAAGAGAATTATGCTAAGTTTAGGACAGAGGTTAGCTTCATAGCCTTATTGGGTTTGCAATGTAGTAACCCTTTGGCATTTTAGGGTAATTCATCATACCTTAACATGTTCAATCCTCTGGCATTTCTACAGATGAAGCAAGACTGGCCAATTCAAGCCCAACTATGGTCTGAAACCATACAGAGCCAAGGATATTAAAAAGGAGACCCTTTAGCTCACTTTCTCTCTTAGCTCAGAGAAAGTAGTGTGACTCAGCCATTCTTTGCAATGCTAAGACTGGCCAGCTTCCCCTTTGCAGTTAAAGTAAGCAGTTTAGAAATTTGAGAAAGAAAGAGTGAGGCATATCACACTGCTCTGAGAGTGTCATTCTGCAGTATAGCTTCTGTCTGAGAGCTGGTTTACAGTTACTCACACCGACTAATGTGGAAAGAATTCACCTCTGTTACACATCTGTCCTTTCACATTCTCAGTCTAAGTGGCTTTTTCCCTTCTTTTCCTCCTCCTATCTCTCTTTTGACCATCTTTCCTCTCCACTATTCAGCCAGCAACAGCTTTAAAAATCTACTTTCCTTGGCAGCTGTTAATCACAATAGAGCCCTTGTATAATTCAGCTTGTGATTTTGCAGCTGCTGACCCAACATGGCTTCTCAACTTACACCAGATCTGCACAGAGATGGCATGACCACTAGTTTTTTTCTTTAGTTTTAAAGATGAAATGATTAAAGTCGTCATGAAATGGAAGGTGCAATAGTCTTTTCTTCCCTATTGTGACATATATCCAAGTGAAACGGCTTCTTGAACAAGAGCAAATGTAGGGACTTGTTTTTGTCCATCGGAAATTGATTGAAAAGTTGGATCATTGTGGTTTGCTATTGCTGTGATGTCATGTGAGTGACAGGTTGATCCCGCCTTCACGGCAGTAAACACGTCTTCAGAAAAGAGATGTCACCGCATGAGGGAGGGGAAGTTATTTTGATTAAAGATTACGAAGGCACATGAATTTTATAGAAATGTTGTGCACAGATAAATCATTCATATTGAATACTGCAATATTAAATTTTCAATACTCAATAAAAGAAAAAACTAGAATTTACCATTTTAATTTCAGGGTGACTTTAAGATATACCTCTTCTTGTATCCATCTTGTAGGACAGAGGGTTTCCAGAGTAACCATGCCACATCTGCAGTTTTTTGAAAGTTCAAGTTTGGCTCTTTGCCTTTTACCATTGGATCAGGATTTTCCTTTCAACGCATTGGAAAATTTGACAGCATTGCTTTTGTGAGGCTGATTCTGTGCACTCCATCATTACAGCTGCAGTCTCTCTTTGGTCTCTAGGGAAAACCAGGCACAGTGCCCAGCTGTACAAGTCAAATTTAAGTGGATACACATGTTCTGCTATTTATACTAATAGTGTATATCCCAAATAAAACAGTCGGTGAGATATACAAAAATCAAATTACTCTTAGAATAAAAGGTAACATGAGCTCTCTCTCTCTGTCTAACAGGGTGTGCTTGTGAAGAATATGTCCTTCAAGGTGGGACAGACTTTGACAATTACAGGAGTCCCCAAGGCCGATTCTACAAAGTAAGCCTCCGCAAAGTAACTTTTCAAATTTAGGATGTTAACAGCAGCAGGAGTTATGTCTCTCATTTGCTCTATTGCAGTTTTGCCATTAACATTGGTCACAGCGCCGAGGACATCGCTTTACACATGAACCCTCGTTTTGATGCCCATGGTGACCAGCGCACTATAGTGTGCAATTCATTCCAGGGCGGCAGCTGGTGCGAGGAGCTAAGAGAGAGCATCTTTCCATTTAATCAGAATGAGGATTTCCAGGCAAGACACAAGACTTTCATATATATCTTAATGAAACTGCTGTTTGAGTATATACAGATAATGATAATACATGAGCTGTGGATGTAATGTAATGGCCCCTTATATTGTTCAATTTTAAAGAGGACCTGTGCTTTGTTATATTTTCAACTTTCTTTAGTAGTGTGTTCCTGTTTGTAGTAGTTTAGTAGTTTCTGTTTGAGCATGGAAAAGGTGTGCAAAGTTGCAAAGCTCAAATTGACTCCCTGAAACGGCTCAATAATGTAGTCTTGAGCTTTCTTCTCATTTAAATAATTCCTGATTGAAGGCTGTCTTGGTTGAATTGCGTTAGTAGTGTGTTCAAATTCGCCATTATGGTAAGGATTGTGACATTTCCATAACACACTTGGAGCGGTTGACCAATCAGAGCACATTGTGCTTTCAGAGAAAGGGCACTTCATAGAGACAGTAACTAAACAGAACATTACTGACAGACTGGGAAGAGAGATGCTGCAACAATGTCAACATGATTTTGTTTTTGGGCTCTACTAGAATAGGTTTTCATGCTTAAATGTTAAAAAAAAAACATGAACAAGGGCATTTGTAAAAGGGCATTATAGGTCCTCTTTAACAATCATACTCTCTTGTTTCTTTTCTTCCTTTAGATAAAAATCACATTCACCAATGAGGATTTCCTGGTGTCTTTTCCTGATGGTTCTCAAATGCACTTCCCTAACCGTCATGGTGCTGAGAAGTACAAGTACATTCACTTTGAAGGCGAGGCCAGGATCCATGGGGTTGAAATTAAGTAATCAAAATAAAAAGAAGGCTCATTTTTGTATCCTGAATGCTTAACGAATCCGATTCTTTGCCTTATTTTGTCACTTATCCAGCTCTGTTATTCCACAGTTTTTACTTACTCAATATGGAGTCTCTAAATCACAATCGTATTATTTCTGACAAATCAGCATTCTAATTTTGCTGTGGCACTGTCTATCTTAACCACTAGAGGTAGCGCAACTACAGTAAATTGCCATGAGCTTTAGAGGAAGGCCTACTTGTAAACCATTATCAGAGATTATCAACTGCTTTTCTATTATACAATATCATGTTCTTAAATCTGGTTTGTAACTAAAACAAATTCACAATCTATAGCTGTTGGGAGATATAAATAAAAATAATATCCTGTTTTCACCAATAAACTACGCCTCTTAGTCTTTTTGTCTGTTTAATGTGTTCAGGCAGAAATGCCTTTTCTTCATGTTGTTGTGTTTAAGTTCAGTTATGCTAAACAAACAGATGGAGAAGATTGAGAATGAATCAAAAGCTTTAATTCCATCAGGTGCTTATCATACAAACGGAAATAGGAAGTCCCACTGCCAGTTTAAAACAGGTCATTCATGACATGAATAAAATATTCAGTGCATGAGAAACTAAACAGCACAATTCAAGTTGGCATTCTTTTTTTTGTGGTTAGAAACAACAGAATCATGTCATACATTATTATCTTAAAAAGTCTTCAGTTGAGTCATACTTTGATACATCAAACCATTTATGGGGAATAGTAAAAAAGACAAACTGTTGCTTATGTGAAGTGTTTATAAATATATATTCAATGGTTGTGATTAAGTATTGGTTGACAATGTACAATTACTTACAGTTAAGTGAGTGCAATATTGTAAATGAGTATCATTATAACTTCCAATATGCTTTTCATAGAAGTTCAAATGTTTTTAGCCATCTGTAAAAAAGAATATCAATGATTTTCATAAGATTCAATAGTTTTTTTAATCATATGCAAAGAAATTAACTTTGGCTTTGTCCTGGCTTGAGAAAGTAAAGAGAACCTAAACTACAGCAAAAGAGAGAACTATCCATCGATCCATTCAATGGCAATGATATTGTACTGTATACCTATCTCTTCAAAAGGAAGAAGCCAATGACCTGCATTTCCTGTACTGCTAAACCAATCTTTTTATAATATACACACTTCAGATCCCAACACCTCTTGGCTTTGGGAGATGAATAGCCTTCACAGAATCTCTTATGTAAATTGGACATATTGTATGCCTCAAATTCAGTCTTGGCCAAGGGTAAACTGTTCAGTACCTTGATTTTAACCTTTGAAGTGTCAACTGGTATTTTTTCCCACTTGCATTTTAGACTGCATGAAACGCACTGTAGGAAAGCTTAAGTATTAGTCACAGTTAAAAGTATATAGTCAATAAAATAAAATAAACAGATGTACCACTATTACAAGAATGTACATTATTTATTCAATACCCAAATTATACAACTTGTGTCCTTTTAATTAATTAAAGAAATGCAGAATTCAGTAAAATCATGAACCCTGAAAGCTATAACAGCAGCAGCAGCAGGAGCCAGTAAATGCAAAGCAATGATTATTTTAAAATAATAGTTACCACATATTTTTTTTTTCAAGCTGCAATGCATGCTGGGCACTGACACAACATTGTTGAATGTTTTGAAAGTTTAGACAAGTTTTGGACAAATATTTGAGAATAAGGTCAACAAAACAACTTTTGTTATGTTAAAGTTTTTAGGCCTATTCTTGTTTAGTTCACTCTCTGATGAACTGACTCGATCATCACTACTGAATGATCTTTGTTCAAGTTTATTTTTTCACATTTGTTAGAAGAACATTTTGCAAGTTGGATTTTTTTTTTTTTTTTACAGTGCAGGAGAACATTAAAGAGCAGCAACAACAACGTTCACATGTAACAAATATGAGGAAAAAAACATACATACACTACTGTAGCTGTAGGCCTTCACACAAGAGGGTAAACATAAGCAAAATAAACAAACGAACGATTAAACAAATTAAAATAAATCATAGATAAGGGCTAATTTAAAAAGCATGATAATAATAAACTAATCTACTTAGGTGGGCAAATGAGAGGCGAAAAACGAGCGGGCGACTGCCAATCGCTGCAGGATAACGACTGTGACGTCATCTTGTAAAAGAAAAAAAGAAGAAGCTGTTTCCCCGCTTGTTCTGGCATTTGTCCCATAATTCTGCGCGCGAACGTGAAACGAATCTTGACCATTTAAATGTAAACAGTAACGGCTCAGAATGGCTAAAGTTATAGGACAGCAATCTTACTAAAGAGGATGTTAATGAAAGGAAATATGAATACGATGGATGTTTATTGGCAGCTAACAAAACAGAGAGAAGCAGAGGTGTTTCAGTGGTAAGAATTGTTCTAACGTTAATTAATATTAGCTTAGTCAAGTTGTTTTCTCATGAAAGCCATTAAACTATTTTGAAACAGGAAAACAGATAACTTATATGTAAGCAATAAGGTACGAGAGGATCGATATAACGTTAACGTGAATAAGTCACGGCTGAAGTGACGGGCCATTGTTCGTCGTGCTGCAACCCTTTAGCCGTGACTTATTCACGATAACTTAACTTAACGTTACAGCACTAAGTTAAGCCTCGAGTACCTAAGTGCTTTTATAAAACGGTTAGCAGCTAACGTTACCACTCAATAAAAAATATTAAAGCCAACAAATATGTATCAATGCTACTTTCATGAAGTAAAAGTCTTCCTTCCGCTGGAAAAAATAGTCCCTGACCCTGAACAGCAACATAAGTTAGGCTACATTATTACGCCATTAGATGGCAGCAAAGACCTTCTTTATGAGCGAGTCAGTCGGTCAGGAGCCAAGACTTTTATATTGAAAAGACTAAAACTTGTTTTGAAGACGGAGAAAGACGCTTTGACTAGCGCAGTGTCAAAAAACAACATCAAACAAACTAGCACTGTCACTGTCACTGTGTCAGGGCACGGGGAAACACCTTAAGTTTAGCACTAACGTTACCTGTTAAAAAGACAAGATATGGCAGTGGACATTCAAACTGATTTTTTTATTATGACCATAGGACTGACCTGAAAGAAAATGCTTTCTATAAATGCAGGTAATACACCCGCTCACTCTTTCACACCATACTCTAGTCTACATAATACAGTAACGTTAAGCCTCAATTAACAATATCAATGAGAACAAAATGTTTACGTTGCTAAGAGTGGTTGCTAAGGTTATTGTGTAGTGATACACGGGTCAATGACGTACATTTTTAAATACATTTCATTTCTCTAATGTCATTCCTGGATAACAGATAATGACCATAATGCATTATGGTATGTCATGATGTGATAATATTGTATAAAAAAGAAGACCCTGAAAGAGCACCAGAACATGTGCAAAGGTCAGGAAGCGTCTCTTAAAATGTTGATATTTTGGTGCACTTTGTAGCAATATCATGTGTCCTTTTGGATAACAATAATAAAACATTCATAATGTTTTTATATTAAAAAACTAAAATATAATCTAAAAAAGATTACCTTAAGTGATGATAGCTAAGTTGTAGTTTTCCATAGGTGGTTGGTGCCTGATTATATATATATATATAAAAAAAAAATGTTTTGTCATTCCTGGATAACATGTCATTCTTGGATAACAAAAAACCTCTGTTAGCCAGGACATGCATGCCATCCGTTATCCAGAATGACATATGCATAACAATCTAGTTTTTAATTAACATTTATAAACTTTTAGGCATAGTTATTATTAGGGCTGCACAATATATCGAATTTATCGAATATCGCAAATGCATATAATCGCAATATGCATATCGCAACAGCATGCAATAAATGGGGTCATGAACAAAAGACAAAGTTTTTTTTTTAGCTTTAATAAGTATCAGGATATATTTAATTCATACAGTGAAAACTAAGCAATGTTTTATTTTTACATTTTATGATTCAGTATCTTTTATTAAATAAACCTAATGTAGCCAGAAACCCTGAAACCCTGAGGTTTACACTGATGTTATAATAACACTTCTTACGCTACAGTAAAACACTGATGTTCACTTTCAGAAGTTATAAGGATGTTTTCTAGTCATAAAAAGAATGTGAAACACATGTAGGTTATATCATTTTAAATATATTTTAAAGATAATTTAAGTTTATTTTACACACTTTAAGCATTATCGTATCGCATATCGAATATCGCATTATTTAAGGAGTTATCGCATATCACATTTTCTTCAATATCGCACAGCCCTAGTTATTATAGTTATATTATTAACATTAACATTATTTACATAATTGTATGTTTTTTGCCATATTTTTGCTGTCATTCATCTTGATTTCATATGATTCAATGAGTCATTGAATACAATTTTGTAATGTTAATGGTCAAATCATGAATAATGTAATTTTATTAAAGCTTTAGTATAGCTTCTGGTGTTTTAAGGTCAATTCTGTCCTTCCAGATGCCTCTGTCTAATAAAGAGAGGCAGAGACGGTTCAGAGCCAGGATAAACGTAGATGCAGAAGCTAGGGCTGAGTATCTTGGAAAAAAGAGAGCAAGGTATTATAGTGATGACTCAGAAACAAGCAAACTTGAAATATTAATCAAAATAGTTTCACACTCCTATAAACACACGTAATACGCATGTGCACGCCATCAGTGTTCTCACAGGTTCGCGTTTTTAAAGTTTGCGCAGAGAGAACTAAAGGGTTTTCTGTTAGAGCGGTGTCGTGTTAGCGGCCCCTAATTTAATAACTAATGATCTTTGCAATGGAAGTGAATCAATCAAAACTAACTTTAGCTGGACAATAACTTTATTCTAGAGCTGCTGTAAAGCCAAAACAATCTCTGTTACTTTAATTTCCTATTATCACTGTAAAGCTGCTTTGAAACAATCTATATTGTTAAAGCGCTGTAAATGAATGAATGAAGGTGACTTGACTAGACTAATTTGCAATAAGCCTAAATGTTTTAGCTGTATAATGTGTTGTATTATACCCTTGGCCATTGCTTATGAAGCATTATAATTTTACAATTTTAATTTACTGTAAATTTCACAGATTTTTAATCATTAAAAACTTGTCAGTGTCTCTTACTTTGTTTAAATTTTGAGTGTTGGAAAGAAAAATTATACTGAGGATGGTTTTTATGGTAATCCTGAAAAATATTGCAGAATGTCCTTCCGTCTAACAATGACAGGGGCAATTAATTTAACCCATATTTGTGTGGTAGATTAATGATAAAACAAGTCTTATTTACTTTATTGGAAAACATAAAAAAACCATTTATTTTGAGTTATATGTCTATATAAAACCCCAAATTGATTATATTAATTGTGATTAAAATTTAGTTTTCCGAGCACTAGCCTAATTGTTTGTTGTGATCCAATAATCGATACCAGTACATTTTGTAAATGCCAAAAATGGTAGAAATGTGATTAATTTACGTTATATTATGTTACCCAGGCCAGGAATGACATTTTCATGGGGGAAAAGATCTGATTCACCCAAAAATGGTTAATTACATTCTTGAAATGTGTACATATCATTGCATTACATACACAACACTAGAAAGTCCTAAAATTAGATTTTTTTTTCTGTCATCCACATAGCTAAGTGCACAGCTTCAGCATCAGCTACCTGACAGGTATTGAGCAACAGGAAGCTACAATATAACCCTGGCTGGTAAGTGATTTTTGTTCTCTCTGGAATAACATGATCATGTTGAATGGAAATGCCAAGATTAACTTGTGCCTGTCACAGTGTCACATATTCATACTCGTACTTTGTCATACTCATCATTTTTCATATTTTCATACTATATTATATACTATACTCATAGTCTCATACTCTATATGCCAGCAGCCATATCACCCTCTAGCCCAAGGCTAGTTGCCAACTGAAGCTAAGCAGGTTTGAGCCTGGTCAGGGAGACCTCC
Source organism: Phoxinus phoxinus (assembly GCF_949152265.1). Classification (NCBI taxonomy): domain Eukaryota; kingdom Metazoa; phylum Chordata; class Actinopteri; order Cypriniformes; family Leuciscidae; genus Phoxinus; species Phoxinus phoxinus. Next base: position 26,265,797 of record NC_136876.1, read on the forward strand.
TGGGAAAATTAGGTTGCTACTGGAAGAGGTGTTAGTGAGACAGCAGGGGGCGTTCACCCTGTGGTCCGTGTGGGCCCTAACACCCCAGTATAGTGACAGGGACACTATACTGAATGTCCACTGCAATATCTTGACTTTTTTAAAAGTATATCGAAGTGCCTCCTAATCATCCCCGGATTGTCTCCTCTCTCCGCCTATAAGCTGCGTTCTGGGCGTTCTAGTCATCCAGGTGGATGCTGCACATTGGTGGTGGTTGAGGAGATTCCCCCCTTCTATGTAGAGCGATTTGAGTGCCAAGAAAAGAGCTAGGCTATATACATGTACATGTAACAAATGATTAATTATTATAGTTATATTCGTGATTTCACTCTCCTTCTCTGCCTCTCTGGGGTTTTTTGTACCATAGGAAACTTAGACATTTTTTAATTTGCAAACTGTCCATGTAAATCAGAAGAAAGAGTCATTTTATTTGAATATCTGACCCTATGTTTATAATAATGTCCGACAAAGATTTTTTAATGAATAATTCAGCAATGTGCATTTCTCTCCACAATGAATAGCTTACATTTTAGAAAAGTATTCATTCTGTTACAGTTTCATAATAGCAAATTCACAAATACTGGGACTCCCCTGTCTCTGTTTTTGTATATCATTTGATCACTTTGTTATATTAATAACATTATAATAATATTTATAATAATATTAATATTTAGATGTTAATTCATTGCCATGGAATGTCTTCTGTCATTGACTGGATGCAATTCAGGGGTCTGGTTTCCATGGAGAGCTGACATTCTGAGTGTTGAAAGTGGACATGCATAATCGGGAAGGACGGTCTGTACTGGGCATGTGCGTAGATGTGCAGTGGTTATTAGCATGTTTTAACATTCACTGAGGTCAGGCGGTGACATTTGCCCTAAATCATCGTCTGCAATGCCAACCACAGCAGTACAGGCAAGGGGCAAGACAAGTGATTAGCTGTCTGAATGTGTTATCACATAAATTAAATAATACTCACTCTTGTGAAAGAGATACTGTGATGTGTGACGCTTGAAGAATGTATTATTTAGAAACGAAATCATTTTTGATATAGTTATTTTTTAAGTCTAAGCAATGGAGTGTAGGCTATATCATTCTAAAATGAACTATATCATTTTGACCAGTTGATCAAAGCATATATACTGTAAGATTATACTAATTATTATAATTAAGGAGCAGAAAATCAAGTTAATGGGGCAATCATTGCGATGATTTCTTCATTTTACGCTCTCTTAACTACTATGATGAATCAGATGGCAGCCAGCTTGAGGAATGGGCTGGCCTTAGTACTTAGAATTTATTATTTTAGTTTATTTATTGCTGAAGTGATACAAATTTCTCCCACATCCCTTAAAAAGAAGAATTTTCTATCCTCACCAGTTCCTTTTATTTCCATTGCCTATGCTGTTGATGTTAATTGTGAAAATATAAATGTATAGCCTACCTCTTGACACAAAATACAGTTTCGAAAAACCACTAGATGCCACTAGGAAACCAAGAACAAGTTATATTTTTTTTTTTCATCCCTATTTCTCAGGCTGTAGGCTACCTTTTGTGGCATAGACTTTAGTTAGGGTAGATCATGCCATATTGAATTTTACTCAGCCAGAAATTAGGCTGTGAGGGATGAGGCTTTAAAGCTCCTAGATTTCATGTAATTTTCATAACGGTTTTATGGAATTTTTCTACTGAAAGATTTTAGAAAACTGTTTCATTATTGATATGTTGACAGTACAATCCATTGAGCACACTGTACTTCTATCCCTCCTCACTGCCTCATTTCATTCCTGTAAAAATGTAATATGGCTATACCTAGAGATGCACCGATTACAATTTTCAAGACCGATTTCCGTTTTTTTTTCCTACCGATTTTAGCCGATTCCGATTTAAATTTTTCTAACCACTTTACAGCACACACAAATATTTATTTTCTATATTTTTTAAAATTAAACACCACTTACCCAAACTGAATAATAAAAACAAGTTTAAATGGGTAAATTTTCTATAAATATTTTTGAGTCATCATTTTCTTTTCTGACATAGCTACTCCAGTTCTTGTTAAAACACACTAGACATGCAAATTATGTGCATTTTGGGCAATTTTTGTCTGAAATCATATTTATTTTGTCCATCAAAAGTGTGCTTTCAATTTAATTGAGCGTGCTTGACGCTCACGCGCCGCTCCTGCTCCCGGTGTGAATCAGACCACCTGGCCGCTTCATTTTTCTCAGATTGGATAGCTATCTGATTTATCAAAACTATTCCATTTACACCTGGTCACATAAATGTGTTTTTGCAAAACGGATATAAATCCGATCTTCAATTCCCGCACTATATGCAGATTTAGAGTCCACGTCACCGAAAGCAACAGTTATGAGCTGCATTTTATTGATCGTCAGCTAAAATTTCGAAATCAAAGACCGCAATAAGAGAGAGCGGCAACAGCCCTGGTAAGATCATTTCATTTCTTTACTTTTAATGAAGATGATTGTGTGTTAAGCGTCTGCGACTTGCTTTCACTTTGATTTGCGATAGTTTGCACGTTGGCTTGATGAATCGATGCTCAGCTTCGGTGATGCGTGCTGCAGTAGCGTTGTCATATCTGACTATAACATGACATATTATAGCCTAGAACACGCTCTCACGCATTACATTTGTAGCATTTTAGTTTGGAGTAAAATTTACATGTGGTTTCAACAACCAGATGCACTTGTACAGTTTCGTCTGGAATGCGGACGATTTCCCAGACCTCCAGAAGTGGTTTGAGCGATTGGAATTGAAATATCGAAATTAATATCGATATCGCAATATTCATTATCGATATAGCAATATCACATTTTGTCAATATCGTGCACCCCTACCGGCCGGTCGCCGGTCATGGCCGATCACGTGAAAATCGGCCAATTCCGGTCACTAGCCGATCAATCGGTGAATCTCTAGTTATACCCTTACAAAAGTCTATGATCTGTACAATCACGTTCTCTTTTACCTATCTCGTGTCTCATCATCACTGTGGTCTAAATTATGTCCTCACACAACATAATCCGAACACTGAATCTTATTTGAACAAATATCAAATAATTTGACTCACTCAAAAATCATTTGAGTCTGCCTCTTTCTTTTTCTCTCCAACAGTCACGCAAAAAGACTGCATATGCATTATCCATTTAAACGGATGGAGTGACAGTGTCAGAGTCCTGACAGGAAAAGGAAATGGAATAAGTAACCAGCGCAGAGAAATGTGTTTAGTGGCAGTGAGAGAGTAAGGCGATAATGGGACCCATCCGTTACGTCGGTGCATGGGTGTGCGGCTGAGTAAGTGAGATGGATGACTGTGTGTTCATACCCCACTGAAGCTCGGGAGGTCTAAGTCCTACACAGACCCTCTCAGCCAAGTCTATCGGAGAGGAGTGCGCCTTTATCAAGGCGAGGTGCGTGTTTAAAGGGTTAGTTCACCCCAAACTGAAAATCCTTTCATCAGTTACTGGTGTTACACCAGAGTTAATTACTCAATTACAACCGAAGTCAAACCCATAAGACTTTGTTCATTATTGTTCACCATTTAGATATTTTTAATGAAATGTGATCAATTTCTGTCCTTCCATTTCAAGTCGATTTACTCAAACTCTGATGCTTCAAAACGTTCATAAAGAGATAGCAAAAGAAATCCAGATATGAGTCAAATGGTTCTATCCAAGTCTTCTGAAGAGACACAATCAAATTACTATATGATTTAATTTAAGTTAAGTTAATTTAGGCTTTTAAGGCCCTTTCACACTGGACGCGTAACGAAAAAGCGAAACTTTCCATCCAGTGTGAAAGGGCCTTTACTCTCATAAACATTGATCAGCAAACATACATAGAGCAGTCATATATGTTAAACAGAAGCTCAAGCACGCAGTTTTGTTTTGTAAATCAATGAAAGCCTCATGGCTTTGGAATGACACAAGTGTTATTTTAAGCAGTGGTCAGACTCTGAGGACATCCACATGCCTGTCGTGTTACAGTATATATAGAGCGGGAGTGCCTTGTTGCCCTTGGCTCTGATCAAAAGCCTGTAATTGACTAATTTATTCAGTGCAAAGCTGGAGGGCAGAAAGAAGCTAGTCTATGACCTGACATGGTGGTTGTAGCCGCTGGACTCAGGCTGCAGTGGTGGGATGGAGAGAGGAAGTTTTTCCTGGGTGGTGCTGCCTAAGGCTCCTAGCTTGATGTGCTGCTTCGCTGTCTGATAAGAAGAGCTGCTTGTTTCAGTGATACAGGGTGTTGTGTCCATAGTGATTAAGAGCTGCTGGCCTTTCTGGTTCTCTCCTCTCTCCTCGTGTTATCATCAACCTTTTTGTATGCTCTTAAATCTCTTTACTATTCCACCTTTTCTGGATCAAGCTTTCTTTTTTTTAATGCCTTTTTTTTCCCCCTCGGTTCCATCCTCCTTCCTCTCTGCATCTCCCTATCGCAGTCCGTCTTTCACGTCCCGCTGCACTTGACTCGGCCTCATCAGATCCTCTTACTCTTGTGTCACTAGACCTCGGTGGCTGTAATTTACTGCAGTACCACCAATGTACTGTATGTCTGTGTCTGGCTCGTAATCATGTAATCTGATGTAAGATAATGCAACCTTTACGGCAAACAGGGAGTGGGAAGACAAACAGGACTCATTTGCAACTAAGCAAATATATGGTATTTGCTTAGTTGCAAATGCATTGCATTACGCTTTTTTGTGCTTTATAGGAAATCCTGACCCCTTTGACAATGACGAAGGCTTCCACCAGGTCTTCAGTATGTCTTGTTAAGATCTGAACGGCATTAATAATTTATTCCGGGAGCTGTGGGTCTGCTATTTTGCGCTGCTGAAAGGACCAGATTAAACACAGCCATGTTGTGTTTTAGGTGCTGGTCCACCCCAACATGCAGTAAATGCGATTTTTGTTTCTCCAGCTTGAAATTCTGTCCCAGCAGTCTCTTCTCATAACTTAAGAGAAGCCACACACATACACAGAGAGTCTGCTGTCTGTTACTTTGCGTTGTGTATGATTACTCATGAGAAACAGTGTGATGGAGACAGACATTTGGTGTGTGTGTGTGTGAATGGAGGATATATTCTTGCTCTTAGTCGGAGTGTTTGTTTTTGTGTCTCAGGTGTGTGCATGGTAATCAGCTCACTAAGGTCAGAGGTCATCTCCCTGGGGAAGTGCAGGGTTTGGATGCCATGACGACCCATGTCACTGCTTTCTCGTTCTCCCTCTCTTACTATAAATCCTGTGTTTCTCCCACTCATTGCCTTTTTCCTCCCTGCCGTTTGCTTGTGGAAATGTTGCGTGGCCTAGAAAAACACAATTTAGAAAATTAGTACAACCCTGTGTATCAAAGTCCTTTTGTAGATAGTTTAAGGTGCTGGCAAAAAAAAGGTCAGTTTCTGTTGTCAATGTTGTAGTGATTAGTGTAGCTCACACAGCAGTCACTTTGAAAACAAGCAGCTTTCTTTTGCTCAACGTGACTAATGAACTTCTTGCATTATCTGCATGGGGAAGTCTTTTGGCTTAGGTGAAATTCCTGGTCACATGGTTTCCTATTTAAATGACTGTATTTCACCTGTGAACATTTTTACACTGTGTCTTAACAAGACAGCATGCAACAAAGCAACAAACATGCGTTGGCTCAAAACAAACTAATGTTTTGCAAGGAAACACAAAGTTTCACGGAGGAACGCAAACATTTGCGTGAGAAAGCAAAAGCATTGACTTATTATTTTTCCTCCCATGTCATATTTTTTTTTCATCAATGTCATCAATGTCCCTTCAAGGGGCTTCATAAAAATCACATACAGGTGACCGAAAACAATATGGGCAACATTTCCATAACTAAAGAAAGCTAAAACTAAACTATTGCTGCCTTGCAAAGCTGTTTTTTCTTTCAAGACGTGCATATCTACTTAATTTTTTCTCTTCCATGCTTCACATAACCAAGCAAAATTCCTGTGTTTAGCTCTGTGCAGGTGTATGTACTAGTATAGGGATTGTGTGGGTGTGTGTTGCATCAGTGAGATGAAGATGTTTGTAACTCGCCTTGTTTTATATGTCTTAGACAGAAATTTTCAGAACAGACAACTGTTTTTTTTGGAGGAGGGGAGGGGGGGGGTCTCTCTGTCTGTCTGTGTGTGTGTGAGCTCCATGAAAGCGTGTAAGCATTGAGTTCAGCAACCAGATATTTTTAGTCCTGTCTCAAGACCTCTCTCTTCCTTCGTGTTTCTCCTCTCTTCCTCGGCCCTGTCCTCACCCCCTCCCATTCCCTACTCTGATATGTGTTTATCTACTTATCTGTGTGCATGCCTTGAGTGACAGCAAGAGAGTGACAAGTGAGTGAAGATTGAAGTCATCAGTTGTTTCTAACGTAGCGTTTTGCTCTGATAAGCCCAGCTGCCTAATCACACTCATTAAGACTTGATTAGCGTTATTTAATTCTCATCAGTTCGACCTCTTAAAAGCTGACCACTCAAATGCTTTCATAAGCTACATTTATAATCAGATTGATGGCTCAAGTACACTGGAAATCCTTCTTCTATAGCTACACCTCAGTTGATCTGATTGAACTTGATCCAAATGAAATTTTCGGATTGAAACCTAAAATAATCTTATCAGGGCTACATGATATTAAAGAAAAATTCGATATGCGATAACTTGTTAAATAATCCAATATGCGATGCGGTATTGCTTTAAGTGTAATTATACACTTGTGTAATTTAAATTATATTTATAGGGCCCTATGAAATTGTTTTATTTTTTTCCAAATTCAGTTTTTCCACCTACATTTTTCTAGATTCCGTTTTTTTTTCTTCGTTTAAATTTTTTCTGACTCCATTTTAATGGTTAAATAAAAATGTTGTAATCAAAGCATGTCTAGTTAATTGAAATCATGAAATTTATACAATTTAACAGCAATCTATATATTTTTTTTTACACATTTTTAAGGCCAAATTCAGTGTTTTCTGTTTTAAGTTTTCTGGATTCCATTTTAATGCTTTAATTAAATTGTAATAATCAAAAAGCATGTCTAATTAATTGAATTCATAAAAACAACAATTTATTAATAAAATAAATTCTTTTCTATGAAATGTTTAGTTTTTTCAGAAAATCTGTGTATTGTGTTGTGTATGCAACAGTAATATATGTCTATCACACAATATCTTCAAGTTAAACCAAACTTTTATTTTGATGGGTCGCCATGAAGACCTTTTGAGTTTCTGTGTTTATGATATGACGATAGTTTTTCTAAAATGAAATGGTAAAATGCTGTGGAGATAAAGTTCTGAAATATAGCGAGCGTCAAGCATGCTTCAGTATGTGTGGTAAATGAAACTATTCATTCACACAGAGACACTCAGAACATGCAGCATTCATATTTAATTAGTCTTTTTGCGGTTTAACAGTCACAGACACTAGAACATCAAGAACATCCAGGTAAATAAAAACATATGAAATTATGATACATGAAATATTTGAAAATATAAACACATACAATTTTTGATAAAAAGCTCTTCTGACATATTATGTCAGCTTATGTTTCATGCCACCAAGGCAAACATGTGACAGTAGCTCTGGTGACATCTTGGTGCCTGTGCCAACGTTTTGTTTAGGATACGAGTAATGCACGTATAAACAAATATTTGAAGCGGAGTGCAACATTCAGGGTAAACATAATTTCAGAATCTGAAATCAGGTTGGATTGATTCCGATTGAGGAAAATAATACGCATTTTCACAAAGGAGCAGAGGACACAGAAATGTAATTTAGTTAAACATAAAAGTCTCTGTCATTATCTCACATGAACAGGTATATTTAAGTCTGAATATTTTTTTATATATTTAACTCAAGCAGCACTTCTACTTATCTTGTAGACGCTATGTGTTCCTGCTTTATCATTCAACAGATGGCAAAGATTTTGCCATTCCTGTTTGATGAGGCTAGTGTGAGTGTAATCAGGTTAATATGTTTGACAGCAGTGCTGCCACAGTATGTCATTATATATATTACATCCTATCACCCACCCTTACTAAGAGCAATTCCCCACATGGCTGAATATAGAGGAGATTACACAGCACAGGAGTGAGCATGTCAGTGAATGTTTGTGTGCTATAGCCTAAGAGCTAGAAATGAAGATGTAAAACTTCCTGTTTATTAAAAAAACAAAACATCAAAAACAACGTCAACACTCGTATATTAAGTGCTATTCAGATACGATTGAGATCTACATCGTACTTTCTTTGCAGGGCTGTTTGATTGTATTTTTAACAACCGTAGGTTATTGAGATGTGATTCGAGGTACAGAGTGAAAAAGAGAGGGCGGGTGTGTGAGAAGGAATCTGTGGAAAGGAGTTATTCACTTACATAAACTCTAGCTCTATATTTAGACAGCGTGACTTCAGATTTCTGCACCAGAGTGATCGACCACATTGATATGCGTGTGGGCCTCAGTGTTCCTCATGCACAAACTCCAGTCGGAATGCTTTTGCCTGGCTGTATCAGGCTATATAATATAGCCGCTATATGCGGCTTTGCTTTGTGTTGCTGTTTGAGTCTGTTGAGTATCTATTATACTGTATGTTATTATCAGGCTGGTGAAGCTCAGTGCTTTATTGGTGTTTATCAGATTGTTGCTGCTGTGTATTACTGATTGTGGTGTTTTGATTAGGAGCATATGAGATTGTGTAAGCGTAGATTAGACTGGTGTGTATGAGTTTATATCACACTGGCTTTAAAAACAATAACTGATATTTCAAAATTATTTTTGTCATTTTCACACAGAGGGTAGCATTTATGTTAAATGTAGGCTACTATATGAAAAATGAGGAATTTCCAGAATTTTAAGACAATTCATACTTGTAAAAACATATAGGATAAAAAAATGTAAAATGTAATATAAATGTTCTATATATAGATTAGAATATATATTATATATATGTTATATATACAAAATATAATATATTTGTCATGAACTGCTCCAAGACACGAAGGTGGAGAATCCAAATGCAGGTTTATTAAGGGGTAATCCAAAGAACAGGCAAGGTCAAACACAGGCAGACAGTCCGTACAAACAAACACACAAAACAGGCAGGGGTCAGAGGCAAAAGAGTAATCCAGGGAACAGGGCAAGAAATCAGTAAACCAAAAGACATGAAAACAGGGAAAACGCTCGGAATTGCAGTGTGACAGTAAAACAAGAGTGAATGAATCGGGGAATGAAAGTGAATGAATCAGGGAATGAATGTGAAAACCAGGCCATTATAGGGTGAGTTAAACAAGGTAATGAGAAACAGGTGAATGCAATCAGTGATGATGAGTCCGGGCAGTGAGTTCTGGGAAATGTAGTTTGTGAGAATGACAATAGTCTGGGGTGGAGTGCCCTCTGGTGGCTCTCAAGGGCACTCCAGCTGGTAACCATCACAATATTAGTTATATTTATCCGTTTCAAAAAACATTTATCATTTCTTCCCAGGCAAAATATACGTACAATATTATCTTTAAAGTTTGATTTTTTTTATAATCAAATATCACCAAGGCTGCATATTTTATCAGAAATACACTAAAATAGTAGCCTAATATTATTACAGTAATATTATATTATTACAATTTAAAAAAAAATTTTTTAAATATATTTTAAGATAAATGTAATTTGTTACTTTTCAGACTGGAGTAATGGCTGCTGACAATTAAGATTTCCCAGTGTCATATGATCCTTCAGATATCATTCTAATATGTTCATTTTGCACTCAAAAATATTTGTTGTTATTATTAATGTTGAAAACGAGTGTGCTGCTTAATCATTGTAAACCGTGATCTTTTTTAAGGATTCGTTGAATGGAAAGCTCAAAAGAACGCCATTTATTTGAATAAATAACATTATAAATAACTTTTCAGAAAATTCTCACAAGGAAAATAATAATTATAAAAGACAAAAATCTTACTGACCATACACTTTTGAAAGTAGTGTATGTCATTATCTATCAGTAAGGTGACATACAGGCTACCGATTACCAGGTTTGTGATGTAGCATTTTTTTTTTTCTTTCTGTTCATTAAAAAATGTTTCTCAGTGATAAAACAAATAAGGTACCTTGTCTATTAAAGTTTATGAAACTCACAACACAGCACTGGGTAAGACTAAAAGAGATCTTGTCACAGCAGTTCTTGTGATGATGACCATAGATATTCATAATAAAGTCTAGATGTCTTACGGCGGAGTCTAACGTCATCACCCGGTGGATCTTGTCACAGGCAAGCTTTTTGGTGGGCTCTGTGGTACCTGATGTAAGGTGAGTGATCAGCACGAACACAAATACTCTTATCTCGCTGAAATCTTGACGGATTTTCAAACGGTTTGGTTTCTTACAAACGTTATTAACGTGGCTATAATTCTGGATGCTTGAACATGTTGAACTATATAATATTATAATTATTCATAAGTATGCAGTGTCATAACTACATCTCTGACGTTTATAACAAACCAACCCGTTTGAAAATCGGTAGAAAATTTTGCAAGTTATGGTTATTTAGAAAGTACATGCACCATTAAAACACAATGTAACGAGTGAGCAAGCTGACTGTGACAAGATGGCCTCCAGGTGCGGACGTCGACCTCCATTGGCCAGCAGCGCGGACGAGACATCTAGCCTTTATTATGTATATCTATGATGATGACACTCTAAATAGCAAGCATTACAATGTTGTACTGACAGAAAAAAGTACAGCATGAATGAAAATGTACAACCCACTCCATCAAAATGATGGATCATGATTATTTGCAACCTCTGTTCGTGAGTGCATAAAATGCGAATGTGTTTGAGCTTTGAGCGAGGTGTTTTTTTCTTTTTTCTGAACTTCCACATATTTACCATACTCAAGGGAGAGAGAATAGAGAATCCATACACGTTTCTGACCTGATCAGGAGGATATAGGCTAACTGTGATGTTATATGATTCAGTAAACCAGTTATCTTCTTTTTTTTAATTATCATCATGAGAATAGAAGTTGATGTTCTCATATCAAAGATAATTCATCTCCCTCAGATCGCAAATCTTCTTTGTAGATTTTGGATGTGTTTATCACTGTGTGTGTGTGTGTGTGTGTGTGTGTGTGTGTGTACTGTATGGATGGGCAAGAATGAAGATCTGAGCGTCTTTGAAAAGAGCCAAGTTGTTATGGCAAGGCGACTGCGTCAGAGTATCTTTGAAACGGCAAGGCTTGTTGGTTTCTCCCGGTCAGCAGTGGTAAGGGTGTTGGGCGCCCAAGGCTCATCGATGCACAAGCGCAATGAAGGCTATCCTGTCTGGTCCGAGCCAACCAGATGTCTACTGTGGCACAAGTCAGAAATTGTCATGGGAGGAATCTGTCACAACACACTGCAACACACTCTGCCTTGTATAGGGCTGCACAGCCGCAGACCAATCAAAGTGCATATGATGACCCCTGTCCACTGTTGAAAGAGCTTTAATTTCTACATGTCCACAACTGTTTATTTCACACTGACGAGTTGTTCTGCAGTAAACTGTCCTAACAGTTTCTGCTGGCGGGACCTTGATATCGCGGCTTTACTTCCTGCTCACTACTGCACAGAGCCAGGTCCCAAATGGGATGCAAGTGTCGGGTTTAGGGGCATTGGGGTTGGGGTGTGCCAATAGATTATAGTATCTTGTATCAACGATAGTCGGAGATATCGCCGATGGCTGATGCCTTTGACGATATCAAGATAATAATTGGCTCGTTGTTCGTCCGGATTTTGTTTTGGTTCCATAGCACAATTACACAATATTTTAATGACACTAGTGAATAACCCTAATTACAAATACAAAATTATTATTATTAGTAATAATAATATTATTGCTAAAAAAATGACATAGGCCTAATAACAGTCTAAACACAGCACAACAGTCAGTCATGGATGAAAATTAAGATCAGCTTCAAACAATAAATATTGATTATTCTCTTTTTTTCCACTATCATTAATGTATGGTCCACAAGAGAAATATCAAGACAATTTACAAAGATAGTTGATATACCATTATCAGCATAGAGATAGATTCAACTCTTGTTGTGTCTGAGAGAATTATTGCTCTGTGCAGCATCAGATGTCAAAAGAGAATCCTTCATTGGCATAACTCTTGTGCAACATTTGCTAATTGCCTGTGTGAAATCCAGGGGCTCGCCTTTTGGGTAAAATATTTATATGCGACGTGACATTTCTCTTCATGACCAACTCAATCTTTGCTTGCAAAATAATAGAACAAGATTCTTATTTCCCTCAATAATAAAATTAAGTAAATAAATAAATAAGTGAAAAAGAAAATTTATGAAACAAGTAAACTATTGCACCTATTAACCCCAACACCTTGGAAAGAGATGGCACCAGGATGCAGTGTGGGAAGACGACAAGCCGTGGAGGGAGTGTGATGCTCTTTGCAATGTTCTGCTGGCAAACCATGAGTCCGCCCAATCATGTGGATGTAAATTTGACAGTTGCCTACCTAAACATTATTGCAGACCTGGAACACCCCTTAATGACAATGGTGTTTTCTGGTGGAAGTGGCCTCTTTCAGCAGGATAATGCACCCTGCCATACTGCACACATTGTTCTGGAATGGTTTGAGGAACATAAGAGTTTAAGATGTTGCCCTGGTCTCCAAATACCCCAGATCTCAATCCAATTGTGCATTTATGTGCTGGACCAACAAATTTGATCCACGGCAGCTCCCTTCACCACCTACAGGACTTGAAAGATCTACTGCTAACGTCTTCATGCCAAATATCACAGGACACCTTTCGGGGTCTTGTAGAGTCTGCTGTTTTGGCAGCATGCGGAGAACCAACAGTATATTAGACAGGTGGTCATAATGTCTTGGCAGATATAGTGTCCGTTCTAGGAGTTTATTTGTGTGTCTGTTCCATTTCCATGTGCGTGTTTATGCGTTTTTGACCACACTGACCTTCATCCCTAATGGTGCCATTGAGGTGGCGTTAAATGTGTAAAAACATGCTCCCTGCTGCCACTCTCACTTTCAGTGAGATCACTCCTGCAGCTGTGCACGGAGCTAATGTGACCTTCAGCTCTCTCAAACCAGCCCTTACTATTCCCCTTCTGCTCTCCCTTTCAATGTCACACTCATCTACGCACAGCGTGAGACTGTGTAGAACAGCAGACTGTGATTAAATGATTTCCTCTCTATAGGATGCTTGGCCAAGGATTCCAATAGCCTTTAATATTAATATGCAATGAGATTAGACCTACAACATCTAAAGCTCATTTAATGTCTCCTGTTGGCATTCAAACTAATCCGTTAGAGTCCAAATTTAGTGCTGGTAAGTTTAAATGAGCGTGCAAATGCAACAAAGCTTTATATTGTATAATGGATGTCTTTTTAAAGCTGAATGTCTTTTCATTTTAAAGGTCTTTATGCTTGCACTCAAGTACCTTACATTGTCTGAATAAATGCTTCCTCTGGTAAGGCCATCAGATGCCGGATGCACTACACAAATGCTCTAATTTAGTATTTTAATGCACAGCTCAGTTTGTAAATCGTTTTACAACAGCAATTAAATTCTCTCAATCTGGCATTAAATATTAGTTTTAATTTCTATTTATAGTGGAATCGGTAGTCTACGCAGTATGTAACAAATAACAATATGTCAGCATGAGTCAGTTGGAGGGGTCCTGGTGGTCTCATTCAGTAACAGTTTTTATTGGGAACCAGTGCATCAGACCGCAGCTGCTCATTGATCCTGACATATAATGAAAGGTAATGAAAGTCTGTTTATATAGCTTTGTGCTTTAGAGAGAGAGAGCTGCCTGAAGGCAGAGCAATTCATGATAATACCTCTCCAACTATAGAGTCTGCAACTGCATCCAAACACAATGACTATGTTTACTTGGAACCCAGTGTTGTTATTTACTTATTTATTGGCTTTAAGATAAGACAAAATATTTACACAAGCAGCTTAAACTGTTTCATATTGTTTTCATAAATGTAACATTTCCCTGTTGAGTACTGGAAATACTGAAAGGTAGAATAGGAAGGAATCAATCATGTAGTTTGTTGCAAAATATCCAAAGGCTTTAATAGAGAGTCATATTCTTGTGATTCTGCTTGACTATGGTTATGGATTATTAATCTCATTGTTTAAACTTTATTCCATATATCAGTGGTTCACTTCTCAGCTGGCTTTGCTTCAGGGCATTACTGTGAGTGATGGTCAAATACAGTCGCAAAGTTGTTTGTTGCAAAAAGTAAACAAGATGTCAGTGGTGTGCTGTCAGAGCCAGCAGGGCCTTCTCTGCTGGCCCTGTCAAAATCAAACACTTATATTTTTTCATAATTAAATTAAATGAATGTGTGTGTGTGTGTCTGAACATGTCTAAATTCAAGTCTATCAGTAGCCTACATTATGATTATATTCCCAGAAAGAAAGAATATGGTTATTTTTTGTGAGCTGGATTTTCCATAGTGCAAAGGCTGTGATTATTTGTTATTGTCATTGATGTACGCTTTCATGTTCTGAAAAGCACTGAGTTTGAGTCACTTATAATGTGTATTCAAAAAAGCAACACGTGTCAAACATCTTTCCAAACATGAGAAACATTTATGAACCTCTTGTCCAACAAAAGACAACATTTAATAACATGCTTTTACTGCACTTCATAACGACAGTTGAGCTTCTGTGAGATGATGCCTGATAGGGATTTCTTGGAATGATGTGTGTTATTGTTCTTCTGTGGTGGGGCATATTTGGCGTGTCTGCGTGAGACGCCCTCTGGCGTTCAGATGAAGCAGCATTTACTACCGGTCAGCCGCACTACATGGACAAGCTGCACATAAAAATAATCACAGCCTGTGCCAAATCGCCTGCGAACGGTTTCATTGCGATTAAGTGTGCAGCCCTAGTATATTGCCAGTATTTGCAGTCATTTACCTTCCAGCGTTGTTCACAGTCCACACACACTTTTACTGGACACCTCGGTATCTCTTCATGTTTGAAATCGGCACATTTCAAAACTGTATTTTACACCAAATGTATCTGAAGTTGTCAAATGTTCTCAGTTATCAAGGTTTCATTTTATCAGTTGTGCGCATAAGGGAACTCTCACACTTGAGAGCAGCGGTGGGTAACTCTACTCTCTTTTTTCACACACACCCTTTCTGTCTATCACACAGTCTCTCTCCCTTTCTTTTTTCTCTCATCTTGACGGTTTCTCGCTTTGGTCCCATTTGACTCACTGGGTTCGAGCTGATAAGCACCTTGTCATCTCTGTCAGGCCACCCAGGTGCTGAAAAGTCTCTTTAAAGTGTAAATGTGTGTATGTGCATGTGAAAGACTTTGTATTATCTGTGTGTGCGAGTGTGTTTGTTACAGTACATCTCAAAACTTCTCATGGGGGTCTTTTTTCGTGTTCAGTCCGAGGTAGTGCTGTCTCACAACCTTTCCGTCCTTTCCTGAAGGCGTAATGCAATCTTACCTGCTTTCTCTCCCTACTGCGCTGTACTGCCTAAGGCAGTGGCTCTACAACTGCCACTTTGTGATTATAATTCGGATTGTTTCGGGAACAACCGGGATGAAAACAAAAAAGTTGGCAACCTGCTTTATTTCCCTAACACACTGTGACTACAAGGCAGGTTTGGACAGGAAAGAAGAGTGCTGCTAATTTTGTTGTCGCATCTTCAAAAAGATGAAGTGCTGTGAAAAATCGCATTGCCACCTCACATTCTACCCCTCAGAAGACAGGAGTGACATTTAAATAATTCTAATCAATGCCACATCATCGTTCCCCACTGAGTTTAGAGAATGCTCATGTCACTCAGAGTAATTTGTGTCACTTGGGGTTAGCGACGGCTGACTTTTTATTCCGCCTCTCCTCGGTGGCCCTCCTGTAGCCTGGGTGACTTATTCCTCTCTACTCTACTGGAGAATCAATACTGCAAATAGCCATAATAGAATTACGGAACAACAAACTGCTCTGTTTACTTTTCCTCCAATCCTGATGGGATGTGTGTGGAGAAGGGAGTCGTATGACAGCAGGTGTGAAGATGCAGGGCTGTTTAGAGGAATGAACACCAATCAGAGCTCGCCTCAACATCTCCGCAGGGGGAGAAACGCAAGCTGGGTTAGTCTGACTTGTGTGAGGTAATAAAGTTTACAAAATCTAGTAGTGGTGTTGGTGGCCTGCCAGATTTCACATTACTCCTCTAGGGTTTGCTTGTGTATGTCTGTCAAGAGCTGGAAAAGGTAACTTTCACACCTGAGTGTTTGTTTCGGAACCTGGTGCGTTGTCTTCCTTGGTTCGGTTTGTTTAGGCATATGTGAACACGGCAATCGTACTCAGATCCGCACCAAAACAATCGCTACGAGTCCACCTGAACGAGGTGGTCTCGGGCCAATTGCAATCGAACTATGAGGCGATTCGCTTGAGGTGTGAAAGGAAACCGACCCAACGAACCAATTCATAGCGGGAAATTTACTATATAAATAGCAGTAGTGTCTGATTTGCTGAGTGAGCACATTAGTTATCACAGTTGAAAACCAAAAGAGCACAGCTTCATCTTAGAATCTTGTGCAATTGCGCTTCTTTGTGCGAGAATGCTGTCCTGATGAAGCCTTGATTCCTGCTCTAGCTGCATTATAACATTCGTAGTGTGTGCATGTGTCTTGACACAGTTAACCTCTAGACAGTCCTGGGAGATCCAGAGAGAGAGAGCGTGTTTGAATTTGCTGCAGTATTAATATGAATGTAATGTAGTAGGGTAAACGTACCTATTAAGCTCACCAAAATCTACATTGAGACATTTTTAGTGCACAAGATATTGGTTTTAGTACAAGAAGTTATTTTAAAATAAAATATTAATCTCTCCCACTATAATATTTCATTTTATTTTAAATGACAAAAGTATTTCAATTAAGATGTACATCATTAAATATAAAAAGTCTGGCTGTGCTTAATGGGTACGTTTTGTACCCTTTAAGCACACCCCTGTTCCAAATAAGCTCACAACAAGTTTTATTTAACATTCTTGTTTATTTTAAACAACCTTTTTAAGGAATAATTGAAAAAAGTTATATTTGAAGGTCCAGAGTCAATCACAAAAAAAACAGAACACTAAAATCAAGCGACAAGGCATTACTTTTTATCAGGTAGCCTATCCTATTCATAGTGACGTGTCATTCAATCTCATTGCAACATCTAGACTAGTCCACGTTCAGATAAGTAACACAAATTGAAAAATCAAATAACAAAAACCAATAAAACATTTAATTCATGGCGATGAACACAGAAACTAGCCACATTATGAAGCCTCTCATTAAATGGATGTCAACTTATTTATATTCTCTAGGTTGCTTTTTGTAGAGATCGTCTATCTCTTGGTGGTTCTTCAAGTAGAAGGGTTCTGCACCCTCTACTTGTGCCTCACACAGAATACATTTTTTCTCAACATCTTCAATTTTGTCTAGCACTGGCTTTCAGGAAACAGCACAGAGCTTTCCTGTCTACTCCAAACTTATTGGACAGATACGACAGGTTTCTGATGGCTCCTTCTTTGTATAGATGACATGCCTCTTTCATCTTTGGGCATACACTATAGTTTCGTCTAGCTTTTGTCATCTTAAGACTGTGAAACTAAGTTTATTAATCATTTTTTTGAAGATTAACATAGTGACAACCATCAGTTAATATTTAAAGTCTGATTATGAAGTATTTACATAGACGTTCAATGTGGATGAGCTTAAAGGGAGCACACTGTGCTTAATTGGAGCAAAAACTATTTTTAATTAATAAATATTAAATTAAATTTAAAGGAAAATATTTAGCTAAATTGATAATCTAGGTAATGTATTAAGTTTATACCAATTTTAATATGAACAACTATTATTGACAATATCTATGAAATTATGCTTTTTCTAATTGATGTCACACTGAAGCTGTGTGATTGTCATAGTAGTGCACCCTTTAAGCTCACCTAACAATAATATGAATTCTTTAAAAATTACAGCAGTTTAAAACCACAGACTATCAATAAAATGTAAAATTTGAATATTATGGATTTAAAAGTACAAGCCATTAATCCCTGTGAAGTAGTATATTAGTGTAGCACACAATCTTATACAGCTAGTAAGCTGGCTATGTTCGTAGCATCTGGGCTATGTTGCTAAAACTATCTTTTAGATCTAACTGTAATTATTTCCCACATCCAGGTTCCAGGTTATAATATGCAAAAGTCTAAACTTTAATCTCTTAATTTTGCAATAAGTAGATGTACTTATCCAAAATAAAGGCCTAAACGTATAAAAAATGCACATTTGAGGGGCTCCTCTTCAGGTGAAAGTTTTCAGACAGCTTTCAAAATGACCACCAGACAGTGTGAACACATGGATACACATATCTCAGTGTGCAATGGTCTGATTGGTTTAAAATTACAGGAGGTATTTAGTAACAAACACATCAATTGGTTAATACATCAAATAGGATAATACATTGCTGTTTCTTTTTATAATCTGAGCTCCAAGATGGTAGTGTGCTTAATGGGTACTTGAGCTTAATAGGTGCGTTTACCCTATATAATTTAACAGCGGGAATGACAGCTACATTCGTATAGTTTTTGCGTGTATCTCAACAGTTACAAATAAATCCACAATAAGCTCATGGAGCGAACTTGTCAATCATTTTGATGTATGACGCAGAGGAAACACTGACCAATAAGAGGAAATTACTCGCATGTGCGAATTTGTTTGCGAAAGCAAACAAAACCAAGATAAAAAATGCAACATTGTGACAAATGAAGTCCCTTATTCGGAACAAAACAAAGGATCTATAGGTGTGAAATGCCCTAAGTGGAGTTTTGAGTGACTCTGATTGGACGATTAATATCGTACATTGGTGAGCATGTCAGGAAAATGAATCCCATGTATATCTCATAATTAACAAACTTATTAGTGAATTTGAAAATTAGACAGAATATAGCTGAACCTCACATCATTTTTTAATGTCTTTTTTACAGGCTGCAACAGGCTGTGAGGTCCATTTTATAACGAGGCTGGATTATTGCCAGATTTTAGTATAGCAGACATGTTTCCAGAGCCAGATTCATGAGGACAGAACTTTTATGTAGAATGAAAGGAGAGTGCATTAATTTATTAATTTGCTTAATTCACTTGCAGGAATTAATGAGAATGCCACGAAGTATAAGCATACATTTAGGACCTCAAAGTAGCCTATATTTATTATATGGGTGAATTTTGGATTATCACTACTGTCCCATGAACAGAAATTTTATATATCTAAATATGAATCTGACCTTGATTGCTTTTTCTTAGGCTTTATTTTAGTTTTGTAACACTTTTACAATTTTATTTATTTATTTTGGAAAGAAATTTAGTGGAGACCGGGGAGTGTTGTAACATGGGGTCGGCTGTAACACTGTCAGTTTGACAAGTCAGAAAAGAGTTGTGGTGAGGTCATCAATATCATACACTTCAATCTCCTTTTTGAGCTCATAGGAGAAGTAGGATGTGACTGTGAGCAACAACATTGTAGATTTTATGACCGAAAACAACAACAACAGCAAACAAATAATTTTCAGGAAAGAAAGTAAAAACATGTATCAAGATTTTTTTTTTTGCCTAGCAATCATTGCATTGTAGATACAAGCCACTTTCTCAAGGATATGCTTTGCGTTCATGCTTACTTCAAACCCACATGCTAAAACAGCTAGCTAAGTTATGGCTGTTTAGGGGTGTCGAAATTAATAGTTTCTACGATGCATCGCGATGCAGACGAGGACGATTCGGTACCGTTTCAGTAATAGACCATAACCGATTATAATGTACTGACGCTTTTCTGACGTCATTTGTCACGTACGTGCTTTGTCGTGATAGCATATAATGGCAGAGGGCGAGATGCAAGTGCAAGTACTTAAAGGAGAACTCCGGGCAATTTTTAAGTTAATCTTGATTGTTATACCTTTGTGAGTACTGTCTATAGAAAAAAAAACCGGATTGGTGCTTGCAACACGGAGCTGCTACCGCTAAAAAAAAAAAAAAACAGCAAAAGTGAAACGTGCTCTGTTGGGGTCCCACTGGGCAATACTGGTGTAAGACACCACCCCAGCAGAGGACGTCCATGGATTGTAGGTCCAGTGGCACCGCAAACCTGCTCAATCACTGCCATCTCAGATAGGGTTTTAATTATTCTTATTTCTTTTGATTATTTTAATTTCTTCTATGTAAAACACTTTGAATTACCACTGTTTAGCTTTGCATTTACTGAATGAGCACTGTGCCACTGTTCGTCCGACTGTTTGCACTGTATTTTATTTTCTAAACTGTTTTAATTATTCTTATTTATTTTATTATTTATGTAATTATTTTAATTTCTTCTATGTAAAGCACTTTGAATTACCACTGTGTATGAAATGTGCTATATAAATAAACTTGCCTTGCCTTGCCTTGCTAATGCCCAGAGCTCCACTTAGCTAAAATGGCAGTTATGGGGGCATATTCATAAAGAGTGTTTTTGTGCCTCTTAACGGACACAAAATGCAATTAAAATGTCTGTCCAACATGAACAGGGTCCTTACATGACAACAAAATGCGTTTAGCAGCTTAGCCATTGTTTAAATTCACCTAAATAGTGTTTTAGACGGCTAGCTGTAGTCTCGCGCTGATGTCCAGTGGGAACTAGTTATGAGTGGAGCTCTGGGCATTAGCGATAGCAGCTCCCTGTTGCAAGCACCAATCCGGTTCATTTTTTTTTTCTATAGACCGTACTCACAAAGGTATAACAATCAAGATTAACTTAA
This sequence comes from Phoxinus phoxinus, assembly GCF_949152265.1. Taxonomy (NCBI): domain Eukaryota; kingdom Metazoa; phylum Chordata; class Actinopteri; order Cypriniformes; family Leuciscidae; genus Phoxinus; species Phoxinus phoxinus. The sequence goes on from NC_136876.1 coordinate 26,286,668, forward strand.
AAATTGCCCGGAGTTCTCCTTTAAAAATGCTCCAACTAGACACCTGCGCAGGATTCTGTCCAACATATATATTGGACAAATAAAATATGCAGGGGGTAAAGTGAAATTTAAAATTGATGATGCAGTGCATCGTCAATGCATCGTGATATCGAATTGAACTGAATCGATGACATGATAATCGTAATCGAACCGAACCCCTGAAACCAGTGTAGGTTCACACCCCTAGTGGGTATAATTGTTCAGTTCATTAAAATGTTACAACCAACCAACCCCTTAATGATTCCAAAGAGTCCAGCTAGCAATCACATTCTCTGTTATTAGTAGCACATCAAGGGATTTATGTGGGTAATGTTTATGTGCATGTCTTCTTATCAAATAAAAACATTATCCGCCTAAACTGAGTTTACCTTTTTTTTTTAAGAGCGTTTTTAGAATTTATGCACCCAGCATTTTTTTTTATATTATATTTTTGCAAAATTTAAAGTCCTAAAAGAAATGCAATAACATAGTAATATATTAATATATAATAATAATATAAAGGTATTCAATTTCATAATGTACATTATAATGCATCATATCTTATATCTAAATAATTGTAACCAAAGTTAAAATGCATTATTATATTTGCAGATTCCCTGTTACATCTGAAATTGGTTGTTTGTCATGTGTTTTAATACATTATGCTGGTTACAATGATTTATGAGACCATACAATGCATTATATTGAGCATTAGAAGGCATAAATAGTGCATTTAAAATATTTTTTATAATGCATTTATATAAATGCTTTAAGTAAATTGTTATCTAATGTTTTTTTGTCACTTTAAATTGTCCACTTTATTCAAAACCGATTATTCGTTGTTCTTCAATAAAGTTTTCGCATAAATTAGTGTGTGGATCTTATTTCAGCAAATCACCTGTCATCTATCCCAATGACAGTAAAGTAATTAATAATGTTATAAAAGATTTCTATTTAATGTAAATGCTGTTCTTTTGAACTTTTTACTTTTAAAAGAATCCTGAAGAAAATGTAATGTAATGGCTGCTAAAAATTCAGCTTTGACATCAGGAGTAAATTGCATTTTAAAAGTTATAGGGGAAAAAATTAAATTTTAAAGTTTAATAATATTTCGTAATATTACTTGTACTCCATTTTTGCAGCCTTGGTGAGCAGAAGAGACTTTTTTTCAGGAACTAAAAAATCTTATTGACCCCAAATTTGTAATAGTATTGTTAATCTGATCATAACCATTTAATGTACATTTGTACAACTTTTAAATGTTAAAAATGTGAAGGTAGTGATTAACGTTAACAAATTTTTTATAAATGTTGTAAAAGTATTTTTCATTGTTATTTCATATTAGCTATTGCATAATAATGATGATAATGAATGACAACTTTGTTGTAAAGTGTTAACATTATTTATGACAGTGTATTGGATAACACCTAGCATGCTATGCATGGACTACAGTTGTGTAATGTGATTTACTCCCCATTTTTAGCAGGAAGGATGTAGGAGTTCAGTCTCTTTTTGGCAACAGCATCTGCACTATAGTTACTCTTTTTTTTGCATTAGGGCGATGGGGATCAGCTGACTGTGGCATTTGAACATGTACTTTTGGCAGAGATGCTCAGCACCATTTGATAGTGTTTAGATGTGTGAGCTCTGGTTTACTCTCTCTGATGATGGACGCTTAAAGACAGTACAGAGAGTGGGAATAGAACCCAAAAATAGCTGCATTGTTTGGTTTGTTCTCCCAACAAAAAGAGAACAGCTGTAGACGCCCCTTTGCTGTGAATATTTTATGAAGGCTTATGGCTTGGCTCTAGTGCTGGTACCCTGTTTAGTGGAGGGGGTTGCCTAGCCGACGACAAGAACCCTGCCGAGCCTTTTTACCTATTTTTACCTGTTTTACTATTTTAGGGAATTGCAAGTCTTCTTGAAAGATTGGCTTTTGGAAAGCCACAGAAGGAACTAAAGAAAGTTGTGTTTTTTCTTTTTTGACATAAACCAATAATGATACCAAATTCACAGTCAAAACCAGCTTAATTTAATCTTATTTCTCCCCGAGGGAACGTAATATCCACTTTTCCCCATGATTTAAATCCATCAGAATTATTTAACTGCTCTTAATATTTATACTAGACAGTGGTTCTCAGGGGCCCACTAGGGGGCCTCTGTAAACTTCCAGGGAACCCTTAAGTCTTAAAATTATTTAAATTTAGTTAAGTTACCAGTCTTAATTAAAAGGTTAAAAAACTAAATTTAGCTTAATATTTCTCCTGTCTACCAGCTTGAATAGTAATTTTTTTGCAGTTCTATTTTTATGCTGCTTGTGGCACAGAGGTTAGACGCTCATTTTTATTTTTGTTGATAGAACCTTTGTGACCACCCTACATATAGTTGGGTCAAAATATTCAGGCATTTGTATAAACATTTTTTTTACCTACATATGTCTATTTCTGTTTACATGTGTATAGGTTTTTTTTAATGTACTTTGATGTATTATGAGTTTGCACTGAACAGTGCAGCTGCATTTTCTGAATTCTGGGTGGCAGTTGAGAGAGCAGAGTTACCGTGACGACTGCGGCACATCCTAAGACAACAAAGAGGTTCTTTTAATGAACCACTTGTGGTCTTTCTTTCTCATTTACTGTTGTTAAGGTTAGTTAAATTCATTAAATTTCATATCAAACTGTAGTTTATATGTTTTAATGTTCAAATAATTTGTTTCAATTGATTATTTATTTTTATTAATAATTTTAAGATGCTTATGTCATGGGCAAGTCCATTCGTGTATAAGTTACTTAAGTTGTCATCCAGTTGTGTGGAGGAATTGAGTTAGATCATTTCAGTACACATATGGTTAGGGTTTCTATCTTGATTTATTTATTTACTTATTTATTGTGATTTGATGTAAATACCATGATTAAATACCGGATAATTTAAACAACCACTAAAAATCTCTCTCTCTCTCATTTACTGAAACGGCTTACAGACTGCTCGGGACCTGTAACAATTGCTTGCCCTGCAACGTTACGTGTGGTTTGGTGTCATGTGTAACGTAAGTTACAGCTCTGAATCTACTGAGGCCTGGTCATGCTTTGTCCTCTCTGTAGATCCAGTAAGCACTCTTCGGTGTGTGTGAATCCAAGCGTGCACCTCCAGGTCACGGTTGATTACGTCTTTCAAGATTTAGCAGAAATTTCTTCTAGTGTCCCAAAGGTAAGGTCGTCTAGAGAGATCTTGCCTTGTTGCTTGAATCAATCTGCAGCGCTTGCCACTGGCTTTCCTGTCGATATTCCTTGCTTGTGTGGTAAATCTGAAATGTATTTATAAAGAATAGAAGCTCTCGAATGATCAGCAAACTTAAATCTATTGTGCTGTGACAGTGTGTAACGTAAGAGAATTAGGAGCTGGCCTTCTTTTTAATTTTGCAAACCAATGTATTTTTGTAAAGCATGATTTATTAACTGCAGTGAGGATAGGGATTGTATGCTCAATTAGACATTGCTTTGATGTGAACGCTTAACATGATTTCATAGCAGTTAAGATACAGCCAAGAGCTTCCAAGCACATATCATCAGCTGCTAGCGGTTTATCACGCGTGCTCAGGCGTCAGGATGTGTTGGATGCGTGCAGCACCATGGACAGCATAACATGTTTCTGTCCGTGGTGCTGAAGTAGTAACGCAACAGCTGCAAACGCGGCAAACGTAACTTTCTTTGATTAAACTCATGGGGAGGATTATAAAAAGCAATTTAGTCCGTTATCTAAATACAGCTTAAAAGTTAAATGGGCAGCATCATAGCAGCCTTCAACTTTGTGCACATGATATAGATTTGATATATTTTCAGCCCATTTCATGTATCTTTGCTCATTTCTAAAACATTCATTGTATAACACTTATTTTGCCGTAATTCATAAAGGCTTTTTTTTTAGCATTAAACAGTTTTTTTGTAAGTGTTAATTTTCGTAAGACACTTTAGATGCAGCATTTGCGTGGCCTTGCAGTGTAGATGCCTTCACCAATAAATCCACGTGTTTGTGAACTGCGTAAAATATCAGTCTGTCTTAAACCATAATGGTCAAATTATGTTCCTCAAACGGATATTATATTACTGTTGATCGTTTTATTCCGGTTGATTTCGATTAGCGAGTAACGAACTAAGGCACACCGGTTTCCTCATTCCAAAGACTCATACGCGTTACAAATAACAAGATAACTAGTATTTTATGAGCTAGGCTACATGCTCTCAACACTACATTCGCAGGATAATCTTCTCACACGAAAGTATGCCACAACGAAATGCCACAGCACTTGTGTTGTGTTACACGTGTTTTAAGATTCGTCTAACGCGTATCCCCCGCACGCCGTCACGGTTTTGTGATAATTGTATTTTCTGCTCATTTTTCTCTTACCGTCTCCCGTAGCTTCTTTTACACATGGCAATGTCACTGGAGAATAGGGGAGTTGCCACTACACACAGCTCGAGAATCATTCATGTGTGTGCATCGAACATGCTCCATCTCGTGAGACGCAGGTGAAAGGGACTCTGAACTCGCCAGCGTCAGACGCGTCGGTGCGCGCTCACATCCGCGTCGCTCAGTTGGAGTTCTTCTCCGCAGCTCAGGGAGCGTGAGGCAATGCGAATTCACCTGCTGGAGCTCTGTGATCACGCTGTTGATATTAGAAGAATAAAATATGGTTTTCACCACATACTGTTTGGTATTAAGGACTCTCAGCTTTTTATGTGGATTATTGAGAGTGTAGATAAATTAGGAACATCCAAAAGCAACTGAAGGAAAGCGATGCAACTCGCTCCCTTCCACCAAACCTCGCGACGAAACAGGTTTTTTCTTTTTCTTTGGGAATATATGCGCAGAGTGGAAAAAGGATTTGGGAAGATTTGCGTACCTTTGGGAAACAAATCCAGTTTCGATTAGAAATAGGAAGGACTAGGAAGTTAAAACAGCAGACGGAGGTAGTAGCCTACATACGGTCAGACTACTGAATGCCATTTCCCTTCCAGACAAATCGGTTGCATTCTCGTGACAAACTTAAGGAGTAGACATCCTCGGAAAAAAATGGAAAGAACATCAACGGATAACAGCGATGATTTGGATTTTCTGCATGTGGGAGTACAGATTTAATTTTTTGGTCTAAATGAACAAATCGATTGGCAAAATACGAGAAAGACTCAGAATTATCACTGAGTTTTGGCTCGTAATGTAATTGGCTGCAGACAAGTCATTTTGTGGACGGTTAAGCAGAGGTTATGTAATGCAAGAACTGAGAATGACATTTCCTTGTCACAGAGCTGCAATCTGGAATTTTGCCTCAATTTGATTAGACGCTGGTTTCCTATAGGATCTTTTTTTGAAAATTAACGTCGCTCTTTTTTTAGTGCCCTGCGGCACGCAATTTTGATGTCAGAGGAGGTAAGGCAACTCCTTATTGCAGTTCATGTTTTGTCTTTATCCCTTTATTATATACACTGTTCTTTACTCATATTTATTATTTTTGGCACTGCTCAAAACACACTGACGATAGTTTTTGGGTTTATAGGCTACTGTTCAGTCTTCTGAGTTTTATAAATCCTTGTAGGCTAATACATTTTGTCTCAGTTACGCTGCAGAAGTAACGCTGAGCGCTTTGCTTCCAATTAGAATGATAAAAAAGTCTGTCGCGTTTAAATGAACTAAACGCGCAGAAAACATATATTTGAATAAATTAAAGTCAAGAATACGACGCGAGGACACTTGTATGTTTGTAGACATGTTTTTTATGGCCTAACAGAAACTTAGAAGATAAAGTAGGCTACCTGCTCAAAGCAGCAAACACAAGATACTGACGGTTAATGTTGTGTGGCTGAGGTGCGAAGATGGACAGTCAACATTTTCAGTGCAACAGTTAGAATTGAAAAAATAATCTCACGCTATATGCTAATTTCACAAGTTTTGTGAGGTGACTGCGGAGACTCCGGTTTATATTGTTGACGCAAGTGTAACAGCAGGAGTGTTCTGAATATATATATATTTAAAATGTTATAACATCATTAGTTTTGAAAATTATATTTTTGTCTGCGATCGTGCCCATCACTGACCTATTGGCCACCTGCCATGCTAAAGCTGAATATTATTTGGCTTTATGAATCTGCTTGTTAACAAACGTTCCTGGACCACAACAGCGAATATGCTCTGCTTAGCAACAAAACATTTACCGAGCTACATCATGTCTATGACATTGACATCTCGTCTGTTGTGACGTAAGCTATTTCATTTTCTGCGTTGTCACAAATAATGCTACTGTAAACATTTATAGGTTTTCCCATCTTCCCCTGTAAATAAAGTAATTCATACTTTTTACTTTTTAAATAGTAGAAATATAACAGCAGTTTCCTATTTCTGTCACAATTATGTATGTTTGCATGTTTTATGTTGTAGGCTATATTATTGTTTATAGCATTATTTAAGAATTGTTAAACAGTTGCCGGAGAGGCCAATTTTTATGTTCTTTATGTCATCATGTGGCCCTTCCATTGTACCACAATGTCATGTAACCTACTTGTTACAATTAAAAACAGATTTGAATAGCCCCACATGACATGAACAGTGTTGAATATACAATCATCAAAATGGCTCCTGTAATTCTAGTTGTCACTGTATTTTTTATTGTAAAGCTCAGTCAACAACAAAAGCCATTCAATTGAACAATTTGTTGTTTTATAGTTGCTGTCATATATTGAATTGTCTGTCACCGGGCTGATGGCTCTGAATCAACCACTATTTTAGGGGTGTAACCATTCTTTGTTTCACAATATTGTTAAATGATCATCAGCCCATAAATTAATATTTCAGTAATACAATATCAGTGGACATCAATTAACTTAAAAACAATCTTTTTCACTGATCCTGCTAGACTTGGGGGCTCGTTGCTCTTTAGCATTGATTTATCAGGTCTCAGTAATATTTGGTTAAACAAATACAACCAGATAAGTCATTAAAATGGCAGCACGCCCAATATACAGAGTCCAGGAATAACATTTCCCTTTGTACAATTTACATTTGAGTATTTTAGTGCTGATAATGTAGGCTGTTTAAGTGTAATTTTGCCGATTTTCAACCTCTTTGTATTGTATTGCAATGTTGGTAGTATATGTAAATTAATTACTCATTCTCCGTGTTACCTGGACCGAGAAAATCAGGTTTCTTTGTCAGGAAAAGATTTTTGACAGCTCCAGGGTTTTTGTAAAAACTACAGGTTTTACATCCGCATTTTTTGTATTCCAGCCCACGAACAGTTGGATCGATAGAGGGTTATTAACAGAACAGTTAATGTAAGGGTAGGTTTATCACTGGATTTTTTTATTGTACTTTTTCTACTCTTTAAACAGCATCATGGTAGAAATGGACACTATGGCTACAGCTTTCATAGCTGTATGCAACATCATTTTGCTTTGGGAGGTTGTACTGACAGTACAGCGCCGCAGCGTTTTCTCCATATGTATAATTCTTTACTGCCTTTAGCCACTGCCCACAACGCGCTGGATTTTTCACTGGAAACTGAAAGTAATTCTTAGTCGCTAGATGTTTACTTGCACCCCGGAACAATACGAGTTGACACCATGATAACTAAAAGTTTGCTAAGAAGTATTTCCTATTAAAGAAACTAAGCAAGGCAATATTTGACTCTGGTAAGCGTATACATAGCACACTGGTGTGATGGCCTTGGATGGCAACATGCCCAGTGCATTATAGGTGCTGAAGATTTCCTACTGATTTGGCAAAAGGAAAGACTACAGCCTTTTTTTTGTTTTCTCTAGTCAGGTACTGATTAGTTTTTTTTTTTTTTCAGGTTAGTTTTATTGAAAGCCCATTTTGCCAGTAAAGTACCCCTTTAAATATATACCGTGTGGTATGTTATAGGATTTATGCATGCATGGATCATGAGAGACAGTGAGGAAGATGTGTGAGAAATGGATGGTGAAAAGGGTTGTTGAATATGTAGGGTGGCTCAGAGTTTGCAGAGCAGGCTGCCGATACAATATAAGATGAAACAAAAGAGCGTGTGATAATCTAACAACCAAAAAGGACTGGTAGCAGCAAGGCGAGAGGGAGGGAATGAGGAGGATCTGCTTGAGAGCTCTTCACTTTGTAAAGTCTGCCCTCACTGCACACACATACACACCTGTGCACTCACTGCGGGGTCTTTTAATTTAGTCAGGTGCTCTTCAGCTCTCTCAGAGAAAGTGACTCAAGTCCAGGTTCGCTACTCCAGGTTCCAACCACCCCTGATCTCCTACCCAAACCAAACAACACTTCAGAATTCTCATGATTTGTGTAGTTTTTTTGTACGTTATTATTGCACAAAACACATTCTATTTAGCCTGGAAGAGATGTCTTGATGGATGCAGAGTGCAGCAGACCACAGTATTGATCATGGGCTGCTGTGCCTGGCACATTGGAGTCTGAATTCCCTATTGACCATAAATTCATAAAATAATTGTTTCAGGACTGCTCTTGCTCCACGCTGTGTTGTTGCTGGCATGCTGAGGGTCTTAATAACTGAGTGAGATTCCCAAGGATCTTTAGAACTCATTTTGTGTTCCATGACTTTGAACACATTGAGGTTTAGTCTGGTAAAGCTGGTTGTGCTTGTTGTTGAGTTGTCAGGATGTGTATGTGTCCCCCAGCGTGGCCACACTTTCAGTGCTGCTGTCTGTCTGCACTCACACCTGCTGAAAATTCAGCACTGCCTTTGGCTGAGTGGGCCACATTACGGAAACTGTGACAGTCCATACATATTTATTTTGTTTGTGTGTATTTTTTTGAGGATTATAAAAGCAGTGGAGAACGAGTGTAACTTGCATTACTGTGGCACTATTTATTGTATGTAAAAATATTTCTTATAGTTGGATGGTGTGGTTAGGTTTACATATTATAAAGATCATCTAGGCTAGTTCAACATCAAGATGTTAATACAGTGACAGTAAAGACATTTATAATGTGTTACAGAAGAGTTCCATTTTGTTGTTTTTATTTTCTACTAATAAGAAATGTGCCTTGAGCAGCAAATCAGCATATTAGAATACTTTTTGAAGGATCATGTGACACTGAAGACTTGAGTAATGATGCTGAAAAGCTTTGCCATCACAGGAAGAAATTACATTTTAAAAGTGAATAGAAAATGGTATTTTGAATTGTAATATTTCACAATATTACAGTTTTTACTGTATTTGATTAAATCAGTGTTAATTTTGACAAATTTTGATTTTGTTTTAAATGCAGTGAAAAAGTTTTTCTTTTCAAAAACAAGCTAACCCCAAACTTTGGTAGTCCACATTAACATTAACATTCCACATTAGCAGTAAAAACTATTTTTTTCATGAGTGGAGAACGCATTTTCTTTGTGTGTAATCTATCACTGTAGCAGTATTTATAGTACTTATTAGTATTATAGTATTTATAGTATTATAGTATTTATTAGTAGTAAAAATATTTATTGTAGACAGGGTATCAGACACTTCTTGAAATGACCACCTTTATCATTTTGCATTTGATAACTTGCTCTTTTAAAGTAATGAAATTAAGTTGTTTAGTGTAAAGCTCTAAAGAATGCAGTCTAGAAGGCGATCTGTCTCTCTCTTCCCATCTCTCTGCTGTGATGTAGGGGATTAGTGCTGTGTTTAGCTGCAGAATCCGCGAACCAAATCACACCCTTCTCTTTCTTAACTGCTCCTAATTGATCGAGTTAGGAGATAGAGAATGTGAAATATTCCTCAAGGCCACCAGCTGTTTTCTCTGGAAAGAAGAAAGCACACTCTGCATACAGAGCAGCTGCAGGTGCTGGTAGAGGACTCAATGAGAACACTGACAACATCTGCCTTCATCCAACTGTAGAGGGCAAGATATCTCCAGCTGCCCTTGAACCAATCAAATGTACCAGGCTGCTTTTATTTTTCTTTGCAAATTATTTCGGAAAAACTTAAATTAGATATTACAGCTTCACATAACAGGTGGTTTGAGAGAGAGCTTTGCTTGTTTCAACAGGGCCCAGAATGGTCAGAATGGTTTATAAATGAAAAACACTTACACTGCGACTAAGAGAACAGAAGTAATTTTAGATTAGAGTTGACGGTTTGTGGTGGCATGAGTGAGCGAGTGTGTAGGTGCAGTTTTGCTATGTGACAAAGTTATGCAAATGAGCAGTGATGTGATGACGTGACCAGCAATGTTTTTGAAAAAAGTATTACGTCAAAACTTGCGCAATGATTAATACGTTGATAATCATTCATCTTGTTATATTCACTGTTGTAATTTATATAGAAAATCTTTCCTTTGCTGAATTTTAATTTTTAGCAGCAAGAGAGCCCATTGATTTAAAAAAATAAAATTAGATCTTATTTTTTTACCAGCAATGGCTCATGTTGGTGGTGTCTCGTCATAAGTGTAATTTACCATTTTATTTCTCCACAACTTTTTGCCATGGGTGATTGTGTCCCCACCACTTCGTGAAATACTTTGCAGCGGGAATGCATGTAATAGAGGAAGCATCCCCACTTGTCATACTAGAGCTCATTTTGTTTGTTTAATAATGAGCAGTGATCCAACTAAAATTTTGACATTTTTCAGAATGGTCATTGTGATTGTCCTCAAAATGGGAAAGCAAAAGCACCAGTTTTCTCTCAGAAACACGCTCACTCTTATGCTTTTCTATGGAAACCCTAAATGGTTGGCGGATTTTACAAAAATTCTGTGACCGACAGCGGAATATGTATGAAGTTTTGAAATTTACATATGTCCCAAGCACATCATTTCTCATTTAAAATTCCTGTGCTATAAGTACGCCTTGGGGTGTCATAATATTCAACCCTTCATAAAATGGAAAAATAACAACAAGATAATGCAGTGTGTAGCTACTACTACAGCTGCACAAAATCATGTCTGCGAGATGACAGATGAAAGCAAGACACTCTACTTGCACTGAAGAAAGAAAAAAAGCTTGCCAGTGTGTTCGTTGGATTGTGTAAAAAAGACGGGGTGTTAGACACCCCAGTTTGCCGATCAACTCATATCTGGTCTGGAATTGACCATGATGTTTTTTTTTGTATTTGTACAGTCTTGGTCACAAACTCTGCCTCCTTTTGAGTGTGATACACTAGCCAATAAAAGAAAATGCTTAATAAACAAAGATGAATTTGACTTCATTTACTGTTTGCTTGCTCGCCATATCATTATTGTGAATTATTTTGGCCATATTTTGTGTCGTGAAGACAACCCCAAGTATGCCGCTACGGCTACCATTTCATATCCCGACCACTTTTTTTTTTAAACAATAAAACGTCCCTGGCTGTTGTCAATCTCTCGTCTTTTCTCTTCTCGTCTGGCCCTTAGTGCTATAACCTCTTATTGCTGTCTCTTGCAGAGAAATGCTCAGCTTTATAGGAAGGCAGAGCCGAATACCTAAACACTGACAGGAACAGTACAGAAATGTGAAGTGTCTCCTGAACTTGCTGACCGGCAGCTGTAATCCCTCTTGGATGGGGTTAATTAGATCCCCCCTCTTTAATTTCACCCTGTTAATGGGCCTCTGAGGGGGGAGAAACGCCCAGCCTCCTGCTCACCTGCTTTATGAGCCCAACAGGTCTGCTCATGTTGATTGTGGTCGGCGCAGCGACCTCATTCTATGCATTTCTAATTTAATTGTGGCTTGCGTCTTCATGCTCTGTTTTACAAATCAATCTCAGCTATTGAAATCTAGATTCAATTAGAGACGTGTGGAGACGGTCATGCGTACAGCAGAGGCTCTGAGCGTGTGTGTACATATGTGTATAGGTGGGAGGGATTAGGAAGGCATTTGTTTGTTTTCCATGGCTGTTTGTTTTGGTGGCTTTGGTTTCGCGCAGTATGCAGGAAGGAGTTATGCGTTTTCCCCGAGGCTTCAACGGAGGGTGTGATAAATGTAAATAAATTACGCTTTATTGTCCTCTGTAGGCTCAGACGTTCCCCTAGAGGATTTTTTCTCCTATGTGTCATTACAATGAAGCAAGAGACAGTAGGAAATGTGATCTTTATGAAGAGGATAAAAAAAACTTGTTGCATTCAGTATCTGGTGTTCCTCCCCTGTCTTTAATTCAGTTATGTCACATGTGTGCTGGTCGATAAGGCATAGCCTCAGTCTTAATGCATGCAGGCATTAGTGCAGCCGACTGAGACATGGGGGCATGTTGGATCACTTACAAAATGATCTAAAATCGAAAAGTTTTTGCTGTTTTATTTCTTCTATATCTGAGCAGTTCCAGAGGTCTGGACCTGACATTTGCAGTCAAAACTTGAAATACAAAGTCTCATAGAATGTATTTATTACCAATTAATTTTTCGTTTATATTTTCCGAAACCCCTGAAAATAGAGTCCAGGCGTCAGAAAAATATCAGTCTATAAATGTGTTTTGTATTTTAGATCAGGGAAATACACATGATTTACGGACGTGACAAAAAATACTTTTTTGGGAAACTTTCTGTGAATTGCAATGCACAAACCAGAAGCAACATATTTACCGAATGGAGAAGGGTTGGCTCTTCACAGAACATAAAATATCTATTTTATTTCAATTTTAGTTTTCGCATTTTGGAGGAAAAATCTATGTTACGGATGTGAAATCTCTCCGTTACGGATGTGACAGTTCTTTTACTTTATTTTATTTATAAAGCACTTTACAACTGCACCTGCAGACCAAAGTGCTGTACAATCAGCAGCACAAAAACAAACAACACATAAATACAACATGCAACTTATTACAAGTTAGCCCAAATCTCTCAAAGTCTAAAGACAAGAAATAATTTTTAACACAAGCTTTAAATACATTTAAAGAAGTGATCTCTCTTAGTTCAAGAGGCAGACTATTCCAAAGCCTCGGACCCACAACAGCAAAGGCCTGATTACCTGAGATCGAGGGACAGAAAGCAATGACTTGTCTTAGGGTGTATTCACACCAGGAAAGTCCGATAGTTCACTTGCTTTGGTCCAGACCAAATAAAAAAAAATGTTTTGTTGTTTGGTACGGTTCGCTTTCACACTGCTCTTTTTGCAAGTGAACCAAAATTTGTAAACAAAACCACACGTGTGCTAAGGTCGTCCATTCATTGGACAAGGATTCTCAAGTAGGGAAATTAGGAAGTGCAAAAAAAAAAGCTATTGTATACTGCTAACAAGTGCTGTCAACGTTAACGCTTGCGATTAAGTTAGACCAGTTTAACGTAAATGAACGCAGCAGCACCCCCCCCCCCCCCACACACACACACCCACACACCCACATATTTAGAAATGTGAGACAGACAATATATACAATATATTTACTAATATATCATAATGCATGTCATTTTATATTCAGTAATACACTTCATAATATATACAGGGATTAAAGTTATCCTTCACTACGAGAGAGTCTACGACGTATTTCCGTCAATATCAGGGTTCCTCCCCTGTCCTTATGTCTTAAATTCACTTTTCATAATTTTAAGGCCGTAAATATGCTTACATTTCTCAAATAGTGTAATAAATGTCTTTATTTTAGCTTGAATGGGAAGGACCAAAGACAGTAAATAAAAGGGAAGGACGAGGTGTAGGCTATTCACTCTGCTTAGGGGGATGTGATCAAAGCCTGGAGTGGAGCAAAAGCACGTTCCTCTCTCCACTCTATGCGTTCTGTTATCAGTTCGCTCCTGATTATGCAGTCCCGCTCACGGCAAAACTGCTCCGTGTTCACTCAATTTTAAAAGTTATTCTAATATGTTTATTTTTTTATATCATGAACGTCTGAATTTATAATACAATGTAACGGTTTGGAAAGTGTTCTACACGTTTAATAAATGTTCGAGCTGCCCTTGCTTGCACAAGTAAACAGCAGGCCTGGCAAAAGGGGTTTTAACGTTAACGTTAAAAAGAAAACAGGGAAAGAAAGTTACAGAAAACAACTTCTACAAACAATTTTAATTTGCCAACAGTTAATAATAATAAATAAAAGTGCATGACATGCAAATTAGATAACAATCAAGTGCAATATATGTTTTATCAGGGCATCCCTCCCGAACACCGGCATCAACACTCCGTTTCAATATCTGCTTCCTCCTTCACACCACAGACATGTCTTTTTGCCATCTGTGTCTGTCGTGATTTAACTTCTGCCCAGTTGTTCCATGAAAACCTGCAAAACATGGCCTGCGATGTAAGATATCTACGACTGGACTCTCGTAGACTCGTACACGGACTTCATCCTCTGTGAAGTGCTTAACACGCAAAAAAATGCCCCTCTTCTCTCGGTGTAGCCCAAATCCAACGCTTTTTCAACATTTCAACATTCTTACAATATTACAATAAACCATAATGAGCCTTTAATATTGAAGTGTAATTTATTCTGCGCTCAAGCGCACGCATGCTAAAGCTTGCTGCAAAGCACTGGCAAAAGTAGCCTAATAATTATGAATGTGTCTGGGGAAAAATTGGACATTATGTAAGGGATAATGTAAGTCCAGCCGGTTGTTATCACAGAATAAACCCCGACGGGGTGATCAGGACATCCGACTCGAACCGTTCCTTGCAAGCCTATAACGCTGCGGACTTCAGTAACCTGGATGAGCCTGTTAACTGTTTTTAGGTTGTTATCGAGGAATAACATACTGTATGGCGCCATTGACCAATAAGAATCAGGCATTCCAAAGAGCCGTGTAATAAGTATTAATAACTAGTGTTTTCTTAGTCCGTATCGGCTGCAAAGATGAAGTTGACAATGCTGACTCCGCAGTAGCCTACAGTGGATGTGCTTTTAGAGAGAGAAATGCAACTTTCATATATGTGAACCTGGACCACAAAACCAGTCATATGGGTTAATTTTTTTAAATTTGAGATTTATACATCATCTGAAAGCTGAATAAATAAGCTCCATTGATGTGTGGTTTGTTAGGATATGACAATATTTGGCCGAGATACAACTACTGTATTTGAAAATCTGGAATCTGAGGGTGCAAAAAAATCTAAACATTGAGAAAATCACCTTTTAAAGTTGTCCATATATGTTCACGATTAACATAAATCATAAAAAGCTATATTCACTCACAAAAATAAATGTTTTATATATTTACGGTAGGAAATTTACAAAATATCTTCATGGAACATGATCTTTACTTAATATGTTTAATATCAAAAGTCTCACCTTTCAAATTTGGTATAATAAATAGCCTACCGTTTTGTGGCTCTTTCATGTGTCTGATAGATTACTATCAGTCAGTAAAAGCTGCTAGTGAACCGATCATCTCTTCCTTCTAGTTAATTTATAGCATCAAATAAACATGAATGAACATAAGAAGGAATTGTGTTTTAACCGTGGAAACTAGGCGTCAGTACACTCTCGTTTTTCAAGTTCAAATCCTCCCATGTTAATCTACTCTTCTGACTGCTTTGTCGGACAAAATGGCAGATGGCGAAGTATGATTGGTCAGATCACCCTGTCTATCAAACTTCCTGCGAAGGGTCAATTGCTCATCTTTATAAAGCCGATCTTTTTTATAAAAAATTCTAAATCGAGCAATTGGTGAATCTAAACCACACACCATGTTTAGATCATGTTGAGCCCTTCAATACTTCTTAAGGTTTGAAAGCCCACCAATTTTTTTACATTATGTGAGAAAAAAAGGTTTTTGTTAAACACACTAAATCATTTAAAAGCATATCACTGAGAAGTAGTAGTTTTGACTGAACACACTTCCACTTCCTCTGCCCATTTCCAGAAAAGTTGGGGACATGCAATAAAATAAAATAAAAACAATGCAATAAAATCAAGAACTTGTGATTTGTTAATTGTCTTTAACCTTTATTAAACCTAGATTTCCAATGTTTTCTCTGACCAATTTATTTGTATTTTGTAAATTTTGGGCAGGACAGTCCAGCACATCCATTCTGTCTACAAAACCAGCACATGCAAAATGAGGCCTGGCATTGTCTCCCTTCCCAGGAAAGATCATCTTGATGGCATGATGTCTGTGTTATAATCCCAATATATGCTTCCACATCCATGGTACCATCACACATATGCAAGTCACCCATACCAATTGCGTACCATGACAGATGTTTGCTTTTTGCTTTTGCACCTGTCACTGGTGAAATTCTGAATGGTCGCTTTCATCTTCGGGACTGAGAAATCTGTCTGCTTTTCTAAAAAAAACTATTTGAAATAGGGGCTCTTCTGACCACAGCACACATTTCCACTGTCTTTTAGACAATCTGAGACGAGCTCGGGCCATGAGAACTTTGGCTGTATCTCTGCATAGAATTAATGTTTAGCTTTCTCCTTGCATGATAAAGATTCAAGTTGCTTTTCTTGATGCAGCGGCTGAGTGTGTTAAATGACAATGGTTTTCCAAAGAACTCCTGAGCCCATGTGGCTCTTTTTAACACTGTAGCATTTTGGTTCCACATGCAATGCCATCTGAGAGCTCGAAGGTCACACACATTTAACACAGGTTTCCTGCCTTGCCCTACTACAGGGACTGAGATTTCCCTGGAGTCCCTGAATCTTTTCACAATATTATGTGTGGTAGATGTGAAAGACCCAAATTCTTGCATTGATAAATATGATTTGATTTTCAAATTGTTTGTCAATTCCCTCATAAAATTTGGCACAAAGTGATGAACCATGAGCCTGTGAATATTCTCTTTTGTACCCAATCATGATGCCCTCACCTGTTACCAATTCACCAAAATTATTTTGTCCAAATTTTGTGGACAAAATGTCCCAACTTTTCTGAAAATCGGGTTGTATACAGAAAACATACTTTGTTGCAGATATTTTGATGCATCACTAAAATGTAACTGATTTAAAGTCACCATGAAATCAAAATGGACAATTCTTGTTGTGTTTTTTAATGAAATATTGATATTAATTTATCTATGTACATCATCATTTATTTATTTTTAAACTCATACGTGCCCTCATAATCTTTAAATTGAAATAACTTCCCCTCTGTCTTTCAGTGACACGTGAGGGCGGGACAACCTGTCAATAGCTACATGCAATGTCACATCACAGCAATAGCAAATGCAAACCAATTAATCCCGATGGACAAAATAATGTCACGCCCTAATTTTTTTCTTGTTCAAAAATCTGTTTTACTCAGATATACGTCACATTAGGGAAGAAAAGACTATCGAAACTTCTGTTCATTCCCGTCTTTTATCGAAGTTTCACAACATAATGATGTAGTAAGTTGCAAGCGGTATGAGTTTTAATTTACCAAAAATAAGAGTAACAAAATTAAGAGTAATTTGTTTGAGAATCGGACTACACTGGTAGTGTTGTATTTTTGTGCTGTAGATTCAGTTGTGGTGTTGGTGTATTATTTTTTCCTTTCCTTTCCTTAGTGATTTCAGTTAGATATCCCACTTATGTTTGTCTTCTTTAGTAAAAAACAGATCTTTTCACGTTGTTATTTGAAAACATTGTGACAGCTCTGGAATTATTAGGTCATCTGCTTCTCCCAGGGATCAGAGTATGAAATGTGTGCATGTTGAAGGTTTATTAATGAGGGATACGGTTTACCCATTTCTGCCTCGACTCCTTCAGTTTCTCAGTGTCTAACTCTCCCTGCCAACACTTACCATCTGTCCCCACTCAGCTGGGGAGCATTCAGCTCAGCTGTCCTGAGAGTGAGAGAGAGGGAAAGTGAAACAATGTGTCTGTGTGTGTGGCTTAAAGAAAGAGAGAAATACATTACATTAAAATTTGTTTATAAGAAATACTTACTTATTCTTTTTCACTCATTTTTGTAAGGTCCACCCAGCGTCTTTCAATTGCTGTGAGACTTTGTATCTTATGCAGAGGCCCTTGTGGTCTCTAATGTTCCTAATTTATCGTCTTGAATCTTGATCTTGATGTTGTGCCAGATGCAACTTAGAAAAAACTGTGGCTGTACTGTCTTCCAACTGTGGTAATCTGGATATAAATTCCACTTTTTCATTTTAAGAAGAACATTCAGTCTAAGCGACGATAACTTTATCATAATTCATCCTCCTAAGATTTTACTCTAATGAGATGCCAGTGGCTCTCAGAGTCGACACGAAAGCAGGTTTTTGTCTTGGACTAACGTCAGCATCTAACAGCATCCCCGGCGAGATCCAGAGGGGTCTTGTGAAGAAACAATGCAGAGTAAGAAGAGAGACCCACAGGGTGCAGTTAGTCGTGTGAATCGCTACAAGTGATTAGGGAAACTGTCTAATATGCCTTCATGTCAGGGCATTCATGGTTAAATAGACCATGTTAAGTATTGCTATTTTTACAGTCCCCTTAGGGATGAGGCACCCATGAATACAAGGGAAACATTCACCCCGCCTCTTTCCACCTCATTTCTTTGTCTCGGTTACTCTCTCTCTAGTTCCCTTGGTCCCGCAGTAATAAGGACAGTTTACACAGGACGTGCTTTTGCATCCCTCTGTGCTGCTTCTTGTTTTTTTATGTTAAATGTGCGCTAGGGCTGCATGATTATGACTAACTGTAATGTTCATTTCATTTAATTAAAATATAAATTTCACATAAATATATTTGTATATATTATATAGTAATATTATATTAAATAATATTATATATATATATATATATATATATATATATATATATATATATATATATATATATATAACTTGCATTTAAAATACTCAGTTGTAATTAAAGTGCATGCAATATTATTTGTTATACATCCAGCACAAGACAAGAATGCTTTCTGAATTATACATCAGTGTTATAATGGGAGTGTTCTAGTTTTGTCGGATAGCACATTTGCAGTGTACTGTATATTGGGGCAATACACTGGAATTGACATTCGCCATTGCATTCACAACCTGTACATTTTTGGTTAAAATAAGTTAAACTGGTACAGGTACAACTGTAGCCTAATCATAATCTTGAACTAATTGTGCAGCTGCACTAGACCAGCTTTTAAAATCATGTCTCGTCACCTGTTTTTTATTTTATTGTGGTGTTTAACGCAACACTGTCCTGTGTGAACGCCTCCTTGTGATGTAAGGTAATTTAACACTGTTGTGTTGTGACTTAACAGAACATAACACTGTCGTAACATTTGTGTGTGTAGTCCCCAGTGTTCTCCTCTGTCATTCCCCTCTTTCACACAGCTCTGCTCCCACATCAGGCTTCAGTGTCAATATTTGCCCAGCAGAAGACTATACCCCCATCCCCACCCCCCCGCCCCCCGGCTTCACCCCCCCGCATTGCTCAACAACAGCCCAGTCCCACTGGAGAGCCTCAGTGCTGTGTGGGTGTCTAGACCATACCAAATGCGCTGGGAGAGGGGTGTCCTTAAAACTCAGTGGGATGTTAAAGCATTGGTTCCGGCTGAGAGGCCAGTGTGAAACAATGAGGATCACCTTGAAGAGGTGGATGTACCTCTGCTTTGCTAACGTGCTATGCCCACTTCGTCCTAAAGTTGGTTTTGAGCTGAGATACTGGCACCCACAACTTCTATTCTGTCTCTTTCTCTTTCACATTCTCCTTTTTCCCAAGAGGCCTCTTGGATTTTGTGCTGGCAGATATAACCATGCATTTCTTTAGTGTTTAAGGCTGTTTGTACACAAGAGTCCTGATGCAAGAGATCAGAGGGTTAGATCAATCCATCTTCAAAGCTCAATCTAAATCGATTCATCAGAGACAACACAGCACCTGCTCATCTGAACTGCATCATGAGAGAAATGCTGCATGAAGATGAATGAATCACCTCACTTCAATAAGCATGATGCATTTCAATCTCATTTAAACATTTGATAGCTATAAAACAAGCTGAACTTTCATTTCAGTTGTAAGCTTAATTAACACTATACAACTCTTAGGCTATTAAAGGGATAGTGTGCCCACAGATAAATTGTGTCACCATTTACTCAAATTATACAAAATAATTATACAAAAACCATGCAAAAGTAATTCCCCCTCCTTTCTCTTTTAAAGTGGTAAAAAATAAAATGTACCACTTTAATCAAAATATGTAATTTATGTGAATGGTGTAGAGTAGGGATGTGATGGTGAGGATATTTTCCCACCGGTTAATCGACGTGTAACAACACTGGTAATACTGGCGGGGGCTTTTAAATCACTAGTTTAAAAGCAAAGTAAAATGCACACATCCGCACGCACGTCCGAAAACATCTGTGTTTTCAATGAATTCTTATGGAAGTAGGAATGAACTGAAACCGCTCGCTCTGTTCTGCTCGCCCCGCGGACACGCACCGCTATGAATGCCCGTGCGGCCGAGCGAATTTTAGTTTAGCTTTCGAATCAGCGAAATTGCAAGTACAATAAGCCTCACAAGAATCTGAAATGGGCTAATTTCCCATAAACTGGAGTGAGACCATAGACGTCTCTCAAGCTGTCGTGCTCTTTAATGTGGCATGACAGATCGCTATAGCACCTCAGCTAAAGTAAAGCGGCAGCGCGGAGCGCATGTGAACCGATCATCTCTTCCGCTTTGCTAGTTACAGCACAAAATAAACATGACTGAACATCAGAAGGTATGTTGAAAGATACAGTACAACTTACCACAATCTATATCATGTCACATGTAATTGCTCAGTGTTGCAACCATGGAAAGACGTCAATATAACAGCTTGCAAATGTCACGTAATGTTACATTTACCTCAGAAAAGCCGTTCTAAAGACTTGTTAGTCAGCCAGAACCCGTGACAACAAATCAGTTAATTTTAACCTTTAATATTATAGTAATGTAGAGAGATTTTTTTCTTTGAGGAAATTTGCCATGTACCGTACCTGATAGGCCCCAAAATAATCTATATCTAATCTAATTAAATCGAAACAAAACTTAATCGAATCACAAGCTTGTGAATTGAAATCAAATCGAATTGTGAAATTTGTGTTAATACCCAGCCCTAGATTTTTACTTGAAGGAAATGTTGTCTTTTCCAGTTTATTTTCTTGTCAACATTGCTCATTGTCATGTTTGGACTCTGTTGATCTGGAATTGGTTTGAAAATGAATATGCATAGGAAAAACCTTAAAGACACGGTTCTTATTGAACTTTAAACTATACAAATAACCCCTACACAGCAGAGGGGGAAAAACTGTGGCCAGCCAATCACAACGCTGGATCAGAAAGGTGCCAATTTGCACATCCTTCCTGTTTATTTTATGTGACATGTGACCAGAATTCATAATAGTAATTTGGTAACACCTCACGACCTGTGAGACACACTAAATGCTGGTGCCTGTTGTGAACAACTGCAAAAATAGGGGTGGCCAAGAGACCAAATATTACACTTTCATTTGTATGGACTCATATAAACCTGAAACACATGAGGGTGAGTAAATGATTAACTTCCTATTAATTTGATAAAACAAAATATAATGGCTAACATAAATATGTTAAAGGGACAGAAAATGTAAAATATACATTTGTAAAGATTAATTTTTCAATTGCATCTGTGTCATCGAGCTAATAGACTCCGTTCTACATCTGTTTACCTTTTGAATATTTGAGGTGACATCCTGTTCCTCATTCTCTCAGTGCTGCATGAGAAATGGTTCCCACCGTCACTTATTTTTCCAACATTTCATAGCTTTACTGGCTGATAAACAGACCTTTAGAGAATTTGAGAGTTTGTTTGCTAGTGAAAACACCTTGGACAAATCGCAGACTAATGTTCCCTGAGACTGTACAGGACCAGAGCTACAGCTAATCTGCTTGTGTTGGCTTTGCGCAATGATGGAACCACATTTCTGTAGGGACATGGACATTAAATATTGATTTAAGTTGGAATTATTTTAACATGTGAGAGAAAAGTGCAACGAAGCATAGCTATGTAGGAAATTGGTTGCTAGGAGCAACTGTGAAAAATACAGTGGCAATATACAAAATATTTGACAGGAGAACGCCATGATTGACCAATCCGAATCTAGTTTTGAATGCTTTTAGAATATAATGTTTTTATGAGCTCTGGCTACTTTCTCTTAGCATTCTTCACAATAGGTTGGCAGTATCTCTAAGCCTTTCGATTTGACATTCAGTGACTCGTGCTGCTGATGGTGTCACTTGTCAGCGCTGAATGAGAAAATTAAAGGGTACATGCACTGTAGAATAATGAACGCACTCCAATGAGCAAGTCTATTTTTGCACCAAATCTTATCTGATTGTTGTTTTGTGAGGCTTGCAGTCTTCTGCTTACTAGAAAGGGGAAATCAGAGATGCTCTGGAAAAAGAAAGAAGAGCATGAGTCATGCCATAGTCAGGAGACTGGGAGGTGGTGTTTCAGCTCTGAGTCGCTTGTTCTTGTATGCTCTGCTTCATTGGGAGGCATACACACCCATATTAGTTTTATGCTTTTAGATGGTGATGCACCAATGGTGGATATATGGATATATCATTGGTTAATATATGTAGGCTAATTAATTAAAAAGCTTGAGAATTTATTTAGATTTCATTTTACATTAAAAAATAATTTAATTTAATATTTAATTTAATATTTTCAAATCTTATTTTTTTCTATTTAATTTATTAAAAATTGTTTTATTTACTATTCAGGGCTGCCCCCTATTAGTCGACTAATCATTAGTTGACTAGAAGAGGCTTAGTCAACCAAAAATTGTATAAGGTGGTTAGTCAGAAAAAAAAAACCTTGCGGCGAAGTCACATACTCTGCGAGGGACAGATCGTTAAATGCAGGTCCTTGTGATAACCGTATGTCAGGCAGAAAATCCAAACGTTTGCCTATCATCCATCGACCTCAAATATGGCTTATCGTTTTAAACATGTGAGTAGTAGCAACTTGCTACTTGTCGTTTACCTAGATAAATGTACGCTATTATTCGGTGCAAGTGTTTGTGTGGAGTGTGGAAGCTGAAGTATAGAGCACTTACTGCATGACATGTAGGCGCCGGCGTGACCACTGAGATTTAACTTAAAATACTCCGTCATTTTTGGTCTTACTTCAAGAGTAGCCTAAAACATCATTCGAAACTGACTCATTTTATTTGTGTGCACTCACAAGAACTAAACGTGCTTTTGTAAAATACAAAACAATCAGTATGAGCTTTCTGCCGCTTCGGCCTCTGTGAACTTTGAGTACGTCAAAAAATAAACCGAAACTTAGGGCGTTTTCACACCTGAAAGTCCGCACCAAGGTCCGAACCAAAGTTCATGTTTTGATACATTTTATACATTCAGTAAGTTTTGGTTTGGTTTCACACTGCAATTATGCGAGCGCACTAAAGAACTTCACATGACGTGCTTGCGTCCAGTCGTCATCATCTATGTGGGCTGGATCTTGACATTGATTGGTTTGTAAACGGACGTGTGTCTGACGTCAGCGTGTTGTCAAATCGGCGGGTAACTTTGACAACAATGAATGAACAGACGCATATTGTTGAAACTATATTGTTATTATTATGGAATTACTACCTGCAGCACCAACTATACGCGAGGCTAGTTCAAATTCGCCAAATGAACGTCCTCGCTGTGCGCACATTTGATCGTCGCCGGCAGGAAAGGAGGAGAAGACTGCAAGCGTTTTTACAGTTGACTTCTTATTATGTCGTCAGACCATATTTCAAATAAAAACCTTGTTTCCTCCTCCCCATGTGCTACCACGGCTCATTTTTCCTGCTATCTTTGTCTTCTTCGGCTACGCGGGAACCACCGGAACTTCCTGTAAATGGTCCGAAAGTCCGAACCTTACAGAAAATGCTTTCACACTATAACGAACCAAACCTTTGTTCAGTTTGATCCGGACCGAGACTACCTCTTTTCATCGGACCAAATTTCGTTTGTTTGGTCCGGACCATGGTCCGGGGGAGGTTTCACACCTGCAATTTTGATTCGGACCAAACTGAAAAGTCCGAAAGTCCGGACCAAACAAGGTAGGTGTGAAAGGGCCCTCAGTGTGAACTTTCCTAACAGACATGAGCAATACATATATTGAAAGCTTGAAATTTCTTTTTTTAAATGGACCTATTCAAATGGAAAACAAAATTTCTAAGGTTATGTTATGAAACATGCATATAGGTGCGTGCCCTGTTCTGCGGAGATGACGAGTCATCTTAATCTCTGCAGCCGAAAACACGGAAAACATTATCAGTAAATTATTAAAATGTTCAGGCAGTCTCCTTGCTGTTTTTGCACGACACATTCATAATCATTACTTTTGCCAGCACTGTGGCAAGCTTTATGTGTGCGATAATTAGGCTATGTATAGGCAATTAAAGGCTCATTTATTGCTTATTAATTTACAATAGAACAATGTTTGGTCGAGGGCAGCCCTAATATATAATAGCCTAATTGTATAATATTATGTACAATTATATAATATTTTTGATTTATTTTGATTTAATAATTTTACTATTTTTATTGAATTGGTTTTGATGTAGCATAATATTACTTTTAGCCTATATTTTACATTTTATTTAAAATTTACATATTTAAAAATATATATATTTTAATGACTACTTAACTTTTTAAATGAAGCATATTATTTATTTATTAATCTAATTTATTAGTCCCTGCATATTATTATTATTATTTTAATTTTATTTTTTCATTATATTTATTAAATATCTAAATATCTTTGTAAATATCTTTTTTATTCTATGTTATCGGACATGCTGTTGAGAGTCATGAAAGTTACTGGTATTGGTATATCGACTACTGACGTGATATGATATCGTGGCATCCCTACTTTCAGATGTCACCCAAGCAGAGAGGCAGAAAAACAAAGGAAAAAATAAAACGTTTTAGAGGTTGAGAGAACACAAGAGGGAGACATGATGAGGTTTATTAGGAACAGAGCGAGAAAGGGATGTGGTAAAAGGAGAGAGCCTTTGAAGATGAGCAGGTGGGCTTCTGCCTTTGATACATGTAGCTGCTCCTTTTAATTCATCTCACACCTCTCTTATCTCTCTATCTGCTGACAGAGAGCTGTCTGTGACTCTAGGCTTTAGCTAAAGGCCCTGTAATGGTGATTTATTGCTGGAACCTCAGGTCGTACCCCATGCCCGTGGGTTTGCGGATATGTTCCGGATGCATCTCTCGCGGGTGATGTGCATGAGGTAGGGGAGAGCTTTGTGATATTTCATTGTGCCTGTAAGGAAAAGAGTCTCTTGAGGGAACTGCATGGATGATTCCAGGACAAGAAGGATGGAGAAACAAGGAAAGGAGTAGAGAAGGAAGAAGTATAGTGCAGTGGAATACATATGAGAGGAGAGAAGAATGGAAGTGAGGAGAAGATATGGCAGGGCAAAATCCATTTTGGGTGATGGTGAGGTGATGGTATGGTAGCACACACAAAGCAATGCAAACATTGCAAATAAAATAGTGTCTGTTAATATTCAAGTATTGAAGCCCCCCATCTAATCATAAGGTGGAAAGATTTCATTCATGCACACAAACATGTTCAAAACTGCTGCTAAATTTTAATGATGCCATTTTCCCTGACAGTTTTACAGTTTAATATGCACATTATTGTTTGGCCCGTGATTTATTCCCAGACATGGAGTCATTTGTTTCATGTTAGTCATTACGTGTTGCTATCCCCCCTGGGCTCTGGCATTTCTAATGTACTGTATATGAAAGCCAAAGATGACTTGACTGGCAGTCTATGTCTGTCTGTGTCTCTGTGAATGAGTATAAGTTCATGTTTGTGTTGATGTGCAGATTGTGCACATGTGTATTTGTTTAAGAGTGGTTTAGTTGATCCAATGTCTCGTGTGCTATATTTGTCAAGTCTTGCAAATAAACATAAATCATTAAGTCACTTATTGATCAAAATCTCAATCTCACTTCAAACTTGGCACTGTCCAACATAAGCAATACTTTTGGCATCATCCAACATAACCAATGTTTTTGGCATCATTGACTTAAAATCTAGCACAATGCATCTTGTGCTGTTTTTGAATATACTGTATGTGAATGAGAACCGAGAGCTGTGGTTGTTTGGAAAACTTCTGTCTGTTTCTCAAACAAATCTTTCAAACATATTTAGACAAGACAGTCCTCTCATAGTTCTTTGGAATGGAAAAAATGTAGTTCAATATGGCAGCAATAGTTTTGCTTTATAGTTAAAAGAGCAAATCGGCGTTCTCTTCTGACACTTATTGTGCTTAACTCTTTTTATCAATACTCATTTTAACCCTACTTATCCACTTTCAGTTTCATTATATCGATAAGAGCAATGTTCTACATTTCTTGTTTTAATTTTGGGGTTAACTATTCCTATAACCTAAAATTTGCTTACACTGGGTGTTTTGTGCTATGTAGCGTGGTACTGACAAATTTCAACACATGAATTTAATCCAAGTATAAAACTCACAGATGATGTCCTGTATCCTAGTACTCTTGGTTGACACAAATCAATATCTGAGATTTGCATAGTAGGCAGACGTCCAGTGCACAGTCCTGCCAAAAGCAGTGTGAGATATTGATGTATCACTGAATAAACAGCCACCGTTCACACGCAGACTGCTGAAGTACGGCAACCTCGCAGACTTCATGTGATTTGAGATTAAAACACTTCCTCATTTCCCTGCTGCATCACCTGTTGTGGTGGGAGTGCGCACATTACGATGTCTCAAAGGCAGATACACATGTAAGATAATGCCACTGAGGATCTGAACCAGCACACTTTGCAGAGTCCCAAATAAAGGACTCAGGTTTTACTGCATCGTAAAATACTTAAATGCGAGTCGATGCGTATTTGCCACAAGCTGTTTTTTTGCATCCAGCGTCATCCTCTTACTCTTTCTATTGTGTGGGTGTAGGGTGATTGGATGAATCATTGTGTGTGTGGGCATTTGTCATAGAGCTATCTGAGAAAATTGAAAAAACATTTGTCAGAAACCCCTGCCTTTGGTGACAGAACGTTTCCAGGATCATTGAGAGTGGACTAATGATGGCGTCCCACCTCAGTCTGACCTTCAAATGAGAAGATCCAAACATTTAAACTTCAGAAAGAATTAGAAAAGATACTGTTGAGGAAGAGAAAATAGATGTGAGAGCTAGCGAGGGAGAACATTTAAACAAAAGACTATTTTGGGGTCTATACATCAGTGTGCACTCCTGAATAATGCCCATTTTGGAAACAGTTTAACTGTTGGCTTCTGCAAGACAGAGGAAGTGGCTGGATAGAAGAAAGAGATTAGTCAGATCCTCAGGCAGGGATGTAAATGCTGACAAATACAGCTTTATCCTGTCATCTTTGCTAGCCTCCCTCCCATCTCCAGGATCCTGACTCAGACAAGTTTCAGGGAGAGGCGCCCATCAGCCAAAGCCGTCCTGCAATGTTCCTTCATTTATCTGCTCACTGTTTGTTGGCTAATTGTCTGGGCATGACTCCTTTTCTCATCCTGGGCCTATATATAAGAGGTTCTAGCTCACTGCTGAGACAGAGAGAGACTATTAATTTTATGTGATTTTTATCAGTGTTAAAATACTTTCTCCTTTCTCAGCTTAATCTGCAGATACAGCTGTGAGTAATGGGACATTCACACTGACAGAGATTTGTAGCGCCGAAGCGACCACATATCATTCATTTTCAGTGAGAATCAGCAAGTTGAGCAAAGCTTGGGAAGCACTGATATTTAATTTCACACGATAAGTTGTTAATTATCATGTGGAAATTCTGCATACTGTTTTGTCTAAATAAATGAACACACTAAAAGCTACGTCGTTTTTAATTCTACAAATCAATTCTACACATAATGTACAGTATGAATTTTTTTTTAAACATTTGAGGTGTTAAAGATGACATTCAACAGTGTTGTTATTAGTGCTTTTAAAAGTTAAAGGGGCAGTAAGCAATTTCTGAGAAACACTGTTGATCGTTGATATTTGAAACTCTAACAAACACACCCCTCTCTTAATTTCTCTGCCCCAAAAGTAACCACCAACAGCTGCCACATCAGTATGATCATGCAAATATGGATGAATCAGCTGTGATTCAACAACAGCATATTTTGGTTCTGTGAAACCGCAAAAAACATAAAACAAAAAATGTTACTCAAGTATTGAGCAGAAAATAAAGCAACCTTGGCGTCCATTTTTAGGCCTTCCCGCTCTCTAACATCACTAACTCCACCATCACTCATGTCATTTAGTGCCTCTAATACCTGTTTGGCATCAATAAAGCGACGACTTTTATCCATTGTGATTAAAACTGGTTACCGCTATCACAGTGGGTGAAAGGCGTTGTCTAGTAACATAGAACTTTAAAACGGCGCGAAAATGACAGTGTGAAATGAAAGGCATTATATAGGTACATTTGACCTGCTGGCACTTACAGGTATAAATGCCCCGTTTTTATTCTGGTTTTATTTTATTTTTTTAAATCAAGAACAGGTGACAATTTTAGTAAAAGTCAATGACTGGGAGACGTGGATATTTGTAATTATTTTATTGAAATTAAATTTTACCCCATGGTGGTTCTAGTGTTAGAAGTATTCAGTCTTAATTCAAGCACCACAATATGAAAGTAATGTAATCTGACTACTTTTGCATTCCTTCAAGGTCACATATCTAAATAAAATTGAAGTAAAAAGGAATATTTAGGAGAACACTTTCTCATGAACCAGTAGGTGACACAAGATTCATGACTGGCAACAGAACCAACTGTCAATTAGAGATGCGTCCGTTGATCAGTTCTGACGTCAACCGAATTCGCTGTTAATATAAATCATCATCCACCCACCAACTAGCCTACTACCTATGATTTTCTCTAATTATGATATCCACACCCGATCTTCACATTACAATAAGGGATGCACGATATATATCGCCCACCATATCGTTATCGGCCGATAAATGCAAATTTTTAATGTTATTGTTATCAATCCGATAAGAAAATCTGGCCAATATATTAAAGCCGATGGGTAATGGGTTATTTCCTTTAGCTGAGACACTTCAGATGCGCACTGTTAGTCATGGTGGTTTTGAATTGCTTGGTATGTTTGGAATCACTTCGAAAAGGAAGATAAGTTACGTAAGTGCAACATGTGCAGCACAAATCTGTCATATACATATAATTATAATGAGAACACTACTGTAAAATAATGTTGTGAATTCTTTATGTGCCCGACTGTCCGTGTTTCAGCGTGTTGTTGCGGAAAGAGAGTGGCCACGGAGTTACCCCATGACTAGCACAGTCAAGTTTGCTTGTGCATTAGCAGCCTTTTGTGCCATTGTAAGTAGTAATATTATGTTTATGGTTAATATCAGACAGGATGTGTTTGGTTGAGTTAATTAACAATGCAGTTAGGGCTGTTAGGGCAATATTGTAGTAGGCTACCACGCTGCTGACAATCTAACCGCAGAGGAATGCAAGTAACCACAGCAACCACAATATTCGCGTGTTTACTTTTTTCTTAAGGCTGTACCCTTCTTGTTTTGAACTTTGTGCATACATTGAATGTTAAATAAGTTGATGATAATAATAACAAGATTGTGTTTATCATAGTGATTTGTACAGAGGCTTTGTGGATTTGCACTTAACATGCCTAAACAGACAGTGAATGAGAGACAGCATAAATCCTGCAGAAGTATTGTTCATTCATTGTTGGTTCATGTTAACTAATGCTAACAAAATGAAATCTTATTGTAAAGTGTTATTTTTTTTTTTAAGAAAAGTTGAAGAAAAAAGAAAGTTGACCATACAGTAGGAGTGTAAAATTAATTTTAAAAGTAACTTACACTAGTTCAAACTAGACTACTTTATTGTATGTTTGATTCATGTTGAAGTGTTTGGGACATGTCTTTTAATGGTGTTCCTTTTGTTTTTGTAGTCAGCCTCTCAAAGTATGTCAATTTTTTTTATTTAGATTTACCAGCCAATATATCGCTTATCGGCTTTCAAATATAAAGTATTATCGGTTATCAGTATCGGGCAAAACTTTCAAATTGGTGCATCCCTAATTACAATTATTCTAACTCTCAGTGTTATTAAGCATGATGATATGGTAACATATTGCACTGAAGTAGGCTGCTTTTAAATGAACATTTAGCTATTTAAATTAAAAGTTATTTGGCAAAATTGCATTTCCTTAATAGCCTAAACACAGACTTTACTCCCTTCAAACATAAATTGTCACTGTTTCCATCACTACAACTTCCCAAACACACACAAGAAATTAAATGCGTTCATCCCAAGCAAAGGCTGAATATAGGCATACTGAGTTTATTGTCATATACATACAGTGCTTCACAGCCGTTACATATCAACAGATTCATCCTGGTTAACTATTTCAGCTTCCACACGGTAGGCCTACTTTTCTTTTCTTCCTTTTTTGTTTTTAATTCTCCTTTTTAAAATTTCTCTTAGATCTGTTTTGCCTCCATTGCTGATTAAACAAGCCCCGTAACTGCATAGCTTAATGAGAGTCTGCAAATTTGTACCTAATTAAAAATTAAGCTTTAAACACATTAATATTTCCATCATTATGTTGGAAAATATTCTTATCATACTTAAAAAAATTTTTTAAGTTAAGTTGTTGTTTCCCCTTTGTTTCATATAATGACCAGTAGGAGGGTCTTTGATGTTTTTCCTTGATTGGTTTTCCCTGAAAAGATATAGGCCTAGGCCTATAGCCTGGCTCTGCCCTCCTACATACTTCCGCTCAATTTTCATTTTCCTTCAGTACTACGTCTGGGATTGTGGAATATTCTTGGGTTTTCTCCGGTTAATTTTTTACCGGTCCAATCAGCAAACAGAGGGAGTGGCTGAGAACGATGACGTTGAGGTTGTGCGCTAGTTTGAGTCGTCATACAGTACGTCACGACCAAACGTTAGCGATTGGTTATGGCAGATCCAATAGTTTTAAACTTCAACCGAGTACCCACCTACAAGGAAGTTAACGCTTGTCAATGGAGAGAGGCCAGACTCTCTGTACAAATGAAATGTACGAGAGTCTGGTAGAACCAGGCTTATAGGCCTACGTTGTTGAAAATGAAAGTAAAAGAGTGATGCACATTTGTTGCATTTTACCGTGAATTTAGATTTCTCTTTTTTTAAATCAACACATTAATGATTTATCTCTCATCTACCTGCGACTCACCCACAAATAATTGGAATGTTATTTTTTGTATTACTTGGGCCACCCGTGCTGTTAAATGTATTCCATTACTCCCCAAACCTGAGCGCTGGAATGCTTTTCTAATATTACCATGGGTCCTTGCTCTTGCATCGTAACCCTTGTTCAGAGGAATTATATTATTCTGACTTTTTCCTCTTTGGTAATTCTCAGCCATCTCTCTTTCTACAGTCTTTCTACAAATGTCCTGCTTGCTTACTCTCTCTCCCCCACGTCATGAGTAGACACACGCCCTATTGCTGATTGGCTACAAGAATGTTTTGGTGCTCCGTGAATCGGTCCGATATACTTTGTTTTTCTCCTAGTTACACAGCCAGAAAAAATTCAGCACACACACACAGAACAGACATCTAGAAAATATTTAAAAAAAAAACTGGTGCATTTGCTTTCATCTTACATCACAAATGAAAACAGAAACGCTGTCAATATATTGTTTTTTTTATTCATTTGGTGCTATATTATGTGCAGCTAAGTAAACAAAACAACACTTGGGTTTGCTGTATTTGCTTCACATGAAGGTGGCTTTCTGCTGCTTGCAAATGGAATCTTTAGAGGAGACAGTGGATTGTAGGGGTGTGATGAGATCGTGCGAGGCTAAAATGTGACGAGATTTCTCGTTGAGTGAAAAGCTGTCTCGCGATATCGCCATGACGGAGCCTGAGGGTGAAATGAACAGAACTAGTGCAGTGCCCTTACAAAATCAGTTTTTGTGTGTGTTTTTAGTAATTGTTGGTTTGATGTGTTTGAGTGCTCATTGTTGCAATTAGGCTACACAGCAAAAGTTTAGTGATATTTGTATGTGTGCATGGTAGAAAGCAAATACTGATACTGACATAATGACATACTATAAATATGGAAAATTGAACTACATGGTTGCATATCAATTTATAATGATGATATTAGGTGTGTATTTGGGTTTCTGTGTACAGGTTAGCCTAGTTCCTGTTTTCGGTCAAAGTCCACAGTAGTCGACTGTCGAGTTCACACGCGTGATCATAGCTAACTAAGATTTTTTTTTTTTTTTTACAAATATCCATCAGAACTGATATTCTCAACTCCACACCACACAGCACCGTCTTCGGCTGACAGCTGACAGTCTGAGTCTCCACTGTTGCTTAGTTACCTATGATCACGCGCGTGAACTCGACAATCGACTACTGTGGACTTCGACCGAAAACAGGAAGTAAATACAGGTATGTGCGCTTGTTGAATTAACATCATTTTTATTAATGTCTTTCACATCTAATGCAGTCAGATTCACCGTGTTCACTCTGAAGGAATCACTCAACATGGCTGGGCACTTGTAATGACACATCAAGGATGTTAAGAGGATAAAAGCAGGTTTAAAACTTGCCCCATTCAAGTCAATAGGGTGCAAATTTTAAAAAGAGGATAACACGGTGTAGGCAACACCGATTTTTGTCGTTGTTCTCTGTATTGACAGCACACCAAATTTACAAAAAATTTAGCTCAATGTTAAAATTGACCGGAGTTCTCCTTTTAAGAGGTTCACAGCCTCAATCAGAAGTTCTGCAAGCTCACAAATGTACAGTAAGGTATGAAGTGACTCATGTGAAATACTACAGGAGAAAAGCCAGTCAGTTGAGTTTGTAGCAAAACCTTTACAGTGCTTGTATATTGTTGTCTTTCAATGCATTTGATAATTCATACTCTTAAAGTAGAACTGAAATTATATTCATTAGAAGATTATTAGTTAAAACATTTGAAAATGCACCTGCAGACTATTTTTCCAGTCATGAACTGTCACCCAATCTCGTGTCTTGTCTCGTCTTGTGAGATAAGTGTCTAGTCACAACCCTAGTGGATTCATATACCGCCTTGATTGCAATCACTATGCGCTATTACACTGCAGGCTCACTCTCGCTCGTATCCAAAGTAAAGCATCCCTTACATATTTTATTGAACTAAATAAATCGTCATTGGCTAAAATACACACGCAGGTTACTTTTCTTCCTTAACAAGTGTGCACCCGAGTCCGTGTTGCTTTTACATTCGCGTGAATCGCGCCACAGTTCGAGTGCAACCGAACTCGGATAACCTTTTTCAGGTAGTCTTGGGTTCGGTGCCCGTTTCAAACTAAACTACCAGTGTGAGAGCGCTCTAAAATGTAAAAATTGTGAAAAGATAATCACAGTTAAATATCCAATATCAGTTAATAGCCAAATGGGTTCCGATGTATAATGTGCATCCCTACCAACAGTACAGCGCCTCAGCAACCTCTGACAAGTTAATCACTTTCATTGTGAACGGGGTTTAGTTCATTTGTAGACAGACTTTGCTTGTGTTTCCAAACATTGCTTGTCATAACACTACTTTGTCAAAAGTACCAATGTCTGATTGAATCAATAGCCTAGTGTAAGCAGAGCCCAAAAATAACACTCTCCAAACACCAGCTACAAGTAATAAGTGTAAATGGCTGATATGAAATATTTATTGTCAGTTAAAAGTGTGGCTCAAAGTTAATATTGAACACTGAGCATAAGTTTGGAGCTTTTGACTGAATGATGGCAGATGGGAAAAATGTTTGGAAAAAGCAGTTTGAAAACCGTTATTATTTTTGCAATTTCATTCGTTGCTGCTAATGGTGCAGAAATTACATGCTTCACCTTTAAGGAATGAGGAAGGCGTATGAATATGTAGCGCTGTCATATTAATTCAATGGTAATTAATATGAAGTGGTTTCAGGATGACTTTGTAATAAAATGAGCTTATAAATTTGATCTGTCTGACCTACTGAAATCAGTCATTCGTAGAAGAACAAAAATCAAGGTTATAGGAAACTGGGGTCCTGAACACCTGTTTTTGCTGTAGAGCTCTTTGCTTTCAGTATTATAGAATGTGGATAGAATGAGATGTGTAAGAAAGTCTGATTTATTCACGTGCAAGGCAGGAAACATTCACATTATGAATGATTTTGTTATACAATTGCATGACTTGAAAATGCTGCCTGTGGTCTTTTCACTCACCGCTGCATCCAGGAATGAACCTGTCAGCGGATCTGTTTATTGTCCTTTTTCCATCATCCCTACATCTGAGCTACTTAGAGCTACAGCATACCACTATGGTTTTTTCTTCCCCTGCAAACTGATGCAATTAATTTTCTTGGCTGCACAAAAACCATTTCAGTACATTCATCAAAACAAAATGCAATTCTTTCTCCTTTACTCATCAGATGATTCCCTGCAAGATCTTCTTAACCAAACCTTGCACTTTCCTCCTTACATAGCTACCCGTTCTGAATAGATCTACTGCACAGATATACCCAGTGGGCTACAGAACCAAAATAAATCCAAGTAAAATTTCAGACCACATAAACAGTGTCACTATTTTCACAATGAGCTGTTTCATTAAATCATGTCCTACTGATATTGACCATCCCCTAAATAGTCCCAGTCCCAGTACGCCGTGACCGTAAACCTAACAATACATAACTGTGCTATTTCCTGCTGTGAGTTTGCTGGGCTTGCGGTCTTGTCCTGCAGTCCACTCCAATCATCTGGAGCTGTCTTCACACGGGCAGCACCAACACCTGGTTGCCATGGCAACACCCTCCTAATTGGCTGACCTGGCTGGACACTATGTGATTGTTGTTGCGATACTTTTTATTACCTCTGAGGAACCAGCTGTCTTGCCAGGAAAGTCAGGAATGATCTACCAAATCTACCAAAGATCTGTAGTCAATATTGTGTGTGTAAAAAATTAAGCATCATTGAATATGTGTTTATTGGGTGATGTGTCCAGGAATGGCTTTCTTGTCATCTCTCTCTCTCTCTTTATCCGGAGAGCTTAAGGGACTGACAGCACCCAGTGGAATGCAGCCATTCTTTTCCTCCACAAAAGAGAGCATGAGAAGGGAACAAAGAAGGTCTTTGTGTCCCCTTTCCACCCTCTTGCTTTCTCCCCCTCCTTATTTCCCTTTCTGTCTTTAGCTCCCTCTCTCTTCCTCTGCAGAGGCCATTGTGCTCTCAAGCAGCGGTGTCAGGAGTCACGAGCGCTGAGCTTGTTCGCTTTTATTATTTAATTCAGCTTTTCACCTGAGAGTCTACCAGCACATGTGCATGTTTTAGCAGAACTTAGTATGCAGTGCATATGCACTTTGGAATAACCAAATATTATTATTTTTTATTGTATTTTTAATTGTGTAAGTGTTTTATTTTATTTAGTCTTATTTCAGATCATTTTCACCATAGTTAATGTTGAAATGATTTGGTAATTTCAGTCGTAGATTTATTTTTATTTTTTTCAGGATGATTTTTTTTTTTAAGTTGTATTTATTTATTTCAGATCATTTTAACACAATATATGTTGTGAATGGTTAATTTCAGTCTTAGATTTATTTAATTTTATTTGTAATGATATAGCCTAATTACAAGATAAACGTGGTGATAAACATTTAAATCTGTTAGTTTTTATTGAATCCCCCTGGGACATAAAAGTTCCAATAGTCAACAGCGTTGCGTTTATAGAATAGAGAGGGATGAGTGCAAATCTCGTTTTATTCTCTAGACCTTCCTTTCATCTCCTCCTCTGCATGTGTGCTTGTCTTTTCTGCATGGCACCATCCTTCATCTTTCCGTCCTGTCCTTTTCATGAGAGAATGCTTCGTTCCCAAATCCTTATTCAAAGACAATTTCACAGCACTGGAGGAAAGGAGCAAACCGCTGACACAGCACAGCGATAGAGGGATGACAGGAAGTAAAGAAGGAAGGCAAGGAAAATATGGGAATGGAGAATGTGTAGAGTCAGGTCGAGGAGAAGAAGATAATGATGTGGATGTAAATATTAATATAAGAGATTAGAGGTGGGAAGCAGAATATGTGAGTAGAGCGACAGCAATTTCCCCTCCTTGCACAAAGAAGTCAGTAATCACTCCGCTCCAGATTTCATCCGGGTTTTCCATTTCCTACTGCTCGCTTGCTCCACACTCGCAGGAGAAAGAAACCCAACTCATCTGCTTAAGACCAAATTTGCATAGTTTTTTTTATGATGAAGATCTGAGCACAGTATGTTGTTTAACCAAACATGGAAATTCTGTCACCATTTTCCCATCTTCATGTTACTTGTTTTCTGTGGAACACATAAGTGAAATTATGTTTAGCATGTTTTTCTCCACATCATTTTAAAATTCCACACTGACAATGATGATCACATTTAATTTTCATAAAACTTTTGGTAACACCTTACAATAAGGTCCCATTAGTTAACATTAGTAAATTAACAATGAACAATGCATTTGTTACAGTATTTATTCATTTTTCATTGCCTTTAGTTTAGTTAATTAAAATACAACTGTTTATTTTTAGTTCAGATTAGCTCAGGTAATTTAAACAATCTTAACAGATACATATTTAGATTTTTAATAACATATTAGTAAATGTATTGAACATAAACTAAGATAAAAAAATAGTGCTGCCACTAACTACTAATTTTCTAACGACTAATCTTTCAACAAAATTTTCGATAATACGACTAATCTATACGACAATTTTTTTTTTTTAAATCAAGTGTTTGTTATTTCATTGTGTCCATTTTATTTTGAACTCAACTGAAGGGCCAAAACATAAAATGTCATCTGTTCAAAAACATTATGTATGAACAATCTAAGCATGAGTATCTGCATTTACATTAGGCTATACCATATTAGTCAGAGTCCTAATCTAATTCTCTATTAACAAACATGTATGTATTAATGACTTAAATTCATGTACATTTCTGAAATGCATAACTGATAACATCACTCTGAATTGTAAAGTAGATGCAATGCATGCATTTTCTGTAAAGCTGCTTTGAAACTATTGAGAAAAGTGCTATACAATTTAAATTGGAATTGAAAGAGTCTGGACTAGCCTACTAGTTTGCTTTGCTCTGCCCTAATAATGAATCACGCTGAAAGCAGGCAGGCACGCAGCTATGCAGCTCGCGTTGCTTGCATGGCGGGCCCGTGCCGCGGTTCGCGTGAATGTGAAAGCACGGACTCGGGTGCGCACTTGTTCAGGAAGTAAAGTGACATGAGCATGCATTTTAGCTGATTATGTATTTAGTTAAATAAAACACATGTAAGGGATGATAGTATTGATGATTTACCTTGGATAAGATGAGCGAGAATGAGTCTGCAGTGTATTATTCGCACATAGCGCGTGTAATTTGGAAATCCAACTCAAAAGAGTCCGTTTGCAAGCAGCAGAAGGCCACCTTATGCGACATTTGCACAGTAAACCTGTGTTGTTCACTCAGCTGCAAAAAAATAGAATAAAAAAAAAAAATATATATATATATATATATATATATATATATATATATATATATATATATTGACCCGCGTTCTGTTTTCTATCATGGGCCGTGCATGATTTTTCACTGTTAGTTCATGTTCATTTGTGTGGTCAACATATGCTAATAAATGGAACCTTACTTTAAAGTGTTACCAAACTTTTAGTATTTTTTGATTGTTGCCTTTCTGGTTGTTTAAAAAATTTTTTTTTGTATATACTGACTTGCTAATCTTCTGTTAACAATGTGCAACAATTGTTA
This sequence comes from Phoxinus phoxinus, assembly GCF_949152265.1. Lineage (NCBI taxonomy): Eukaryota > Metazoa > Chordata > Actinopteri > Cypriniformes > Leuciscidae > Phoxinus > Phoxinus phoxinus. The sequence continues at coordinate 26,324,356 of NC_136876.1, forward strand.
ACAATTGCATTATGGCCCTATAACAGGTGTTATGCGTGTGATGGAGCATATTGGAGAGATTGAAATGAGAGTAAACACAGACTTTAAAAAAAATACTCCTTGCTCCAGGCAAAATAATGCAGCTCTGCTCCCCTCTCCACACCGTTCACATTGTGGGGTAGCAAGATGCTGGGCAGGTTGGAGGAGAACAGACAGTGAAACAAGAATGGATTGATTTTGCTCTAAATGTGGCAGAATGGTTAATTGACAATGAGAGGAAAGGGAATGAGAAAGGAAAAGAGCAGTTAGAGGTGGGAAGGAGGGAGGGAAAATGTAAAGTGCCACAACTGAATCACACAAGCAGACAGAAGCTTCTCTCCGGCATCCAAATGGCACGTGCGAGCGTATCTGCCGCAGTCACCTCCGTTTCCGTTAAATACACACACATCCTCTTCTCTCGCTGCCCGATTATATGCATGTTTATGTAAATCAGGTCATTAGAAAGATGCAGTGTGTTCTTCTGGGGTAGGGGCAGAAATAATTTTCTCATTTCCAGTGTTGTGGGAAGTTTGAACTTTGCTGAACTAACCTGCTGCATCACACTCTACATCTGATTCAGTGTGGTGAAGGTTTTGATTCCAGTGACCCGAATCTTTGGAGTCTATTCACTTAAGAAAAGTGAAGAAAAGATCACTTCAGATTCAAACATTGATTTGTTCAGTAGGTTACATTTTTAAGCCAGGAGTTGGACACCAGGGGTTCATTTTCAATTCAATCATTCACTGAGGCTGATTTCAGAATATTACGTTAGTATAGGCTACTAGCACACTACTACCCTCCCTATTTCTGCCATAAAGATGTAGCAGAAAGTAAGAGTTGCATGGTATTCCAAATCAAAAAAGGTGAAGCTTAAATGTGCCAAAGAGTCAGATATACTGTTGTTGAATGGAAGTCAAAGAAAATGTTTGTTCAAAAACACACACTTGTTCGCAAACTAACTCTATCTACACACTTCATTCCAGTCTATTTTAGTGTCTGTGGGTTTGTCACTCAGTTATTCTGGCAGTTCCTGGCTCTGACATTAAGCTGCTTTGTGATCTGGACTGTTTGGGATTTTGCACTAAGAGAGAACTCTAAAACATTGTTCGCCGTAGCTAAAAGAGATTTGCAACTCCTTTATACCATCTTTCACTATGTTCTTTGTTTTTTCTCCCTCTCTCTCAAAAGGCTAGACAGTCTATTGAAATGAGTAAATTTTTAAGCTCACTTTCCATCCTCTGATTATTTTCTCTCTCATTTGCAGTGTTGTTTTCTCTTGGCTTCTTTTTTCACACATAAGAACTGATGCACACATGGTAGCGCGGAGGATAAAAGCATACGCTCTGGCTGACTGGACATATAACACGCTAAGCCCAATAGAAGTATACGATTATTCACATATTGCATTGTCTATGTATTTTGCATAAGGATTTCTTCATAGCAGATTGATGACATGAATGCAGTCTTTGTTGAATATGAGCCTAGCATCTGTCATGACACTCTCACCATTATCTTTCATTTCGCATTGTACTTTGAGAAGATGGCATGAGTTTTGGGTAATAGCTGCTGACAGTTTCTTTGTTAAATTCATTTGTATACCTGCTTTCTATTTTAAATCAAATAGCCATGTTTTTAGTTTTTTTCCTATGGATGTGTAGCTCTTTGTATTATGTTTGTATATAGTTTCCCCCTTGTACAGTTCAAGCTTCTCTTTAAGCGTTGAGTCAGTGTAATCTGTTGCTTACTCTCAGCTGATTAACAGCATTGGATTTAAAAAAAAAATACAATTTTAAATGCATCTTATTGTGAAAAAACGTCTCAGATATTTATCAAAATGTTAAAAACATTTCCGGTGAAATGACAGACCTTTCCCTGGTGATGCATACTGAACTTCTCCAATCAGTTTTCCGCTTAAACTTTCTTACGCCCCTTTCTTACAGTCGACTGCAAATTTGCATTCAGATCTTACTCCTTTCAATCATCAACCAATTAGATAGAACCAAATCCCACCCTACTTTTTTTCTTTTCAATAATCCATTCACTCGGATGCATATCACAATATGGATGGAAGAAAACATATGTCGCTACTTTCGTTACATCACAACTTTTAAAGGTGATGTGTGTAAGTTAAAATACTTTCTCTTATAATCTACTAGTTGCAGAAACAAATATTAAAGGGGTCATATGATGTGATTTCTTGTTTTCCTTTTTCTTTAGTGTGTTATGTAGCTGTTAGTGCAAGTATAAGATCTGCAGAGTTACAAAGCTCAGATTGTCAAACCTAAAGAGATATTCTTTGTAAAAGTTGAGGCTCAGCCACGCCTTCCTAAAACGCACCGTTCAAACACGTCCCCACAAATCTACGTCAGTATGTGTGGGCAGAGTTTCATAACACCGGCCAAATGTATACCCAAAGAAAGAGGCATAACATTATTCTCGCAGTATTATTGTTGCCGCCATGTCGTGGAGACACTGTATTTTTTTGTTGCTAAAGCCAAACTACTTTGTTTGGCCTTCCAAAAGAGGACACTATTAGAACAGTGCTTTAGCTTTATTTACAACACTGTTCCAGAACAGTACAACTAAAATGTTCGACTGTGTGCTGCGTAATATTCATTATAATCAGTAAGTAGGCTATGTCCCCAATGAAATAAAACCTTACCAATCTGGTCCGGTCGCGCTGGCAAAGTTGATCGATTAGCTTGGTCATCTGCATTTTCCGGATCAGATTCGGGCTTGAATTGAAAAGGTAGTATGACATTATCACCTGTCATTAATGCTTTAGGAGCTGATGTTCCAAATATGGTAAGGGGCGTGACATTTCCGTCACACGCTTAAGGTTTTCGGGCCAATCACAATGCAATGGATCGCAGGCCAATCAGAGCACACATCGCTTTTCAGAATGATGAGCTTTGTAAAAATGTACGCGTTTCAGAAAGGCGGGGCTTAGAGGAGCAATGTTCAGTATGTGTAAAATAATAACTTTTTTTTAACCTAAAACCACCTAAACACATGTCCCCTTTAAGCTATGCATGCTGATTCCTTTGAAGTCTGTAAGCTCTTTTACGCTGTCAAAATATTGCTCTGTTTGTCAGCGCATCATGACCAACTCAACCAATGGTTCAAGTTTTGTCTAACCAATGATAGATGTGGGATGTTTGGGAGGAAAAACTGCTTTGAAAACAATCATTATTTTAGCAGTTCTGTTTTTGGAGATTGGAGCGTTTCATTTTAATCTGCAAACAAAAACGATTGCCATTTTGTCAAATCTTTTCTGTACTATCTGCTATACATTACGGAGGCGGATATATTCTTTATCTGAAAAAGCACTGCTGGCTAATACTGCCTGAGCCAAGCTCAGTGCCAGCCACTTGTCAATCACACCAAGAGCCATGCCGACAGGCCTCTTGGGGGCAGGATTAGTGTACATATACTGACAGGTAAAAAAATGCTGTTATCCTGACAGCCAGGTGTGTCAATGTAAGCATCATAGTACCAGAATCAGCATTAGATATTTGAATACACTTGTGCATACCACTCTCTTTTACATCACTGCAGGGCCTGTAAGATACAAACCAGGGTGGAAATTTAAAATAGCTCCTATTGAATAAATCAATGAATGAGTCAATGAATGAGTCATAAAAGTACATTTAAAGAGGATTCCTATCGGTACTCTGGAGGCATAATATCTTCATTACTCACATACTGAAATAGTATGAAGTATATTTGGCTTTTGAGTTAAAGTGAGATATTAAAAATCTACTGTAAGATCACTTAAAATGAAAAACATCATAGTGTGGATTAAACAACATCTAAATGAATATAATTGGACAAAAAAAAGGACAAACTATTCTTCCGTTTTTGTCAACATTAAGCCTCTCACCATTACACGTGGAGATAATTATGGATGGAGAGAAACATATAATCTGCAGTGCTCAAAATAAACCTGACAGGGTGATCAGGACCCCAACTCGTAGAAGAGAGACTTGTATCATTCTAAAAGAGCTTTATTTTGCAACAATGTCCAGATAATTTAGGCTTGCTTAAAGACCCCCTGTGGTGATAATCAAGTTTTTAATGTTGTTTATATGTCTATCTGGTGTTTTTAAAATATGCTTTAAGACCAAACATGTGCAAAGTAAGTCAACACCATTGCTGAGTATTTTCTCCTTACAACTGCAGTGAAAAAAAGAAGATAGACTGAGATGGCGAACGGGAACATGGTTTGTGTAACACTAGCAACACACTATCTGTTTGATAACGTAGTCAAGCAAAAGACTAATCATATTAATTACCGTTATGTATCCGACGTTGTAGCGAGCGATACATAAAATGCAGTACATTGACTTGTAGGCTATACGAGTTGACAGAGTGGGTCTCTGAGTTCGTGTGAGTGGAGGCTGGGCTAGTACATTTTCTTGGGTCCGTGTATACTCAATGAAGCAAGGGTGTAGTAGAGTTACATTCAAGTTATTGAATAAACATTTTCACAGGAAAATTGTTTAAATATGTAATTTTGGTGATCAAATATGAGTTTTAAGGGATACAATTATTGACTGCATGAGATCTAGACAGAAGAACAGTATTGTTAACTACGTTGTCATGGTAATTCCGTGGCTACCTATCTACTAATAGAATAAACTACATTAAAATGTTTATCAAGTAGTTTAAATAGCTTGAAGTTGGAAGGATTTAAGGACATGCAGTTTATCAGAAGGTTGCTAACTTGCCAGGTTGTTCTGGGTGGTTTCATTTATTTGAATTTAAACCTTTTTTTTAATGTCAAAAGTGACAGTAGAATGTTATGAAAACTAAAACACGGTAGGAATTAGCTGCGACAGTCAAATATACTGCCTAAATGCCATTTTACAAATATCAATCTATTATATCACAATACAGTTCATCATATCAGATCATATACGTAGCCATAGGTGCCAATATAGCCTATTTATTTTCTATTATACTTCTGCCGGTGGGTGCCCACACTCAATAATACACAAAAAAATTAGCTTAAAGGGTTAGTTCACCCAAAAATGAAAATAATGTCATTAATGACTCACCCTCATGTCGTTCTAAGCCCGTAAGACCTCCGTTCATCTTCGGAACACAGTTTAAGATATTTTAGATTTAGTCCGAGAGCATTCTGTCCCTCCATTGAAACTGTATACAGTATACTGGCCATGTCCATAAAGGTAATAAAAAGATCATCAAAGTAGTCCATGTGACATCAGTGGGTTAGTTAGAAGTTTTTGAAGCATCGAAAATACTTTTTGGTCCAAAAATAACACAAAATAAGACTTTATTCAGCATTATATTCTCTCCCGGGTCTGTTGTCAATCCTTCACAGTTACGCTGATGGCGTAAGACGCTGATGACGTGTATTTCTGGTGCGCCCGAGCTTCGTTTACAGTCTGAGGGAAACGCACGCTGTAAAAGTGTCTCATCCGTGACATGCACATTTACGCACCATTAAAAAAATGATATCCACGCAAACAATGTAGAATAGCTTGAATATAGCGTGCGTCTCCCTCAGACTGTAAACGAAGCTCGGGCGCACCAGATAACACGTCATCAGCGTCTTCCGTCAGCAGCGTCACTGCGGAGTCGTGAACGCAGATTCACAACAGACCCGGGAGAGAATACAATGCTAAATAAAGTCTTATTTTGTGCTATTTTTGGACCAAAAAGTATTTTCGATGCTTCAAAAACTTCTAACTTAACCCACTGATGTCACATGGACTACTTTGATGATCTTTTTATTACCTTTATGGACATGGACAGTATACTGTATATACAGTTTCAATGGAGGGACAGAATGCTCTCGGACTAAATCTAAAATATCTTAAACTGTGTTCCGAAGATGAACGGAGGTCTTACGGGCTTAGAACGACATGAGGGTGAGTCATTAATGACATTATTTTCATTTTTGGGTGAACTAACCCTTTAAAAATGCTATCTCATGAAACTAAGGTGAATCCATTATTTCTTTACAAGATGTACACTGTGTCATTTCATCAGTCAATCGAGAAAGTCAGTTTGTTGATGGCTTCTGGCAACGTAAAATCACGGATAGAAGAAAATTCTAGAGAAATCTTAGAGAATCGCGAGTGCATAGGACAAAGTTTGAGGGCGCGCACGTAATATCTGAGCCAGAGCAGAGCCATAAGACCACTGTATATTTGACGACGTGTGTCCAGTTTTGTACGAGAGTGAAGGAAATCCGACCTTTGAATGGAGAGATTCGTGCTCACGCATGGATGGATGTGCTTTTGACATTTATCATTAAAAATTCATCTTTGAATCAATTTTCATTTCAAATTAACTATAAAAACGAGAAGAAAGTAGTGTCTGAAGGCTGATTTTTAAATTATTATTATTAGTTCAAATGAATCATAAAATTATAAGAATATCTTGTGTTTTTCCGTTGGTGCTCGACCATTTCCAGGGGTGCTCGATTTGTTCGTTATTTTTTGCTGTAATTATTTATTCATGCGTTTTAGAATTTAAAATTATTTTTTGTATTAGTGAATGTCTTGAAGCTTGTGAACTGGCTGCCAGCAGAGCTGCTTTGAGCAAAGGTTTAGCCTAAATCAGGCTGAAAACATTGCTGAGATGTTTTGTTTAAATGAGGTCTGTTATTTAAGCTGCAGTCATTTCATGGCAGCCCACTGAATTGAATGAGCCGTGCCTCCACTGGGTCCCATTTAAATTAGCCTGTCTCTTTCGGTATTATCTAATAAATTCACATTAACACTCCTGGACTTAGTTTCAACTCGAAATACTCTGATGCTAATGCCCCTAAACAACGTTGTACAAGCCTGGCACAGCAATGCAACTGATATGGCTAATGCTGCGAAACAGATTGCAGTAACAAATCGCTAATCCACTGGCATCCACTCTCCGGAGTCCAGACGTGACTTAGCTCATTACAGGGGCCATCTCTTAGGAAATGGGGAGGTGGAGGACAGGAATGGTAAGAGACCGCTTGAGAGGGGTCTAGTGTGATCCGGGCACGCTCTGAGAAAAGACAGGTTTAAAGGTGTAGAACAGTCAGATGCATGATGAGGTGCTTGAGAGATGCTTGAGAACCCTTATGCATCTTTTGATGTTCGTAAAGATGCTTTAAGCTTGTTCTGCAAAATATTGGAAAAAACTGACACTGCGATATTTTGTTTTTCTGCAATATCTATGAATACAGAAGTTTTTACCAAATTTGGAAAGAATAAATAAGTCTAGAATGAGTGGGCAGATGTTTTTAGGGAGTGCATCTGCATTTTGACTTTTTTGAGTGTAAAATCCTTGTAGGGCTGAACGATTTGGGAACATTTGACAAACATTTGGGTGTTTATACTTGGGTTTACTTTTTACAAGAACCAAATCAAACCTCTTTCAATAACCATAAAAATACTATTGTACTATAAAATTCAAAAATAGATTTAGTTTTTTACTGTACAATTACAATCCTACTATTTCATTTTCAAACAACAAACCATCAAGCTTGCATCAAGCATCAAGTTCCTGGCAAATAAAACTAAAAGTATTGCAGAAGGTATATCGATATATAAGATATCAAGATTTTTGATTGTGGACGATACAAATGTCTCTTCGATCTACTTTTGAAGAAATATCGTAGTATAGTTCTACAGTGCATTCAATCATTTAACAGTTCTGGCGCCTCTATACAGTAGGCCCTACTCTACAATACGACGTACATTCACATCACATGTTAATGCACACAATAATTATTTGCATATGCTTGAAGCCTTGTCAATTAAACATTTCATTCGCTTGCTGATGCGCTGTTCTAAAATGCTGTTTTCTGAGCGCATAAACCAAGCGCAGAGAAAAGCCAGTCAAACAGCGCCTGGTCACTGGTCACCTAACTTATCTGGTCACTTATCTTTCGAGTCTTATTGAGCTTATACTGTCAAATACACAGTTGTTTATGTGCAAACATTTGAGAGAAAATCAGGTGCCTGTCATGCGTGTTTATTAGATGCGTGCTGGTCTTAAAGTGACAGCATAGCCTAATAGTAAACATGCTGTCGCTTGTCCTTAAAGGGATAGTTCACACAAAAATGAAAATTCTGTCATTATTTACTCACCTTTTTGTTGTTCCAAACCTGTATTAATTTCTTTCTTGTGCTGAACACAAAAGAAGATATTTTGAAGAATGTGGCTAACCATTAACAAACAGTTGCTGGTCCCCATTGACTTCCATAGTAGGACAAAATATACTATGGAAGTCACTGGGGACCAGCAACTGTTTACCGACATTCTTCAAAATAACTTTTATTTTCAACAGAAGAAATAAACTTATTTGTTTAAACCGTAAATAATGACAATTTTAATTTTGGGGGAACTATCCCTTTAATGTTAATAAAACACCAAAACACAAAGAGAAAATTACTCACTGCTCATGACTGAGAACTTTAATAATAGCATTAATAAGAATCAATGTATAATTTATACAGTGAAGTCTATTTAGTATTTTATTTTAATATTTGTTCATTTAATTTCTTTCTTGAATGCTACTGTTAAATACACCTGTTGTAGCTGAACAAAATAAAGCACTGTTTATTTCATTTGTATGTTGTGTATATGTAATGTGTATCTTTGTTCTTATTTTCCTTGTGTTTTTAAAAAATAAGAAGAAATACTTTTATGTCCACCATTTTGGCCTAAATGTCTGCCATTCTTTTTCATTTAATATTTTGTTACCTTGTTAGGCTTTGGTTTTTAAATAGGTATTGATATTGATTTTGATATTGATTTTATTTTGATATATTGATTTTATTTCGATATTTTTATATTGATTTTATTTCGATATATCGCGGAGCCCTACTCTAGGCATATTTGTTTAATGTAATATGGCCTAATAAGCCAACATTTGCTGATGGTGGACTGTGACTACTGCCATTGTATTGTGTTGAAAAATGCCTGATGTTGTAATTTGAAGAAAGCTTCTGTGTTTACAAACACGTAAACTCCTGGTTTGTGCTTAGGGCTCGGCTTCCTACTGGGCCCTAACTGCAGACGGAGAATATAAACATAAATTGATGTCACACTGTAGTTCTACCAAGAATTTCTGACATACTTTTCTGGCACCCTGTATAGACACTAGCATCTCTGCTGCATTCATGCATTGATAATCAAGAGCACACAAAGTTTAGTGCTCAATTATAGAGGTTGCTGGTTACTTCTCCAAGCACACTAAGCAGAGGGTGTGATGGTAGTCTAAGGGCGTTTTCACACCTGAAAGTCCGCACCAAGGTCCGAACCAAAGTTCATGTTTTGATACATTTTATACATTCGGTAAGGTTTGGTTTCAGACTGTAATTATGAGAGCGCACTAAAGAACTTTACATCACGTCCTGTCCTCATCATCTATGTGGGCTGCATCTTGACATTGATTGGTTTGTGAACGTACTTGTGTCTGACGTCAGCGTGTTGTCAAATCGGTGGGTAACTTTGACAACAATGAATGAACAGACGCATATCGTTGAAACTATATTGTTATTATTATGGAATTACTACCTGCAGCACCAACTATACGCGAGGCTAGTTCAAATTTGCCAAATGAACGCCCTCGTTGTGCGAACATTTGATCGTCGCCGGCAGGAAAGCGTTTTTACAGTTGACTTCTTATGTCGTCAGAACATATTTCAAATAAAAAACGTGTCTCCTCCTCTCCCCATGTGCTAACACGGCTAATTTTTCCTGCAATCTTTGTCTTCATCGGCTTTTGCGGGAACCACCGGAACTTCCTGTAAATGGTATGAAAGTCCGAACCTTACAGAAAATGCTTTCACACTATAACGAACCAAACCTTTGTTCAGTTTGATCCGGACCGAGACTACCTCTTTTCATCGGACCAAATTTCGTCTGGTCCGGACCATGGTCCAGGGGAGGTTTCACACCTGTAATTTTGGTTCGGATCTAACTGAAAGTCCGAAAATCTGGACCAAACACTGTAGGTGTGGAAAGGGCCCTAAAGCACAATGACAGAATGACCGGAACCAAAACTTGCTCACGCTCCAGCAGTTAGCTCTGCATTTCCATTTCACTTATTATTTATTCATCATTTTGAGTTACTCTGGTCTATAAACTAACATGACATTAACTATCGAAGTAAATTATTAGATATGTTCCTATTTCTTTCTTTTTCAGTCTCTCAGTGGCATCAAGTGTTTCGGTAAAACGTGTAATGCTTTGCAGAGTAGCGGTTAACCTTACAAAAATGCTGAAAATGACAGTTAACATATGATGCCGGCCAATTTAATCTGCTTAGCACACGGCCAGAGACAAAATGACAGAGCAAGTCTTACTGTAATGAAAGTTTTGAAGCTCTAAATTGAATTGTAAGGCAGCCAACAACCTCACAATGGCAGTTTCGAGCATGTGAAAGCCCAAGACTGGCCAAATGTAGCTGTCAACACAGTCAGGTACTGACTGACGTCTTAATCATAATAAAGCAGCAATTACATTTCAGAGAGTACATTATTTTACCATTTTACGCACCTTGCTATTGTCAGAGGAGATGAGTGTTTATGGGTCTGGCAAACTGCTTGAATTTTTTCATAATACGTTAAGGATCATAGGATGACCAGGGATGCAAAGCAGCCATGTGATATCCATGTAATTATAATGCTTTCTGGGTCTCATTACTATTCAAACGCCCATACCTGTACATGTATGTGCGGAAACCATTTGAATGCAGAATGTTTTATGTAATAATACATTTTTGCATGTCTGAATGCATATATTGTTAGTCTTTGTGACCTTTTATCGTACACTTTTAACCCTTATTTATTATGCAGGTCGGGTAAGGATAGTTAAATCTAGCCTAATTCCGCCAACAGGTTGAAGTCCTTCTGGAATGACGTAGAAGACTCCCTTGTGGTTGATCTTTTTTGAGGCTTAGTTAGTAGTGAGTAAAGTCTCACAGGAGGCAATCGTAACAAGAAAAGTAAACTCTTATTTGACTGGTTACAACAATGCCAAGCAGTTAATGCAAAATAAAATAAAACTTAAAATCAGCTTAAGCTAAAATGCTCTATAATTATTAAAATCGATTAAACGATTATATTTGTTAAAATCGTTTTAATCCGCAAAAAAGAACTCCATTTGGTTACTCGCTAGCTGTCTGTTTGTATGCGCATAGAGGAAACCATCTCTCGGAGAGCGTGCGAGTACTGAATAGTTTAAATCGCTGGAATGTTGGTAAGACTTAAGCCAGGGACACACTTAATGACTGAAAAGCCGATTATGAATATCATTTGATACTTATGACTGATCATGACCAAGCACGCCGAGTCTCGTTCAGTCGGTGTTCACAGTCGGTGTTTAAAATCTTTTGCAGTCGTTGGAAACAGTCTGTAAGTGTGTTCAGTTCAGTCTTAGAATGTTTCAGCTAGTCGATAACTGTGTTCCCGGCATTAAAAAGACATGCAAATGATAGACTTAAGTGATGATTGTGCAAGTGACAATTCCGTCAACTGTCCCGACTCCCAAAACGAAAGAGTCTAGTATCGCCGCTTGGCGCTTGCCTTGTGCAGATGTTATGTGGTGATGTTTAGTGCATTTCGAGAGAGAAAGGACACTGCACTGCTGAATCACTCACGCTGTTTGTGAAATTGCGTCCTGGTAAAAAAAGTTCTAAAATGACTGATTTGATCTATGTGGATTCATTTACTTATTCAACCTACATGCTAAAGAAAATGAATGTTTATACAATGCAATACCTGTGTGTGAAATAATAATAATAATTAACATTAATAATTTGATTACTCTATTTTTCCTCGTCTTCTTTTTTTTAAATGTATTTATTTATAACACTATTGTTAGTGTTAATTATTATTATTAATAATAACCTGATACTTGATCTGCAGCATGTGCATGTGGTCTGACAAGATGTTTTTAGAAAGTACCAAATGACTGTACAGCAGAGGTGTGTGGAGGCCTTATATAAAGATGGTTTAGGCTTGTATTATGTTAATGATTAACTTTAGTCTTTATCAACACTAGAAAAAGGGTGAGAACAAAATTAGTTTTTACAAACCTGTTGTGAATCCATACGTTATTCATATCTGATCTCAGCTGTGTTTTAGACCTCTTACTCTTTCACTCCTGTGCATAATGTTTAATGTCTGAAAGAACAAAACACCGGTACAAATTCAGTACTCGGAACTCACGGACAGTTAATATGTTGGTAGAATGAGTTGCTGTTAAAGAGGAGAGAAATAAAGAGATGGAGAAAGCCAGTCAGATGCAGCCTTGTTTTACTGTAAGTGCTGTCCTGGGAGAACAGTGCAAAAAGGCACATGCATCCATTCCTGGTCTAAAGAGCTTTTAGTATGTGTGAGTTTGTCTGGTGAAGATATCAAGAGGCTTAATGTGTTTGGCAATTACGCTCGAGCTACAGCTTTTTATTTTCTCCCTCATTTCAATTTAATTCATATTGCTTTATTGGCATGACATACTTACATATTGCACAAAGCAAAACAAACAGAAACGACATCCATATGCATGTTTATACGCATATTTACAGTACTACTAATGCGATGTTCACTCAGTACCTCTTAGTTTGTGGCGTTCATAAATATGATATGCTACTAAAGAGGAAGTACTGTAGATCCTTCAAGTAAGATTTTAAATGTGTGGCCTTCACATGAAAATATTTATTGCAATTAGTAATTAGAATCAGCCAGAATGTCTATATTTGTGTATCTGTACTCTTCATTTTTTTAAATAATATTTTATTCCCACTACAGTATTTGTAAATATGTAACTGTAAGGTAAATGTGTGCTTGAGCTAAAGGTGTTTTAGTGTGCATCTGATTTAAACAGAAGCGTCAGCACGAGCTCTCAGGGGCTTCCTGCAGCTTTTAGCGTTAAATGTGAGAGTGTGTCTATTCTCCCATTAGGAGTGCTAATGTGTTTTAGCGTTAACACACAAGAGAGAGACTTACCACAGCGCTCTCCCTGCAAGAGTGAGACGAGAGGGAGGCAAGAGCAGGAGAGGAAAGAGATTAAGACACTGTGAAACTTTTGAGGAGATGATGAGAAACTCAAAATGAAGCTAATTAGCAGAGTGCGAGATGACAGGAAGAATTAATGCGAGATAAACCGTTTTGAAACCGTAAAAATAGTACACTGTAGTCCCGTTGTTATCGGCTCATATCCTTTCTCCTTTCTGTCATTTGCTGCAGTTGAACGTCTATTTAGCTGCATTTGCAGTCATAATGGCTGCAAATAGAGGCTTTTTAGATGTTGGCACCTCAGCATCTACTCATGGAGAGGGGAAAAAGGGAGAAGCTGCTAATTAGATTCTGCTCATCACCACAGCAACACCGACAGTAGGTAGATTTTGTGTTCCAGGACAAAAGAAAAGTGGCATGTTAGATTTAATTGAAGTGAGCAGGGCTAATGGAAACTTATGGAGTACTGGACTGGAATCGCAGTCAGGTGAGGCATGCGTCTGATGCTGCAGAAACTCATCCACGCTTACATCTCCTGCTTTATGAGTCACTGTGTGCAGTGAGTGAATGAACGGGGATGTAGCGCAATATGCTGCTGCATTCATTACGGATTTGGAGTTGTTTTTATTCCAGTCCTCATGAAAGCAGAGCAGATGACAGAGCGGCTCAGCGCTGGCACAGGAACATGGCACCAGCACAATATGAGCAAATCGAAAGTTATCTGTTTCCATGTAGCTTGTATTTCAGTCTATCTAGGCTTATAGAGCACATCAGTGGGGTTTTAGAATTTAAAAAAAAATATCCATAGAGAAACTGGTTTTTAGCAATAATGTATGAACCTTTCAAGAGAGACGCTTAGAGATTGCTTCTGTAGATGTCACAAGCCAAGTACAATTTCACCATCATTTAGCATAAAATGGCTTTTCCCTCAGACATCCAAGCAGACAATGGTGTTAGGATTTCAGTTTTTTTATTTTTTTATTCTTGAAAGGTGTTTTCAGAAATAATTATTTTTGTTTTGGGGTGAATTTTGGAACTTCATTTTAATGTCTTACAATATATATATATATATATATTAGGGGTGCACCGAAATTTCGGTCGCCGAAAATTTCGGCCGAAAATGGCATTATCGGTTTCGGGCCGAAATAAAAAAGCCAGCCGAAAATGTCAACCGAAAATGAATGTCAACCGCGCCCCTACCATTCGCGCGCCAGCGCTTGGGTTTCACTCACGGTCGAGCTGTCACTCGTCAACCACCCCACCCCTCCCCTCCCCTCCGTGCTCAAGCAGGTTTCACTCACGGTCGAGCTGTTTGCACGCGTCTGCAAAGATTAAGCATGTCAGCGGTATGGAAGTATTTTAAAGTTTCAGATGAGGACAACCAGCGCCGCCGCTCCCACCACGCGCATGAGCTGAGAGGGCACCAAAAAATACTAGCGTAATGAAAAATCAATAATTATAATGCCGATATTATTTCAGTATAGAAATACAGACATCCCAAGTCCGGGAGTCTCCCGCATATTGATAGCGGCTCACTGATGCCCGCGAATTAGTTAAAATCTCCGGAATCTAGAGCGAGCGCGCCCGCGAGACAGAGACTGTGCTACAAACCGTGTAGCGGGGAGAGGGAGAGAGAGCAAGAGACCGCGCGCGTGTGCCTCATGAAGCACATGCAATATAAAATATATATAATATATAAAATATTTTAGGTTTTGTTATGTAACTGTTAGTGGTAATAAAAGTTTGATTATTCTATTGGTTTGTGATTTTTCATTTCAGATCCATTAAAAAATTAAGCAATATAAATAAATATATATTAAAGTTTTTAAAAGAAGCCATTTTCGGTATCGGTTTCGGTTTTCGGCCAAGTGCATCCTAAATTTTCGGTATCGGTTTCGGCCCAGAATTTTCATTTCGGTGCATCACTAATATATATATAAATACGGTATATAATAATATACAATATATATATTTGTATATTTCATATAATTTACTTTAAGTATGCTCAATAATACACAATACAATATTGAATACTGCATAAATCATAATATTTTTACCTGATTCTGAACGCATCTAATTTTTAATCAAGTTGATCCTGGCCCCAACATTTACGCCTTAGCACAGAAGACCAACATACACATTTATGGCTATTGTACACTGATATTGCCATATACTGTTGTTTTTATTTTTATGTGCTACATAAAATATAAAAAAAATATTACCTTAAAAGATAACTTCAGCATCTGTCGAACACTAGTAGAGGTTGAAGAAGACCAATATATATATATATATATATATATATATATATATATATATATATATATATATATATATATATATATATATATAAAAAAAATAATTTGCTTATCTTTCAATATAAATTATGAATTTTCTAGTGTTACATTCATGCTTCTTTTTGAGGCATTGAAAAGGCAGGTATAAACGATTGCTGAATGGAATTCACCCATTCAATGATTTCTAAACCCATTCATTGAATGGGTTTAGATGCTACTTCTAGCAGTCTTGGACTACAGACTTTGACTCTGTATAATACAGCTTTTGAAAGCCAAGACATTTCCATATCACAGAATTTGTGTGACCCCTGCGGATGCAACAGCACTGTGGATAATGGAAGATGTGTGTGCAAGTGAACATATTACTGTGAACATAGGCTAAATATCACAAATTGCACAAAAGTGTTGTTGTTAATATTGTAGTGTTATTATTTTGATAAACATTGATATATTGCCTAGCCCTAACCACACATAAATAAGCTGAAAATTAAGAATAAAGAAAAAAAAGTAGTTAAATACTTGGTTTGAAATTGTCTAATCTTGTTCCAGAAGTATTAGCAATGGTAGCAGTAAGCAAGCAGTGACCTTGTTGTGTGACTTTAGAAAGCAGTGACATTCAATGTTTCTCCTCTACAACCATCGCTGTGATACATTTCAGAGTATCAGCTTCTGCTATTAGTATTTTTAACCCATGTTTAGTGATCATAGGTATTATTTATAAGTGTTACGAATTTGCTATAGTGGGTTACTTGGAGGATTTTTATTTTTTTATTTTCAATTTCTGGATATTGATGTATCTTTTTCTTATCCTTCCACAGGCTGCCGCTCCGTCACCATGACGACTGAGGAGTGTCCCGTGCCGCTTGGCGTGAGCCAGGTGGGGGCGGGGCTGTGCGAGGACTTCGGCCCCTCTCAGGTAGATGACATCATCGAGGAGGTGGGACCATGCGATGATGCGGGCAGTGACCTCAGCACTTTGGTCGTGCCATTTCCAGAGTTGGCGCCAGTGGTTTTCTTCTGCCTCAAGCAGACCACTTGCCCACGCAGTTGGTGCATTCGCATGGTGTCGAACCCATATCCTTTATTAGCTGGAGCTTACAGGTCGTGAGTACAGTGTGATTTCTAACAATGGCTTTCACACATGGGTTGACTTGGAAGAAAGGTATTGACACAATAGCCAGTCAACTTAAACCAGCTTGCTACTGCTAAGTCAGCAAGGCAGTGATTAAGTGCTATGAGATCGCAGCGACAAGCTGATCTATACAATGTGAGCGACAGCTTGACGCAAGTGGCTTGGCGTCGGGCATGTCGTTGTCAACGACGAGAATTTCAGAGTTGTCGCCAGTGACATTGACATTGAGTTACAGTGTCAACATGTGAAAATGCAACTGGAAAGTCAAGGAACATACAGTCTGAATTGTGCAGTTAAATAATGAATTATCAAGTTGAAATATTAATGAATAACTTGAATTACATAGGTAAGGGTTTAAAGTGCATCGATAATGTATTCTTGGCGCAGTTCGCAAAGCAGAACTGAGTTTTCTGTCGTTTGAAGTTCGAAAGTAGATTTTTCTTCCCTTTTTATGTATTTCTGCCAGTTATCCGTGGCCCGCCTTGGGGATTCAGGCTCCTTTGGAAAGTGTCTTAAATTGAATTTCACGTCTCTGCATTGGTTTGGCTGACACTCTCATTTGGCTGGGCTCAGTGAAAACCTTTTATGCACGATGGGCACAGGTCTTTTCCCCACAGAGGCCCAAATCTCCCAATGCTTGAACAGCCACAGGGCGCTAATCAGCAGCACTCGCTGTTACCACAAAGACAAGCACACTCAAACACCGTTGTCTCCAGCTGCTTGCCGGCTAGTGAGCGGTAGCAGGAAATCTGCAAACGGAGGCACTTTCTGAGAAGACATTAGCACTCACACACGTCTACACAGCATGGCAAATTTATTCCAATGCCTTAATGGGATGTCTCAGTAAGTTGTTATGATTTTATTACATGTAGGTAGCAAGGGAGAGAGCGAATGATGAAAATATACTTTGATGACTTTATTTATGGTCAAAAGTGTGCTGAAATGAATTTTACATGCTTTAAATACCCGGACATTCGAGCTGTGAATTTGCGATGATGTAGATGCAGAAACGCATTTCACACTTCTTGGGAACTAGGGGCTTATTGATGTCGTATGGTTTACATTTCAGAAATATTGAAATTAAAGTGGAGTACTCTTTATCAAGCCCAAGGGGCAATTTGCTAATTATTTAGTAATAAGAGAGATTAGATAAGGGAGGAAAGAGAGGAAATTATCTCCCTCCTCCTTTCCCTGCAAATTTAATATGTTGGCAAAATGAATCATTATCTCTTTAATAGTTTGTGCACATTGTTGCCCTTGTCAAAACACTTTAATTGGTGATTTAGTGTTTTAGATATGAGGACCCAGATTGTTTGCTGTCACTTTGCATTTTGTGGTACAGTGTAACCGTGGGGCTTCTTACAGTCAGTTACTTTCTGATTTACATTCAGTGTGCCTACAGTAAAATCTATAGAAAAACTGAACCCTTTTACATCAGAACATTTGATCCATTTTAATTCAGATTTTAACTGCTTACATTTCAACTATGAACTAGAAATATGAAAGTTTAGATGTAAAAGACAGTTCACCCTAAACATTTATCTGTGGAACTCAAAAGGAACTTATTCTGCATTTATTTGTTCAAAAATACAGTATAACAGTAATACTGTGAAATATTACAGTATTTTAAAATTACTGTTTCTATTTTCATTTATTTTAAAATGAAATTTATTCCTGTGATCCTTCAGAAATCATTCTAATATGATGATTTGCTGCTCAAGAAACATATATTTTTTGTTGAAACGGTAAAAAAAATTCAGACTTGTAATTTATATAAAGTTAAAAAGAACAGCGTTTATTTAAAAAAAAAAATATATATATATATATTTTGTAACATTATACATGTCTGTACTGCCACTTTGGGTCAGTTTAATACATCCTTGTTGAATAATAGTATTAATTTAAGGAAAATCTTACTGACCACAAACTTTTGAATTCTATTGTATTTTTGTATACATGCGAATCAGGTTACATTTGCAAGAAAAGAAAAAAATCCCTTGCATAATGCCTTATTCTGCATGACCTTATTCATACATCCCTTAATCCTACCGAATACCTAAACTTAACAACTACCTTACTAACTATTAATAAGCAGTAATCAGGAGTTTGAGGCAAATGTTGTAGTTAATAGTTAGTTAATAGTGAGAATTGGACCCTAACCTAAAGTGTGACTAAAATTATTATCAGCTTAATTATTTTAATTAAATTTCAGTCTGCTCTTCACACAAAGGAATCGTATGACTTGTATACTAATAAATATAGCACATGAGTAATATGATCTGGTTTTACAAAGCTTGTATGGTTTTTGCAGCTTGAAAGCTGTTGTCTCTGAATTATACTTGCATGGAAAATATCTCCATTTGTGTTTCACAGGACATGAAATAATGCCATGAAAGTAGTAAATATTTACATTTTCGTAATTGAAAAATTACATTTAGTTTTAGGGTTAACAATTTGGGTGAACTATTTTTAAATTGTCAGTAGAATTTCAGTAGAAAAGCTAAAAAAAAAAGATTGAAGATTGATCATCCCTAATGTTCAAAACTACCCTTTCATTTCGCAAATGGATACTAGTGTGTGTCTGTCAGAGGTGTCAAAAGTATTCACATTCATTACTCAAGTAGAAGTACAGATAGTAGGGTTTAAAATGACTTCTGTAGAAGTTGAAGTATCAACTCAAGCTTTTTACTCAAGTAAAAGTGTAAAAGTACTGGATTTTAAAACTACTTAAAGTATAAAAGTAAAAGTAATGCAAGGCAAAAAATGCCATTAAGGACAAAAACTTAGACCGCGCCAAAGGGGTCTATAGTGCATCCCAAAAAAAAAATATTCTAAGGCCATAATGACTATAATGTTATATATATTAAAATGTAAATGTTGAAAAACTTGTGAGGCACTAGGCCACCTGTTTCAGCCGCATATAAGGATTTCGGATATTGCCATCTTTGTGGGGATATTTTGACACTATAATGGTTGCGCGCGCACACACACACGCACTCTCTCACACACACACACACACACACACACACACACACACACACACACACACACACACACACACACACACACACACACAGACACACTCTCTCTTCTCTCTCTCCACACTCTCTCTCTTCTCTCTCTCACACACACACTCTCTCTCCTCTCTCTCTCTCTCTCTCTCTCTCTCTCTCTCTCTCTCTCTCTCTCTCTCTCTCTCTCTCTCTCTCACACACACACACACACACACACACACACACACACACACACACTCTCTCTCTCTCTCCTCTCTCTCACACACACACGCGCGCACGCACACACACACTAACGATTATGTTTGCCACTTATCCCGCGATTGTCATACAGTAGGCAATATTGTAAAAACGGCTGTCACCAAAGCAATATTTGACGCGATTTGCCCCGTATTCTTGAGCACAAAACTGTTGATTAATTTCTCCCTCGGCTTACCGCATCTACAGTAGGTTTCCTTCGGAGGAGTTTTGCCGCTTTGCACAACCAAATGTAACTACAGCGCGCCGGGCGGACAGCCTCTCACAAGTTAGAAAGAAAACACAAAGCCAATCAGTCTAGCGATGTGTGTTCAGGAGGCGGGACTCAGATCTAAAACAAGCAGAAATGAAATAGGAGTAACGAGGCTATTTTTAAAATGTAAGGAGTAGAAAGTACAGATAATTGCGTGAAAATGTAAGGAGTAGAAGTAAAAAGTCGGCTGAAAAAGAATTACTCCAGTAAAGTATAGATACCCAAATTTTCTACTTAAGTAATGTAACGAAGTATTTGTACTTCGTTACTTGACACCTCTGGTGTCTGTGTATGCATTTACAAAATAATATTTGTCAATATTAGACCACACATTCTGTCGAAATCCTGGAGAGACCCACAAATCTAGAGCAAAACATTCAGCCACCTTCAATTGGCTCATTGCAATGCTCCCTAGACATCAATTCCATTCGCAGCACACAAAGAATGACAACGCCCGTCATCACAGTGCTCTAATGGAATAATGATATTCCAAACCTTTGACTCCCAATACCAGAGGGAAAATTAGATTCTGTCAACACTTCTGAAACCATTTATTATCGGTTTTCAATCCATACCATATCCTTGTTCTTTCAGTAGAATCTATGTACTCAATTGCCTGTATTTGTTATCTTTGTTCTTTATATAAAAGGGCTTGCCTCTTGATCGTATGATAGGATGATGAAATAATTGTCATTCTTAGTTTAATATGTAGAATTTGAACAGTGGCTTGATTGCTTTAGGATGTCACTCTGTGGATTGCCAAGAGCCTTGATTTCTATAATAATTAATCATTTGTTACATTTATATATTTATATAGGGACCTCAAAGCGCTTTACATAAAAGGGGGAATCTCCTCAACCAATGTGCAGCATCCAGCTGGATGATGCGACGGCAGCCATATTGCGCCAGAATGCCCACCACACACCAGCTTACTGGTGGAGAGGAGACAGTGATGAAGCCAATCAGTATGGGGATGATTAGGAGGCCATGATGGACAGAGGCCAAGGGGCAAATTTGAGATTTTTAATGACCACAGAGAGTCAGGACCTCGGTTTAACGTCTCATCCGAAGGACGGTGCTCTTTGATAGTATAGTGTCCCCGTCACTACACTAGGGCGTTAGGACCCACACAGACCACAGGGTGAGCACCCCCTGCTGGCCTTACTAACACCTCTTCTAACAGCAACCTGGTTTTCTCAGGAGGTCTCTCATCCAGGTACTAACCATGCTCAGCCCTTCTTAGCTTCAGTGGGTGACCAGTCTTTTGGCTACAGGGTGATATGGCTGCTGGCAATAATGTTCCATTTCTCTCTCTCTCTCAGTAATAAATGTGTAGCTAATAGACCTCGATGCATCCTCACGCATCACTTTGTCTGTGCCAGACTGTCTAATTCAGCCCCCGTGTGTCCTGAAGAGATCTTGGGGACACGAGGTTAATACTAATCTCCAGTCCTGACTGATCTATGTTGCTATGACAGCTCATCACACAGACAAGACTGATGCTCGCTCACCTTCTCAACCTGCTTTTGCCTGCGTCTCTCGTGTTTCTGTATCCTCCTATAACCCTTCTCTCTCCCCATAGGCCTTTCAGAGGCTGAAGGATCTTAAAGGGATAATACATGCCAGTAATGACAATTCTGTCTTTGTTCTTTATTCAACCTTTTGATGTTCCAAACCTGTTTACCCCCCCTGGTCAGTTTTTTTTGTGTGTGTTTTTACCTACCAGGTGTAAATACCCTCAGAAACACTTTCAAGATCACTCAAATCACTTGAGGACGCGGTTTGAGATGCATTTCAGATGAAACTGGACAACCCCTTTTCTTTTCTTTTACCAGAGATCAAAAATCTGGATAAATTCCAATCTGGATTTAGAGCTGGTCACAGTACAGAGACCGTGAACGATTTACTGATAGTGGTTAATCATTCTATTCTCTTAGAACGTTAGGTAGGTAGGCATTTAGGTAGACATAGACATTTGTGGGACAGCTCTAAAATGGATAGAACATTCTACAGGATAGAACATTCTCTGTTCATTTTTGCAAACACTTTATCCTCTGTTGAAATATGGGTTTCATCAAGGATCTATTCTGGGTCATATCATACGTTGTATTTATTGTATATGTGCCCGCTGGGATCCATCTGTTGACACTATGACATGCCCTAGGCCGTGTGTCCACCAAAGCGTTTTTAGCCAGCTAAAAATGCTATGCCCTCTGCTGAAAACGCCTAGCTGTGGGCGCTTGAGAGCGTTTTGGCAGCGCAGTGTTTTTTCAGTTGAGACGCTTCGTTGCTATGATACAGAATATCCGCAGCACAGTTTTTGTTCGGTTAGCTCTGCTGGTTGATGTCGTAGTACAGAAAGTATGTTGTGACAGTTGGTCGGTGTGGGATTTGTCCCGCCCCTCCTCCACTGTGATTGGTCGTTTGGGTAAAAAGTGACCGCGATGAGTGCTGCGTTTTACCCAAAGTTGAACATTCTTCAACTCTCTGCGTCTTGTAAAAAAAACGCTGAGCGCTCAGAGCTTCAGCGTGAAAAAAAATGCTCAGCGCCTCGTTACGCTCATGGCGTTTTAAAAACGTGGCGCTCCCATTGAAACCAATTGACACGCAAAACACACGCCAGCCGCGTGAAAAAAAAACGCTTTGGTGGACACACGGCCTTATATGTATGCAGACGATACAGTTATATTGACCACTGGACATTTAAAGCTGGAAGGAGCCTGTCTTTGAAGTCCCTGTTGGTCTGTCTGAATGAGGTTAAAGTCTGGCTGTCTAATCAATTTCTTCAGCTTAATGAAAGAAAATCTGAGATAATAATATTTGGTCCACCAACAGTTAGAGAGAAGATAGCCAGTTCTATTGCTCCCCTAGGAATAACTGTGAAAGACAGCTTGAAGAATATGGGTGTTATAATCGACTGAAATAATTGAAAAATAGATCAAATCTGTTGTAAAAAGTAGTTTTTATCAACTTTGAATGATTTCAAGGTTAAAACCCTTTCTTACTTTTAAAGATTTAGAGATCGCTGTTCATTATTTTATTACCTCAAAACTGGATTACTGCAACTCCCTCTTTGCAAAGATCAGTCAGCTACAACTATCTCATTTGCAGCTAGTACAATGTTTCATGCTGCTTCCGCAGCAAGGTTTATGGCCGGCACAGAAAAGGGACCAAATTACTCCAGTGTTATCCTCTATCCATTGGCTGCCGGTTCAGTATGATCGATGTTAAGATTTTTTAAATAATTTTTTACATCTCTCCACAACATGTCTCCAATTTATATCACTAACCTATTACAATTTTACACATCGGCTAGGACGCTGAGATCGGCGGATTAAATGTTGGCAGTCCCTCGTTCTAAGAAGTCCAAGGGGTGACTGAGCTTTCACAGTAGTTTCTCCTAAATTGTGGAACAGTCTTCCACCCTATATTCGGCAGGCTCCATCTATAGAGGTTTTTTAGGTCTCAGTTGAAAACGTAGCCTATGTCTTTTTAACTTGGCTTTTGTAGGAAGGGGATTCTGAGTAATTGTCACTGTGTGTGCTGTAGACATGATACATGTTATTGGCTATTTGTGTGTAGGCATGTTAATTGTTATTTGGTATTTATTTTATTATATGCTTTTTTATATTTTTATTATTTACTCTTAATATACACTTCTTCTAAAACAATTGTGAAGCACTTTGGGCAACAAAGTTGTTTTTAAATATAAATAAATCAAATATCAAGTTGGAAGTAAATGCATCTGGTTGTTGAAGCTACATATATGTACATTTTACTATTCCCAAAATGGTAAAAAAAATTAAATTAACGCGTGGGAGTGTGTTATAGGCTACCGGTAGCCAGATATGACAGCACTACACTAACACTCATCACATATGGCCGCCACAAACGAGTAGCTAATTATCTCTTCAGAAAGCTGATGTGGAAACTGCCGCAAATGAAACTGAAAGTTCGGCGTCGCATCCTGAAGCTTAAAATAATCGTATAAAAATAGTGAGACTAAATTATCTTACCAGTGTTGATGCCACTTTCTTTCCTATTGCAGCCGGTGATCTTGAAATTGGCTGATGATAAATAATTAGCAATGCCGCTAATATCTATTGCTCTCGTTGACGTGAACACCGTTACGGTTTCATATAGCATGGGAATTGAAGATAGTATTTAATACATTGAATAATGACTATATTTTAAAAGGTAATTTATTCCTGTGATGGGAAAGCTGAATTTTCAGCATCATTACTCCAGTCTTCAGTGTCACATTATCCTATTCTATCTTATTCTAATATGATGATTTTCTGCTCAAGAAACATTATTATCCTTGTGTAAAACAGTTGTATGGCTCAATATTTTTGTGGAAACCGTGATAAATTCTTTTCAGGATTATTTAATGAATGGAAAGTTAATAAGAACAGCATTTTTAACGGTAGTGTAATCATCAAAGAAAAAAAAAGTGTTTTTCATAAGAAAGTTCTACTGATTTGGAATGACATAGGCCTAAAGGTTAATGAATCAATTTCTGATTTGAGTTTTTTTTGGCAAACTGTCCCTTTAAAGGTACACTGTGTAGTAATTTCTCCCATCTAGCGGTGAAATTGTATTTTGCATTCAAACGAATAGTGCTCTCTAGCACCTCACTTTTTCAAATGCGTGTTGCATGAGGGTAGCCGTTATGTACCAAGAAGCTATGACAACATGTCTTCCAATAGCACTTCATCGAGTTTTCTTTCGGTTGATGAGGTTCGTTATTTCAAACAAACTGCAACTTGACAGACAACGAACAAACAAATGTTACAGTATGAATCACAGACTGTAAAAATCATCTCCTGTGGCTCTGCATACAGTAAGTATGATCCTGCATTATAAAGTACCATGCAGTGCAGACTTTCAAATTTGTCGGGACAGTGACAAGCGCCTCTCACTGATCTCCTTGTCCATCTCAGCTGGTTTCAGTCACGTGAGGCTGGCTCTGAACGAAAACACGTTGTGGAAACGCGTTGAGGTAGCTAGTGCTTTTTGTCTCTCTCTGCTATTATAGTTTTTCAAAATGGCGGAACGACATGGAAGCCTCCTTGGACTTACCCATCCAATGTAAATAAAGATAAGAAATGATTCGCTTACGAGGACAAGTCAGATCATTGGCAGAGGTAATTTTACACCAATGAGGACATATTTATGAATAAAGACATTGATTTTAGCGAATAAAATACTTAAAAAAACTACACAGTGTACCTTTAAGATCAGTCAGCCTCTTGTCTGTCTCTTTCTTTCTCTCTTTCTCCCTCCCTCCATCACCTCTGTCTCTTTCCTCACCAGGCACTCAATAAGAACTCTCTGGTGTGTGATTTATGTCACAGCATGTTAAAGTAATTACTGAGGACTACCATCTCTTGCTGTCTATCGCCCTCCATTTGCATGTGTTAGTCTGACACTGTGTAGTAAATTCAGGCCGACCGCAGATCAGTCCAGAGTGCTGTTGTAATGGAACGATATTGTCAGTATATGCTGAGTGATGGTACTGCACTCTAATTTCAGATCAGATGGACTTTGGGCGGTAAAGTTGAGTTCGTAAATCTGACCTGAGCACACTTTTAGAAATTCAACAGAACAGTGAACCTTGAAAATGTCTCCATTTGTGTTCTCCAGAAGAAAGTAAGTAGAGCTGCATGATTCTGGATAAACAGACAAGTCACAATTATTATTATAATTTTTTTCAAATAGAGATCACGATTCTCCCACAATTCTGCCTAAATGACAATTAATCGTGCAGCTCTAAAAGTAAGTAATTCATGTTTGGAACGACACGAGGGTGAGTACCGGTAAATGGAAAATCTTATTTTTTGTGTGAAATATCCATTTAACATAGAGGAGCTTTAAAAGTCAGCTTTTTATATTTATAAATGACGCTGCTTTCGGGCAAATATGCCTCCTTCAGTTTTGGATTAGAGTAAAACAAAAAAGAATGCTTTACATTCATTGATGTCACTAAAAATCTGTTGCTCATATTCGTCTCCTGTCTGAGAAACAGATGGTGTTTTAAAGTTTTATTTGATACAGTAAAGGTGTCAGACAACTGAGATATGTTGGAGTAACATCCGTGTGGGTGATGTACGTGAAACATGGCAACAGATGCTTGACATTTAGGTGTATGTTTTTAATTTGACAGACATTTCTCGCACTGCTTGAAGTAAAATTTTGTTTTTCAGGTGTTCGTTTTTGCCGTTGAAGCTAGAAAACACTTTCTGCGCTTGTGATGGGCTGGTGATGGGAAGTGCCCTGAGCGCAAATTGAGGTTTCTAAATGGTGTTCTATTCTAACAGATGTTTTTTGTGCTGTTGACATTGATCCACAGATCACGCTTTCTCAAACACACACAATAGTTGTAGTAGACTAGTCTCCTGGTCCATCTGTGACGGCTTTAAAATCTTTTAAGACTGTGGTCTCAGGGCTCTGTGTTGAACAGCCGTTTGAACAGATTGTTTTGCTCTCAAACAGCACCTCTATATGCCTGGACACACTTCCTTTCTCTTTCTCGGACACACTCACACTTGCCTTATGTAGGTATAGCTTCATAGTCCTTGTGGATTATTGGCATCAGATGTTTCACGGTGCTTCTCTCTCCTGACCGTATCGCCACAATACGGCTCTGTGTCATTGTCTCGGGTCATAGCAAAACTGATGTTCTTGAATTCCCAGCCTGAGATGCGTTTATTTGTCATGCTGGGTGGGTATCAGCGATTCCATCAGGCTTAAATGGTTCTCTCTCCATCAGCGTTCAGATGTGGGTATTTCCACACCCTGCCTTAGAGTGTGAAAGGCATAAATGGATATCTAGCGTTTAGTAGGCATGTCTTGTCATATCTTGTGTGTTCCTGTTGGGCTGCATAATAATTTATATAAAAATTCTGGTTGATAACGATAATCTGATAATTATTTTAATGCATAAACAATAACTGATGAAAAATTCGGACCATTTTGTCTAAAAAAAAAAAAAACTAAAGAAAGGAGGAAATGAGCATGCACAATTAATTATCTTTTTTGTCAGGACGTCGTCATCTCAGTTCTCGCGCATGCGTTGTGGTGCTCTCGTAAACTCACCCACATGGAAGAAAATGAATAGTGAACAAAAAGTATTCTCGTCGCTTGATAAATGTAAGATTGAGCCACTGTAGTCACTTGGGCTATTTTAACATTGTCTTACTAACTGTCTGGGCTGGCAGATGCAATAGAAGCCTATGGAGGAGTGAGACAGCTCTCAGATTTAATAAAAAATACCTTAATTTGTGTTTCGAAGATGAACGAAAGTCTTACGGGGTTGGAACAATGCGAGGGTGTGTAATTACTGAAAATAATTAAAATTTGTGGGTGAACTAACCCTTTAAAAGTTATGTGTCAGCAGATATATATTGTTTGACAAAATATAAGGTTGCTTAAAAGGTCGCTTAAAAATAAGTCGCTCCGTAGTATAAGTCGCATCAGTCAATAAATGTGTCATGAAGAGGAAAAAAACATAAGTCGCACTTATTTAGAAATTTATTTCACAAAATCCAAAACCAAGAACAGACATTTAATCTGGAAAAGCAAGTTATACAACTACACAATAGCACACAGAACAACAGGCTGAATAGGTGTCCGGCATGTTAACGTAACACAGGTTTTTTTTTTTTTTCTTGGTTTGTGAATGTTAATGCTTTAATAACAAATAATTTATCAGGAGCATTTATGCTGATGTGAATGGTGGGGACACGTAGGCTAACACAAAGTTAAGTGAAGTTACACAAAGTTAAGATAAGTTACACAAGTTAAGTTACACCTTACCTAACACATTTTCTGCGGGAAACCCTACACAATAGCATAAAGAACATATACCTGGGAGGCTGAATAGGCTAAATTAACATAAGCCAGCGAGTCCAACAAGTTACCGGTAAGCAAGTTCACCAAGCTCCCGTGATCTCATCAAGGGGGTAATCCATCCGCCGGAAACTGAAGCCTCCCCGGGCGCCGCCATTGTAGCAGAACTTCACCTGCTGTTAGCATTCCATTGACTCCCCATTCATTTTGGCGTCACTTTGACAGCGAATAACTTTACATCTGAGGCGTCCAAAGACTCCGTTTGTCCATTAGTTATGTCTAAAGAAACTCGACAATGTATAAAAGGCTCCATTACCTTGTACCTTACGTTATGGCCCCGTAGAAGCCGTTTTTGTAAAAAATAGGTTAAAAAAACGATTGCGTCATAATCACGCGACTCTCTGTCGCACTGTAGAGAAATTACCGAACAGACAGGCGGAGAAGCTCGCAGGCAATCGGGGGGACGTGGAGGCATAAAGTCAAGGCAGAAGCCCATAGAAAGTGATAAAGTTGCTGCTAGCTCATGGACAGCTAATGCTCACGCTCTCCGGCTCTGCGAGATTCAGAAGGGAATGATTCAGATTTCTCACGGCACAGCTACTAGAAGACTGAAAACTGTCAGACACGTTGCTCACGTCACCAAGCTCAGTTTGAGCCTGCGCAGTTCGCCTGGCGATCAGGAAGTGAGTGCTTCAAATGGGCTTCACTTTTCTCCTTTGTAATCTATGGGGTCGCTGTGTCCATCTTATATACTGTCTATGGATCTCATTCCACAACACTGAATCCATTGAATTTTTTCTCGGTGTCGCTTCTGAACAACTCCGCCAACTAGAGCGCCCTCTCGCGGCTGTAGACGGTAATGTTTTCTCTTGGTTCATCTCAGTCAGTATGAATTAATTTTGATATATTAGTCGCACCTGACTATAAGTCGCAGGACCCGCAAAACTATGACTTATAGAAAAGTGTGACTTATAGTCCGGAAAATACGGTACACCTTTTTTTCCTTGTTTCACGGAAATTTATTTTACATAAATCACAGCAACCCCATGCTATGGGCACAGCTATTGATACAGGCTGCAGAAGAAGTTTATTTACGCTGCTATTTGAAGCTTCCGCTTTTCAAATGCGGAAGTGTCATATAGGGCTATAGCGAGCTAGCTTTGAAACCTCTCTTCAGTGCATCTCCAAAGCCATACCTCCTTCAAAACAAATAAACACATACAGCAAAAGCGTCACGAGAGATAGCGTTAACTACCTCATGTCTCAAAGCACATAGTATTACAATAATAATGAACAAAAAACAACTTAAAGAGAACTGACCTGTACCACCTGACTACTGCAGATTAATTCCGGCATTGATAGTGTTGCCATTGAAATGCATAAATTCGAGTCATAAACCGTTCAAAGTATAACGTCACGGGTTTCCATCTCTTCCAAATTACAGTAGCTATGGCATGAACGCAGCATTAGCTCTTCGTTTTGGTTCAGGAGGAACTGTAAAAGGTGGCAGCTGTTTGTTTGTGGTGCTCGGTGACTGACGTCTGTCTAACTTTGCATAGCATGAAATGCACTAATGACGTGTGATGTCTGCGTGAGCAGGGTGCGCGGAGGTATGGAAATACATGCGTTGACAGGCAGGAAGGACATTGTATCATTACATTCAGACTGAATTTAATGATTGGACAAACATTTTATGGTCCTACGCCTTCCACAGACGATACATATAAATTCAAATAAATGTAGACCACTTAACTTAGTGATTGCTATCTGGATGTGAAGAAACTTTCAACCAGCATAACAAAAAAGTTTCTGTTTAAAAAAGTTACCTTTAAGTGGTGCCACCCAACTCTATTTAAATTAAAACCCTGATCAACAAATCCTTGATTACCTCTAAACTCTGCTTAATTTAATCCTTATTCGTGCAACTCACCCAATAGTTAGCCTAATACATATTAAACAATTTTAACATTATTAAAATACATTTAAAATGCTTACTGAGTGACTGATCCAATCTTTGACATGAACTACACTTGTTTGTTTAGAGTTCACAGTTTGAGTGCTCTTGTTTCCTTTAATTTATTTTTAAGATCTGAGGTAAAATATATGCTTTCAGTATGGCTATCGAGATTACTCAAAATTATATTTGAACTCACATTAAACCTTTTTAATGTTTGCTAAAACACATAATCAGTACCTTAGAATATAATTGTCATAGTTGTATGTTCTTGTTCCATCTGCGACATGGCAGAAAATGGAAATGTTTAAAAAAAATAGTGACGTTTCTAAAATAGAGTTCCCTGATGCTCTTAGTGTATAATCGACCCATTGCCATTGGTTAGGACAAAAACTCGAATTAACATGGAAAAGATACATTGTAGCGCATGTCAGGGCATTGCATCGCATCTGGTTAGGAAGCTGAATGAGGAATTATGCTGCTGTTCTCTGAAAAGATTGAAAGAACAAAAAGGTTTCTTGCGGTTAATGTTATTTTCTAGTTTCAGATTAGAGTGTATCAGTTCAGCTTCCATTTACCTTGTCCTCATTCGCTTTTTCTCTCAAAAACAAATAACATTTCCATTAAACTCACCGTGGCCTGCCTTGGAACCAGATATGTGTGTGCAGTCTGCTTTGCTCTGTGTGTCTGTCTAAAGGAGGTCATGACTGCTGTCTGTTAAGACTCTGTCAATAAACAGGTAGGAGGACCACTGAGTCTCTAACTGTGCTGTTGGCAGGGGCTGTTATAGGCTGTACCCAGAACAGCATGAAGCAGTGACAAATAGAGGAAGCAGGAGAATGAACAACAGACAAAGGCAAATGGAAGGGAAGAGAAGGGGTTATAGAAGACCATATTTACTCCCAAAGGAATAGCATGAAGAGAGATGAACAATGTCTGTGTGTTTGCCCTACTCTGTGACCTTTCACCTCTAGTGGAGCCAAGCCACCGATATGCTCATCGCGCACAGATAGAGGGACATAGGAGTAAGAGAATACTCAGTGAACCATGGAGTTAGCTTAAATGGCAGTGCTTTGTCACTGTCAAAGTGACTGGACCAGACCTCCTCCTGTTACAGTAATGGTGCTGACGGCACACAGGGCACATGTACAGTACAGCTACACATGCAGCTATGTATTTATTCAAGTATATAGCAGACATAAATAACTGCATGTAGTCACTCTCATTGTCACAAACAATTTTGACAAACAGACAAAACATTTTTTGACCATTTAAGATTTTTTCTAGCATTGTTATTTTTTTTACTTTACTTTTTAACTTTAATTCATCCAGATTTTTGTATTACAATGCATTTTACTGCATTTTATTACAGTAATGAAAATCTAGTGTCAATCACAGTAGATTGTTATTACTGTAATAAAATGCAGTATAATGTATGTAATAAAAATGTATTTGTAATGGTTATTTGCCTCCATGTTGTGCATTAAAATCATTTAATACACAGCTATCTGTGGATTATCCTGTTTATACATATGCCAGCAAGTTAAGGCTTATTATTGTTGTTGATGTTTGCATTGATAAACTTGATGGTAAGTGTTAAAATGTTTTCAGAAATCATTCTAATATGATTTGCTGCTCAAGAAACATTTATTATTATTACTTTTGAAAACAGTTGTGCTGCTTAATATCAAATCAGATGGACCACAAACTGTCCTTAAATCCTAAAATCCTGAAAAAAAAAACTTTTCTTTTGATTTGGTGGTACTGTAAAAATCTTGTTTTTGACAGGTTTCATGAGATTCACATATCTGTAGTGTGGCATATACAGTAATTTGTGTAACAGTGTTTTTTCTGTTTTTTTCTTTTCTTGAAAAGCAGGAAGCAGAAAAAAATGTTATGGTCTCCTAATCCACAGCTTTTCATACTCGTTTCTGTCGTCTCAGGCCTGTAGAGAACAGTATAGTCATGATATTCTTTCCCACAGTGGAACTACTGTTACCATTGACATCCAGTTCTCTTGTTGTCAGAGTTAATCAGAGGGAGAAAATCCTCAGACATTTATACAGTATCCAGATTAATGTCAGAGAGCTGTCAGCATGGAGTGAAGAGAGAGAAATGTAAAGGAGGAGAAGATTTATTTGATGTTCTGCTCACCACCACATAAAGATGATAATCCAGGCCATGACCTTTGTCTTGTTTCAATGTAATCTCATTTGTTTCTACTTGGATTGCTGTTGGATGACGTTGTCGTTGCCGTTCTTTGACTTCTGCTCTCTCTCCCCACAAACTGTAACTCTTGAGCAAGGCATTTAACCCCAGGTTGCACCGAAGGGACTGTACCTGCAATCGATGTCCTGCAGTGTGCTTTAAATAACAAGCTACTGTTGAATGACAATGAAGATTTGTAATTACAAATTTCCTCTATCAATTATGCTGCCTTGTCCAAACACTTCAAAAGGGTTCATTCAAGCTGTCAGTTCATTACAATATAATCGTATTCATTATAATGTTGTAAATTACAGTGGTCAGACGTTTTGCTTAGGCGAGGTGATTTATAGTTGATCTTTGGATTCTGTTTTTTGGATACCCGTGCAGCTGAAATGTAAAGGGATAGTTCTCTGTCATAATTTACTCAACCTTTATGATTTTCTTTCTTCGGTCCATCTCAAGAACTTTCCAAGAATAAAGTGCACAAGTTGTACCTTTGTGATACTATTATGATGCTTTTGGAACCTTTTTGTAGCTTTGAAGCTAGTAACTGCATGGAAACAGAACATGGAAAAATCTTCATAATTTCTCATTCTTAATCCTACAGAATAAAGAACATTTATACTTCTTGTTTGAAATGGTATGAGGGGGAGAAAAAATTATGACGCAGTTTTCATATCTGGGTGACCTATTCCTTTAAGATGCTCTGGAATTAGGGATGCACTGAAATTTCGGCCACCGAAGATTATTGGCCGAAGATTGCATTTTCAGTTTTTGGCCGAAAATATGTTTACACTACAAAAATACTCACACTCGTACAGCATGTTTTGTAACTTTACGAGTGGCTCCGCTTCCGAACATACACAACTCTGTGTTCTGCAGTGTTCCGCTCTGTGTTTGCAAGAGGGAATAGTAAAGTCCACTCAAATAACATGCTGACATGACATTTCTCTGTAGTAGACTTGTTTCTGTTTGCAACAGCCCTACTGTGCTGTAACATGGTGTGGTATAGCCGTGTTGGGCAATGCTGGTAAAATGGGTCAAAAAAGAGTCTGTTGCATAGAACTAAATGAAGAATAATATATTG
This sequence comes from Phoxinus phoxinus, assembly GCF_949152265.1. Taxonomy (NCBI): domain Eukaryota; kingdom Metazoa; phylum Chordata; class Actinopteri; order Cypriniformes; family Leuciscidae; genus Phoxinus; species Phoxinus phoxinus. The sequence goes on from NC_136876.1 coordinate 26,357,402, forward strand.
ATAATAATATATTGATAATTAACAATATTTTAATATACTGTAGGCCTATTTTCTGTTCAAACTGTGTGTTACTTTAAATAAAAGTATGGTTATTTTATTTTATTGGCTTGTACTTTTAAATTAAATATTATAATTTTTTTAAAGTCATTTTCTATTTAGTTTTTCGGCCGAAGGTGATAGAAGGTGATCAGTTAATGCAAGTTGAATCTGAACAGATCATGCTTCAGTGGTTACATGCTATCCAGTCACTTTCCCACTTAAACGCTCAAACACATGGCTGAGAAGTCATAAAAATATGCTTGTGCATCTGTTGTTATTCCCTTGCCATTACTTTGACCAAAGGAAAAAAACATACTGTAGTTGCGTGATTTATACAATTATAAAAGTTACTCAAAGCATTGAATGTATTCACATTTAAAGCTGTTTTTGACTAGATACTGTTCTTGCTTTTTCTCCAAATGTGTATTGACGGCGCAATTCGCTTCAATTTACTTTTAAAGCATGATGTGCCGCAGAGCTCCAGTTCATCAGGATGATTTCTTTTGGCCAATTTCCCAGACAAATTAAGGAAGCAGACAGAAGTCCACAGAGATCCGAGCACAGTTTAGACGGTGTTATCACAACCCACAACAACAGCTTCGCTCAGACCTCAATCCGTTTCACCTTTTTTAAACAAAAACCAGACTTTCATTCGATTTACTTTGGTACATAGATCACTGGCGTATGGTGGACTTGTTAAATGAGGAGTCAAAGTCCCCTCTTTACTAATTCATGTTTACATGATCTTAATTAGATATGAATCATTCATAACCTATCAACCTATCACCCTTTTATCATAACCTATCAATACACTTTATTTATTTAAAGGGGTCATGACATTTTTTTTTATTTATTATTATTATGTTCCCTTAGGTGCAATTATAGTATTACTATAGATTTTTTTATAAAAAACTTTTAAAATGTAGTGATTTATGACCTTTTCCCACCCTGTGTCTCATCCTCTGATTCAAACAGTCTGTTTTGGGGGTGTTTCCCCTTTAAGAGTTCAGTGTTAACGCCCACTGTTATGATTGGCTAACGTCAGTGCCTATGCTTCAATTATTAACGCCCCCAGCCAGAACCTGTGCGGATTCAGCGTATTTAAAAAGTATTTCAAAGTTTTAAATACATTACTTACAGTTTGCGTCGTCGTTGTTGAGCCCAGAATAGTCGGCACGGACTTATCTTTGAGCAACAGTTTTCTGGCAAAGCCAGCATCATTTTGGGATTTGTTCTCAAAACAGTTATCCTTAAAATGTATAGAACAAACGCTTAAACTAACACTGCCGTGACTGGGACATCCGCAAAAAATAAAGTGCATCCATTTTTCCCTGACGTCTGGATCTTTTGCAGCGTATTCAAAGATGTTGTTTGTCCCCAGCCAGGAACAGCACATCTGCGTGGCATCGTAATTTCCCTGTACACAGACCCACTCACTGCCGTCGACTGAACACTTGTGAGGCGTGGGCGCGACAATGATACGAAATGAGCGTAGTTGCCTTGCGCTTAAAGCGTAGTTGTCTTGCGCTGGAGGCGGTCATATGCAAACGCTGGTACGTCACTTCGTACCGTGACGTCACTTCTTACCATGGATCCAGAACGAGCTGTATTTAGAGCTTGATTAAATAAATGATTTGTTTATAATGGGGAGGACGTCTTAAGCTATGAAACTTGCAGGACGTTTTAATGGTACAAAGACCTCTTATATACCAAAAGATCAAGGCAAATTTGGTTTCTCATGTCATGACCCCTTTAAATTTGTACATGTCAAATTTTAAGCTTTTAAGCTCTTAGTATGAATATGTTAGCCTTAAGGTTATGAATAAGCTGGTGTGTTCCAAATACAAAATTTGCATTTAGGAGAAATAAGCATTCAAAACTTAGTCTTTCGCTTCTGCTAAAATGGATTACGGATTTTTATGACATCACCTTCAGCATCTCCTCACATCGTCTGTCCAATCAAATGCTCTCTAGATTCTAAAATGCCTCGCCCCCTATGCTATAAATACCACCTTGCCAAAGCGGCCGTGGCTGTACCTGTACGTTCGGTAATACGCACATGCTCAGTATCAGCTGCTCGTGCTCATCAGTTCTCTCAGCTCAGTGAACTGTTGGAGTTACTGGAGTAACATATATACTCCGGGATAGTTTATTTTGAGTCGAAGGGACTGTCGCTGACTCAAGACACAAACTGTTTTGAACGAATCCGTTCGATTTGGTGAACTGGTTCGACCGGCTCACTAAAAAGAACCGGTTCAAAAGAACGTTTTGTTTACGAACCGGACATCACTACTGGTGACACGTCACAGAGCAATATGGGTTGACGCTCTAGTTGTATTCTGTTTTCCAACTGTACTGTACGCTGGTTAAGAATGAAATGGCTAGAATGTATTCACACCTCTACTATTGATTTGTGACGCTCGGTGACTGATGTCTGTCTAATGAATGTCTAAATCCACTAATGACGTGTGATGTCTGCGTAAGCAGGGTGCGCAGAGGTATGGAAATGCATGCGTTGACAGGCAGGAAGGACACCGTATCATTGCATTCATACCGAATTACGCCTTCCACAGATGAAATATAGACATATACATTTAAACCACGTGATTGTGATATGAAGAGACTTTCATTAAGCATAACAAAACATTTCTGGAAGAAATCGTCTACCATGCCTTTAATGCATTTTAAAAAAATGTAACATTTACAACCGTGGCCGTTTACTGACAAGCCTTAAAAACAGATCATTCCAGACAAAATAAAGGTCCAAGACAGAATAAAGGTCGTAAAATAATCATTTTATAATTCTATATATATTATTTATTTATTTTTGTTAAAAACGTTATAAGTGAACATCAAGGAACAAATTGAAAGAATAAAAAATAATCCATGTCCTGAACCCTTGTTACAAAATATTTAAGAACATATTTTTACAAATAATAGTAATTGCTAATTTGATTTTATTTGACTCCATTCAACACAATCTACTATGCACATTCCACAAAATTCTGCAGAATTTTCTCTCCAGATGGCACTAATCTCTGAAATGCTGTTTATGTTTGTTTCCTGACTTTTTATTGAATTATAATTCTCAGTGTTCAGAGTCAAGTCCATTAAAAACTTTCTCTATCTCTCTCACACACATTCACACATACTTTTCTTTTTTTGACCCTGCTGTGAGTGTGACTCATTGCTGGCTGTCCTCATGCTCAGCTCACCTGACATCAGAGTCAGAACCCCCTGCCCCTGCCCGTAAATACACACACACATGCACCTGCTGTCCTGTCACTGAAATCACTCTCAGCCACCAGTGCAAACACTTCAAGCGTAATACACATTATTGGTTGTGTGTGTGTGTAGTACCCATTTACCTTAGCTGTCTAAAACAGAATGCATTAAGAATGTACAATACAGTTCAATATATGAGAAAGGAGAGAAAGAAACTGAACACTGCCTGATTCATTACTGAATTTGTATTACATTTTGTATTATTATAGAGCTTTTTCAAACGGGGACATACTGCATTCCAGGTGTGTACTACAGCTGCCTGTATGTATGCTCTAACAGGCAAACTGTATTATTTTTTTCTATTATACTTCTACCTGTATTTCAGTATTTTCTACGGTGATGAAAAATGTTCTTAATTTAAATCGTTTTTTTATTTATTTTTATTTTATTGGTTGCAGTAGATCTGTTTTGGTGTGCATTTGACTTATTAACTCATACGTCATTTGGTGAGTGTACTGTATGTAGTATCAGTTTCTTTCTGGAGTATCTGCTCTTGTGCTGGCTGCAGTATTGAGGTTTGGCAGAAGAGTCCTCTGGGCAATATTAGAAGTGAGGAAGCAGCAGGATTGGGCTAATTTAACATCGTATTGGCTTATTGTACAAAACATGTATCAGTGGCCTCCGAGAACTGACCCTCCCGGACCTCTCTTTCACAGTGTACAATTATCTCGTGCTGGGTTAGCCATCAGACTAAATTATGTCCTTTTGTTCCGTTAATGTGTCTAAGTCTGTCTAACTCTCGGCAGGGCTGCTGTGGGCTACGTCTGTCTCTGCTAATGGTGTGTGTGAAACTGATCTATTTTAGCCCATTTAAATAAGGCACTCTTAAAGATATTACCTTAACGGCCGTTAGCCATAAGCACTGAGGAAAATTGTTAACACCCATCTGATTATTAGGTAAGTAACATAATGGAGAAAATTGAATACGAATTACTCAGAAGTCATCCAATAACTCTTATAGTCTCACAAATAGATGGGCCCTCATGGGTTTCGTATTTCCTAAAAGCCTGTATACCTCGATATAATTGATTTTTCAAATTTTTGGGCCACGCTTATTTTGTAGGCTGTAATTTAGCCATCTGTGGGGCTGTGGAGGACAGATGTGGGGGTGGTGCGCTCATGACTGGCTTATTTGAGTCTGTCATGTCTAAGTGATAGACTGCAGATGTGCAGCTCCAGCGGCTCAGTGGCAGATCTACTCTTGTTCTTGGTTGTGGATGGATTTTAGTGTTACAACCAACACCATTAGCAGAATGTTAAGATGTATGTACTTTATTTACTAAATTTATTATTACATAACTTTTAAGTTTATGTATTCATAAAAAACTGCTGTACCACTCAATTTTGGTGTTATATGTTAGAAGTAAAGTGTGTAATATAATCAGGAATAGCTCTTGTTTGTCCAACCATTGTCCATTTGTCTGTTGGACATTGTCGTTACAATCAAATCTTGTTTTCTGTTGGTTGGACATTTTAGCAGTTTATAACAGGATTTTAAGGCATCATCAGCGAGCTACTGATGTGAAGGCAGTTCCAAAAAAAGTAGGTAAATTAATTTTGCTGCCTTATAAAGCAGAATCCGAGATGGCGGATGAAGTGTGAGAATTGTCCATTATAATTCATTCAATGCCACAAACTAGAAATAGAAAATAATTGTGTCTAGTTCAGTCTAATTAAAAATATGCCAGTCTACCCAGGGAACTACACTAACCTTTTCCACTGGTGGCACTTGCGCTACTAACTTTTTCAGTTACTGGCGCAAAACATGATTTGGTCGCACAAATTATTTATAGTAAGCCGCTCTGGATAATAATGAACAATAATGAAACTGTATTGAATACAGATGTGCTTTTTATTTTACTTTCCATCTTTTAAACCACATGCCGCCTTGTTTTCTTTAACATTGGTTGGGATAGATTTACTGCAATAGAAAATACAGTACACAATAATGTGCTAAATTAATTTCTTTTGGATTTCAACATGCTATGGTTGGCACAGATGGGCAGACTCCTGAACTCTTAAAATAAATATAATCAATAAAATAATATAATAGATTTTCAGCAGCTATTGACTATTCGGTATTAAAGATACAAAAAAAAAAACAATGCATGTCCACTTCACAATTAAGTGAAATATAATAAGCCACAAATAAGGCTATATTATAAGCTACATTGAACTTAATTATCAATTCAGATTCCTCATTTGCTCGGTTTGCTTGACGCCGTAATGCAGTGGGGAGTGCTGCTGCGTCACGGGATATGTACATGTCTACATTTCGCGTGCTTCATACTGTCATTGTGAAGCTTCAATTGACATGAAGCTGCGTTTACGTGGACACTTATAATCGGATTGACGGCTCAATCGGACTAAAAGAATCTTCATGTAAACGCCTTAATCGATTGGATTGAGCTCGATCCGAATGCAATTTCGATCGGATTGAAAGGGGTGGTTTATTCCTTTTGTAATGCGATCGAGAGAACACGTCAACACTTGATCGGATTGAAAACCGAAACTGAAAGGACTGCGCATGTACAATGACGTATGACGCGCGGAACGAGCTGTTCTTCCTGTTGAACAAAGTGTCATATAAATGAGTGTCCCGTCATTCTAAAATTCTCATTTCACTCAGCGCCTGTGAAGTGAAGCAGGACAACGTCCCACTAATTGTTTTGGATTCTCATCCACAGACGACTGGTTTTTGGCCGCGGGGAGGGGCATTTTTACTGCGTGATAAATATAAGCAGCACGGCAAAGCGGTTCAATGCTCATTGTCTCCAAATCATGACCAGAGACGGATTAATATTACGTCTGCTGTTTAAAACAAATAAAGAACCAATAGAGGAGAATAGTTATGCGCGAACAGCGGGAAACGTGTGACATAATCGCGCACATCAACCCGATTAAGTCGCGGGGCTGAAGCCAACTTTGTGTTGAATGCTCAGAGCACGTTATAAAACGTATTCTTAAAATCCAAATTTCTGTTTTAATAAATGCTCATAGTAAATCATAGCATATTGCCTAAAACATAAGGTAGGTACAAAAATAATCAGTGATACATTTGCGACCCATTAAAAATTAGGGTCGCAATGGCATTTCAAAAGGTCGCAGTGTAGTTCCCTGCTACCCATTTTTTTTTATACTTCTAGGGAATCCCTTATTCCAGACAAGATTCCCTGTGCTTGACCGATTAGAAACATCGCTAACATCAAAAGTGCAACAGTGCCCACAAACTTTTTTTAGTGGCCTTCATTCCGGAGGCATTTATTCCATAGGCATTTTTAAAACGTTTCCGTTAAAGAGTTATAATCCATGAACCAAATCAGCCAGCTATGAGGTTACACGTAAGTCACAACATTACAGACTTTGATCTAAAGCAAAAAAAAAGAAATCTTACAAAAAGACAAAGGTACAAGACTGTGTACTTTACACATTTAATGAGGCGAAAAAAAACATTCACATTGAGAATGAATGACATAAGCGAAATAATAACAATGGATGAATGTAAAACTGCTGATTATGAATATCGACACAATATATTTAAAGGCGCATTATGTAATATTTAGGAGGATCTGTTGACAGAAATATCATATAGTTAATAAATTATAGCTGTTAAATATATTTCCATGCGTCACTCTTTACAGTTCCTGGTAGTTTATGCAGTAAATGGATGATTCAGGTTTTTAAAAAGCAAAAAGTGCTTCACGCTGGGCCTTTAAAAAATGTCCTGCTTTTTTTCACTCGCACAATCACATCCCTGAATACTGTTTTCAGTGGTGTATAAAGACCTTACATAATGAACCGTTATGTTTTTATTACCTTAGATTGAGACATTTCTATCTACATACACCGCGGGTCCCCTACATTGAAATAGCCATTTTGCGCCGACATGTTTCTAAAGTAGCCCTAAACAGTCAAACTTGCTTCGTCACTATGTTGTTCTTCGTGCAAAGAAGCTAGCCAACGTCATCAAATATGATGAACAAGTAACAATAATATAGTTTTTCTGAAAAATTAAGTAAACCTAATTGCTTAATTTATCTTTGTAAAGAAACCTCATTGCTTAACTGGCAACTCTCTGCTGCTTCAGACGATGACATCTTTTCCCGTCGGCCACCGTAACTTCTATTGGTAGTAATTCAAAACCTCACCACTAGATGCTACTAAAAATTACACAGTGCACTTTCATTTATTTCAAAATAAATAAGTAGCTTGAGAGTGTTGGGAGATTGACTCGATAACATACTTCTCAGTGCGTTATTGTAGTGGGTGGGTGCTTTAGAGTTTGTTTGTTTTTTTGCATGATTTGCTTGTTTTTGTTCTTTGATTGGTTGAGATTTTTATAGATCAATGGGTAAGTCAACTGTTAAACACAATTATTTAAATAAGCTGAAATAGTGCAGGCTAATGGTTTCAAACAACCTCATAACTCGCAGTAGGTATGTCTTCAAAGGTTTATAAGTTATCGTTAAAAACTATTTATCTATGGAGAAAATTAATGGGATTACTACATCCGGAACACGACTGTAGCATTCTATTGGAATCAATTGATTGAGGTCTTACTACGAGTCTGCACTTTCGTGACATAACGCTGCTTTGATGGCCGGTAAGAAGTCTGCTGCGGAGTTCGTTTCAGTGCAGGCTCGGCAAAAGTGTGCATCGAGGGCACATATCTGCTGCAAAGGGGGCGCTCGCGAGTATCCTTCTGAAACCTAAAATGACAGATGGGACACCCTACAGTCTCATGAACTTTAGGGATGTGTGTACGCGGCAGCCATTGTAAATCCACAAGACCGAAAGTGCATGTAAAGTTTGCCATTCTGGACAGGGCCTTGGAATGCTACCTCAGATGACAACTGTTGATGTAGGCAGCGCACTAGTTTTTGGAACAGACCTGTTGTTTCCTTCTTATAGAATTCATATACAGTACTGTATGTCTATGTATGGAAGTCCTATTTTAAGCTGTAAAAATGTAAAAAATGGCTGCAAGCCTAGCAAAGAGCTTCTACTCTGGAGGAGTTAGCTGACAGTGAGAAAAAATAAACTAATGTATTTCCCAATACTGGTGACAGCTTAAGCCTTGCATTCCACAACTCAAATAGCCAAGAGAACCATCCCAATACCCTTCCTTTTTCATTGTGGAAGTGGTTATGAGCAATATTAGCCATGGCTGGATTAGTATGGATGCACGCTTTGAAAATGGTATGCCCAGGGCTCCCTAATAATACCCTTTTTCTGGTGGATTTTCGGTGTACTGTGATTTGGGACACACTAATTCTAATCTGGCATACAGTACTATTTAGTATGGATAGCATGTGAATTGGGATGTAGAAATTGTTCTAAATGTCTTAAAAGCATTCGAGACTCGTCACAATCAGGAGAGGAGGAGGGCCAACCGAACGCTAGCTGCTATAGACTGTTTTGTTGTTTATTACACATTTTGTTATAGCATGACCCAAGTGTTACTTTTTTTCAGTGAGAATGGATTATATGTTTTCAGAGAGGCTAATTTCAGCATGTCTCTCTCCCCTCTGGCATTACGGCCCTCAGAGCTCAGCCAATAGAGGTCTGTAGCAAATTGAATAATGGCAGAGGGTTAAGCTGAGCATCTGGCAGACCCAGGTGTGTTTGTACATCTGCTTGTGTGTGTCTTTCTGTGTAAGTGTGATTGCATGCTCTACACACCACCCCCTGCTGGCGGTTGGACTGCAGCACCTCTCTCAGTGGCCAGGGGCTGCCAATACCCATCAGTGTCAGTGTGGGCAGCCCACTGGGTGCCTAGAGCTGAAGTAATGCGCCGCCAGCGAGCTTCAACAGCGCCATGCTAATGTGTGCAAACCAGGATGAAGGGGAAACATAGGTGAGCACCTGAGAGGGAGGCTTAGAATGGCCAGTCACACGCAGGCCTAGCCAACTTCATGCATAAATATTTTTTAAAGTAATTATGTGTACACTGACGAGCCAAAACATAATGACCACTCATAGGTGAAGCAAATTTTGTTGATAAGGCAACATGTCTGGGTAGATTAGATAATTTCTTGTAGATAGAAAACATGTTGGATGCATGAGAAATTGGCAGGAGTAAAGACCAGAGCAACTTTAACAAGGGTCAAATTGTTATGGTCAGACAACGGGGTCATAGCATTTCTGAACCTGCAAGCCTTGTAGGTTTCTCCTGTCAGCAGTGGGGACAAACCAGTGACAGGGTGTTGGGCTCCCAATGCTTCTTGATGTGCAAGGGCAACAAAGGCTATCCTGTCTGGACTAAATTGAGAGAAGGCCTTCTGTAACACAAGTCAAACAAAATTGTAATGATGGTTATGGGAGGAATGTGTCACAGTTCACAGCGCATTGCATATTGGGCAGTGTAGCCACAGACCGGTCAGAGTCATTGTTCCCTTTAATCTGCACGCGAGGCTGGCTGCGCACATCTGATGTCTCAACAGCGCAGAAAGAATAAAATGCAGCGTAGAGGACACAAGCGAAATGTTAGGAGAAATCCATTTGATTGTAATCTAAAGGAGATATATTTCCAATGCTCTGGTCAACAGCCACAGAGTTAAGGTCGCTATATAGTTGGATATATTATATTATATTATATTATATTATATTATATTATATTATATTATATTATATTATATTATATTATATTATATTATATTATATTATATTATATTATATTCTCATAGGGCGAACACACAAGTCACTATCAGAGGTGACTGTCTAGTCCCACAAATCTTAGTAGGTTATTCATGTGAGCATTGTTGTTTAGGTTTTAGCCATTGTTTAAGTCCTCTGTTAAAAGCACTGCCATCGGTCTCTAGTTTTAAATTAGTAGGTAAAGCATTCCAGAGTTTTGGCCCTTTTGCAGAGAAAGCAGACTGACCAAAAGAGGTCTTGTACTTTAGGACTAGACAGTCACCTCTGATAGTGGCTTGTGTGTTCGCCCTATGAGAGCTTTGACGCCTACTGACTAATTGAGAAAACAGTGGTGAAACATGATTATTTAGACATTTATAAACCAATTTGAGATAATTAAAATCAATAAAACTGTCAAAGCCACGAAGCTAATGCTTTCTTAAAACATCACAATGATGCCATCTCATAGGTTTCCGGTCCATAATTTGTATTGCCTGTTTGTAAATTGAGAAAATAGGTTTTAATTTTATTAAGAATTAAGAATTGAGCGGCTCTGTGCGAGATGTTTTTAAATGTTTTTTTTAATTGAATTTCTTGGTAAATGTGTTTTCATTTAGTGACTTCTGAATAGCTGCTTGTTTTACAAAATATTATTTAATATCAGTAAGTTACATCAGGGGTCAAATCAAATAGAACACCTAAAAGTGTTACAACTTCATGATGTAACCACTTTTTGTGTGAACGTGCGCTGTACAGGTCTGGTATAAAAAAAAAATATTTGTTCAGGTGGCTAAAATGTGTTCCCAAGCTCAGCAAGAAAAACATTTTTTGAGGGAACATTGGTCAGTGTGTCAATGATGACACCTGTCCATAGACGAAAGCCCCTGGAATAAGGTCACCTGGTTCAGTTATTTGCATTTTCTTATCATGTGGATGGCCATGTACATGTTGTGCGTTGTTTATTTGGAGATAACACTAGGATGCACTGTGGGAAGACGATGGAGCCGATGGAGGGAGTGCGATGCTGCGGACAATGTTCTGCTGTATGTTCATATGACCATCAATTTGACACATGGTACCTACCTAAACATCAGTGCAGACCAAGTGAAACCCCTTCATGGCAATGAAATTGCCTGATGGCAGTGGCCTCTTTCAGCAGAATATTGCACTCTGCCACACTACACACATAGTTCAGGAATAATTTGAGGAACATTAGGAAGAGTTCAAGGTGTTGCCGTGCCCTCCAAATTCATCAGATGTGGGATGTACTGGAAGAACAAGTCTATTCTATTGCGGCTCCACCTTGAACATGAAGGATCTGCTGATAATGTCTTGGTGCCAGATACCACAGGACACCTTCAGGGGTCTTGTAGAGTTCATTCCTCGGTGGGTCGGCACTGTTTGGCAGGATATGGAGGACCAACAGCATACAGTATATGGCAGGTGGTCGTTCTTGTTTAGGCTCATTGGTGTATTAGTGGTCATATCTCTGATAGGTTTGTGCATTCCCTCTTTTGTGGCTCTTTGTTTTAATTGTTGTAGATGTGGTTCGCTTGAGCGATGTGTCTGTTTTCTTGGTTAGGATATGGCTGTAGTGGTGCTTTAAAGACCCCCAAATCATTATATTATTAAATATATTATTATTATTTGCTATATCAGATTTTTGATATAGCAAATATATTTAATATAATAATATATACATGTATGCAACAGTTTGTTGGCAGTAAGATTTTCTCCTTTTTTTAAAACAAAGTAATGCTTTCATTCAGCAAGGATACATTAACTGTGTGTGTGTATATATATATATATATATATATATATATATATATATATATATACTGTATGTGTGTGTGTGTGTGTATATATATATATATATATATATATGGTTATGGGATAGAAGATATAATTAGTATTAAAATAAAATAAAAACAATAGAAGGCAACTGAAAGTCTCTACCATGGGGGGTTGTGTAGGGGGGAATGAACGTGTTTGTTCACTCGCAAAGGATTTCTTGTTTCAGATGATGAGCTGTCAGATTGTGTAACCACATGTGACAGTGATGTTTTAAACTGCTACAAAAAAAAGCCCAGAAAGAAAAACAGGGTATCTAGTGATCCTGGGAAATTGAAAGCAAAAACACATGCTTCTAGATAGATCAAACCTCTGGGGAATCAAACAGCAGGTGCTCTAATGGGACGATGGGGCCGAAGACTATTTGGACAGCGTTGTTGTGAAAAGATGGTTCCGTGTGGAGATGGCCTTGGCCCTGAGTCACAGAATAACTTAGTGTGACAAAAGTGTCTTGTCAAAATGTCACACCTTGGCCTCCAGACGGCTGCTGTCCCCTAGGCTCAGACTTCAGCTTGTCCGCTGTCATCCATTCTGACACAGGACCTGGATTTGCTCTCAACATTGCGGCCTTGCAAACAAGTTCAACCAATAGAGATGCGAGGCTGGAACAGCGGGAAGTGGAGAGCGACTCGTGTTTGAGATTTCAGATTGCACACAGTAACCGATGGAGGGAGGGGAGAGAGTAAAGAAGTTGTTATTGTCAAGCGTTTGGTGGCTTCATTGTAATGAAGTCAACATTTACGCAAAGCTATTGTTTAGATGAGCATGTAGTCTAAGCAACAATTAGTGATTAGCGATAATGACAGACCTGTTCCAACATCATACAGTAGCTCTGATCCAAGACCTACATAGACAACAACTTCACCATCTTAGATTCTCATAATTGACTGATTTGGAAAGTTCTAAACTGGTAGCATCTCCCCACAACTCACAATTGGCAATTGATTTTAAAGTCGGCATGAAATGGAAATTCATACTGTCTAGTTTCAAAATACATATTATTTGATCTTATTTGTGAACTCATTTCATCCATGTATGTTTTATTTATTTATTTTTTACACAATATTTATATTATTGCCTAATTAACCCAGAGGGTTAATCCAAATATCTGATCCTCTGGTAAAATGACAAATGGAATCTCTAGTGACGTATGCCGGACTTCTCCACTTAGTTCGCTTAAACCCTGTGTCTTTCTTACATTTGACGTCAAGCTTGCATTCAGGTCATCCTCCATCCAATCAACAACCAGCCGTGTTTGTGTTGTCACCCGATTTGCATAGTTGCTTTAAATAACTAATAGATAAGACAAACAAATGTGAAAAACAAAAAAATTCAATTAAACTGAAATTACAAAGTTATTACAATTCTTATAAAAATGTGCACAAAAAAAAAAAACTTTCACAAATTCAAGAAGAGAATTTCGTCTAAAAGAACACTTATTATTTTCTTTTTTCTGACTGCGCAACTAGGTTATTGCTGAGAGCTGAATGGGCATGTAATGTAATAAGGAGTGACACCAACATTCTGAGAATACAAATCCGGTTAAGAGTCAGAGTTCTCCATCACCACTCATCTGTGTTTTACTGTTTATTGTTATTTACTTCTTTAACATTATTTTATGCTCTTATGACATAATTTTAGATCTCCTACCATATCCTTCTGTAATACCAAAGAATGGAACTTTTCATCACATTTCATCACTCCGCTTCGTGTCATGCCTAAGAATCCCCCTTAAGCATGGTAAATCACTGTAATGCCTGCCGGCCTCTCTACACTTATTTCTGTAAGCACTTACACTTACAGTAGCAAATCAGGTATGACTGCAGGGCTATAGAATATTAATAAAATAGAACAATTAATATTCGTGAGCAAGCTAGTAAGTTGTATAATTGTGTACTTTCCCATTTTTTAGACCCTGTTGACAATGTATATTTAGATTATCTTCAACAAAGTTCACAGGAAGTTGGATGCATAGTGGAGGAATAGAGTTCCTAGAATAGAGAGAGAGAGAGAGAGAGAGAGAGAGAGAGAGAGAGAGAGAGAGAGAGAGAGAGAGAGAGAGAGAGAGAGAGAGAGAGAGAGAGAGAGAGAGAGAGAGAGAGAGAGAGAGAGAGAGAGAGAGAGAGAGAGAGAGAGAGAGAGAGAGTGTGTGAAGAAAGAGAAGCACTGAGGGATCACACTGTTGAAAGTCAGTTAGATGGTAATTAAAAAAGACAGGAACATTGGATCTCCAGCTGGGCTTGACGTGACTGGTAGAATGCTGCCATTAGTGAAGCAAGCTCTCTGCCTCCCTGCTCTCCTTACAGCCACTAAATAAGCTATAGAGATGGAGACAAAATAAGAGACAGGGGATTAAAGCAACACATTCCAGGAGGAACGTGACCGTGACAAATATTTTTCGTAAGGAGGGTAATGCGGTGGATATGTGAGATGATGGTGGGTAGAAGGGATGGATTACTTAGAGAGGAAAACAATGGTTCGGTAAATGTAAGATGAGAAAGGTCAAGGGAAAGATAGATGTAGGTTTATGGATTGACTTTGAGTGTGTGTTGAGCCAGCAAAGCAGAACCCTAAAATAGACTGAATATGATACAGATTAAACCAGTGGTTCATTGAGGCTTCATTCATATTTTTGTAAAGTAACTGCTGTAACCTTAAATGGTTGTCATAAAATGCTACACGTAAAGTAATATGCATATAAAGTCTGGAAAGCTTGGAAAATTAAGTACTCTAAAGCATTAAATATTCACTTTTAAAAAGTTGCCTATACTTTAGGTGACTCAGGTTTTCACACCATATCTGAATTTATAAGGGAAATACATCTTTACTAGGCCTACTAATCATTAAGAATTGAGTTTTTTGTCTTGCCTATTAGTCTTTTTTTAATTTATTTTTTTAGAGAAATAATATTCCAAAACCAGCAAGTTGTATCTCTCTGAATAAGTTAAGTTAAAGAGTACAGCATGTCTTGTGATTTCCTGATGTCGACTTCAGATAATACCTGAGAAACAACGGTAGTTAAAGGGCCATGAAGCTGGACGTGGGACACTGAGAGCAGATTTTTACCAGCGTGTAATTTTGCAAGAGACTACTATTACCTGTGCAGATTTGGACAGGATTAGGAGAAACCCTAGTAATGATTACTTAACTTATTAAACTAATCCCATTCGAAATAAGGCATACTCCCTCCCTCCATGTTTTTTGAAGTTGACATTAATATTTAAGTATGTGGTCACCAGTGGCTTTTGTTCTCGTACAGGTGAGTTGACAGATGCAGCAAAACTGTAGCATTAGAAAGTAGAATTATCTCAGCTGTGGCACAGTAATATTTACATACTTTCCTGAAGTTTGATGTTTTGACATCTCTTTCTGTATAAAACTGGAATAATTCTGCTGCCTTGTTGTTGAGTCAAATGTTACATCTCAACAAGCAATCCTTTAATCTTATTTTATTGAGGCCGCTCTCAAATGAGCCGTGCTCACATCAATCTCATGGAGAACAGCGTACAATATTGTTGTCTCTCATGGGTATGAAATCCTTAGTAGAACATGTCAAATGAGAATCTAATTAATCTCAAGGGAAATGTAGAGGTAAAGTGTATTTTTTATGTTAAAACACTTCCACTTTAATGTGCAGAGAAAACTGATCTTTAGCACATGATCTGCCTAGCACCACAGTTCGACACGGACATCAACTAATGTCTCAAATGTGTCTTGTTGAGGAGAGGTGTTGTATTACTTTTCTGAGCTGCATGGATTGAACTCACGATTTCCACCTGGTAGGCCATAAAAGAGGCGAAATCCCATAGACTTACATTCAAAGGAAGAACCTGTGTTTTATCTAGAGACCAGAATATCACAGAAACTTTGGTGGTTTCTTATTGGTTCAAGTCAAAAGTGCTCAACCATAATCAACCATGCAGAATACTGTAGTAATGCACAGCAGCATACAAAAAAAATCACCCAGAATACCTTAGCTAACACCTACAAATCCTTAGCATTGTGTCTTGGCAGTTTTGCAGTTGAGTTTTGTGCAGCCAGTGTTATTGAAATTACACGTTTAATCTTCTCTGTAGAATAATTTAAATAATTTTTAGCACTTTTTTGATTTGTTTGCGCTGTCGTCCCCTTATCACACTTTCACATACACTAGCGGCTAAATATTTTTAACACATAACACATGATTGTTCTGGCAGCTTTGGTAAGTTTCACTGTTCTATAGCAAAAGCTAGATGCAGACAAAGTTCGTTACCTATTGAATAGCGCTTAAATTGCCGTTATGACTGAACTCTCATTATAGTATCATTGAGACGATAGCCTGTTAATCAGGCATATGAAATATAGACCAACAGATCACGGAGCCGCTGATGGGCCGTCACGCCAGAGCTGCATCTTCCGCATGGCCAGCTCATTAGCGGCAGCTATTCAGCTCTTCACATCCACCGCCGGTATTCACCCAAAGAGTGACAGACCCCCACCTTCCGCTCTGCAAATTACCATCACAAAATGCCCCGAACTCTACCTATTAATAATGCAATTAGCTCCCTTTCTCCTGCCCGCCAGCTACTATTGTGTGGCCTTTGTTTCTTCTCCAATGACACCTGCACTAGTCGCTCGCACTTCGTCATGACTGACTCGCAATGCTCTGAACATACCAGCGTTAATGTTGAATTAGCTTGTATTTTTGGTGATGCTCAAAATCAGACGAATAATCAATAAATTTAGAGCCTGAATTGAGTTTTGATTGAGTTTCATCTCATGAATGCAGTGGTGCAGGGTCTAATTTTCAGTGATGAAGAGGCATGTTAGAGGTGTTATTTATACCCCACTTGTAGTGGCATTCATTAAACATAATGATAAGCAAATGAGCCAAGCCACGTCAAGATGAGAACCGTTTTCCTCAAGTCTTGCCTTTTCCTTACATTGTTCTTTCTCGTGTGCTAAAATTAATTATCTCTGTTGTCCAGTCTTCCACCACTTTTCCATCTTTTGTCTTCTTTATCTAATTATTCAACACTTCTTTATCATATCCTGAAAAAGGCAGAGGTTGTGTTAACTGAAAATTTACTGAATTTATATACTTTTTTATTAGTATATTTAAAAAAAATGCATATTTAGTTTTTTTTCTATAAATATAGAACAATTCATGCTAATTTCCCCTATTTTTACAGTTTGATTACCTTTGATAACCAGGTTATTGACATTGACCAGAATTTTAACATCAGTGCATTATTAGTATGAATTGTTAATTTAAATTATTGAATATATTACCACTGGGTACATCAAGACTAAGGCCGTGTGTCCAGCAAAGCGTTTTTTCACGCGGCTGGCGTGTTTTTTCAATTGTTTTCAATGGGAGCGCCGCGTATTTAGAACGCCAGGAGCATAACGAGGCGCTGAGCGAGTATTTAACGCTCAAGTGCTGAGCGCTCGGCGTTTTTTACAGGTCACCGAGAGTTGAAGAATGTTCAACTTTGGGTAAAACGCAGTGCTCATCACTGTCACTTTTTAGCCAACCGTCCAATCACAGTGGAGGAGAGGCGGGACTAATACCACACGGACTAACGGATATTCTGTATCATAGCAACGATGCGTCTCAACTGAAAAAAAAACTGCGCTTCCAAAACGCTCTCAAGCGCCCGCAGCTCGCCGTTTTCAGCAGAGCACCTAGCGTTTTCAGCTGGCTAAAAACGCTTTGGTGGACACACTACATATGGAAATGTAATGATGTATGCATCTATAAAATATTTTGGAAAATGAAAACGATGGATAAAAATAGAACATGATGGAAAACTTTCTCAGCCCGTCAAAGGGGCAGATAATGATCTGACACTCCGAGTGACAGCAGGAGAAAGCGAGAGACAGTCTTCAGTCCCAGGCTTGTTATGCTTTGCTGCCCTCAGGTCATCTGATCTGGCTTTGGACACTATGTAAAATGGATCATGTCTCTGCATTAGATCCGTGTGAAATATGAATGAAGGTTTTGAGCTCCAGGGCTCTCAGAATCACTTAACTGCCATGTACTTCACCAACTCACATAAAAACTATCCACACTGTTTCCTCTCGCTTTTACATAATTTTTTCCCCCACTCTAAGTTCAGGCTTTGCTGTTGTCCAGCTCTGTTATTTCATTACACTAAGCAGCGTGAGAAAGAAAAGTGAGATATACAGTAATTACCACGTCACATTCTTTATGCAGTTTTGAAAAATAAATTGTGTACAGTGTGTTTGCTTTAATTCTAAAACTGCTAAAAAGTTTTCTGTGTTGGATAAGGTTAGTCTATATACTTATTAACTTTTGTGAGTGTATTAGCCATACGCAAGCTTGCTGATTAGCTGTTGTTCTATTGCTGTGCTCAACCTGTGATGTGAGTAAAGCCGGGATCACAGTTCACGCTGTGCGATTTTGGCCGCGATTTGACCGTCTGAAACAATTTTTGCAAATCCTAAAAAACATCCCCTGATACTAGGCTAAAATCGAAAGTCTTTGATCGTTAGTTTGACATGTTCACCGACAGCCGATTAATGACTGTTGTGATCAAAAAATTCTGTCCGTGTCAAAAGATTTGACTCAGTCCTGCAGTGTGACTTCTACGACGACCGTCAAATTGTCTTTGTTTTTCAAGACAATATATGACCAAAATTTTATTTCTTTGTAGCCACCATTTCAATCCCGCGCATAATGCATCTCACTGTCACTGATGAATGCTGTCAAGTTTGGACAAGTTTTCTTACGTGCATCCGTTTTTATGACTGTCGTACAGTCTGACATTAAAGGGATAATTCACCGCTGGAAAGATGAATTTGTATTTTAATTGGGTCATGTATGTAGTAGAAGTTGGTGCCTTCAAGACTGAAAAAAGCCAGAAAATGTATTTATGGCTCATGTGGATGAAAGACAACAACTCCCAGAATGCACTTGCTTCGCTGCCCTACGAGGCCACGCCTACTGGTTACAGAGGCCAGTATCGGAAGAATTGACACAAATAGGCTACTAGTGGACTCAACTGAAAAGATACCGTTTTATTGTAAATCTCCGTGACGAGTTAGTCCGCCCCAGCGTCTCAGGAGGACTATTTTATTTTTTTGCCTGTACTTTTGTCTCTGTCCAGCGCTTTGATCAACTTTGGTTGTTGTAAAGCGCTTTATAAATAAAAATGTATTGATTGATTGATTGACATGAGGGAGGGAAGCACGGTCATTCGAAAATACTACCGGGTTTCTACTGATACAAAGCTTAATGCTAATCGGTGAAATATCCCTTTAGTGACAACTGAGATCTTACAGTGTGACATGGCTTTACAGCGATGATCATGTTCGTACAGTCTGATAAGCAACAATCGTAAAGGACTATTATAAATGGCACAGTGTGCACCCGGCTTTAGACTAGTGCTATAACATTTTTGAAAGAAAAGTCTTGTTTGAAAACTGTAATTTCCACAATTCTATTTGGTGCCATACTTCACCTCAAAAGTGTTAAGGACTTGCTGAAAAATATTATATTTTTCCTCTCATATTTCCAGTAAAGAGTGAGCAGGAAACTTGCTGAGGGAAATTCTTTTCCATTCGCATTGGTTCCCTTTATCGCTGTTTTCTCTTCTGCTATCAGTGCCAGGAGCAAACATTGTGAAAGGATAGGTCAAAAGTGATGCGATGAGGGAAACATAGGGAAATATTTGAAGACAGGGAGAAACGAAGAAGGAGGGAACGAGTGACAGATGGCCGGAGGGAGGCTGGTGTCGTTGTGGAGTCCTGCGTGTCGTCATACAGAAGTCCGTTTCCTTTGTCACTTTTACTCTCTCTCTGGTTGTTTCTACTCTCTATACACCTGTCACTTGCGTTCAATCACTTTTCTGTCCTCATCTGTCACTCTCATATACTCATATACATTATCTCGGACACTTTTTGACTATCCCCTGCCAAACAGGCAGTGTTAGGTTGAAACAAATTATAGATGTCCAATAAACAGTATAGTCAGTTGTTTTGTATATGAATGAGAGCGATCAAAACACATGGTGCTTGTAGGAAGGAAAGGCTCAGCTTATAGTTTGAAGACCCTTCTCAATGGAGACATTTCATAGATGTAGACTGCATAAATTGTATGCCTGTTTCCTATATAGCTTCCTGGAGTATTAAGTGAACTCACTTGGTAATAGGATTTGGTATAACTCAAGGGGTCAAAATTTGACTAGTTAGCACTGAAACATCTTGCAGTAAGAAGCATCTTTCTCTCTTGACAAGTTCCAAATTGTTGTGTATTCTGAAAAAAAAATATTGTTTGCAAGCAACATTTTATATATCAAAATAGATGTTTTAAAGTTGTAGAACTATGCACACATGAGCAAAGATGACAGATTTGTAATCACAACTGGCTTTAAGATGAATGGGAATGCAAGCAAATAGATTTTTCTAGATATTGTAGAGCTAATGTAGCCTGGCTAACGCCAGACCCAATTCTCGTTGAGACTTGGGTCTGGGAACCACATGCGCATTTTCTCGTATTTGAGGCGTGGTTTACGAATGCCCGGCGCCGTTTATTGGGTGCTAATAATGTCTATCAAATGCGCCTGTATGTAGCTCATAACCAATCGTTTCCATTATACCAGATGACGTATGTATAGACGCCAAAAGCTGCTCTTTTTTCAAAATAAACTTGCGTTCTAAACTACTTAGAACAATATCTAAGGCTGCATCAAAAGGTAGCTTCGCGTCTGCTGCCATGTTGAATCCATAAACAAACTGCTTAGTTGTGTCGCATAGATGTCGTCATCGTCTTGCTGCTCCCTCCCCGTTCTGTGATTGGTTCCCTAAACGAGGCGAAAATCAGGTCCATGGTTTCCAGACTGCCTTTTAGCGAGAATAAAATCGCGCTGCGCAAAGGCAGTATGGGGAAACCCAGGCTAGAGCTAATGCTATATCTATAAAAATGTTGGAAAATAATACTGTTAAATTCGTCTTTAACTTTATTTATGTTGGGGTTTTTTTCTTTCTTTTTTGGCCAATGAATCACTCAAAATATGAGGCGGATAGAGAGTTTGTAGCGATAACTGTACAAAAGAGAACAAAAAAGAACTTACTGTTGATCGGCACAGTAAGAAGAATGAAGTGTCTAACACCTCATAATTTTTTTACGGCTAGTGTGTCTTACTTTTGCCCGTCATCTCCTCTGATATGAGTTTGAGCGGCTGAAGTAGATAGGCTACACACTGTGTCATCTTATATTTTAGTTTTAGTTTTTAATGATGGGTGGCAACATTAGTTAAGGTGCAATATCGCCACCTACCATGTTAGATTGTCAAACAAATAGTTATAGGTAAGGCTGCTCTTTTATGGAAAAAAATCATAATCACGATTATTTTGGTCAATATTGAAATCATGATTTTTTTTTTTTAACATGATTGTTGGTGGGTCTTATTTCATGATATGAGTAATCTTAAATATCATTGAAATGTCACAATTATCGATTCAGCGACTTAAGCAAAAACTAATACTAGGTTAATTAATGTAAGTAAGTCCTCAACAGAAGACAAGTTAACAGTCAGCAATACAGTAAGAACAAAGAAACTAATTACAAACAACAAATGACAAAAAATACAAATGAAATAAACAGTGTTTTAGGTTTTACAGGAAGGTGTACTAACAGTGGTATTCAGCTAAATAATAGCATTCACTTAAGACATAACTGACTGTGTTTCCGAGGATACTAAACAAAACGGCATGTCAACATATTTGTGTAGGCTACTAGACTGTTTGGGCTCGAATCCGAAGCCCACAGTATACTTTGCTTGTGCAGTTCTCTTTCACAGCTTATTACGCTTTTAATAACACTGTTTAATATCAAGCACGTCCTGCAGTTTAGCAACAGTAGACTGCATTTTACAACACTCACTTATTTGAATGTTACGTTTGGCTTAGGGAGGAACGAAAGCGCGCTAATATGAAGGAAAGTAAGGTGCGCTGGACCAAATGCGGCAGCTGCAAAATAATCGTTTTATCTCGATTATCTTCTTTTCATAATTGTTGGAAGCCAAAAAAATCTACTCCGATTAATCGCAAATACCTAGTTAGGGGCCACGATATTGTCATATGTGTAGTATTAATATTATAGCAATGTTTAATTTTCAAAATATGATGGTTACCATCATATTTCACATATACCGATATATTGCGACACCCCTAACATAAATCATGTCTTTTAAAGTTCTAGAAAACTTTTGTTGGCCTGTACAAGCCACTTAAGTACTGCATTTAAAGTTCTTAAGTAAAGCAGCAGTTTGAGGTCACAGGAGAGCTTAAGCATAGAGGCCGCACACGTAAAAGCACACTCTCCCAACATGAAACGGGCCAAGATCAAACCTTGCTAAGCGTTCTGATACACACAGATAAAACACCGCTATGATCAATAGATCAAAGCCTTCTGGGACACTGAAGGATCAATTAGCACCCAGCTGGTGAGAGTGTGTGTGTTTGTGTGTGTGGGTGTGTGTGTGTGTTAACATCTGATGAAAGCTGAAAGAAAGCATCCCAAATGCCTCTTTTTCTAGAATGCATCACATCCTGATATTTATGACATCATAACTTCATTATCATCCTCATTGTCATGTTATTGCTATGGAAATGGGGTTCATGAGCTCAGTCTGTCTCTCCATCAATCCGCGGCGTGATCTTCAGTTCTTCTGACACATGAGCGGCATGCACGTATAATCAAAGCACTCATGCACTCTTTGCATCTCCCATTTTGGTTCCCCTCGCAGGAGAGACACTCTGTTTAGCTCAGTATCTAAGGAGGCACCTCATCTGATCCTGTTGCTGTGGCAACAGGGCCCGGCTTGTCTCGGGCTACTGTCAGGGTCCAGTGCAGCTTAACATCTGGGAGACAGACAACTCCCTTTCTCTCCTTCACTCTATTCTCGCCCACTCTTACACCCTTAAGACTTGTGTATGAGTGTGCAGATGTGTGCAGATGTGTAATTACGTTACTACTGTGACATTCATGATTGTTGTGCTCCGTATAGATGATTTTGAACGCAAGAATGCATCTTGCGTGTCTCCTATGCTGCTTTATTCCTCTTCAAATGGTGTTGAAGGCATTTGTAATTTTCCACTAAAAGTATGCCTATTTAAAACAAGGTAAATTAGCTTAAAGCAAAATTGTGTATTAAGATTTGTTGTCAGAAAACTTATCTTGAACTAAACATTTATCTTCCCCCATTTGGATGAGGTTTTTGTTGATTTAAATTGAATACTGTAAAAAAAAAAAAAGCAATGTGTCAGTGGCCAACTCATGCCCACCTCTAATTTAAAACGGCCTTTGAGACCAAACATGCTGGGAAGCTAACCAGGTTTTTAGATGTAGTGTGTTTTTACATGCCCTGTCCCATCTGTATTTTTAAAGATTTTTTTTTTTTTGTGGATGGATCATGCAGGAAGCATCACATTCAGTATTCACATCTCAGTGTGACACTGGATACAAGGTGTTCATTTCCACTGCAGTCAGTTCTTTTTGCAAGAATCGCTGCACAATGTCCTCTCTTCGCATC